>NC_067407.1:74528022-75153022 GCF_009764475.1 Pristis pectinata
AATGAGCCAATTCAGGACTCAGAAAGCATATACGAAAGTTAGCTGGAGGGTGAGAATACAGGCTGATTCTGCTGTGGAGGAATCAGATGAGACTTCAGGAGTCATAGAACATAGAGAACATAGAACATTACAGCACAGTACAGGCCCTTCGGCCCATGATGTTGTGCCGACATTTTATCCTGCTCTAAGATCTATCTAACCCTTCCCTCCCACATAACCCTCCATTTTTCTATCATTCATGTGGTTATCTAAGAGTCTCCTAAATGTCCCTAATGTACTTGCCCCCACCACCTCTGCCAGCAGTGCTTGCCATGCACCCACCACTCTCTGTGTAGAAAACTTACCTCTGACATCTCCCTTATACCTTCCTCCAATCAACTTAAAATTATGCCCCCTCGTGTTAGCCATTTTCGCCCTGGGAAAAAGTCTCTGACTGTCCACTCGATCTATGCCTCTTATCACCTTGTACACCTCTATCAAGTCACCTCTCATCCTCCTTCGCTCCAAAGAGAAAAGCCCTGGCTCGCTTAACCTATCCTCATAAGACATGCTCTCCAATCCAGGCAACATCCTGGTAAATCTCCTCTGCACCTTCCCTAAAGCTTCTACATATTTCCTATAATGAGGTGACCAGAACTGAACACAATACTCCAAGTGTGGTCTAACCAGAGTTTTATAGAGCTACAACTTTACCTCGCGGCTCTTGAACTCAATACCTCAACTAATGAAGGCCAACATACCATATGCCTTCTTAACAACCCTATTGATCTGCATGGCAACCTTGAGGGATCTGTGGATGTGGACCCACAAGATCCCTCTGTACGTCCATACTGTCATGAGTCCTGCCTTTAACCTTGTATTCTGCGTTCAAATTAGACTTTCCAAAGTGTATCACTTCACACTTTTCCGGGTTGAACTCCATCTGCCACTTCTCAGCCCAGCTCTGCATCCTATCAATGTCCTACAGCAACCTTCTGCACTATCCACAACACCACCAACCTTCGTGTCATCTGCAAACTTACTAACCCACCCTTCCACATCCTCATCCAAGTCACTTATAAAAATCACAAAGAGCAGGGGTCCCAGAGCAGATCCCTGCGGAACACCACTGGTCACCAACCTCCAGTCAGAATACGGTCCATCTACAACCACTATCTTCTACAGGGGAGCCAATACTGAATCCACACAGCCAAGTTTCCCTGGATCCCACGCCTCTTGACTTTCTTCCCACATTCCCATAAACTCCCCTCGATTTGTTTAAGGTCATGCACCAAGCCCGCCAAGTGGCAGATTCCTTCTGTCATGTGTACTTCACCCATTCACCCATCATCTTGAACCACATACGAACCAGCAGGGAGGAGGTACTTGAGGCCTTAAAGTGCATCAAGGTAGATAAATCCCCAGGGCCTGACCTGATGCATTCTTGGACCTTGTGGGAAGCTTGAGAAGAAATTACAGAGGACCTTGCAGAGATTTTTGCTTCATCTCTGGCTGCAGGTGAGGTTCTGGAGGACTGGGGAGTGGCTAATATTGGACCACTGTTTAAAAAGGGTAGCAAAAGTAAGCCAGGAAACTACAGGCCAGTGAGTTTGACATCAGTGGTAGGGTAAATTGCTGGAGGGGATTCTGAGAGACAGGATCTAGCAACATTTGGAGAGACAGGATCTGATTTGGGACAGTCAGCACAGCTTTGTGCATGAGGAGTTGTGTCTGACGAATCTCTTGGAGTTTGAGGAGGTATCCAAGAGGGTAGGTGAGGGGAGGGCAGTGGATGTTGTCTATATGGACTTTAGCAAGGCTTTTGACAAGGTCCCTCATCGCAAGCTAGTCTGGAAGGTTAGATCACATGGAATCCAGGGGGAGATAGTGGATTGGAATCATAATTGGTTCAGTGGTAGGAAGCAGAGGGTGATAGTCGAGGGTTGTTTCTCAGACTGGAGGCCTGTGTCTAGTGGTGTCCCACAGAGGTTGGTGCTGGGACCTTTGTTGATTGTAATATACATAAATAATTTGGATGTGAATGTATAGGGCATGGTTAGTAAGTTTGCGGATGATACTAAATTAAGTAATGCTGTAGATAGAGTAGAAGGTTATGAAAAATTACAGGGGGATCTTGACCAGCTAGGTATGTGGGCTGAGGATTGGCAAATGGCTTTCAATCCAGATAAATGTGAGGTATTGCATTTTGGGACATCAAACCAAGGTAGGACTTATACAGTGAATGGTAGGGCCCTAGGGAGTGTTATGGAACAGAGGGACCTAGGGGTCCAAGTGCATAGTTAGCTGAAAGCAGCATCACAGGTAGATAAGGTGGTGAAGAAGGTGTTTGGCACGTTGGCCTTCATCAATTAGGGCACTGAGTATAGGAGATGGGAAGTTATGTTGCAGTTCTACAAGGCCTTGGTAAGGCTACACCTGGAGTATTGTGCACAGTTTTGGTCACCCTGTTCTAGGAAAAATGTTATTAAACTAGAGAGAGTGCAGAAAAGATTTACCAGGATGTTGCCTGGACGTAGGGGCCTGAGTTACAAGGAGAGGTTGCATAGACTAGGACTTTATTCCCTGGAACGTAGAAGATTGAGGGGTACCAGATAGAGGTATACAAGATTAGGAGGGGCATAGACAGGGTGAAAGCACATAGACTTTTTCCCAGGGAGGGGGTGCTAAAAACAAGAGGTCATAGATTTAAGATCAGAGGTGAGAGATTGAAAAGGGGCGTCAGGGACAGCTTCTTCACGCAAAGGGTGGTGCATATTTAGAATGAGCTGCCAGAAATAGTGGTTGAGGCGGACACATTGACAACATATAAAAGCCATCTAGATACATATATGGATAGAAGGGGTTCGGGGGCGAGGGCCAAACGCAGGCAGATGGGACTAGCTCACTGGGCAGCACAGTTGGCATAGACAAGCTGGGCTGAAGTGTCTGTTTCCATGTTGTATGACTCTGTGACTGTAGGGGAGTTATATGGGGCCATACAGACAGGCAGGGGAATGAATTGTCACTAGAAAATCATAAAGGTTGATTTGTTTCATTTGGAATATATTATCTAATGAGTGAATTTATAGATTTGGATTGAAATATGCAGTTTCTGCATTTTTTAAATTCTGATCTGGTGAAAAGAGAAAGAGATAATGGTCATGAAGTAATACAGCACAGAAACAGGCCCTTTGACCCATGCCAACCATCATCAGACACCCGTTTACACTAATTCCATTTTTATTCTCCCCAGCTCTATCCAGGTCAAACTATGCACTTACAGATCAAGAGCAATTTACAGGTGCCAATTAACCTACCAACCCGCATGTCTTTGGACTGTGGGAGAAAAACGGAGCATCTGAGGGAAACCCACACAAACACTGGGAGAATGTGCAAATTTAGACAGCACCAGAGGTCAGGATCAAATCCAGGTTACCTAAGTATGAGGCAGCAGCTCTACTAGCTTCACCACTGCACCACCCCCATTGAGGAAAGGTAAGAACTGTGAAACTATGAGGTGTAAATGTAGTTTTTGATATCACTCTGTCGTCTACAGGGGGGTCTAGTCTGCCGATGGCGGTAGTGGGGGCAGTCCCGCCGCCAATGGTCAGATGCCCCACAAGGGTAGCATCCTGTTGACCTGACGCTTGCTGGTGCGGGTTGTTGGGGTCCCCTGGGTCCTGGGTAATTGCGAGGGGGTGGTGGTGGCTCACAAGGGGGCCCATACACTGGGGCTTGCGTCGTTGGGGTACAGTGGATATCCTTTACCAGGCCGGTCAACCCCTCCTGGAACGCAAAACTGCCGTTCCATTTGATATCCCATATTATCGGAGTAGGGAGGTCGGGGCTGAGGGGGTCTCTGGACCATTTCCTGTTTTACCCTTGTGGCTTTTGAATCGCGCCCGTTACTCCAGAAGTGGACTAGGGCCCTCCTCATGGCTTGTTGTGTATGGTCAGGCCAATTCATGTTATTAGTGCGGATAGCTGACATCACTCCCTCAAGAGTACATTGTAATAGGAGGGCGTTAAACTGGGGGGAGGCATTGCCTCTGTGTAGGCATCGTCCCCCGCATAGGTACCGTAAAGTGAACAGAAATGGTCCCAAAAATCTGGGCCGTCCTCACCCTGTTTCCGTTGGCATTCTAAAACCTTAGTTATGTCAATAGGCTGTTGGAGGGTTTTGCGAAGAGCAGTTCTAATGGTGGTTACCTGGTCCTGAGGCTGGATGGCCGCCTGAAAGGCTGTCCAGTCTGCATAGTTTCCCAGGTGTTCTTTCCACCTTTCCGCCTCATTAGTTGTAAGGGCCATGCAACAAAGACTGAAAAGGTCCTGGGGGGGTGGCCTGGTACATCTGAATTGTTCCAATCACATAATCTATGAAATCCTCCGGGTTGGTTTTACGGTTGGGCGCCTGACTCATGATTAGGCACATCTCCTGAGGCTTCCAAGGGGTGTAGATTTGGATCGTAGGATTAGCGCTCACTTGGGTGGGATCGGGATTGGGAACACTCCTGTTGGGGAATTGTTTTTTAACCTTGGCTCCCTTTACCTTATTCAACATAGGTGGTGGGCCGGGATCTTTAGGGTCGTCATAATCAGGGGTAGAATCGAAGTCATAATCGGTGTCTGTCTGAGAATCTACTAAAGGTCTGTCCCCTACCAAAAAGTTCTGTCGCTTGTCTGTGGCCTTAGAGCCGTTTGTATGCGGGCTTTCTCTCCGTTTAAGCTGATTCCTGGTTCGGGACGCAATAGGACTATGGAATTGTCCTTGGGGCGGGACTTGGCTAGCAGTCGTGAGAGCGGAATGTTTTGCGGACTAGTCGCATTATATGGGGGCGGCAGTGAAACGGGGGGGGGGGGGAGGTGTAGGTAGGGGCTGTGGGTCGGACCATCCAATCCTCCTCATTTTCGTCCATATCATTACTTTGGAACAACAGGGGCACGCCAGACATGTCGGGAGGTACCTCCATTTTATCCTTATTTCTTTTATTTTTATTCCTACGTTTTTCCTTATTCTCCTGATCTACCCCTTCTCTCTCCCTTCTGTTCCTCTCAGCATCGTGGTCTCTGCACTGAGACTTCAGGACTTCCCAACTCTTAGGATTTCCCTTTTCATCACACACACTAATTCCTCTTCTGCGCGCATTATGTTCCCAACTATTCTGTTTAAATTTATTTGTTAGGTCTTCAGCCGTTTTTCTCCAAGTGGACATTGATATTTTCCATTTTTCCCCTGTATTGCGCTCCCAAATCGCCCTTTCTGCTTTTAGGCACTTATCCACATCCTAAGTTCCCCCCAATGTCCAAATTTCATTTCCCAATTTTTTATTGAGGCATGCTGACAATTTACGGAAGTTACTCTCATTCTTCGGATCGTCTTTACATAACTTAGATAGTGGGGTATTGGACCCAGACTTATCGAGAGTTTGTCCCATTTTGTTTTCTTCCCAATCGTAGGGTACAAATCGCTGCGATTATCTATAAGATCGGTCTCATTCCTTCACCCACTTCAGGTTCTTGACCTTCCCATGGGGGATTTCCCCTCTTAAGAACCGGTCTAAGGCAGGGTGGTAGTACCAGAGAACCAATCTCAAAACTTAGAGCTCCAAACCTTGAAATTCACAAACTTAAAACTGAAACCTGGGGACTCGAACTCCAAACCTGAAACTGGGGACTCGAACCTCAAACGCGAAACTAACTTAACTGGGGACTCGAACCCCTCTTACCTGTGGCACTCGAACAGGTTCGTGAGGAGTCTGTCAGAGGATATTCGACAAGCAAAGGGATCAATCAGGTGTCCGACTCCCTGAGAGGGATCAAAGTGAATCGTACCTTGTGGGCCCTTCTGTCTCAGGTAGTCGTTAACCCCGTCGATCGCTCACGCCGCTTCTGAAACCTTGTCTTGGACTCCTGGCTGGCTCGCCAAATTGTCGTCTACCAGGGGGTTTAGTCTGCCGATGGCGGTAGTGGGGGCAGTCCCGCTGCCAATGGTCAGGTGCCCCACAAAGGTAGCATCCTGTCGACCTGACGCTCGCCGGTGCGGGTTGTTGGTGTCCCCTGGGTCCTGAGTAATTACAAGGGGGTGGTGGTGGCTCACAAGGGGGCCCGTACGCTGGGGCTCTTGCGCCGTTGGGGTACAGTGGATATCCTTTACCAGGCCGGTCTCTGGGGATTCGGCAGGAACTATAGCCGCAAAAAAAACAGAACTACCTTATTTGTGGACTGGCCGCGCTGGGAAACAGTACTATGAAGGGCCTGGAGGCAGTGAACCGGGAACTGGTGGAGCTTCGACTTTATGCCCAGCAGACCCGGTATGCTGTGGACTACCAGTTGGCTCAGCAAGGAGGAGTATGTGCTATTGTAGGGGACAAATGTGTCACCAATGTGAGAGATGAGTCCTACAACATTTCCCATGCCATTCAGGACATTCAGAAGCAAGTAGATAGCTTTAGGCAGGGATTTACAGGAAGGACGGGTTGGTTGGGGTGGCTACTAGGAGGATCGTGGGCATCAAACCTGCTGCATGGAGCAGTGGGGCTAATTGTTATTATAACTGTTATATATATGTAGAACACCTTGGGGTTTTTCTTAATTCTACTCGCCAAGGCCTTCTTTTGTCTCCTTCTAGCTCTCCTAAGTCCCTTCTTAAGCCCCTTCCTGGCTACATTATAATTCTCAAGAGCCCTCCCTGATTTTTGCTTCCTAAACCTTAAGTATGCTTCCTTCTTCCTCTTCACTAAATGTTTCACCTGTCTTATCAACCATGGTTCCGTTACACTACCATCCTTTTCTCAGTGGGACAACTATCCAGAACCCCATGCAAGTGTTCCCGAAACAGCCTCCACATTTCTGCTGTGCATTTCTCTGAGAACATCTCTTCCCAATTTATGCTCCCAAGTTCCTGCCTAATACCAGCGTAATTAGCCCTCCTGCAATTAAAAACTTTCCCATATCATCTGCTCTTATCCTTATCGATGGCTATGCTATAAAGATCAGGGAGTTGTGGTCACTGTCTCCGAAATGCTTGCCCACCAAGAGGTCTGTCACCTGACCAGGTTCATTGCCTAGTACTAGATCCAGTATGGCCTCTCCTCTAGTCAACCTGTCCACATACTGTGTCAGGAATCCTTCCTGGACACACCTAACAAATTCTGCCCCATCTAAACCTTTTACACCAAGGAGGTGCAAAGCAATATTAGGAAAGTTAAAGACACCCATGACAACAGCCCTGTTATTTTTGCACCTTTCCAAAATCTGCCTACTTACCTGATCCTCAGTGACAATCACAGACAAAGCCCTCATTTTCCTGCTTTGAGGTGGCTATTGGGGGTCCTATATAATACACCCAATAGAGAGATTGCTCCCTTCCTGTTTCTGACTTCCACCCACACTGACTTAGTAGACGATCCCTCCATGGCGTCCTCCCTTTCTACAGCTCAGATACTATCCCTGATTAGCAATGCCACCACCCCACCCCCCCCCAACTTTTACCTCCCTTCCTATCCCTTATTATGTTGGATGTCGGTGACATTCAGTGAAACTGGAGTCAAGCAGGAGTGAACAGGAAGTTTTGTCTAGATTGCAAGTACACTACTGCTGAAATGGTCTGGCAAGCCAATCAGTTCAAGGGCAATTAAGGATAAACAATAAATGCTGGCTTTGCCAGTGATGTCCACATCCCATGACTGAATAAGAGTACCCTGCATAGTGTTGTTGACTGCAGGCACATTGTCTGCATGCCCTTCATATGAACTTGGCTGCTTTCATGAATTGAGCAGCATCCCTCAATGTACAGTTCGTATTTGACTACAGGCAGCATATTGTGCAAGTTTAATTCCTGTTATCTTGAGAGCAGTCGTGATTCTTTCATTGTTTGTTTAACCTGTATTTGAAAAGCACAATGGCATTTCAGATGCCAGCTGCCAGACAGCAAATACTATTCACTCATGACATGGATCAATACTCTGGTCCAGAACTCACTAACATGTGTATAGCAGGTCTCTATCAAAAATCAAAAACATGTTACCATAGAGGAGGAATGTTCTCACACAAGCTTCTACTGTCTGTCAGGGTATGGATCCCTGAAGTATTCAACCGAGTGGGTATCAGAATTTATGGTTGTTTGCCGCATGCTGCACAACCTTATCATTACAGTGGAACAACTTTTAACACTGCCTATCTTGTGGATAGCTGAGGAGCAGTGACATGAGGAACAGAAGGAAGAAGAAGAGCAAAAAGGGGAGAGGAGAGGAGGAAGAGGGCCAACACATGGTGGAAGAATGCGAAGTTCAATGGTGACCATGAGGTAAATAGCTATTCAACTATGAGATTGGATGGGAAAATATTGGATAGGGTTAGTTTGTTTTCATTGGAGTGAAGGAGGCCGAGGGAGTGACCTGATAGAGGTGTATCAAATAATAAGAGGTATCAATAGCGTAGGTAGTTATCTTTTTCTGTGGTAGGGGTATCAAAAATATGAGGGCAAAGGTTTAAGCTAAGGGGAAGGAATTTTAAAGGGGATTTGAGGGGAAGGTTTTTTTACACAGACAGTGATTGGTATTTGGAACTTGCTGCCAGAGGAGTTGGTGGAGTTGAATACAGCTACAAGATATGTATATAGGAGAGATAAAGAAAGTCACTTAAAAAGGCAAAGCAAAGAAGGATACAGACCTACCGCAGACAGATGGGATTAGTGCAGATGGACAAAAAGGTGGGCATGGGCATGGTGGTCCGAAGCTGTACACTCCATGACAAAAGATCAACGTGATCAGACTGTTCAAGAGTTGTCGTCTCGGAATTAAGTTCTCATTTCTGTCCACTGTAAAGTAACACAGTGCCACGAGTCGATTCGATAAAACGCGTTTATTAGCAGTGCACTGCTAAGGAGAAGTCTCTTCAGCACTCATTAAGAGTCGCTTTCCGAGGTCTCCCCGTACAAAGGAGCAGATCAAAATTTATACAGATATTGTCTCGCACACTTAATGCATGCGGTGCCGCGAGTTTCGGTCAAGCCACAGAGATCCCGAGACAGACATCGCACCTATTGCCCAGCATAATTGAGTTATAATCAAGAAATTCAAAGACAGGTATCACCCCTCATTGTTTAGGACAAGCTTCCCACTCATTGTTTATTGCACCCAGTACTCCTATTGTCTAGCATAATGAGACTGAAACCAAGGTTCTGGACAAAATAATTAACACCTTATCCATTGAGTCAGCAGCTTGCGTGCTGTTGCTTGCGAGGTATTTTTTCTATCAGCTATAGGTATGGTGACAGTTTTTAACCCCTTACTTCCTCATTCCCTCCTTTTTATCATTACATGATAACCTAGAGTGGCGCCGAGAACGGGGCCTAGAGTTTATTAATAAGGACCTTGCAACAAGTATTTAGACAGGCCAGAAAGTTAATAGGGATAATCCTGGGAATTATAGACCAGTGGATCTTACATCTGTGGTGGATAAGCTATTGGAGAGGATTCTTAGGGACAGAATTTACAAGCATATAGAGAAGTAGTCTTATTAGGGATAGTCAGCGTGGCTTTGTGAGGGGCAAGTCATGCCTCATGAGCCTATATGAGTTTTTCGACGAGGTGACAGAACACGTTAATGAAGGTAGAGCAGTGGATGTGGTGTATGTGGACTTTAGTAAGGCATTTGACAAGGTTCCCCATGGTAGGCTCATCCATAAAGTCATGAGGCGTTGGATCTAAGGAAACTTGGCTGTGTGGATCCAGAATTGGCTTGCCTACAGAAGGGAGAGGGTGGTAGTAGATGGAGAGTATTCTGTCTGGAGGTCGGTGACTAGTGGTGCTCTGCAGGAATCTGTTTTTGGACCCTTGCTCTTTGTGATTTTTATAAATGACTTGAACATGGAAGTGGAGGGATGGGTTAGTAAGTTTGCAGATGACATGAAGGTTAGAAGGTTGTCATGGATTACAATGCGATATAGACAGGATGCAGAGTTGGGCAGAGAAGCAGCAGATGGCGTTCAATTGGGAAAAGTGTGAAGTGATACACTTTGGAAGAATGAACTTGACACGGAGTACAAGGTTAATGGCAGGATTCTTAGCAGTGTGGTGGAAAAGAGAGATCTTGGGGTCCAAGTCCATAGATCCCTCAAAGTTGCCCTGCAAGTTGATAGGGTGGTTAAGAAGGCATATGGTGTGCTGGCCTTCATTAGTTGGAGGATTAAGTTCAAGAGCAGTGAGGTAATGTTGCAGCTCTATAAAACTCTGGTTAGATCACACTTAGAGTATTGCGTTCAGTTCTGGTCAACTAATTATAGGAAGGATGTGGAAGCTTTAGAAAGGATGCAGATTTACCACGAAACTGCCTGGATTAGAGAACATGTCTTATGAGGAAAGGTTGAGTGAGCTAGGGCTTTTCTCTTCGGAGCGATCCAGAATGAGAGACAACTTGATAGAGGTGTATAAGATAATGAGGGGCATAGACAGAGTGGACAGCCAGCACCTTTTCCCCAGGGCGGCAATGACCAATGCTAGAGGACATCAGTTTAAGGTCAGAGGAGGAAAGTTTGGGGAGATGTCAGGTTTTTTTACACACAGATGGGTGCCTGGAATGCACTGCAGGGGTGGTGGTAAAGGCTGATACAACAGGGAAATTTAAAAGACTCTTAGATAGGCACACGGATGTACGAAAAATGGAGGGCAACAGGCTGTTTCGGAGGGAAGGGTTAGATTGATCATGGAGTAGGTTCATATAGGTCAGCACAACATCATGGGCCAAAGGGCCCATTCTGTGTTGTACTGCTCTATGATCTGTAAAGGAATGTCCCGAAATTTGTGAGGTGTTGCTTGTATCTTTAACCACCACCTTATTCTTATAAATTAGTTGTAGCCTGAAAGGAAATGGACACATAAGAAATAACTATGGTCACCTTGACAATCACAGACAAAGCCCTAATTTTCCTGCTTTGAGGTGGGCATTGATGTTGCAAGAGCACAAAAACATTTAAAAAATGAGGATCAGCAGTAGGCCATGGAGCCTGGTCCATCATTTTTAAGATCATGGTTGATCTTCCACCTCAACATTATTTTCCTGCAGTAGACATTAATCTCCCTAAAAATAGAGTTGGTAGGTTTCAGACACAACCTGTTAAAGCACAGCAATGACCTCCCATCTAGTTGAGGTCAGAGAGATGTTCCTTGAAGAGTCTCAGAAGATTCTGAGATAAGCAAATTGTTCCTTGAAGATTCTCCCGCTCCTCCTCTTCCAGCAATTAGTCCTACTCCGCTCATTTACCAGAGGGGAACTCTGTTGGCCCACTCGACTCTGGAGATAACTTCTCTCGAGATCTGTCTTGACACCAAGAGCTCATCCCAGGGCTTGCCCGGGTATCCCCGCTTCCAGTGGGGGTGTGGTGGCAACATCTTCCTGCACTGCTCCAGTGAAGTGCTGAGGGAGCCCAGTGGAGCAGCAGGAACTGCCACAGCCCTTGAGCCCAGCACCAGGCGAGGCCTATCAGAAGCACAACAGTTCCCGAGAGGAAGGTAAGCATATTCTTTATTAGTTAGGTTAGTCAGATTCATTTTTTTTTGTGTATTATTTTTATTGTGTTTTAAAGACCAAAAAGTATATATTTTTAACAAATGGTATTGGAAGTTCATGGACACAAAGGGCAGAGAAACGCTTTGACAGCCCGTGAGTCAGGGAGGTTCTAGCAGTGACAAAGCCTCTGGGCTGAAGGCAGCCATGCTAGAAGCAAGGCTCCCCGGGATAAGACTGAACCTGGAGGTTATGCTGGATCAAACAGGATGGCACAGAGACAGGCACCAGTGGAGATTGTACTGCAGGACCAGCCAGTCCACTCCCTGAAATTTTAGCCAGGCATCAGAAGGGTCAAGAGGCCAGAGGGGTAATTGACTGGGTGGATTAGGAATTCTGAGGATCTGAAAGAATTCAGAGCTACGGGGAAGTTTGTAGACATCAAGTTTCCCTCCATCAGAAAGTTCCAAAACTGCATTGCTGTAAAATTCAGTTTATCCCGATTTACTAGGATGTTTTTAAAGCACCAGAAAAGCGATGAGGTAGGGCACTTACACATCACTGTGACTAATACAAAATCTAGATTTATCGATCAATGTGCATTATCAGTAAGAATCTCCAAACTGGGGCTTGCAACTGATATAAAGTGTAAAGGGTGTAAATCAAAGCTTCAGGTCGAGTCCCTGCATCAGTTGTTAATTGTCCAATTTCTATCTTTCTCTCACTTTTGCATGATCGACATCTGACTCTTCCTTTTTCTCTCTTGACTTCTCTGTCTCTGGGGATGGATGACGGATTATGGCTAATATCCATTACAAGCCTATGATTCCCACAGCTATCTCAACCACATCTCCTCCCACCCTGCTTCTTATAAGGATTCCATTCCATTCTTCCAACTTCTGTTCTGGTGATGAGACTTACTACACTGGTGCCCCTGAAATTATTTTTTTCCTTAAATGTTGCTTCCTTTTCACCATTGTTGACAGGTATCTCAACTGTGTCTTTTTTAATTTCTGCACGTCCACTCTCATCTGCTCTCTTCCCAGCCAGAGCAAGAAAATGGTTTCCCTTGTCCACACATTCCACCCCACCAACTTGCACATTCATTGGATTATCCTACATAATTTCCGTCGCCTTCAAAGAGACTCCACCATCAGACACTTCTTCCCATTTCAACATCTGAGACAGTTTTCCCTTTGTATAGGTGGGTGGTAGAATCTGGGGTACATTGTGAGGAATGTGGAGGGAATAATATGAGGTTAGTGTAAAATGAGTCTAAATTGGGGGCTTGATGGTCAGTGCTGACTCGGTGGGCTGAAGGGCATGTTTCCATGCTGTATGACTCCATGACTTTGTTCCCATCCTTTAATAAGCACAACTTGAACAGGTCCTTTCTGCCCAGAGTAGGTTCCCAGCAGTCATTTTTTAAAAGTTGTGCATTAATTTGTCCTATCTGTGCACATTAGCAAGTGGTACTGAAAGTAAGCATGCAATTCCTGCCTTTGAGGTCTTTTTTCAGCTTTCTCTCCAGCTCTTGAAACATAGTATGTTGTATGCCAATTTTTTTCTGACCTGTCATTGTTTCCAGTATACATCACAACTTATGGTTGTTATCCTACAGGACATTCTAAACCCAATCACCATAATTCTACAAACAATCTGCTAAAGGAACCCTCAGTGGGTCCAGCAGCATCTGTGGGGGGTGGGGGGGCAGTTGTCGATGCTTTGGGTCAAAACCCTGCAGCAAGACCTGACATGATGTAGAGTTTTGACCCGAAACAACGACAATTTCTCCCCCCCACCCCCGCTCCCCTGCCGCCACAGATGCTACTCGACCCACTAAGTTCCTCCAGCAGGTTGTTTGATGCTCCAGATTTCAGGATCTGCAGTCTCTTGTGTCACCATATGTCCTACACCCATTCACCATCAGGGAAGAAGACATTTTGTGTGAAATTATCTTACAACTTATATACTAGTTTGAGAGAATGAGTGTAACTTTAAACTTCAACTCCATGATGAGGGGAGAGGGTTGGGAAAAGTTAAACTGGTAGAAATATTATACCCAATAATATCTCTGAATGAATTTGCTTTCTTCCACTTTAACCACAGTAAACTGCCCATGTAACATGCTCTGAAGGGAGGTCAGTAATTATAATCAGCAGGATTTTACTGGCTATTGTTGATTGGATCTGCCTGCAAAAGGAGAAGGCAAGTTCCATCTTTTTTAAAACTATTTAACTTCGCTTTAATGTTTTTTAATTTAACATATTTTAGGTGGCTACATTTTTATTACATTTTATAATTATTTACTCCAATTTTAATAATTCTGAAACTATTAAAAATCAAATCCCAGTTTTTATAGCTGGCAAAGCCTCTGCAGTTATCAAGGGTACCTTAGGATTGGAGCCACATCACTATGCTGGTCAAGGCCTGGCTAATGGTCAGAGTGTGGACTGATTCCAAATATAGAAGCCCACTGAGACAGGCACTCAGCATCTGGATAAGTTTAGTACAAACATTGGTGGTATGGTGAGCGACGAATCCAGGCAAGAAGACTGGGCAGGCAAGATCTGGCCCAATATTTAAATCAGATGCTGTGTTTCATACTGTAAGAGCCATTTAATTTAATGTAAGCTATGTTTCTCAGAGTTTCATAAGCCTGGCACCTGAATGGTGGTAAGAACTGATAGATCCAACAGGTTTTATACATATGGACAAGATGAGTATACACACATATCTCCCCATTCTGGCTTCCCAAACAAGCCTGTTGCAATCTATTCCTTACAGGTGATTAGTTAACTTTCCACTTGACCTTGAGAACATCCTCCTCCCAACCATGATCCTGCAATCACACTCCCCTTGGCAATCACACCCCCTTCGATTGCTCCATCGCCACAATCCCTGCAATTTTTAGAAGCAATTGTCTGGAGGACATTCTGATAGGTACGAAGGACATTTTGTAATTCTACAGTTCTTGTTTTTAAGGTTAAAATACGTTTGCTTGTTCAATGAAAATATTTGTGCAAACATCATGAGATAATGTTCTCTGTCATTTTTAATTTTCTTCTCAGGTGATTGTGAATCTCAAACAACCAACAGGTCTCTTTTGGGAATTAGAACTACATCAGCTGAAATCTATTGTAAATACAGCGAACCAGGTCATTCTACTTAAATATGAGTTAACAAAGATAAGTTTGGATGTGTAAAGAAGATTATCTTGGATAATGAGACCAAACATGCACCTGTTAAGACAATCTCTGAAAGCATTGCACATATCCACTCAAACTGTGGAAGAAACTGCAGCACAGAAGCAGCCAGCTGGGAGATAAAAGGTGCTGTGTTATGTACTCAGTATAAACTGGAGTCACCTTTAACCGCACCCTCAGATTATATAGGTCTAACGTTTAAATTGTAAACCTTGGGAAGTCAGTACCTATTTTGAAATTAACGAAAAGTTTTACTACCCACAGTTGACAGAGAACAGAAGGCTGCTCTTCAGTGTATTTATGTCCCAAATGCACCATCGACGTTTAACTCGCAAAGTTATTTTTGTAAATCTCTGAAGCTCACATTTAAGTCTGCAGCAGCTCCTTAAAATGCTTCTTCTTACTTCTGCTGCCATTTGTCTAAGGAAAAAAAACTTGCATTTCTATTATAGCATTTGCAGCCTCAGGACATCAACATTTGCAGCCAACTTTTGAAGTGCAGTCACAGCTAAATTGTAATGCTAGAAATGTGGCAGCCAATTTGCACATAGCAAGATAACATTTGCACTTGGGAATTAAATGACTGGATCATCTGTTTTCGATGTTGGTTATGGGATATTTATCTGAACACTGGGGTAGGTTCATCTGTAATGATGTACCCACTTGAAATAATGAAGTGCCAGTCTTGAATCTGGCAGAAAATCCATGAAATTAGGGCCTAGTATGTTAAAAGTGAACATCTCTCTTGTTTTTCAAAGGCTGCTTTACAAGTTAAAAATATTTAGCTCCACTATGCTTTCACTACAACTAAAGCATACAAAAAAAAATTCAGAAGCTTTTAATCTATAGGATCATTCATTGAATGTATTTGATGTATTATTGAAAATATGCTTTAAGGTCTTTACCTGAGTTTTCATAATGGATATTACTACTGTGGCCTCCATTCCCCAGAATAACAGCGAGATCTGTTGAAAGTCTTGGAACCATAGAAGTGCTGAGATCTAATTGACTTAAGCTGACTTTTTCTCTTCTATTCCTTCCCATAAGATTTGCAGAGCTTGAATCGCCCATTGATTGTTGAGTCGGTTGAGACGTGCACTGTACCACGTGAACAGTACTTTGCTGGATCAGATTGCAGTTCTATAGGCAGATAAAGAGAACTAATCAGAGTTGAAGTATGAATAGGGCAATAAATAAACAATGAGATGCATCAATGAACATCATCTTTCTTAAAGTCAATAACCCTATCCAACAGTTGTGTGGGAGTGTCTTCACCAGAAGGACTGCAGCAGTTCAAGAAAGGGGCTCACCACTACTCTCCTTTCCTGCAATACGCACAGACTGAAAAAATGAATAAAGAAATTAAAATTCATCAGAGTATCAAAATCTTCATGGGAAAATCTGATAGCATCTTACTGCCTGCAACCACATGCATGTGGTTATACCATGAAGCAAATCATGAAGTGCCAGTCTTGAATCTGGCAGAAAATCCATGAAATTAGGGCCTAGTATGTTCAAAGTGAACACCTCTCTTGTTTTCGAAAGTCAAAACTTATCATTTTCCAATCCAACTAAGTTAATCCAATGGTTGTAAATCACTTCCTTCAGTTTAAGGTTAAACAGTTTTTTTTCAGTACAAGTTCCTGCACATTTTAATTGTTTCTAGTCAGCTTTTACAAATTTACACTTGAAGAGCAAAAGACTTTCAATTCTATCCCTAGTTTTGTGTGATCATTTAACTGAACATCTTGACACTCAATCTACATTGGCAAGCATGGAAAAAAGCATTAAATTATACCCGTAAATTTAAAGAACAAAATTAGTTTCTGTACACCTGGTAATCAAACAAGCTATTTAAGCAGTTGGATAATATTTGCTTGGGTTTTGAAATGTTTGTGACTAATCCAAAAAATATAATAGTAAGTTTTATTCTCTGATTTCCATACACATTGATGTTTTTAAAATCCAAATAGAATAATTCCCTTGATTTAAAGGAAATGGAAATACATCTTATTCATGATTGTAATACTAAAACTTCACTTTCGTAATTTGCTTCTATAAAGATATTTCTTACTTTTCTTGCTTTTTGTAATAATGATGTTGACTTAAACGCATGGGGTACGATAAAGAGGTTTGCAGAAGATACAACACCTCTGCTTTTTTTTGACAAGTATGTTAAATCTGTGTCATTTGGTTCATCTGCCAGTGAATACATTTTTTTCCCCCACTTAACTCAAATGAAGTAGTTACAGAGGTGTAACTTAGCTAATTTCCTAATAAAGCATGCAATGGACTAACCAACAAGGAAAGAATGTGCAGTATGCCGAAGTAAGAGTGGATTGTCAGCTGGTGTCAAGACAGAAAGCAGAGTGTAGGGGTAGGATGGTATTTCAGAGTGGTAGATAATGGAAAGCGTTTTCCTGCAATCAACACTGAAAAAGACTGCAACAAATTACATCAAAAAATATGAATGGATGTGTAACTGGGAAATTAATTTCAAGTCAAGTGCATATAAATAATCAACTTGGATAAAGAAAGGAGGTCATATTATTTGAGAGGTATGAATCTAAAAGGGTTAGAGGAACAAAGGAATCGAGAGAAACAAATGGCAAATACAAATTACTAGAATGAATCAATAACACCATTAAAAGCATAAGAACTGAAAAGAAGTTTTATTAAATCTCCACTGAACATTGTATTATGCTGTATTCAATGTACTGTGAATAATGGCCATATTATAGAAAGGAAATAGAGGTGTTGAATAATGCAAAAACGATTTTAAAGAATTATATCATAAATGTAAGGTCATATTTTTCAGGCAAGGTGGAAAAGACTGGGTTCCCTTTCTCTTGAAAAGACTGAGGGGTGATCTAATTGAGGCTTTTGAAATTATGGAAAGTTTTGATCCTGAACATAGAGTGAACAAAACCAGAGGGTTTCCAGGAAACCAAATTTCAAATTCCGAAAGAACAACTTTGTCTTGAGAGTAAAGAGAATGTGAAAATTGCTACCAGAGGGAATAGATGAGACAATTAGGATGGAAGTATTTAAGGGTAAAATATGAAAGGAAGAAGGGAATAACTTGATGCTGATGGAGTTTTGTAGAAAAGATTAAATTGGTAAATTGGTTTATTATTGTCACATGTACCAAGGTACAATGAAAAACTTTGTTTTGCATGTCATCCATACAGATCATTTCATCACATCAGTACATCATGGTAGTACAACAGGAAAAGCAATAACAGAATGCAGAACATCATGTTACAGTAACAGAGAATGTGCAGTGCAAGCAAGCAGTAAGGTGCAAGGCCATGACCAGGTAGATTCTGAGGTCAAGAGTCCATCTTATCGTACTAATCTTATAACAGCAGGATAGAAGCTATTCTTGAGCCTGGTGGTACGTGCTTTCAGGCTTTTGTATCTTCTGCCTGATGGGAGGGGGGAGAAGGGAGAATGTCAGGGGTAGGAGGGGTCTTTGAATATGTTGGCTGCTTTACCAAGGCAGCGAGAACTGTAGACAAAGTCTATGGAGGGGAGGCTGGTTTTCGTGATGTGAGCAGAGGAGGCTCATGAAGAGCAAACTGCTTTTTCACGGATAGGTGCTACTGAATGGCCTCATTCTGAGCAGTAATTCTATCGGAAAGCTTAATCAGTTAAACTTGTTTTAATTTTCCCTTTAGCTGCTTTAAAGAGAAAAATCTTAGCTTTTCTAGTCTCTCCACATGAAATTTGTCATCCTTAATAACAGTCTGCTAAATCTCCTCTGCACCTTCAGAAAGACCTTGATGTCCTTCCTAAGCTGTGGTGTCCAGAAGTAAATGTAGTGAGGTAGAGGTTGGACTCTGTGGAATGAAACAAAATTTAGTATGCTGACCTCAGTGGTACTAAGTGGGTCTCAATTTATTGTCTCCATTTGAGACAATAAATTGAGACCCAATCTGCCGCCTTTAAAGTTTATAATGGAATTGATCACTGGAGCAAATCTACAAGAAAAATCTGTATAGAGAACCAGAAAGACTGCAGTGATAACTTGTGAGGCTTCAGATTTCACTCCAAAATTAGGAAAGGAAATGTTGCGAGCAGATGCACCACCTTGTCTGTCCCCACAGGAGAAGCAAGAGATGAGTAAGATCAAGAAGACACCAACAATGACGAGGAGTTGCAGATGCTTCCTCAGCAAGTGATTCAGGAGTGGCCTGGAAAGGTGAAGCAAACATTGACCAATAATATCTAGCAGAGATGGCCTTTCATTGGAAGATTGTGTTCTATTGGCTAAATACTGAATCAATTAAAAGGGTGCAAAGAGAATTACATCACAAGACACATGAAGGGCCCATGGGTTTCAGAAATGCAAGGTGAGAGTTCGATCAGCTATAGACTGGACTGACATCTACAAAGGTATAGAGAGAAAGGTATCTATGTGTTGTGTGCCAGAAATACAAAAGTACAACACAATACAAAAAGAAGAAATGATGGCCACTGAGATAACAACTAAACTATGGCATAATGTGAGGGGATTTATTCTCACACAGACAAGAATGGTACCTCATTGTTGTAGACTATGTTCGATTTCCCATTGATACAAAAGATGAAAAATTTGAGATAACAGAAGCATCTAGAAGCCCAGCTCCAGTTATTCTAGGAGATAGTTGGTGTGAACCAATTTATAACATGCCAATATCCATTATATAATACCAACTTCAGTAATCTGAATAACTGAGGTGAAGGTCTGAATGCTAGAAATGTTTAAAAAATGTATAATTTTCATATGTCCTTTTTTTAGAACTCCTCCTGAAGAGTATTAATCAAAATATGGGTTTATTATCTTTTTCAGACTCTTCTTAACCAGGTGTGCATTTACTGCATTTCCAATTTTCTGCTTCATCATATACATGTACAATATTTGAAGAAATACAACAGCATAACATTAGTGCAAATCATGTTTACAGAATCACCATAATAATTCAGTAGCGTCATATATATTATATGTATATACACAGTAATACAGCTTGGAAACAGGCCCTTCTGCCCACTGTCTGTGCTGACCATCAACCACACACTTACACTCATCCTGCAGTAATCCCATTTTATTCTCCCATAATCCCATAAATCCTGGTAGATTCTACTACTCACCCACACACTAGAGACAATTTACAGTGGCAAACCAACCTACCAACCCACACATCTTTGGGATGTAGGAGGAAACTGGACCAACTGGAGGTAACCCACACAATCAAACGGAGAACTCCACATCAACAGCATTGGAGATCAGGATTGGACCTGGGTCAATAGAGCTCTGAGACAGCAGCTTTACTAGCTGCGCCAATGCACTGCCCATCCAAGAGGACACTGTTTCACACACACATTCAAACAGTTAATATGTCCAAACAGTTAAAATGTCCCTTATCAAATGCAGAGACACAAAGGAAGATCCTCAATGTTCCCTTATTAAATGCAGAGAGAAAAAGGAAGACCTTCAATGTTCCCTTATGGTCTTTTGCAGCTATACCTATTGAATGCTAGGAAATCACCAGCTGAGCTACTCAATGGAAGAATAAATGAGGCAATTTTACAAAGCAAATTATATACCTAATCTGCTGAAGAAGAAGTAAGACAACACATTGATGCAAAAGTAAAGGGAAGACAACACTGCAACAACCATGCAAAATCATTACCTGAATTGTTGAAAGGGCATGTGGTGCACGTACAGGGAGGATCCAGTGGGAAAAACCTGGAACCCAGCTGAAGTTATCAATGAAATTCATGCACCAAGGTCATACATCATCAAGACCAAAATAAACCAGCATATGAGTTGGAAGACAATCTGTGGTCTACTGATTGAGAGCATCAGCAGTAATATCTATAATACCAAGTGTAACTAAAAACAGAAGCAGCAGACACCACACCATATCATTTTTTTGTGTATTGCTCCAGATTCTAGCATCTGCAGAATTTCTTGTGTCTCCGTTTTGCTGCTCCACTGCAAAGTTTCTTCCAGGGATGCCTACCCTGAATAAGTTTTCCTCCTCTCTTCGACGGGAGTTCTGTGAGACCCTTTCTCACTGCTCCCTTCCGTGATCTCTGTTGCTCTCCAGCTTTTCAAACACGTGCTCACCCAGACTCACTTCCACAGCCACATGGCCTTCCTGGGCACTTGCCTCTGCCGCCATCTTGTGCCACATGGTTTCCAGCTCCGCTTCCAGGCCTCCCAGTTTGGCCCCAACAAGGATCTCAAATATGTACACTCCGTTGACTGCTACTCCCTCTGCTCTTCCCCCACCTTGATGACCTGCCCATCTCCTTTCCTCACCTCCCCCATCCTTTATTCCATGGTCCACTGCCCTCTCCTACCGGATTTCTTCTTCTTCAGCCCTTGGCCTCTTCTACTATCACCCCTCAGCTTATTACATCTTGTTCCCCTCCCCCACCCACTACCTTCCCCCTCTCACCTGGATTCACCTATCACCTGCCTGCGTGTACTCCTCCCTCTCCCCCCACCTTCTTATTCTGGCTTCTGCCCTCTTCCTTTCCAGTCCTGATGAAGGGTCTCGGCCCAAAACATCGACTGTTTATTGCCCTCCATGGATGCTGCCTGACCTGCTGAGTTCCTCCAGCACTTTGTTTTTGTACATTACACCATATCACAACACAACATATGCAGTCTTTGCAGGAAGAAATGACTATATCCAGGTCCACAAAATGAAGATGCAACATTTTCTAACTGAGCAGTATCATGAATGATGCTTTAAAAAGGGTTGACCACTAAAAATAGAGCTTGTTTAAAAATAGAACATCCATTACAAAGTTTAAGAAAATAAGCAGATTTTTAAGAGAAATATTTTGTTACTGAAGCAAGTATACCACAGTATTTGTGCTTACTGTGCTGCATCACTCTCTACTGCACTATGTTCTTTGTAAAAATGAGACTATATATATTTCAGGAACACAAGGTTTATAGTCTGAAAATAACTTTTAATTTAAATATTCTAGAATTCATAAAAATTCTAAAATATTTAAATACAGAATGTTCAAGTCAACACTTTCATAACAAATAATGATGGTCCATTATTTATAATATTAGCGTCATTAGTTATCATCCATTTACAAATTTAAAACAAATAGTGCATAGGGCTTTAACACAAATTTTAACTAATTTGTGTGCAATAGCAGGAGGACGTAAGCAACAGATTTGAATCTTAATCTAATTAAGAAACAGTCTAATTCATTAACAGTAACTATCTTTCCTTTCTGATTATATTAATATGTTTGTTCATTTGTCAGAAAATAGTGTGTATCTGAGAAAAATGCATGTTTACTGCTCACAGACTATTTTCTACCAGTTTCTATTTTTGTTTCAAATTGAACTGCTAAAGATTTCACCAAAGCTTTTTGTTACAAGTGAAATGAAAGTTTTGAACATTTTTGGTCCTACAATTTCCTTTTCCATTACAGTGCTGTAACAATATGGGTAGGTTATGAATATTTTGATTAAAATCACAGTGATATGACTTTATTTGATCACTTGACAGGCACAATCTCTTTTCTCTTATTAGTTCTGTATTAATATTTTCCAGTGTGTACTAAAACATTTCATAAATCTTTTATCAAAAGCAATTCAGTTGCAATTCTCTCATTCTCAGAAGGTACCTATTGCTGGTGAATGTTGCAGGAATATCATTTTACACACTACATTACAGCTTCAGCTCTATCGATCAGAGGCATGGGGAAGTATGAAAGATATGCCCTGACTCTGAAGAACCACAAACCAAGAGAAACACATATAATTATCCCAGAGTGCCTGTTACTGTGACAAACATAGTAGTAGCCGGGGACATTCTGTCATAACTAAATGAAAAGTTGAAATCAGAGAATGCATCATAGATTAATTCATGTTCTCTTTTCTTTCAGTGTCTATCAAATCTTCTGCTGTCTGAAGCACATCCCTTGTTGTGCTGTTGTATTTCTTCAGTCACTGTATGCCCTGATGATGAAACAGAAAATTGGAAATGCAGTAAATGCACACACAGAAAAAGAAAATAAACTCATATTTTGATGATACCCTTCAGGAAGAATTCTGAAAAAGGACACGTGAAAATTACATATCTTTCATCCCCCTTCAGTCACTGGCTAATATGTACATTTTTTAAAACATTTCTAACACTCAGACCTGTTTTCATCTCAATTATTCAGACTACTGAAATTGTCATTATATAATGGATATTGGCACATTATAAATTGGTTTACAGCAACCATCTCTTGGAATAATTAGAGTTGAACTCCTACAGACATTTGTTATTAAGACAATGATGCAAAGACTTCTAACCAGCCAATTATCAGCTGGAGTCTCAGACCTTCAGCCAACCTTCATTTCATAAAATGACCCATCAAATTGTGTTGCGATAGCCTGAACACAGTTTCAGGACCCTCTGGGAACCTTGTTTTGCAATGCTACTGTTATCAAAACTCTCTTGTGGATGAGTGGTGTAAAATGAGAGTGGATTCTTACACAAAGCTCCATGTGTTAAGTTGCTGAATCACTGGTGTTTTACTCTTTTACTTTGAATGGTGCTGTCATTACAGCTACTATATTGCATGCAATGAAGTAGTAAATGTTAAGAATTAGCTTATAAATTAAAACCGGTTTTGGGTTGACAAAATAAAAAAAGGCACTGGGAGTATCAGAGCCTACACATTGTATTGTATAGTTAACAGCACATTTTGGTCATGGGCCTATTTCATTTGTGCCCAAGCTCCAAAGTATCGTCAATTAGTGTAAGCTTGGGGCTGGGGATGGTAGGGGGTCAGGCATTCAGCCACTGGATGAACAGGGAAGGGTGGAGAAATGTCAGCCATCAGCTTCTGTTGGGGAGCAGGGGATGAATTTCTGATAGCAGAGCATTCAGTCTGAAAGGGTGGGATTTTGACCTTCGGAGAGTAAGGTAAATTCAGCTATCAGAGTTTCTGTCATGGGATGGTGTAAACAGTTTAACTGCTGGAGGACTGAGGCCTGGGATAAGAGTTTTGGACATCTGAGGAATGGGGCCTGGGAAGGACAGGTGGTTGGCCATTGGAGGATTGGGATTGGGAGGTGAGGGTTGGTGGGAAGAGAGGCTACAGGAGGGGGTACAAAGGTAATTAATTGGATTTACCATAGTAAGTCTCAGTCCAGTAGAGCACAATATTTTTTGTGGGAGTGCCGTCGACAGTCAGCCCTCAAAACAACATGATGTAATTTCCCTCACAATGAAATAAAATAAATTTTGCATGAAAATACCACCACTTGGATCGCATCTGAGATAGAAAATATGTCAAATGCACAAGGTCTATTCACACTGGTTGATGCCTGGTTGAATTGAAGGAGCATGAAATGACCCAGAAATGGTTGTTATCACTCCTCACTCCAGGAAATGACCATTTTCAACTATGCTGTGCTGAAATGAACACTGGGAGAGATCATGTTTTTCTAGGTAATATCTTCTGGAATCCAGAAGAAGGAATGCCATTTAACTGAAACCTTTAGGCCTGGAAATTCGATGGCACAGCAAAAATTTTTTTGTGTGCACCATGGGTCTTATTTTGATGCATAAAAATTAATCAGATATATATGATCAAAGCACACAAGAGTGATGTCAGTCATTTCGTACTGCATGTTTGATGCATGTCAAATGAGTCCACTTTTATCGAGGAATAAGGGAAATTCAACAGGAAAGTGGAGTTAAGGTCAAAGATCAACCGTGATCTGACAGAATGCTGGAGCAAGTTTGAACTGTATGCCAACTCCTGCTCCTATTTCTTATGTAGTAATCAAGTCCAAATCTGTCCAAACTATTTGACCTAGTGGTCCATTAGACTAGATCTATGGTCCAGATCTTTATTAAATTATTATATTCCTAATAGTTATATTGCAAGGTGCAATTTTTCACATGTATATTGTCAGACAGCAGTGTTAAATTCACTGCTTCATTACAATAGATGCCAGAGTTCCCTTTAACACTTCACTTATTTTTTTATGATGCACTGTTCTGTACCAATAAGACTTGTTTCAGTTAGATGTGTATGAGTATTCTCCTTTCACCTCAGAGCTTTGAATTTAGTTCAATGAATCCAAGCTAATAGAATTGAAGCTTTCCCTCTCTTTAAAAATCCAAAGGGGAATGAATTTAGATGACCTCAGCCCAAGTCACAGTGGCAATGAATCCATAGTCTGAATCTGTCAATAAATCTGCACCAATTGGGACATTTCACACGAATGGCTCTTAATGATTGTGTGGCAGACAAGATCTTTACCTTACCACAGGCAGTGCTGAGGAAATAAAGGGCAATTATAGTTGACCTTGTATTGCTATCTGATGGAGACAGACTGGTTTCCAACTACACCAAATATAGGACACATCACTCAACTCTTCAGCACATTCAAAATGATTTCTGTCACTTCCACCATTAAACCTTTCAATTATTTTTGATTTGCACAGTGTCAACACCGGAAGAACAGGAGCCCTCATCTCTGCCTATAGTACAGTGTGTACTGAAAATAGAAATGTCACATATTAAGGCTTCACCTATAAATTATTTTGTAATCTAATCCCATGTACATCAATTATTTAATCCACTTTTATATACTGGTTCATTTGCACCAAATATGTGGTATTGCATTGATTATTCCTGAACTGCTGAGCAGTTTCCAAACTATTTTTCATTACAGAAACATACCAAGGACAAAAAAAATTGAAGGAGCAATTTGAGTGAAGTGTTGGATTAATGAAGCCTATCTGAGGGAGGATAGGTAGCTGCCAGCCAGCCAGTGTGAAGCACAGGATACTTTAGTCCTTGTGTCTCATTTACATGTTGCTCACCCTTTAGAACTGACACTCCTGTTGCTCCCTTGGTCTGTTCCCATCTTGCATGTTCCATAAACAAACTCCTCTAAAACTCTGCTGGCAAAATTCTCCTTTCTCGCACCAAGTTCCAGTAACTCATCATTATTGCATTCGCTGTGTTAAATTGCCTCCTGGTCTAATCACACTTCTGTTAAAATTCTCATTACTGTTTTCAATATTCAGCCACCCTGGCCTTATCTATTCCTTTTCTCTAGGGCCTTGTCCTGACTCTTGAATCTCTGTATTTCAATTCTGGACTTTGCACACAGCCTATTTTATCTTTCTAATGCAGCCAGAGTCCTGGAAACTCTGAAATTCCCTCCCTAAACATCTAACTCTCTTATCCTGAAGACCTATAGCTTTGACTGTCACTTAGCTTAGCATATCGTTATTTGATTGGGTGTTAAATTTTGTTTTATAACACTCCATTTACACATCCTCAGAAGTTTTTACTGTGTTCAGTTTATATTGTTAAGTTATTGTTGATGAATTTACTCGAAGCACTACTTGGCTGGGAGATGAGGAGGAATGAGATTTCATGTGGCAGGAAGCCAGAGAAACAAACCCTGGGACAAATGTAAACACTTGGGAGAAGAACGACTGATGGACAGTTGATTGGGAGGAGACAGTTAGGAGTCCAAAGCAGGAAGGGCACATAGTTTGCCTCTTCCCTTCATTCCTTTCCACTCCTGTCCCTCTCACCACCATAAAGAAACCAACACTTAATGGAGGGTGTCTTAACACACAAGGAGACTCAGCAGCCACTTTGCACACAGCAAGTTTCCACTAGTGATAAATAAAATTACCATAATTGCTTTGTGCTGTGTGTAGCTTGAGAGGCAAGATGCCAGTCATTCACACATCAGTCAACAAGTGGCAAGCTCTGAACCCATGCTGATTCTCAGGACAGACTCTTGCAGCAACAATGAAACTTTCCAGCAGAAGCCTCGTAAACACATGAGCAGAAATATTCCCAAATCATTGATGCAGTTGTCTCTATCTCCTTCATTTCTGTTTTTAGTAATGATCCTACAGTTCTTGAAACATGGAGTAGATGCATGATGCTTGCAAGATTCCTCCCCACTGCCTTTAGGAGCTACAGAGGCACCTAATCATTGCCTTCTGTTTTTGTGAACACAATCTCTTTCAAACATCCTTGATCCAACACTTGCATTGTTGGAGGCTGGGAAACAACAGCTACAGAGCATGACAGGTAAAGGCACCCTTTCATTGCAGGTCTCTCTAATGTTGTTCCATCGGTCATTGGTCTTGCCTGTTAATTAGGATGGCATCGTCCTCTGCTTTAAGGTTAGCAATCTTTTCACAAATTGGGTGAAGTATTGACTCATTGACCCCATAATAATTACCTGGAAGATCCCCTCTTTTTGAACATTCCCAGGACCTTACTGAAAGAGTCTATCCTGAGAAGGAACGTAGATTCAGAGCAAGAAACTCCATGAGTGATATGTCTATCTGTGTTTCTTATTAAAAAAAACATGAACAGGCACCTTCCTATGCACTATTTCCATATTCCCTTACAACATAGGAGGCCATTCAGCCCACCAAGTTTATGCCAGCTCACAGAGCAATCCAGCCCCTCACTAATTTTTCCTGTAACCTATTTGCCCGATATTCCCATTTGTTCACCCACAAATTGCCTTCAACACAGCAGGAATGGTGTCTTCAAGGTCCTGTTGAAAACTGGCTGTCCACAAAATGTGTGATCCTTGTTTTAGGAGTTCTATGAAGCAAGAGAAGCAACAATCCAGTATGAGAATGAAACATCACCAATACTAGCATGATAAAGGCTGTACCTTAGCACATACTGGCCTTGGCATCTCTTTACGTCTTGTTATCAATCTGACAAACAAATGGAATCAAGGATTGACAGCTTATGTTTGTTTTTTTTTTAATTCAATTTTGGGATCTGGGTGTCACTAGCATGGCCAGCATTAAATCCCCAACAGTATATGCCTTTGAGAAGATGGTGGGGATTGGCCTTCTTGAGCCACTGCAGTCCTTCTGGTGAAGGTACTTCCAGAATGACTTTCGGGGTTGGAGTTCTGGGATTTAGATCCAGCAACAATGAAGAACCAGCTATAAATTTCTATGCCATGATGGTGTGCAACTTGCAGCTGAATCTGCAGGTGGTGGCATTCTCATGCACCTGCTGCCCTTATTCTACTTGTTGGTAGAGACTGCAAGCTCCGGAGGCACTGTCAGAATAGACTAGGTGAGTAAATGCAGGACAGTTTGACGATGGTATATACTGCAGCCACTTTGTGTGTCCAGGGAATGAACGTTAAGGGTGCCAATCAAGGGCTACTTTATTGTAGGTGGTGACAAGCTTCTTGAATGTTTTTGGTGCTGTAGAAATCCAGGCAAGTGGAGAGTATTCCATCAAGATCCTGACTTGGTATCTTATAGATGGTGGAAAGGCCTTGCAGTGTCAGGAGGTGAGTCACTACAGGATATCTAGCCTCTTATAGCCACAGCTTTAACATGGGTGGCATTGTTGAATTTTTTGGTCAATAGTAACTCTCAGGATATTGATGGTGAGGGAACTCAGTGATAGTTTTGCCACTGATTGTCAAGGTAGGTGGTTTGACTCTCTCTTTTCAGAAATGGTCATTGCCTGACACTTTTGTGGTTGCCATTTAGCAGTCAGTGTCTGAATGTTGTATAGGTTGTATAGATCAGACAATTTTAGAGCAAGGGATATCCCCATTAGTTCATTATTACAATCTGTTCTATGCAGTAGACACTGCATTTGTTTCAACTCACCTGATGAATTGCAGATGACGGTGAAAGAGTTCTTTTGTAATGTGCCAAATGTTATGAGGTAATTGTTTTCAATAAAACAGCTGCTATGAAAACATGCAAACCAAAATTTATATCAATAACAAAGCTCTAAACAATGTGGTTCACTTCTGTTATCATGGCTCAATTCTTTACCAGACTTGAAAGACAACTTGATGCAAAAATCAGTAAAGCCTCTTTCAGTGTTAGCAAAATTATTTCACTTGACTGAAACAAGTTGCGAACCCCTGACGTCAGGTGAGTATTTGTGTTCTCAGTACTCTCCTTCTCAGCTGTGAAAGGAGCAGACACTGGAAAGCTTCCAATTTCAGAAAAATCCTTAGAGGCACGTAGGGTCAATGAATTACTGACAATAAGATCCTTGAGGGAGCTAATGCACAGTCTATATTGACTATGCTGGACACTCTCAGGATTAATGGCTAAGACTCTTGGGGTGCATACCTCAACATTGTCTCAACATTGAGGATGTTCTCAATGTCCAAATGAAGAGCCACCTACCATGCAGAGGCAGGCAAAAACTCCAAAACAGTGACAAGGTCAAGCAAGGTCTCATGATTGTTAACATTCCCACTGGGAGAACCCTGCTAAAACTGCTCAATCTAAGAAACGAGCTCAAGGCTGGTGCAGTTGTGGTCGAGAGACACCAGACAGCCCAGGTTGAGGCCCACAGGTAATTCTTCCAATCAGATTCCTTCCAATAAGATTCCACCTTCTTCAGCCCTTTGTCACTTCCACCTATCACCTCCCACCTTCTTACATCACACCCGTTCTCCCCCTCCCTCACCTGCTTATCACCCCCCTCACCTGGATCCACCTATTACCTCCCCCCCAGCTCTTGCTCTATCCCTTTATACTGGCTATCTCTCCTCTTTCTTTCCAGTTCTGATGAAGGGTCTCAACCTGAAATGTCAACTGTCCATTTCCTTCCATTGATGCTGTTTGACCCGCTGAATTCCTCCATCTTTTTGTGTGTTGCTCTAGATTTCCAGCATCTGCAGTCTTTTGTGTCTCCATCTTCCAACATCCGTCTGGTGAATGGGCCTGTAACCATTGTGGAAAGGTTTCTCATTTCTCCTTCCACAATACTGCCAAGCATACTGCTGACTGACTTTGCTGTGCCTCCTTTCATCTTTCTGAGAGGCTTTGACCAGGACTCTGAGAGAAATCTCAGCTTCTATTCAAATGCACAGTGGGTGAAATAGGACTTGGTATCACCTGATATTTCTGTTTTAAGACAGTCTTTGTGATCCAAATTGGTATGCCAAGTGCATATGCACACTTGGCGAGGACATAAGTACTTGCACACTGAAAACTTCCCAGAAATATACAGAGCAGAAATATAATGGTGTCAATTAGCATGTTACATTGATTGGTCCAATGTTGTCACTTTGGACAGCAATGCTGCAGACCACCTCTTAAATGTATACAGATAAGCATGAACTAAGCAGCAGGAAAGTCCCCCAAAAGTAGCACCACAAGGATCATCAACTATTTACAGATAATGCTGCTTATTTCTTCTTACTGGTACTGAGTTGCTCCAAGTATCTTCTGCTTTCAAGCTGCAGAAGTCTACAGGTTGTGGTATGATAGGTGATTTGGCTTATTTCATGTAAAAATACAAAACAGTTGATTTCAGGCATGGACATGTCAGTAGGGATTTCCTTAGGAATGATACCATCATAGCATCCATTTGGCCACAATGTGATAATAAAGTTAAAAGAAAATAAAAGTTGCATGGCTAGTTTAACAATGATAAAATGTCATAATGCAAACAGCCAAACAGCAGTCAATTCCCCTGATGCCTGTTTTCCAGGTGCCTTTGCTTGATCTGGTGCTCCTGTGCAGAGCTACTCCCGTAGTTAAAGCATGGCTTGTGGAAGGTTGCTTACTATCAGCAGAAGAGATTACAGCCAACTTTAATGGATGACCTCAATTATCCTTGGATGTTGAAGGCCCATTTCTTGGCATGATCATCAGTAGTCCAGTTGTCAGGCCACCAGGCAATAGCAAGGGACAGGCGTAGGAAGGTGCTGTCTTCCTGAGAAGGTAAGCAGGTTGTGCCCAATGGAATCTCAGCCACTTATCCCCAAGTGGCATCCTAAGGTCCATTGCGGTATGAATTGTTGGACAATTGTGGTGCCCTGAAAGCTCCTTTGGACACTTCATCCCTGGCTATAATGGCACCACTCTGGCCTTTTGGACAGTAGCAATATGAGCTTCCAATGCAGAACCTTAATGTTGACCAGCTTTTGCTTGTCTTGTAATGGAATCTGCAACATTGGTTATTATGTGTGGGTCGACATGTGGATGAACACAGTTTGCAGTTGCTTCTACAATGGAACTAATTGGCTCCAAGTTCTACAAAGCCCTGTGCCAACACTGTGCTAGACAACTCCATGCTTTTTGTTAATGAACACAAGTTTCTGGCTAGCTTCCCAATTCACCAAATACTTAATTCTACGTGCACATCAGGCCTCCTCTGTACACTGTCACAACAAAGTTTTAAAGTGAATCCTCCACACACAACTAGTGTACAAGATTACCCCTCACCTTCTGCTCTGGTTGCAAGCCATTATGCCCAGTGACTCACTACATGTAGATTCTTCTTCTTTGCTATACCCTAAATTACATGCCATGTCAGTAGCTGGCTGGTAGCTCCAGGCATAAAATTGAATGATAATTTACTTAATCCTGGTATTACCATTTCTTGCATTGTTTGGTTCGGTTGCAGTTACTGGGTATCTGAAGTGAATAAAATACAAGATTAAGCTTCTGATACTGGGAAATGTGAGAACGTAAAAGGCACAAGAAAGCAGTTTGGATTGAGGGGGAAATGGAATGTGAGAAGGCGGATTAGGTACTTTCACCTACAATGGTTTCATCCCTGACACTCACCACAGCTTCAGCATTGGCCATCCTGATGATAATCAACACCTTTTCACCATGGGGGTTAGTGCACTTCCACTTTTGTTGCTGAGGTACCTAGTCATGCATCATGTTGTTCTTCAAGAGCCATGCGTCATTGAGAGTTCTGTTTCAGTGAGGTAGCCCTCGGTTGAATGGCTGGCAGTGTGTGAAAACTGTGAGATATGGGTTTGAGCAGCAGCACGAAGCAGGGGAGAGCCCATGGAGTACACGAACACAAAGCATGAGTCCTGATTGATAAGGGCCATTGGTTGGATGGAAGTCTGGCGAATTGAGTAGTGCCTTAGGCAAGTAGTATAGAGGATAGAAGATGTTATTTAAAATCCTGACCCATAACCACTTATGTAATGCCTCTAGTTGCATGTGTTCCTAGAAATATTGTCCCATAATTTTCTGTCTCCAATGACCCTGCCCACTCAAACAGCCATTTTACCCTTTTCAAATATTTTTATAACAAAATAATTTAAAAAAAAATTAAATGAAACACAATTTTCTTCATGCCTCCATGTATTTCTCTCCAGTAGCTTGCAGTTGTTTCCAAGAGACAAATTTTTAATTGCTGGAAACTCCAGGACAATCCTGGAGGGATTGCAACCAAATTCACCAATAGTATTTCTGTTTTTAAGTATTAAAAGAATAAGGTTTGCATGGTACAATTAGTGCTTGCTAAAACCCTACACTTCCATACGACAGAACCAATAGGCTCTTGATAACCCACATAAGCCAACTAGCTTGATCACTTCCAGTAAAGTTGGATGCTGCATTTTTGAGTCCACTTTCAGCTGCAAGTTTCAGATTTATTAAATCGAAGTTCTTTCTGCATGGCACTTTTTAAAGATGTTGTGCTGATGCCGTTACAAACACTCTTCCTTCTACCAACACTACCAAAAACAAATTATCTATTCACAAATTAATTTGTGCTTCTGAGATCTCACTAAGTGCGATTTAGCTGCCCTAGTACTTGTGTGCAAATTAGCTGGTCCCAGCAGCTATGTTATACTACCGCAGATTAAGTCAAAAGTATTCTACAGCAGCAAGACATTTTGGGCTGCCTTAAGGATACAACAATGTGAGTTCTTTATTACAGGTCACCTTCTTTCTTGTCACCCATTTAAATTTGTAAGTTGATCCACGTAGTCCTCTATTCATGTTCATTTTTAAGATATATTTGGAATCATTTTCAGTTTGAATTTCAATAATCATCTACTACAGACAGAAGTTATTTTTGAGCCAAGAATTTCCTCTTTCCTTTATGTAGGTTTTTAAATTAAAATATGAAATAGCTATTTACTATAATGTAATTTAGGACCTAGTGGGGTTTTAATTCTGTTTCCAATCAGCAGAAATAGTATCCTACTTGTTACAGAAGGTTAAGTGGTTCATTTCCAGTTGTAAAGCTGCTTAATATGCATTATTAGATCTAATGTTCCAGTTTATGTCATAACATACTTCTGACAGTAAATTAAGATGTGAAATTATAGTAAATCACCAATCGTTGCTTATGCAATAGATCTCACTAATGACAAACATTTTTTGCCCAAAGAGTTTAACATCATAGAAAGGGTAATTCCACTAAAATGTTCTGCAAAGAAAAATATCTCAATATCAAACATTATAGTGTTTTTTTATGTCAAATTGAGGACAGGTTAAAAGATCATTGGCCTTGAAAGGATCATTTCCTCCCAAAGGGCCTCATCACCTTAAAATGAATGCTCTGCAGTGATTTTACCAGCAGTAGTTAGAAATCAAATGCTGCGTGGCTGCATCAAGCTGTGTATAGAACTAAAGTACTCTAACACCAAGTGTCATCGTGTGCTGAGGTTCTACCTGTTCCCGGTGTTACAAAGAATGGGCCAGGCTACATTGCTGCACAATGTTCCATTCAGTTGGACCTTGCTGCAATACCGATCTTCCACAGAAACATTTCTGCCAAAAGGCACCTTTGACCACATGTCCATCAGGCAGTGGTCAGCGTGGAACATCCTGCAGGCCTTGAGGGAGAAGGACATGATGGATCCTGTGGGATGGTTTCCCAAGCAGACTGTCAAAGCCATTTGGCTGAATGTCTCATTGCCAGGACTCACCAAAAAGTACCAAGACCTTGCTTGGCTGGCAGTGAGAAGGGCCCTTGCCATCAGACCCTTCCTGCACAGCCAGAGTCTCATTCCTGCTGCACACTGCCCTTGACATGAAACAATCATCCACCTTTTTAAGGACTGTACATTTGCCAAGAAGGTCTGGGAAAGGTTGCAATGGCCCTAGCGTACCTCTGTGATCTATGAGCTGCTTCCAGGGATGTACACTAAGACAATCATCAACTCAGTGAAGTATGCCCAAAGCCTGCTGGTCTTTCTGTGGCATGAGAAGTCCGTAAGCAAATGCTGCCAACTGGCACATTCAAGGGTGCAGGAACACGCGTTGGGGGACTCATTGAGGTTCTGTGAGGAAGGACCATAGTCTCAGGCCCTGCTACAACTAGACAGTGATGGGCTAGGTCCTGTGGAACAGCCTCGCAAACACTTAATGGGTGTATTGCTTAAGGAGGAAATGTGAGTGGCATTGACACATTGTAAAAGAATGTAATAAGTTGATGATACAATGAATGTAGAGTAAGACATTACCAATGATATTTCCTGTATATATTATTAATAAGGTATAATTTGGAAACAAAAAGGGCTGTGTCTGAAACTCACTGTGTCTGGTCTTCCAGAGTAAGGTGTCATCCATGACTGAATGCCACAAACTGGCATGCTCTGAGGTCCAGGACTGTGTGCATAGGGATGTACTGAAACGTGATGCAGCACGGCAAGGGCTATATGGGGAGGCCACAGCTTAGGCCCCTTGCCATTGCACACAAATTAATTGAAAATTTATGCTAAAACTCCATTAACCAGCTGCTTTGTTGTAAAGGAATGGTAACTGATGACGTGCTATGTTAAGCGATGGGAAGAACATGAATTGTTATGAAAATGTCAACCTCAACATTCTCCACTACATACCTCTGAATATTTTATGAATGGAGGAAATCTTAAAATAAAAAAGTGCCGTTATAATTCATTATTACGTAACATTTACAAGGTCTCTTTCAGGAATGGGTTTGATGTTGATACAGAAATGTTGCTGAAATTAAAACACTAGCACATGGAAAACTTAGAAAAGCCAAAACAAAACAAGGTCTGATCTGGCTTTTGTTCCATATCTTGATTAACAAAATATGTTACTTGATTCGCCACAAGAAGCACATGGCAACCAACATTATATTAGCTAATAAGAGAAAAACTACAGTGTTCTTCCCCTTACTCTCCCGAATGTAACTCTTCAACCCAGAAGACAATTATATAGGAACCATCTACCTTCTGGATATGTATGGTTCATTCTTCATATAAGTGCCTTCCTGTTCATTTTGTATCATTAACCACGAAACACATCAAATCTTAACCCATTAGTTAGGCATTTGACAAGGTACCTCAAGGTAGGCTTATCCAGATGATGAAGATGCATGGGATCCACGGTGACATGTTAGTTTCGATTCAGAATTGGCTTGCCCATAGAAGACAGAGGGTAGTGGTCAAAGGGTGTTATTCTGGCTGGAGGCCCATGACCAGTGGTCTTACACAGGGATTGGTGCTAGGGCCTCGGTTGTTTGTGATATATATAAATGACTTGGCTGAAAATGTAGACAGGTGGGATAGTAAGTTTGCAGACAACACAAAGGTTGGTGATGGTGTGGACAATGTAGAGAGCTATCAAAGGATACAGCAAGATACTATATAGATCAGTTACAGATATGGGCAGAGAAAAGGCAGATGGAGTTTAATCCGAGCATGTGTGAGGTCACTTTGGGAGGTCAAATGTAAGGGGAAAATATACGGTTAATGGCAGTACCCTTAACAGCATTGATCTGCAGAGGGATCTTGGGGTCCAAGTCCATAGCTCCCTGAAAGTGCTATGTAAGTAGACAGGGTGGTAAAGAAGGCATATGGTATGCTTGCCTTCATTGGTTGGGGCATTGAGTATAAGAATAAGGAAGTCATGCTGCAGCTATATAGGTTGCACGTGGAATACTGTGTGCAATTCTGGTGACCCCATTACAGGAAGGATATGGAGGCTTTGGAAAGGACGCAGAAGAGGTTTACCAGGATGCTGCCTGGATTAGAGGGTATAAGCTATAAGGAGAGGTTGGACAAAGGAGATGTGTGGGGCAAGGTTTTTTTTACACAGAAAGTGGTAGGTGCCTGGTAAAGGCTGTCAGGGGTAGTGGTGGAAGCAGATATGACAGTGGCGTTTAAGAGGCTTTTATATAGACACATGAATATGAAGGCAGAAGAGAGTTAGTTTAATTTGCCGTTGTGTTTGGCGCAGACATAGGGGGTCAAAGGGCCTGTTCCTGTGCTGTACTGTTCTGTGTTCTAGAACAGTCATGCTCATCACTGATATCAATTCTAAAATTTCTGCTGATATAGACAGTACAACTATTGAAGACAGCACAAAAGAACAGCAGTTAGCACTACTGCCTCAAAGGTCCAAGGACTTAACTTCGATCCTGGCCTTGAGTACTATTTGTATGGAGATTGCATGTTCTCACTGTGATCATTTGAGTTTCCCCGGATGCTCAAGTTTCCTCCCATATCCAAAGTCATGCTGGTACGTCAACTGGTTAGTCTAAATTACCCCTTAGTGCAAGGACTGGTTAATGTTTGTTAATGTCCAAGGCTGTCAGGAAACTGTTAAGACAATTATTACGCTGCCGAGCCTGTGGCTGTGAAAGAAGTTTTCATCTACCATTCCAAAAGCAAAATACTCTAAGTCATGAAAATTCAGCAACAAAAACAGAAAATGCTGGAAATATTCAGCAATTTCAATGGGGAGAAAAATAAAGTTAATGTTTCAGATTAATTATCTTTTATCAGAACTGCTATCATTACTTTGGTTTGTAGATCTGATTGGAGGGATAAACCCAGGGATAAATTAGCCCAGCTGTTTGCCAACAAATCTGGCATTTTTCTTCATCCTTTCATGTGAAATGTGGTGACAGCAGAAGAATGAAAGCAATGATCTTATCTTGCAATTCAATGACATGAAAAAAATGTACTTTTCAGAGATCCTTTTCAGACCAATTATATATTTTTTTGTGTGGTACGAAAGTCAATGTCAAAAACTATATCAAATGTTTATCGATGCATTCAACACTCACCAGCTTACATTTCACAACAGGTTGTTGGAACTCTTGCATTTCCCCAATTTTTCATTTACCTTTTCTCTTCAGGTGATTCATGCTGAGATCTCAGATGAGCAGCCACTAACATGTGAAACTACATTGGGTATCAATGGTTGTGGAGGACATAAATGCAGAGACTAAATTGTGCCTTCATCCAACATTCATCCCCAACATAAGTTGGTAAGAACCTGAACTGATTTCCTAGAGTTCATTGCCCCACCTCCCCCCCCCCCCCCCCACCCACCCCCCCCCAATCCCCCGCCACTTGTTGCCCTGAAAAGATGATGGTGGGCCTTCCTTTAGAATTGCTGTAAATGTTTTAACATAACAGAGTGACTTGCTGGCCAAGTTCTGATGGCAGTTAAAATTCAATCATTGATATAGGTCTGGAATCACACGTCAGCCAAAAGCGGTAAGGGTAGCAGATTTACTTTCCTACAAGATATTAACAAACCACTTGACATTTTATACCAATATGTCAGTTTGGGAGTCACTTTATTGGTACAATTTAAAAATAAAGTGAGTTTAAATTTTAAAGCTACCATAAAGTGATTTGAATCCATAACCTCTAGATTATAAGGTCATGCCTCTGTAATGACTTTACTGCAACATGGCAATGGGATCCATAATGATGAATGCAGCTCAATTTTCAATAGATAGCAGGCAAAAACAGGAACCAACAGAAAAAGGCACCATTTGTTCAGAAATAAACCATGTCTTTGGCAACTGCACTAACTCTTTCTGCTTTTTAGGAAAGTCAAAGTTATGAATAACCTTATAAATAGTAACCATTACGTTTTCAACCTAAGCATCCCATCCCATTAGTAAGAATTGGAATCTATTCAGTGTTGCTGAAATGATGCACGATCTGCCCATACACATCTACTTTGCTGTAAATATAGATTTTCTACTTGGCATTGTTTTAGCTTCAGTGGTAACTCAAGACAACATTGAAATCCAAGGCCCTTAAATGCAAAGTAAAAACTTCTCACAACAGAACATACTGCATATGTGAGTGCCTCCATTCTTCATCTTAGATTTGAAAGTAAATGCACTTAGTTACAGTTATATGCAGTAACTTGATTAAAATGTCATGGCATATGCAGAATATCCATCTCTGATGCATGCATACCATAAATATTCAACAATTGAGTTGACCTTCATATCTCAATCATGACTAAATGCTTATGGTTTATTTGGTCAGCTTATTTTTTGAAAATTTGCAGCATTTAATCAGTCATATTTGATCATCCAGTACAAATTCTTAATTAAATAAACTCACCCTGGTATGTGCCCACTCTATCTTCAGTCTTAACAGATACAAGTACCCTTAATTTTAGACCTTTTTCACATTTGTTTAATCCGCACAAGGAAGAGGAGTTCTCATAGTAATATAATTGATTCCGTGTTGTTAGACTAAGACTTTTATCTGGATATGAAACTCAAACCATATATTCTGCTTCACATCTTGAGTTTCTTTTCCCAATTAACATATCCCAGGCAACAGAGGGTGACATTTGATTTAACTAACAAGAGAGGCACATTTAAGAGATTCTTTTGCAGCATAGTATTTGAAATGTAACTATTAAGATAAAAAAAGAACATGATAGGTAACTGATGTTAAACTATAAACTATCTTATTCAATTTATTATTGAAGATAAAACAAAAAGACATACTTTATTACTTTTGAAACCCATATCGAATATTTTAGCACATGAAATTGTGAACAGAGGTATGAAAGTTCCACAACTCAAACTCAAATGGAGGTATCCATAATTTTTTATGATTATGGGAAATGAGTTAACATTGTGAATGGAGGTGAGAAGTTGGAATTATTAGTTCCAATCTTAAAAGCATGCTTTGTATAAAGGTCATTAATGGAGCATGCTCTAACTAGTCTAAAAATAATAGGATTTCAGGTTGCAAATTGGTACTAAAAGCACAATTTCAGCCTTAACATGGCGTCTGTGCTCAACTTTGGACATCCACCAGAGCCTAAAAATAAGGTCCAACCAACTTAGGAGTTAATTTAATGCCAGCGCATGTCTCTGTCCTGTTGTGTAGCGGTTAGCGTAACACTGTTACAGCGCCAGCAACCCAAATTCAATCCCAGCCGCTGCCTGTAAGAAGTTTGTACGTTCTCCCTGTGTCTGTGTGGGTTTCCTCCGGGTGCTCCGGTTTCCTCCCACATTCCAAAGGTGTTTAGGTTAGGAAGTTGTGGGCATGCTATGTTGGCGCTGGAAGCGTGGCGATACTTGCGGGCTGCCCCCAGAACACTCTATGCAAAAGATGCATTTCACAAAAGCAACTCTGGGACTTCAGCAGCTCATGCATTGTCAAACATGGAAGTTGCAATCTTCCTGATGGATTTACACAGGGCATCTATGTATTTCTAATGCATGGAATCTGTCTTTAACTATCTGCAGGCTCTGATGTAAAGGAGTGGCTCTTCCTAATCAGATCAGTTATAATCTTACTGAATGGTGGAGCAAGTTAGAGGGACTGAGTGGCCAACCCTTGCTCCTAATTCATCCTGTTTGTGTGTAATTTTGCTTAGTAACCTCTAATCTTCTCCTTCTCCCTTGTGTTGTGCAATCTGTTCTCTCACCAGTTATGATAAAGCAGTCCTGGATAGATTGAAGATTAAATATTCATTTAGTGGATGCAGTTCATCGGCTGAGTGTGACTGAGATATGTCATTCACATTGGATAACAACTGAGCTGAGAGACAATTTAATGCATACAAGTTAAGGGCTGGGTGTTTCTGAAAGTTGAATGGGTGTGAGGAGTGAAGTGGTTGGATACACTCTTCACTAACATCTACAAGGTGGTACCAAAGTCTATCAACACATGGTACGAGGCATCTAGGTAGCTGAGAGGGAGGCAGCTTCATGAACAACCCCATTCTCAATCTTTGTGAAAAGCAGCATATGAATGCAACAGACTAGGCTGATATTTTTTCAGTCACTTTTATCCAAAGGTGCTGAATGGATGGCCCTACTCAGATTCCCTCTCAGATATAAACGTCATCATCCTTATATTATTTCCTTCACTACAAATAAAGTAAGAACATTTTTAGCGTATTGGACAGAGCAAATACTATGGCTCTGACTATATTATACCTGTGGGTTGTATTGGAACAAAATTATCTTAGTTAAGCTGATCACTATAACAATGACACAAACCTCTACTAAAAATGTGAAAATTTGCCGAGGCAGTTCATCCATAGATAGGATCAATCTAAGTCAGTTACAACCCTGGTGCTGCATCACAGCTCCAGTGACCTTGGATCCTCTCTGTGTAGAGTTCTTCTGACTGTGTGATTTCCCCCTGAGTAATCAGGTTTCCTCCCATATTTCAAGCATGTGCTGGTTGGTGGATTACTTGACTAAATAAATTCCCCTCTGTGTAGTTGGGTGGTAGGAGATTTAGGATGGAGTTGATGGGCAGGTGAGAGACAATAGGTTGCAGAGAAATAAACGGAAGAATGGAATTGATCAGAATTTTCTGAGAGCCAGTAAAGATGATGGGCTGAATGGTGTCCACTTACGTCAGAAGAAAATATGAAATGTGGACCCAATCATCAGTAAAGCAATGGAAGGAGTCATCAGTTGTATCATCAAGTGATACCTTATCTCAATAATATGCTCATTGACACACACCCTTGCCAGAACTACTTGACTTCGGATCTCATCAGCCAAGAGCCAAATGTAGTGAAAGTAAGGGCACTGTCAAAACCAAAACAACAATTGACTGAGAGTAGGGAAGGAGGTTAGTGAGGAAATACCTTCTAATGAATGGTGTCATTGGTTGACTATCAAGAGCAAATATTCAAGCAAAAAACTGGCACAGCAAAAAACTGGCACAGTAATAAGATATCTTTATTAGTCACATGTACATCGAAACACACAGTGAAAGGGGGTAGGGTGGTGTGTGCAGGTTGCGTTCCTAGATAGCAGTCTGTATCACGATTGTCTGTAAGACAAAGTCACGTTATCAGTGCACGCGTCAAGAAACGCAAGTTAAAATTAAAAATATATTTTGTGTTTATTCATTTATTTTTTATTTCACATAAATTCTGCAAGAGGGAATTTTATTCCGTGTCTCAAATTTTTCTGTTGTGATTTGTGAATTCTTTAAGGGCAAATTCCTGTTACCAAAACAGCCGTAATATGGGGGGTTGATTGTATTGTTATGGCACAGGAGACTATTCAGCCCATTGGGCCTATGCTGGCTCTATGTAAAATAATCTATTCAGTCCCATTCTCCTGCTTTTTTCCTGTAGCTCCGTAAATTACTTTAAAAATTACATTTGCAAACATTAACATTTACCAGCTAGAACCAGGCGGAAATCTTGCAAACTTCTAAACGGACCCCCCTGGGTTATCTCCTTGCAAGACTAAAGAACTATTCTTTGCTGAGAACAGCTTAGAATCAATCTTTTTGCTAGGCCTGTATATTTCCCATATATAGGCCATCCCTGGGTAACGAACAAGTTCCGTTCTACAGACGTTCCTAAATTGACTTTGTCCATAATTCAGAAAGTACATAAAAACACTCAATATGGTAGTCATATCTCCACAGTATTATAATGAATAGCATCAAAAGCACAAAGACTTATAAGAAAGAACAATTACTAAAAGTGGAGAGAGAGAGAAAACTAGTTCTGCTGTTCACAGGAACAAATGTCAGACTTTTGAATTTAACAATATCATGGGAGCTTGTTTATATGCAATGGTGTCCATAAGTCAGGTGTTTGTAATCCAGGGATGGCCTGTAAACTAAAACTAAACATAATGCTGAAGTGCAACCTCATGAAACTGTGTTCTGTCTGAGCATGGCATCTTCCAAGTTATATTCAGCAGTTTATTTGCTTTGCCTATAGGAAAGGCAAGAGTATCATAACTTAGAGAACCAAGGTGAGTAGAATCTTAATGGAATTAGGATTCGGTTCAGCAATGATGTAACTGAATACCAACAAGTTTCTGAGACTGAACATCAAAGGTTTTTTAAAGGACCACAGAATCACCAGAATATTTACTCTGGCAATGAATGGTAATGGAGGAACATGGAATGAAGCTCAGAAGCTGAAAGGTGAACAGTCAGGTTACACAGATCAACCATGACTGTTCTAAAAGACATTGGTAGGTCCTCTGAATGGATTGTGCATGGAGGCAGATAAAAAAAGTGGATTCAAGAGGGAGTTAGCTGGCATTTGGCAATAAGTTGAGTGATACAGTTATTAAACTGTCTATTCTCTTTTTGAATTTCTGAGGTTACCAAGTGGGCTAAATTGTTTTTATTTTGATTCTATGCTTTTTGATTTTATAATCAATGAGTTTGTGGTCATGATTACCCAGGGCTCATGTTAAAATTTCACATGTTTTTGAGTCATTTCCCAATCCCATGTTGAACTGAGAGTTGATTTTTTTCAGGTTCCATGAAATAGTGAGTCATGAAACAATTGTATATTTTATTAATTCCATGTTCTCTGAAACTTGAGCACTGATAATACATATAGAGTCGTAGAGTTTCTTATAGCCTCATGGAGTCAAAGAATTACAGAGTTTCTTATAGAATCATAGAGTTATACAGCATGGAAACAGGCTCTTCAGCCCAACTCATTCATGCTGACCAAGGTGTCTTCCTGTGCTAGTTCCATTTGCCTGCGTTTGCGCCATATCGCTCTACTCCTATCTTAACCATGTACCTGTCCAAATATCTTTTAACTGTTATAATTGTACCTGCCTCTATCATGTTGTCTGAAAGTTCATTCCATATACTCACCACCCTCTGTGCGAAAAGCTCACCCTTCAGGTCTTCCTTAAATCTTTCCCCTCTCACCTTAAGTCTATGCCCTCGAGTTTTAGACTTCCCTATCTTGAGAAACAGACCATGACCATCCACTTTATCTCTGTCCCTCATCATTTTATTAAGCTCTATAAGGTCACCCCTCAGCTTCCTTCACTCCAGGGAAAACAGTCCCGGCCAATCCAGTATCTCACAATTCAAGCCCTCCAGTGCTGGCAACATCCTCGTGAATCTTTTCTGCACCTCCTCTCTAGCTAAGTCACATCCTTCCTATAGCTGGGTGACCAGAAGTGCACACAATTGGTGCAGTCTCACCAATGTCCTCTACAGCTGTGCCATGCCAACTCTTTTACTCAGTGCCCCAACCAATGAAGGCAAGCATGCAATATGCCTTCTTCGCCGTCCTGTCTAATTGTGTCACCACTTCCGGGGAACTATGAACTTGCATTCCTACGTCTCTCTGTTCTACAACACCCCCCAGCACCCTGCCATTCACAGTGTGTGTACTACCCTAGTTTAACTTCCCACTTGTCCGAGTTAAATTCCATCTGCCGTTCCTTTGTCCACTTTCCCACTTGATCTAGATTCTATTGTAACCTTAGACAACCTTCTTCACTGTCCACTATGCCACCAATTTTGGCGACATCCACAAACTTACTAATCATGTCACCTTCATCCTCATCCAAATTGTAAATATATAATGCAACAGTGGACCCAGCACCAATGCCTGCGGCACACCACTGGTCGCAGGCTTCCAGTGTGAAAAGCAACCATCCACTACCACCCTCTGACTCCAACCACCAAGCCAATTTTGTATCCAATTGGATAGCTCACCCTGGATCACCTTCCAGACCAGCCTACCACAGGGGAATTGAAAAGAGTTGAAAAGAAAACTGAATTCTATAATTGAAAACAAAAAATATGTAGCAGGACTGAGAAAAAAAAACAAGGGAGTAAGACTAGTTAGACAGCACTGAGGAGGCCATTCAGCCCATCATCCTTATCCTGCCTCTTTAGGCATCACACAAATTTACTCAAGAAACTTAAGGTTGAGAGATTTAAATTCATAATCTCTAGCTTGTTACATGAGAAATGTCAGTCCACCATGACTTTTTTTAGACTGTGGATATCTGCATGGATATCCTGGCTTTGAGTCCCTCCTTGGCACAACTTTTCACCACCTGTGTCATCCAAACATCATTATAGTTTTGTCTCTTAACATTAAACCCTGAATTTCTTTGGAGCTACTTTCACTCTAGCCATAATTTTGCCAAAAATGAAGTTTCTATCACATTTCTTGTCAGCTTTGGAACAGGTTCAGCCATGAGAAAATTCCACAGTCAAGTCATACCTTGTCTTCTCACTCTGAACCTCTGGTGGCTTCCCCTCCATGCATCCCAACTTGTTCCAGCTCATCATTCTCTGACTTCTTGTCATCATTGTCATTCCTTCTTGTCTGCCACTTCTATCAGCCACATAGATTCATAGAGTGATATAACACTCGGCCCAACTTGTCCATGCTGACCATGGTGCCCACCCAGCTAGTCCCAATTTCCTACAGTCGACCCATATCCATCTAAGCACCGCCCCTGAATGTACCTATCCAAGTGCTTCTTAAATGATATTGCTATACCTGCCTCAACCACTTCCTCTGGCAGCTCATTCCATATACTCACCACCCTCTGCATGAAAAATTTGCCCCTGAAATCCCCTTTAGATTTTTCCCCTCTCACCCTAAATTTTTGGGTGAGAAAATTTGGCCCCCCAGTTTTGGACTACCGTACCCTGAGGAAAAGACTTACCATCCGTGCCTGTCATAGTATAAGTCTTACACTGGTTTGACTTTCCAAAATGCATCACGTCACACTTATCTGCATTGAAATCCATTTGCTACTCCTCGGCCCACTTCCCTAACTGATCAAGATCTCCCCATAATCTACAATAACCCTCTTCACTATCAACAACACCTTCTAATTTAGTGTCATCAGCAAACTTACTGATCAAGCCTTGTGCATTCCCATCCAAATCATTTATATAAATAATGAATAATAAGGGTCCCAACACCCACCCTTGCGGCACACCACTAGTCTCTGGCCTCCATGCCAAGAAACAACCTTCAACCACCACCTTCTGCTTCCTACCTCTGAACCAATTTTGAATACATCTAACTAGCTCTCCCTGGATTCCATTGGACCTAACCTTCCAGAACAGCCTGCCATGTGAGACCTTGTTGAAGGCCTTGCTAAAGTCCATATAGACAATATCCACTGCTGTACCCATATCCTAAGTGTCTATTGAAATTCCTTTCTTTTCCTCCCGCCTCTGCACTGAACAATCTCATCAGCAGTGATTTCAGTTTCCATTTCATCTCTGTTCATTTGCTCTCCTCTAAATTCGCTGCTTCCTATGTTCCCAAGCGTTCGTCCTTCATTTATATTTTCTACATCTTTAATTACTTCTCACATAATTTCAGAATCTCCTATTCCCACTATATTTCGGTATTCTGACAACTTCCCACCATTCTTCACTAGCAACATGACTTTGTTCCAAACCCACTTCCTTCATGACTAATCTTTGCAAATGATTTTCCGTTAGGCCACTTACAATTGCTCTTTGAAGCATCTAAATAGCTAGCCTTTGACTTTTCATTCATTGCATTTCTATAGCCATGGATTTGCTATTACTGCCTGCTACTTTGCTGTTTTTATTCCCAGAAAATCTATTACTTTATCCCATCTTAGTTGTTTCCTTTGATATATCCCCACCTCTTCTCTAAACAACACAAACCTCAGCATATCTAATATGCATCTACTTTTACTATCCATTATCATTTATATGGCTTTCACACTCCAACTTTTGGGGTTAAAATTTCTCAGCCAAAAGCACCAACTATCCCAGAATAATACCAGAGAATGAAGATAAGACCTAGTTTCTTTTTTGCACAACCATCTCAATAAACCCTTCATCCTCATTTCCAATGTGAAACAAGCTATTCATCTTTCAAGTCCAGATCACTGTTCAGTTGCCATAACTTTTTCCTGCTTCCCACCATGTCTGATCCTCTACTTCTCTCCCACAATAGCTGGTCCTTCCAATCCTACCATTCTATAAATCACACATTCAGTTTCCTTTGCCCTTGAGTCCTTTTCAAGCTCAGTTTATTCATTGTACCTGACTCCTATGATAGCTAATATTGTAAAAGCTTCTCTCTTTATCAAGCACCATTCCTATCTCTCCAAAGTCTCTATTACCAGCCCTTCTTCAAAGAAAAAGAACTTTGACCCATTGTCCTTGCAAACTGCAACTTCATTTCCAAATTTATTTCCTACAAAATAGCCATTTTTTAATAAATCACTTTGGAATATTTTTCTTTGTTAAAAGTGCTGTTAAGTATTGTGCTATTTTTGATTATTGAAAATGTTAAGATACTCATTTACTGAACTTTATTTATTCATAAACTTTCCGTTCTCCTGTTTATTTTGAGCTGGATGTGAAGAGCAACTTGCACATGTTATTTTAGCTCAATTGGAATTACTTTGCACACAACCAGGATATTTTGCTGGGTAGTTTTCTTGCCCTATCCAAGAGATGAGTTTCCATTAATTCCTAAACATTTGACAAAGCCACACAATACTCTTTCTACTCCACTTGGACAGTTACAGTTCCCTGATTCATCAAAAGTGTCCGATAGTTGTATTCCTGGAGAAATATTTCTCAAACCTAGAAATATGCATCTTTATTAAGACTTGTTATTTCATGTTTTTGATGTCCATGTGTTCCTGAGAGTGAGACCTAATGTTTCTCTCTGAGCTTTACATTTTTGCTCTGAAATCTTTTTGTCATTGTTGTGTCGTTCAAGTGCATCTTCAACCTAGTTTAAATACTTTCTTTCTTTGATCTATGTTAATCTCATGGGCCATGCCTTCATGACAGAAGTAGAGCTAAATATAAGAACCAGCCTCATCAATAGTCCATTGTAGGACAGTTAAGTACATAATACCCTTCTTGAGGTCATTCACAAGTATCACACAGCTAGCAATTTTCAACATTCAGCACCCATTACAAAGTAAACTTGTGGGACAACTTCTGTGGAGAGGGAAACAGAATAACATTCCCGGTCAAGGACTTTCCAACAGTACTAGAGAAAATATAAATAAGTTTTATGAAGCAGAGGATGGTATCGAGGAGGAGAGAATAAAGGAGAAGGGCTTTGACAGCAAGAATAGAGAGATATTAAATGATAAAAAGGATCTAGAATGGGGATAAGGTGCAGTAATGGATGCATTATGTGGAAGTGTTGAACTTAATGTTGAGTCCAGAAGACTGTAATCTCCCCAGATGAAAGATGGGCAAATTATTGGGAAAAAAAATAGGCACAGTTTAAGTCATCATTTAGCAAGCCACAAGGACAGTCACCATGGATTTCCTTTGTTTCTGCTATCAGTCATTTCTGACTAAATTGAATGAACTTTTTGTTGAGGGAAGGAGGAATATTGATGAAGATAGTGTATTTGTTGTGATCTACATGGATTTTAGCAATGTCCCTTTTAACAGTCAAAGCCATGGAACCCAAGGGAAAATTGCAGTGGCTTCAAAATTGACTCAGCTGCAGCAAGTCAATGGTAATGGTCGATGAAGGCCTAAGTGACTGGAAGCTTGTTTGCAGTGAGGTGCTTCAGAATGTAATGCTGGCACCCTTGGTTCTTGTGTCATGTTTCATTGGCTTAGATTGAAAAGAAGAATACATAACTGAGAAGTTTGCAGGTGTTACAAAAATTTGCTTTGTGGATGAGGTTGAGGGAGAAAAATGTAGATTGCAGTAGGGTAGCAATGGAATAGTTATGCAGACAGAAAAGTGGCAAGTGGAACTGAATATGGATAGGAGCAAGTGCTGTATATGGGGAGGGCAAGAAGGGTAATATAATGCCCATCAAATGGAGGATACCATGTCGAGGAATACAATGACCTCAGAATGACCAACAGACTTCTGAAGGTAGAAGGTCAGGAAAACAAAATAGGTAAGAAGGTATAATGTTTACTTTCTTTATTGGTTGAGGCGTTGACCATAAAAACATATGGCTGAATAAAATACTGGCATTACTGAATTGGTCATCAATTACAGGAAATGTGTGATGATGTTAGAGAGAGCACAGATGAGATTTACAATGAGAAGTTTAATTAAGATGAAAGGTTGGCTGGCTTGGTATTTTTGACATTGCAACAGAGATTTTTGAAAGCGAATTTTATCAAGCCATTTCAATTATGAAGGCCTGGACAGAGCAAATAGGAAGGGCCCATTTCCTGCAGCATAGAGATCAGTAACTGAGGGCTTGAGTTGGGGCAGTAATTTTTACAGACGTCCATATGTTGATTTCGTCTGTAACTCGGAAAATACACAGAAAAAATCACTTGATATGGTAACCATACTTCCACGGTATTGTAATGAATGGCATCAAAAGTACATAAGACTGATAAGAAAGGACAATTATTAAAAGTGGTGAGAGAGAGGAAACAAGTTTTGCCATTTGTAAAAACGAACATATGTTCAGACTATATTTCTATTTTCTCTCTCAACCTGCATGAAGATCGTTATGTTTATTTTGTCATGTAAGTTATGCATAATTTATGTTCATTTAAGTTTATGTTAACTTATGTTTGTAATGTACTGTACTGCTGCTGCAAAAGGCTAATTTTCATGGCATTTATACCCTGGGTATATATGTATATGACAATAAGCTTGAACTTGAACATGGTGGGGTGAATGGTTTGGTGTGGGTGTTGCTAAGATTTTAGATAATAGCAGAATTAGAGGGGAAATTAGAAAAATACTTTTTACACATTAAGAATAGCGGAGCTCTGCTTGTAAAGGTAGTAGAGGTAGAAGCTTTGAACATATTTAAAACATACAGACACAAGAGCGGCACAGTAGCATAGCAGTTAGCGCGACGCTATTACAGCACCAGCAACCGGGGTTCGATTCCCGCAGCTGTCTGTAAGGAGTTTGTATGTTCTCCCATGTCCACGTGGGTTTTCTCTGGGTGCTCCGGTTTCCTCCCACATTGCAAAGACATACGGGTAGGTTAATTTGGGTTTAAAATGGGTGGTGCGGACTCGTTGGGCCGGAAGGGCCTGTTACCATGCTGTAAATAATTTTTTTTAAAAAAAGAGACTACAGATGCTGGAAAAAAGTGCTGGAGGAACTCAACGGGTCAGGCAGGATCTGTGGAAGGAAATGGACATTCGATGTTGAGTCAAGACCCTTCAACCTATCTCTTCATAAGCACTTGATGCACTGTAATCTACAAGCTTATGGAAAAAGAGCTTGAAAATGTGATTGGTCTACCTATGTCTTCTTTGGCTGGATTGAATGTTTTCTTTCTGAGTCACAAGTTTCTGTTATTCTCTCAAATGATGCTCCTTAAGCTTACATTGAACTTCAGTGGAATAGTGTAGGTGACCAAGGACAAAGGAGTTGTAATGGGAGTGGGGCTAGGAAATGAAGTGGTAAGCAACCAAATGGAAGCACACTCTACAAAGCGATCACCCATTGTGCTTTTGGCCTCCCCGATACAGAGAATTGTGAGCAGCAAATACACTATACTATATTGACAGAAGTACAAGTTCACTTTGTTCCGTAACCTCTCCTGCACTCTACACCAACACAGATCTTTTTCCTCTTCCAATGCATCTTAAAATCTATTGATCTCTAACCTTTTCCAGTTCTAATGAAAGATCATTGTCTTGGAACATTCACTCCATTATCCTCTCCACAGATATTGGTTAGACCCTAAAAGGAGACATGCAGAAACATTGTTTACAGAGCAAATGGTATGATTTTAAATGAACTGCTCAAAAGAAAACAATTTCAATTGTAAACTTCAAACTAGTTCCGGATATTTAGCCCACAATAAGAAATTTATGGAGTGGGACTAAATAGAAGAGCTAGCAAAGGCATGTTTAATCAATGGGCTTATAATTTGTAATATTCAATGACTCTGATGATTTAAATACTTTTCTGTGAGATGTCATGGATTACAGGAATAAGTGTAGAGAGCTCAGGTGTTTGTTCCATGGGTGCCACACAGAAGCAAGACTGAAAAGTACACCTAATCTTATGCCCACTTTAGATGTCAAGTCAGGTATCTGGCAAATCTCATAAAAATATGATTTAAAGTAAAATGGCATTGAATGCTTGTGAATCAGACTAAGGAAAGAAAAAAAATTATACCAACGAGAAACAACAGTGCTGCACCTGTTCTCTGGGTACTTAATGGGCACTTGGTCCATCGGCACAGAGAATGGATTCATTTCAGGTCATAAATGACCTGCCTGTTATGCTAATAGAAATGAGAAATGGATGTCATGGGCTTGCCCTTGGGATGGGGATTCGGCAGTTTTCCAGATATTTTTCGGTTATTTCAGAAGGAGTCTTGTGTGGTGATTGTGGAAACCATGTGGTTTTTGGGATACACAAGCTAGAATAGTACATAATTTTCCCGATCTGCATATCTTACCATCTTTCCATCAATGAATTATAATGGTCAACATTATTTTTGACAAGTCTAAGCAATACTTAAATAAATAATCAGTCTCTAGGTTTGATAGATGAAATCACCACAACATTTACATGATGAAACAATTATCAGGATGTTTGCTATTTGCTAATATTGGAGCACCTAGTCCTTTCAGTGGCATGGAGGTCTTTTAATTTCATTGCTTAGTTTGGTTCTGACTGAAAGGACCCAAGAAAAATGAATCTGTGGTAAACAGAATTCATTGGTAACTCTGAAAATTTGCATTTAATTTACATCTTTGATTTGATGACAATAACTGCTATAAGCCTGAAATGGTTAAAAGATCATTTGGGTACAACAATTTACAAACTTCCAACCATCAGGAATTTTAGATAAATAAATATTTTGGAAATTATACAGTTATGGAAAAGAATGATTGTTTGGAAAAGTAAATTCTATTGTACATTGCTTTGTACATGTATCCAAATTAGGAGCAGTAGCAGGCCATAATGCCCCTCGACTCTGCTCTACCATTTAATAGGAGCATGGCTGATCTGACTGCATCCTCAACTCTGCATACCTCTACGTGTAATATTTTTTACCTCCTTGCTTTCAAGTAACCATCTTCTTCTGCCTTAAAAATATTCAAAGACTCTGCTTCCAGCTCCTTTTGAGGAACAGAGTTCCAAAGACTCTCACCTTCTGAATTAGGAAAATAAAATTACTCATTTCTGTCTTGAATAGGCCACAGGTTATTTTTAAACAGTGAATCCCCTAGTTTGAGATTCTACCACAAGATGAAACATCTTCTTTGGATTCACCCTGTCAAAGACCTCTCACTTTCGTGTTAATTCACGAATAATGTTAGTGCTGTCAAGCAAAAACATTCACTTCAATCTGCAATGTACCTGGTCACCATGATTGTACAAATTAACCAGGCAAAATCAGAAGTTAAAATCTATTGTGAAATAACAGACAGGTTTGTTTTCTATTTTTGCATATATTTCAAGGTTGAATATATGAAATCAGACAAGAATCCAAATACCTTATTGAATTACTTACATAATACTTCTTTGATTCCATTACCCCTGCAAGATAACAGACCCCAAATTATTTTAATTCTACATTTTAACTCTACTCTGTATTGTAAATAGACATAAATAATATCAAACTTTAACAAAATTTAACGTGAAGTTGAGAAAGGAGGACATGTTAAAAATAAAAGTATTTTTCTCAAATTCCCTAGCATCAACAATTACCATCAACATTTAATAAAATGGACCCTACCTATGTATGTTGAATGATGGAAATTAAAAGAATCACCTGTGCAAAAGCTCTGGACTAGCCTAAACCTAACAGAAGAAATCTTGAAATATCTCTTTTGCAGTTGATCCTTTTAATTAGTTTAGGTCAGAAGCTAGTAGTTACAGTTTTGGAGGGTCGTTGGAATTGCACCAGAAGTATTCAATATGCGCAGTACTTCAAAGGATTACTGGAGGCACAACATCACACTTATTCTAACATTTATTTATCTTGCAACTCAAACTGAAGCTTCCACTGTGACCTTTCAAGGTTTGCATATACAATGAGAAAAAAGCGCCACCAGAGCTTTTGTAATGAGTGGAAAGCTGTCACTGAATTACTGCACAGCTGTGATAACAACCAAAGCATACCGTATTGTAGCATGGCCCTCCAGTCAATTTACTTCCTTCCTTCCAACATTACCATTTTTGCAGTATAGTTTTTGACTGGGAATAATCTTAAGATTCAAATTTGCTTCTGACTTCCTCAACAATAACAACTAATCTCAGCAATGTCATGAGTGTAGAGGAATGAAATGGTGGAGGAGAGAAGGGAGACAAAAGGCGAAGGATTCAGAATTGTGTGATAATATTTCCCTCTGGGTGGTGGGAAGGGGTAGTAGATAAAAAAATCTCAGGCTGATTGATTCTGTGGCAACTCCTTCTATTTCCACGTAAAATGTGTAGGTGCAGAGGAATCCTGAAGGAACGGCTTATGAACCAACTTTTAGAATGAGAGAGTAAACCAAGCTTTTATCTGCCTCCAAAAGATCTGAGTGCATTAGTTATAGAAGGGACGGGATATTCTCATGGTTGTCCTGACCAATACTTACCTCTCAACACCATAACACAAACTGATTAACTATCCTTTATCTCATCGCTGTTTGTGGGACACTGTTGTGTGCAAATTGAGCACAGTCTTTACTTTTGACTACATTTCAAAATAATATCAATGACTGGAAAGCACTTTTGGATGACCTGAGGATGTTATTTCTAAAAGAAATTATTGAATACCTTCCATATAACTGTTTTGTTTGGAATAAAAATGTTAATCCCTCATCTGATTATTAGAAGAGATTGCTGAAGATAATATGATTTCTACTTTGATTATATGAGAAATAAGTACAAGTTGAAATGGACATTATTCTATGATGTGATCCAGGCCCAAAGAATGATATGTGTATTACAAACAATAGGTTGTAGTGACACATAAATATCAAAGTACTCTTCTATTCTCGAAAATATTACACTCTGTCTGCACACAGATTTGGATTTCATGCACTTGATGGTGATTAGTTTTAATAAGAGCGGCACACACAGACACATGCACACAAAAAGTTTCAATTGCACTTAAATCAACAAGGATACATGTAGCCAAGACTGCAGCAAGGACACATTTAATTCAAGATAAATTAACAGCAAGGAGGTCAAGCAGTTATATTTTAAAGGCAATTGTGATCTTCAAGCATTTATTTGCCAAATTCCCTGTCCCTGCATGGCTTCAGGAAACAAAGGACGTGCTAAATGAACTTTTAAAACAGATTGAGCTGTAGATTATGCCAAAGGATGCACATGTACAGAGACACAAACAAGACTAACTTGAGGACCCTGCTTTCTCCACAGAACATTTGCAGTAAAACTGTCCATGAAGTTTTCAAGTCAAGAAATTTGACATGTTGATGAGCTCTGAGTTCTTCTCCATCAAGTCAACTCTATTGTGAAAATTGATAACAAGGACTAATTAAATCAAGGAATTTATGTACTTATAAGGAATAAGCTAGGCACAGATAGTAAAATCAATGGGGAAGGGTGTGCTTAAATCAAATATGTCACAGATGTGATTTTCATATGATAAAGTTCTTTGAGGATGTGATTAATAGAATGGATGAATTGGAACCATTGAATCATTGAATGGTGTGTACTTAGATTTTCAAAAGGCTTTTAATAAAGTCCCAAAGGAATAATAAAGGGATAAAGTTGAACAAGGTTAAAGCACATGGAATTGGGGGTAATGTATGAGCATGAATTGTGAATTCATTAACAGACAGGAAACAAACAGTAGGATTAAACAGGTCTTTCTTAGACTGGCAGGCAGTGACTAGTGGGATCACAGGGACTGGTGCTTGAGCCTCATGTATTCACAATCTAAATCAATAATTTGGCTGAGGGGACCAAATATCATATTTCCAACATTGCTGATGATATAAAATCAGGTTGAATTGTGAGTAGGAAAGAGGATGTACAGAGGCTTTCAAGGGGATATAGACAACAAAGTGAATGGGTGAAAACATGCCAGATAAATATAATGTGGACAAGTGTGAAGTCTTCTACTTCAGTGCATTAGACAGAAAAGCAGAGTATTTTTCATATGGTGACAAATTGGGAAAGATTATCATTCAAAGTGATGTAGGTGCCCTGGTACACATGTTACTGTAAACTAGCATGCAGATGCAGCAAGCAATTAGAAATGCAAATATGTTGGCTGATATTAAAAGAGAATGTAAGTAAAGGAGTAAAGATATCTGACTGTAATTATACAAGGTCTTGTTGAGACTGCACCTGTAGCATTGTGTACAAATTTGGTTTCTTTGCCAAAGAAACAATTTACTTGTCATTGAAGGAATGCAACAAAGATTCACCAGACTAATCCCTGAGATGGCAGGTTTTCCATGCAAAGAGAGATTGACTAAACCAGGTTTGTATTCACTGGAGTTTAGAAGAATGAGAGGAGGTCTCAATGAAATTTACAAAATTCTTACAGGGCTTGAGAGAATGGATTTAGGGAGAGTGAGGAGTCTTGGACCAGGGGTTACAGATCCAGAAAAAGGAGTAGGCCTTTTGACTGAAAGGAGGAGAATTTTTTCACCTAGAGGATGATGAATTTTCAAAATCCTCTGCCCCAGACAGTTGTGGAGGCTCAGTCATTGAATTCATTCAAAACACAGATCGACAGATTTCTGGATGTTAAGGACATCAAGGGATATAGGGATTGTGCAGGAAAGTGATGTTGAGTCAGAAGATTTACTTTGATCTTAATGAATGGCAGAGCAAATTTGAAGGACCAAGTAGCCTACTCCTTCTCCTAATCTTTATGTTGTTATTAAAAAAAGGGTGCTTGGCAACACATTATGGCAATTCACAGCGGAACCATAGGTATGATTGATCACCTGTGCAGATGGGAACAAACACCCCCAAGTGATCACCAGTGTGTGCTGCATTCAGAATTAACTAGAATTAACTGATAATTATATACGAGTGTATTTAGCATTAAAGCTTAAAGTGTGTTATTTAGGATAACATTTGCAAAATTGATTTTATGTTTGTCAACTTTCACATAATACCTGCAGAGTTTGTTTTGTAGTGTTTGCTTTGCAGTGTTTGCACAGTATTTGTAAGTACAATAAACAATTAAAAGAACATGGAGTTGGATTGCTCTGTGAGCTTTGACCAGCTTTAATCAACCCAGATAGGTTCAGGTCCAATTCATAACTGAGGGACAAAGGGCAGTTGTGAAGGATCCCTACAGACATCATGGGTGGAAGAATTTTGCAAGGTCTTCATTTATTAAATGAACACCCTTCACGTCTGATATATTTAAATTTAAAACATGCTATATGATTGTGCTTATTCTTTAAATACTTTTTAAATTCATTTTCAAGATCTGGGCATTGCTGGCAAGGATAGCATCTATTGCCCATTTCTTATTGTCTCTGAGATGGTGCGCTTCTGGTGAAGGTACTCCCACACCGCTTTTAGGTAGGGAGCTCCAGGATTTGGACCAAGTGACAATAAAGAACTGGTGATATATTTCCTAGATGGAGTAGTGCAGCAGTTAGTGCTGCTGCCTCACGGCCTCAGGGACCTGGATTTAATCCTGTCCTTGGGTACTGTCTGTGTGGAGTTTGCACATGGTCCACATGACCTCGTGAGTTCCCCCAGGTGTTCTGGTTTCGTCCACATCCCAAAGACATGCTAGTAGGTTAACAGGCTATGTTAATTACCCCTTACTCCAGGTAAGGGGAGTTGATGGGCAGGTGAGAGAGAATAATTTGCAGGCCAACAGGAAAATAATCTGTTAGCATGGAGTAGATGGGCTGCAAGGCCTCAGTCAGTCAGTCAATTAGAAAGGTGTGCAAATTGGAGGGGCACTTGGAAGTGATGTTGTTCCCATGCACCTGCTGCCATTGTCCTTCTTGGTGGTAGAAGTTGTGTGTTTGGGAAGTGCTGCTGGAACAGCTTGAGCAAATAACTAATCCATGCATTTGTTAACTTCTTGAAAAAGAAATTAGAAGTTAACAGATTCATTAATTATTAAAGAAGCTAACTTCTTGTTCAGATCTAAACTACACTTAGAAATAGTTTATTGTGACTTATGGTTAACATTTGTTTAAACCCATTTTTGAATTAGATTATGCAATCAATAATGTTAATACCCAAATTCAGACTTATTAAATTCTTTTGGTAATCAAATTTGGTGAATATTGAAATTGCATCTGCTTCTAATAGGTATATGCAACAACTTTATTATTTTAGAATAATCAGAATTGTCAACACTTCTTGCTGAAATTTTGGGAATTGAATCAACATAGAAAATAATCCTGTGTCATTTTTCTGAATCTCTGAAATGTAGAGAAAGAAGGCATTGCCTGCAATTTGTTAGTGTGTTTAAAGTTCATTGGAATTATTAAGAGGTAACTTATCCAATGAAGAGGAAGAGGTGCCCCGTGAATTGTGATCGCAACTGTTGGTTGATTTGCATCACTGTCACAAATTTTGTAAAAGCCACAGTTCCCCTTCAACTTAACTAAGTTTCAAAAAAGTGCATGATTTCTCTTCTAAAATAGATTAAAGTTGTGGTTGAGTGCTAGGGTAAAGACTATTTTAAGGATGAGACATTGTTCGTACAGTAACACTCAATCTCTCCGCGAATCACAGCATTATTATGGAACAGGAGGCGGCTATTTGGCCTACTAAGTCCAGGTATCTTGATGCAATGGACAATTCAGATTGTCCCACTCCCTTGTTCTTCAAGGATATACGTATGTACTGATACACTTGGGTTCAGAGCAGATTCTCTGCTTTTAGAAGAGAACTTGCACTCATCAAGTAATGTTATAGAGCAAACGTACAAGTATTTATACATATTTTTGGATAATTATTGTGGAGGTGGGAGCTACTCCAGCTTCTCTCTCCTTGCATACTCTACTGCCCAAGTTTCTCAATTACTGAGATTTGTCCCTTTCAATTGATAATGCTCCTCCTCATTCTTCCTGGCAAAATATTTCTCTTCACACTTCTCTGTGGTAAATTAAATTTCCATGTGCTCATCCATCCTATCAGCCTGCCTGTGTTCTCTCTTCCTCATTGTTTACTTCACTCCTGAATTTTGAGATATCAGCAAATTTTTAAGTTGTTCCGTGTATATTAAAGTCAAAATCACTTACATATATTAAGAAAAAGAATGGGTCTGTTATTAATCCCCTGGGAATATCTCTGTAAAGCTTTCTCTCATCCAAAATATAATGTTCACTAATACTGTTTCCTAATCCAAAAGCCCCAATTTCTCTGTGTGGTCAATTTAATCTATAGAGGTTTACTCCTCAGGTAGCAACATATTCTCACAGAGTTTTTTTTATAATTTTAAGTTTACTTGCTCTTTTTATCATTTTCCACTCTTCTCTAATCACCTTATTAAGAGATTTAATTAAATCTAATCACCTTGTTGTGTCCTCCAATTTTCCTCTTTTTCTTCTTAATCCTTAACTCTCATTGGTTAAGCAGATAGACTTAATGAATGGACGTTGGCACAGTCAACCACCTAAGGCCCAGATACTTGCATCACCAGCAAATACTACCTACCAGACTGGGATGAGGGAAATTAAGTACAAGAAAAAAAAGGACCAACACAAAAAAAAAGTGGAAACACTCAGCACTTGATCTGCTGTTTTCAGCATTTTCTGTTTTTATTTCAGATTTCTAGCATCTGCAGTTTATTTTTGATTTTATAAGAGAAAAACTTACTTGACCTTCTCACCACCAAGTTGCGTACCACAATAGTTCCGTCCATGACAATAATGGCCAGTGTAACCTAGCAGAGACAAGATCCCACCACCTGAGAACATTCACCATCAAGTTGCGAGCTACAACCACTGTGCTAAATGAGCTGGATTCTGGGCAGAGAGGACAGCTCAATATTGAACATGTATGAGGTTCACCATCAGATGCAGAATTGCACTTAATCACAAGATGCAACCACATTAACTGCCATGTACATCACTCTATTGTTACAATCAAGCTAAGGGATGAACTGTAGCTAAATGAGAAATATGCTGGAAGCAGCACTAGGAACCAACCAATAAAAACAATGCAGATTAAACCCTTGCTAAAGTGAAAGCAGCCTACTTTAGATAGAGATAAGTGATCTGGCAACAATGGGCCAAGTAAAAACTCTGTAGTTCTGCAATATCCGGTCATGAAAGGCAGTCAACAATTGAACAATTAATGACAGGAGGGTCCTTGAACATTCACAGTTTTACTGATGATGGAACCCAACACATGAGTGAAAATACAAGACTGAAACTTTTGCAATTACCTTCAGCCAGTGGAAGTGCTACCTTCAGTCAGTTGCCAGAATGATCCATTGTGACCTCCTTCTGAGGCTCTCATGCCACAGAGCTCAGTCTTCAGCCAATTCAATTTACTCAATAAACAGCTGAGTGTACTGGATACATTAAAGGCAATAAGCCATGAATATATTCTAGCTATGCTGAAGAATTGTGGTCTGGAACTAGCCACACCTCCCTCTAAACTGTTCCAGTACGGCAACAATGACGGCATCTACCAATAAAGTGGAAAATTACTAACTTTGGATTCTGGAATTGCCTGCACTGTAAAGGAGGGCAGGAAAATGGACAGTAGACAAGTCAACTTTGCCCCAAGATTCACTGATGCTTTTCACTGATGGAGTTCAAGCTGGGTGCTTATAAGAGAGCACAGGGAGTTAATGCACCATGGTGCAGATAGGAAGAAGTCTGCAGCCAACTTAAAGGGCATGTGCATGAAGGTAGCTGCAAAAATCACCAGCAGTTGTGTGGTACCTGTGCTTAGATTCAGTACCACAAATACACTAAATGACCTTATCAGGTTAGAAAAGGTGAGCACAGTGGCACATTCACCTATTTCCTGATGAGAGATTCCTCTCCATCATAGTTACCATCAACAAATTTTCTCCTTCCATCAGTTTGTTAATTTATTGAACTTATGGTGTTAATTTCACTCCTTTCCTTCTTTCCATGTTTGTGAAGAGAGTACAGGACTTCTGAGAGAAACAGAAAGTGGGAGGTGGCCTTCTCAACGTCAGTGTACTAACATCTTTTCAAGGTGTTCCTAGATCTAACCGGGATATCTAAATGCCTTTCAATTGGAGACTGGAAGATGGGTTCTGCTGACTAGATTCCAACTCATCCAGCTTCACAAGCACTCAGCTGGGCTATATGTAAGCAATGAACAAAAGGTGATCATGAGTACAATGAAATCCTTAAACACTTGTTACCATGAAAGTGGTCATTCTAATCTCCCACTGTGCCTTCATCTGTCCCACAAGGCATGCAATAAGAGGACAATGATAATTCCACAGAGTGGGAAGTCACTTACTCACAGGGATATCATTCATGCTTTCCAACCAGTGGGTGCAGTAAGCTAGGCTTATCACATGATTTCTTGCACATCAGCAGGATCAGAAGGTGAAGACATAAACCAGGGTAAATCCTTGTTGAAAAGCTCAGCACTCTCCAAGCTCTGTTAACCTGAGAGCAATTGCAGAACATCAGGACTGACAAACTAAAAAGTATTTCTGGAGTCCAGATGAAGGGTCTCAACTGTCCATTTCCCTTGACCCGCTGAGTTCCTCCAGTAGTTTGTTTTTTTTTACTTCTTGAGCAGTTGCACTGATTGTAACACCGATTGTCAGATTGCAACAGGCAATCCAACTGCATTGTTTTTTTTGGGGAAGGACTGGATTGAGTCTCATGCAATAAAAGAATGTTGTTGCAGTGATTTTCAATGACACCCTCATTAAAGAGTGTCCACCTTCATAGGGCATCACAACAGCAATCCAACAAGTGCCTGAAGCACTTGAATTAAACCTAGAAAGTGTCAGGTTTATGACATTGACATTTTTTGAAGATTTAACTCCCACCTATTACAAAACCTGTCCACTGTCAGAGGTTTAAATGTGCCCTACCCCATCTCCCTGCCCCATGTGTCTTCCCCCACCCCTACCCCATCACCATTGGAGCAATTCAGAGACACATAGACAGAGCCAAAAACAAATAGAGATGTAAAGGGAGAAATAGCCACGGGGATATTTTCCTGGGAAACAAACAGAAAATGCAAATGTAAATAACATTAAGAAGTCTACAAACCAATTTTCCCAGTGTGATAATGGCTAACATGAGGGGACATAATTTTAAGGTGATTGGACGAAGGTATAAGGGGGATGTCAAGGGTAAGATTTTTACACAGAGAGTGGTGGGTGTGTGGAATGCACTGCCTGCAGAGATTGTGGTGGCAGATACATTAGGGACATTAAAGAGACATGTGAATGATAGAAAAATAGGGGGCTATGTGGGAGGGAAGGGCTAGATAGATCTTAGAGCAGGATAAAATGTCGGCACAACATAGTGGGCCAAAGGGCATGTACTGTGCTGTAGTGTTCTATGTTCTAATCTCCTCGACCCATCTGTGATATCATCTCCATGCCCTTCCACTCCTGACAAATACAAGGCACCCACCAGCGAGTGAAATTCTTTTGCTGGTTTTTGTTATAGATCATTTTAATCCACACAAATTTGAGCACAAATATTTATAGATAAGTAAGAAACAATTTACTAAATTCAACCTGATAAATCCAGTTTTGAATTATAGTTTCAAAATCCTTTGTAAAAATGTTTTATTTCTCATAAAGTTTGCTAAAGCAAATAATATTTCTATATTAATTATAAATTCCTTAACATTCAATTCCCCTATTCATAGTTTCTTTCTTTTCCCTTGCCTGTTTTATTTATACACAAGTACTTTTCCATTTCTACTACTTACATTTTCATTACTTGCAGTTTGTCTCTCCCCTGTTTTTGCTTTGTACATTTCATATCCTTTTTTTTTGTCTCCCCACTGGATTATGCATTGCTCAGTTATTCATGATTCTAACCTTAACCAATGTTACTACTTGCTGCTCAACTCCAGTCATGAAATTTCAAGGGGAACTAAAACAGGTCATGGGTATTAACACAAGGGAAAAAAATCTGTGTTGCTTTTGAAAATATTTATATGTTAGGTGCACTGCTATCAGTACTAAGTTCTTAGTGTTCTAGCTGCATTGCATTTACCACCAAGGTCAAGACTTTTCAGTCCTGCTAGCAATGGCAGCTGTGCCTCAATCTCTATTTCAAATGCTAAGTAATAACCTTGCATATGCTTCAGGTGCTTCAGGTAATAAGGTAGTTTAAAATGTAGTCTCTCATATTGTATAAGTTACAGCAGCCAAATTATGCACAGCATGCTCCCAAAGATTTCAAAAATGTTGTCTGAAGTTGCGTCACTTAGGACCTGAAGAAGAACTCCTTTGTTTTTCTTCAAAACTGTGCAAATTCATACATCAGAGAGGCAGAAAGAGCTTCAGTTTAACACCTCCACCTAAAAATTCATCTTTGGTCAGTAGTGTTAAATGTACTGTTTGTTTGTGTCAATGAGATGAAATTTGGAGGGAGAGTACAACTAATGGAACTATATAGCATGTTCAGTATCCTAAATGGGAATAAATAGGTAGGCAAAGGTCTGTAAGGTAGCACAACAGTCCATTTCTGGAACACAGGTTGAGACTTACCTGCTCTAGTTTCCAGGGTGAGATTTGAACTAGCATCCTTTTGACTCAGAAGTAACAGGGCTACCAACTGAGCCATACTTGACAAAGACAGAAGATAGACCAAAAAAAAGGGTGTCAAAGTCTGTTCATTCAGGTGCTTAATCAGTATTTTATGTGATGTATTGGCTAAGCACTGGTTAAGGTCACACGCTGAAAAGTGCTGAGTTTAAACTCACTGTTGTATTTCTTGCCTTTCCTCCTTTGATGGAGAGTTTACTGCTTCATTATTAAATCTACTAAGCTAGCCAAGAGGTTTTATTTTCTGCTCCAGTTTTCTCCCTTTATCCTTCCTCTCCTTAAGATGGTGATTGATGCAGGTCACAGAGTGTGGCAGCCCTCCAGCACTTCACTCAGGTTGCCAGGTTTTTTTTCCCAGGGCTGCCAACACATGGAAATCACTCTCCCACAATTCAAACTATAGAAGTGTCAAATGTAAATAACAGTGCAGGAGTCTTATGTCTTGGGAATTTTTAAAAATCATTGGCTCACTCAAAAATTTCACGTAAATCCGCTCATCCAGTCTAAGCTTGATCAAGTCGAGTGGCTCCTCAACAGTGCTGGTAGTTTGCAGCTGCTCTGTCTCCTCCTCCATCATTGGAGATTGAACCTCCCTATTGTCTGACTTTGTGAATATCCCTACTTATTTATTTTGCCAGCTACTCTCATGCTTTATGTTTGGCCATTTACATATTCAAAAGAACAAAATGGTACAGAAAACAAAAATAAGTATCTAGTAAATAGGTGGGTCAGTTATGTTAATAAGTATCAAAATAAAGTGTGGGACGACATTTTTATTCTTTTAGTGATTGTTTCCAAAATCTTTGTAGAATTTGTTGGAAAGAATTTGACTAAACTAGAAGAAGCCTATATTTTCCAGGACAAAAAGGTCAGTGCAGCCATAATGTACAATAGTCTTAAGACCTATTAACAACAGCTTACAATTATGTAGCACATTTGGCATAGTATTACATTCCAAGTCTTTTTAGTAGTGTTATCCCTAATTTATCATTAAGCCCCATTAAGGTTTATTAGCACAAAGGCATAATTTAATATTACTGATGGAAATTTATTGAAAAAGCCCATTGTGTACTTATATTTGAAAGTATTAGTTATGAAATAATGATACATTCTCAAATTTTAGAATGCTGCACTGTAATAGCATTTGGCCTTGCTGTAATGCAAGCTAGGTCCAACCATACTGGAATAACAGCTTTACACTGGTTTGGTTATTTGGAAGTTATGAATTATGAATCTGTTTTCCATTAGGCCTGACTTGATGGCTTGGATGGTCTTTTTTTTATATGCTGACCGTACTTCTTGCTTCTGTAGAAGGGCTGCATTATTGGTCTTGTCTTGGTCACAGCTTCTCTACAAGTATAATTGATCGAGCCCTGCATTTGTGGGAAGCCAACTAGAGAAGCTATTCCAAGCGTCTGCTCATTTTGACTGGCCTCAAAAGTAGCAAGGATGTAAGTGGCCACCCTGGAATACAAGGGATTAGTCCCATGTCTGATACATTTGTGTACAGTGGATTGTGAAATATGCAACAGAGTTTTGGATGAATCTTTTGCTAGGCAGTAAAGGGCAGCGGCCACTTTGACAACCACTGTTAAAACAAAGTCACCAGGCTCAGACAGCAATTGATCTTTGTTCCACATGCTGCAAATACCCTGCCACCAAATGAGCTGATACACTTAAAGTCCTCAAAGATCGGTTTTCAAATGTGTCAAGCCTCTGCCTATATATCCATTGAGGAAGAGAGTTCCAAAGACTGATGACTTCCTGAGAGAAAGACATTTAGCCTTGTATTTGTCTTGAATGGATGACCCAACATTTTTTTAAACAGTGGCTCCTTTATTCTAGAATGCCCCACAACTCCACAACCACCCAGTCAAGGCCCCTCAGGATCTTTTATGTTTCAATCAAGTTGCTTCTCACATCCCAAGTGTTGATAGGGTAAACCTTCTCTGAACTGCTTCCAATGCATTTGTGTTCTTCCTTAAATAAGGAAACAAATACTGTATACAGTATTCCAGCTACTTACAAATGCCCTATTTAACTGAAAAATAACCATTCTACTTTTGTATTTAATTCCTCTTGCAACAATAACATTGTTAGTTAATCTAATTATTCATTCCGAATTATTTACTGTGTCTGCATACTGGCCTTTTGTGACTCAAGCACAAGGACATTCTGACCCCTCCTCATCATAGAGTTCTGCAATCTCTCACCATTTAAATAATATACTTTTTATTTTTCCTGCCAAAATACATCAATTCCCTCACAATCTACCTTGTTTTGACCCTGCACCTTATTGCACTGCACTTTCTCTATAGCTGTAACACTTTGTACTGTTATTGTTTTTACCTGTACTACATCAATGCACTCTGTACTAACTCAATGTAACTGCACTGTGTAATGAATTGACCTGTACGATTGGTTTGTAAGACAAGCTTTTCACTGTACCTCGGTACAAATGACAATAATAAACCAATACTAATACCAATACCAATCTTACCACATTATACTCCATTGGCAGATATTTGCCCATTTACTTAACCTATCTGATTATCTCCTTGGACTCTTTTCTGTCACTTCATAACTTTCTATCTTTGCATTATTAACAGTGTTGGCAATTGTACTGTTGGTGCCCTTATCAAAATTATTTTTATAAGTTATAAGAAGCCAAGGCCCCAGTACCATTCCCATGGCATATAGCTCACTTTATCTTGCCAACCAGAAAAAGACCCATTTATGCCTGCCCCCTGCTCCGTTAGTTAGCCAATATTCTATTCACACTGATATCTTACTGCCAGCTGTGTGAGCTTTCATTTTCTACAGTAGCCTTCGATTTGGCACCTTATCCAATATAGTATATCTGTTGGTTCCCCTTTATGTGTAGCACATATTATTTCTTCAAAGAACTCAAATGAATTGGTCAAACAATTTCCTTTTCACAAAACTGTGTTGACTTTACCTGATTACCTTGATATTTTTTTCTAAAGACCTTATATTAACCTCCTTTATAATTGTTTCTAACATTTTTCCTGTGACACATGTTAAGCTAATTGGCCTCAGGTATCTTGCTTTCTGTCTCCCTCCCTTTCCAACAAGTCACATTTGTTATTGTCCAATCTATTGGCACCTTCCCTGAATCAAGAGCATTTTGTAAAATTAAAACTAATGCATCAACTATCTTACTTGCCACTTATTTAAAACCTTAAGTTGGAGTCCAGCTGGGCTGGAGAAATTATCAGCACACACTCCAGCAATATAGTCAGTACCGGTTCCCTGGTGATTATAATTTTTCTGATTTCCTCCATTCCTTCCAATTCCCAATTTTCAGATATTTTTAAGATGTTACAATGCCCTATAGGGAGGACTGATGCAAAATACATGTTTAATTCATCCACCATCTCTTTATTTCCCATTATTAATTTCCTGGACTTACTTTCTATTGGATCAATGCTCACATTTGTTTTAAGTTTGATACTATATTTAATTTTTTTTGATTAACCATAGATGGTAGGTTGTCCCTTTGGAATATTTCTTCCTTTTCGTAATGTATCTATTATAAATATCTTTAAATATCCCATTAAATGTCTGTAATTGCTGTTTGATTGACCAACTTCTTAATCTAATTTGCCAGTTCATTTTAGCTAGCTTTGTTTTCATGCCCTCATAATTGCCCTTATTTAAGTTTAAAATATTCGCCTGGGATCCATTATTTTTCTTCCTTGAATTGACTTGAGCTGAAGGACCATTTTCATGTTGTATGACTCTATGATTGTAAAACTCAATCACACTATGATTGCTGAGAGGTGTCTTCACTATGATGTCATTAATTAATCCTCTCTAGTTAAACAATACCTGGTCTACCATAGCCCACTCTGTTGTTGGCTCCAGAATGTGCTATTCTAAGAAATTATCTCAAAATGCTCTGTAAATTCCTCAACCAGGCAATTTTTGCCCATCTCATTCTCCCATGAGTATTGCCATACCTTTCTAAGAAGCTCCCATTATTTTTTCCACTATGTTCTTCCCAACTGTGTTGTTACTGTTAGAGAACTCCCACAAGTACTTCTTGCCGTCAAGAAGTGAATTAGTGAGGGCGTGGCCGATGGAATACATTTTTGAAAGGTATTGAACCTTTTGAATTATCTATCCAAGACGGTGTTAAAGGTTCAGCCAGTGAATAGATTCAAGACAAAGATTAATAGATATTTGGATATTAACGGAATATCTTGTTTATATTTCTTATATTCTTATGTGAGCTTCCCTATTTCCTCTCCGTCCTTCAGTCTTCCTACTCTCTGCTTTTCCCTTCTCCTTCCTTCCACATCTCAAGTACCTATTCCTTCTTTCCCTTCATATTTTCACTCTCATTCTTAATGTGCCACAAATTCACCCCTTTCATTAACTGGACTCATGTGATATAAATCAGTTTGTTATAATTGAATCTGTTTGTGTTAACTGTGAGAACATGGTAGTGGAACATAACATGGAAGAATGTCGGGTTATGCACTATGGTGCACATAACAGAAAAGCATAATATCTGTTAAATGGTGAGTGATTAGTCATGCTGATGTTTTAAGGGACCTAGGTAATGCAATTGTATAATACCTTGATGACTTCACCTGGGGTATTGTGTGCAGTTTTGGTCTCCTCAACTAGGAAATGATGTACTTGCCAATAGTAAGTCAAGATTCACTACACTGGTTCTAGGAATGGTGGGTTTGCCATGTGAGGAGAGAAGATTTTAGAGTATAGAAGAATGAAAGAAGATCTTATTGAAACTCACAGGGCTTAACATGAGCTTTCCCTGGCCAAAGCATCAAGGGGCACAGTCTCAGAATAAAAGATAGGCCACTTAGAACCGAGAATGAGGAGAGACTCTTTCACTCAGAGGGTGGTAAACCTTTAGAATTTTCTACTCCAGAAAGCTATAGTAGCTCAGTCATTATGTTCACTTAATATAGAGATTGATAGATTTCTGGGCATTATGGTAATCAAGGGATATAGGAGTAGTGCTGGAAAACAACATTGAGGTATAAGATCAGCCATGATCTTGATGAACAGGAGCAGGAGTAGGTCGTATTTCTCATATTTGTATGTACTCAAACTGTCTCAATCATCAGTGTATTCTTTAATACAGGAGCAGGCTCAGGAAGAGGGTGTACTGCATGGAATGAATATATCTATTGATAAAGGTTTGCAAACAACTGATGAGTTGGCTGCAGTATTCAATCCTTCACCATATGCATATCTGAGTTCAACACCATTTACTGTTGCATCTCACTGCTTTCTGCACAGCCACCCACAAAGTTAGCTTCTTTCTCTATCCTTTCCACATTTACATGCTGGAACAGAACTCAAAGTTCATCCAAAACCAGTAACCCACACCACCAGCTGAATACCTTGATTGCTTAGGGTATTGTTCTCACCATGAGAGGAATGCAAAGGAATTCAATTCATAGTTTCCTGGACCAATATGTTGAGGAACCACCTCAAGAGCAGGCCATCCCAGCCTGGGTATTATGCAATGAGATTAGTTAGCAATCTTGTTGGGTGAGAGAATGTTGGAAGACTGAACATTATAAGATAGTCTGATATGGTTAGATATAGATAAAGCTAGATATAGTACTAATGGCTAAAGAGATCAAGGGATATGAGAAAGCAGAAACAGTGCATTGAATTTGGATGATCAGTTATGATCATATTGAATGGTGCAGCAAGCTTTAAGGGCCAAATGGCCTACTCCAGCTCTGAATTTTTATGCTTCTATGTTTTTCTGTGAGTCTTGTACCGCTACCACAAACGCTGCCTTCCCCAGCACACAATGATCTCACCCAAAGGTGCTTTTGTCTTTAAACCTTAATGTCTTATGGCAATGGAAAATGACATACAGCAGAAAAAGAGGAGAAATAATTAGAAAAGAAAGCACACAAAAAACAGAAAAAGAATTCAATCAGAAAAGTAGAGACAAAGTACAGCTACAATATGAATGCACAAATAGAGAGAGCAGCGGTTAAGCAGTGGTTAAATTAGCAGACCAGTTATCCACAGGCTGATCTATTAATCCAGAGACACGGTTTCATCATGGTAGCTGTGGAATTTTAACTCAGTCAATAATCTGGAAATTTAAAAAATCTACTGGTAGTATCAAACATGAAATTGCTGTATAGTGAAAACCATCTGATTCAGTAATGTCTTTCAGGAGAAGAAATCTGCCAACATTATCAAGTCTAGCCTATATGCGACTCCAAGCTTACAGCAATGTGGTTGACTCTTAACTGCCCTTTGAAATGGCTCATATGGATTAAACTGTTAAACCCTTGCCCCTCAACCTAAGCACCAAACTCGGACATGGCAAAGTGATTCCCAAACCAGTCAACCTTGCAAAGTCTCCATGCAAATACCTGGGGATTGGTGCTTAAATTGGGGAAGTTGTCCCACAGACAAGTTTAGCAGTAGCCTGCCATAGTTGTACTCACAGAAAACCGCCTTACAGTCAATACGCCAGACTCCTCCATCAGAATTTCTAGCTACTTCTTGTTCCACTGATAGAATTCAACACTCAGCATTGGAAGTACACTGGTAAACAGGTGTGAAAGAGTAGTCCTGAGAGATCTTAACATTGACTCCTGATCCAGCAAAGTCTCATGGCACAAGGAGGTCAAAATGGGCAAGGAAACCTCTTCCTGATCACCAAATACTATCCACAATCGGTGTTGTACACATTGAACAACGTGATGGCAGAGGAGGCAGAACTAGTTGAGCGGCTGTGTTGTACCTCCAGTGGTCCAGGTTCAATCCTGATCTCTGGTGCTGCCTGTGTGGAGTTTGCACATTTTCCCTGTGTCTGCGTGGGTTTCCCCTGGGTGCTCTGCTTTCCTCCCACATCCCAAAGATGTGCAGGTTGTGAGGTTAATTGCTCACTGTAAATTTCCCTCGTGTTAGGTGAATAGCAAGATGAGGGGAAGTGATCTGAATGTGGGGAAAATAGGTAATATGGACATTACTGGGGGATAGGATTGCTCTATGAGCCAGCATTTACCCAATGGGGTGAAGTGGCCTCTGTCTTATGTTGTATGGAAATATGAAAAAACATTAAAATTAGCCAGAGTGCAGAATATACTCCAGATGTCAAGCATGATGAGTGGATTGGTGGTAACACCACCCAATGAAACTGTTGGCATTCTGATGAATGTAGCTCCCAGATTGGTTCAATGGCAGGAAGAGAGCAAACCAACACCAATAAACCTATTTTACTTTGTACTCACCAATCTACCTGTTGCAGATGCATCTGTCCATGGTGGTATTGGTAGAAGTAACCAGCACACAGTCAAAATTCCATCTTCTAACCAAGGACACCCTCCATCATGTTAGGTGGCACCATAGTTATGCTAACTGGGCTGAACTCAGAAAAGAGCAGGAAGATCAAAAGAGGGCATCTTTGAAGTGTTGTGAACCAACACTAATAGCAGAAATTACTCTACACCAGATTATAATCACATGATCTGGCATATTCCCAACCAGGTTCAATGAGGACAGGCATGGTAGTGTAGCGGTGAGTGTAATGCACAGAAGATGCATTTCACTGTGTTTTGATGTACGTTTGACTAATAAAGATATCTTATCTTATCTTATCTTATGAGGAGTGCAGAAGTCAGGATGTCGCCAAGTGTATCTGAAAATGAGGATTATCTGCTCATACTAAATGTACCATACAACAGACAGAATTACTGATTCCAAAACCAATCGATCATATCAAAACTCTGAAGGCCTGCCACATCTAGCAATGAATGGTGGTAGACAGTTAAACAGCTACTGGGAGAAGATAGCTCTAAGCACATCCCTATCTCCTTATTTGGAAATTTATTGCTATTTCCTCAGTATGGCCAGGCTTAAATCCTGGAACTTCCTCCACAACATCATTGTGGGAATACCTTCACCAGAAGGACGGCAATGGTTCCTGAAGGTAGCTCTCTATCACCTTCTCAAGGGCAATTAAGGATGGACAATATGTGTGGCCTTGCCCACGACACCCGTATAACGTTCTGAAAACTGTACAAAAAAAATTGAGACTTTATTGTGGGCAATACCACGAGAGATCCAATCATACCAGTTACTGGGAAATAAAGGGTATGCTTTATGCACTAAAACTCAAGGTCTTCTTTAAAATATTTATCATTTTAAAGAGAGATAGTGCAAGACCAGATAAACAATTTGAGAATGGGTAAAAGACTGACCCTTGGGTATTGGCCTCCTTAATGACAGTGTAGAAATGTACAGCTTGTGGCTGGCAGATGACAAAGTCTGCTTCTGGAAATTGCTATTAGACTATTGAAAGACAAGACATTCTCAGAACTGGAACAATGACTCTCTGTGGGATATTTCCACTTTTAAGCCTCTGGCTAAGTTTTGTTGAGTTAATCTCTTTAAAAGCTATTTCATTCTTTACAAAATCAAGGTGAGTTGCAGCATGGAAATCTATCAGGCATCAATTTCATCCTATGGACAGCTTTTTCTAAATTAGAAACATTGGCCCAGAAATTTAATTGTGTAGCGCATATTTTTTATGTGCTGTGCAATTGAATTGAGATGTAAAATCATTGGAACATCCATTACAATTAGTATTACAATCATAATGGCCTAGATTCAATTGGCTTTTAAATTAACTGGATCAATATTACTCCCATAACTTTCAAACAATATATTGTACATCAGTATATCATACGACAGCATTAGCAGCTAATCAGTTACTTGGAATGTAAGAACAGAAACCTAAGAAATAGTAGCAATGGAAAGCCACATGATCCCTCAAACATGCACCCCATTTGACATGATCAAGGCTGATCAGATCCTGGCCGCAGCTCTAATTTTTTGCCCTATAACCCCTGCCTATCTTGGCCTTGAAAATATTCAATGGTTTAGCTTTCACGGATCTCAGGTGTAGAAAATTCCAAAGATTCAGAATTCTCTGGCAGATGAAATTCCTCCTCACCCCTGCCTTAAGTGAGAAATACCTAATTCTGAAATTAATTCCAGATTCTCACAAGAGGAGAAACTTCACCTCAACATCTACCTTATCAAGCCTGCCAAAATCTTTCCTTTGACCTTGCTAAACTGTATTAAGAATTTCTAAATCTCCTGCTATTTCTTCAAGAATGAATTTCAATATTTTCAAAATGACAGACATAAGAATAATTCACCTGTGGTTTCCTGCTTTCTTTCTTAACTAGGATGTTACAATTGAAGTTTTCCATTCTATTGGGACCAATGCAGAATTTAAGGAATTTGGGAAGATCACAATTAATACATCCAACATGCTTCCAACCAATTCTTTTAAGGATGCTGAACTTCAGGTCCAAGGAACTTATCAGCCTTTGGTTCCATTAGTTTGTTGTGTACGTTCTCCCTCGTGAGTTCCTCTCTCCCTTTTGCCCCAGATTTTCTCCTATTATTAGGATACTTCAAGGTTTTCTACCATGAAGACAGATAAAACGTCTCTGCCATTTCCTTTACTCCCATTATTCATTCCCAGTCTCTTCCTCCAAGGAACTATCATTTCCCCTAGCTACTTATCTCTTTTTCATATTGTTATAAGTGATCATATTCTCTGTTTTTATATTTCTTGCAAACTCATGCTCATAATTTATTTTCTCTTTTTCTATTTTGTTTAGATATCCTTTACTATTTTCTGATATTTTTCCTAGTCTGCTGGTGTACCACACATCTTTGCAATGTTTTGGAGTATTTTTATTGAGAATTATGAACTATCTCCTTAAATGACTGCCACTTTTTCTTCACTGTCTAATCTTTTAATTTGTTTTCCCGATACACTTTAGCCAACTCTGCCTTTATACCTTTAAGAGATTAGCTTCAGACTTAAGTTTCTCACTGTCAAACTGAATATGACATTCTATCATGCTACATTCACTCTTCACTAGATGAAACATCACTCTAAGATCATTAATTAATCCTGTCTCATTATACATGAAGGTACTTTACAATCTCTACAGGATAGAATACACTTTATAATCGTTTACATCACAGAGAGCAAACACCATTTTAAATTAAATGTTCCAACACTTTTCAGAAAATTCTTAAAGTAAACTCTATTAACTAGAGTACTGAATAACTATATTTGCCTGGACATGCATTCCTGTTGGTGGTGATATATATGGTACATGGGAGTGACAGCATGTTGAACACTGCCTTTGAAGTGCATTCCATTCTATTGGGATGGTGGGTAGTAATTTAAGTTACTACCCACCTCCACTGCTACTGACCTGAGATGAATATCTTGGCACCTACATTTTGCACATTTTAGTGAAGAATTATGACTGAATTGCTGGCTTATAACACGCTTAAGGACACTAAGTCAAGGGATATTGAGGGTTTGATGAAGGAAAAAAAGGAAGAATATGATAGGTATAGAGCACTGAAAAGGGAGGATGCCCTTCAGAAGTATGGAGAGTGCAGGGGGATACTTAAAAAGGAAATTAGGAAGGCAAAAATAGGTCACAAACCATCACTGGCAGATAAGATTAAGGAAAATCCCAAGGCTTTTTGTAAGTACATTATGGAGACACAAGAAACTGCAGATGCTGGAAAGTGGAGCAACAAACAATTTGCTGGAGGAACTCAGCAGGTCGAGCAGCATCTGTGGAAGGAAAGGAACTGTTGACGTTTCAGGTCAAAACTCTGCATCAGGACCTAGAGTGGAGAGGCGAGATGGCCAGTGTAAAGAGGAGGAGTAGTGAGAAATGAGTCCAAGATGATTGGTGGACTGAGGGGGTGGGGTGGGGGGGGGGTGTAAGATGACTGGCAGGTTGTGCCAGGTAGGGAGGGGAGCAGGGGTGGAGTTTGGAGACAGTGGCAGGTGAATGATGGATGGAGAGAGAGGGTAAAAGAAACAACAGATGAAGCAAGGTGGGGGAGGAGAGTGTGAAGATTGGACGCAGCTGCTGGAGAGAGGTCAGCAGGAAAGTAGGAGATAAGATCCACCCACTACACACACACAGTTCAGCCACAGGTTCCCCCCACCCCCCACCCCCATCTAGTTCTGGTTCCAGCTGCCATTCACCTCTCCCTAGTGGTTCCCATTCTCACTTCCTTTACTTATCAGAATTCAGCCCTGGTAGCCTTTTGTGTTTCTGAGGGTAGAGGTGGAGGGTAATTATTCTGATTGGAGGTCTGTGATCAGTGGTGTTCTGCGGGGGTCAGTGCTGGCACCTCTGTTGTTTGTGATATACATAAATGACTTGGATAAAGATGTAGTAGATGTAGTAGATGCAGTAATTGCTGATTTGTAAAGCAGCATACGACACAAAAATTGGGAGAGTTAGTGGATAACGAGGAAGGTTGTCAGAGGATACAGCAGGAAATAGATCAGTTAAAAAGATGGGCAGAGAAAAACAGATGGAGTTTAATCCATTTAAGTGTGAGCTGTTGCACTTTGGGAAGCCAAATGCAGGAGGAACGTATACAGTAAATGGCAGGGCCCTAAGGAGCATTGATGTACAGAGGGATCTTGGGGTGCAAGTCCATAGCTCCCTGAAAGTGGCAACACAAGTAGATAGGCTGGTAAAGAAGGTGCATACAATACCTGCCTTCATCGGTTGGGGCATTGAGTATAAAAGTCAGGAAGTCATGTTGAAGCTGTATAATACTTTGGTTGGGCCACATTTGGAGTATTGCATGCAGTTCTGGTAACCACATTGCAAGAAGGATGTGGAGGCTTTGAAGAGGGTGCATAAGAGCTTCACCAGGATGTTGCCTTGATTAGAGAGGTTGGACAAACTTGGATAGTTTTCTATGGTATTGGTATTGGTTTATTATTGTCACTTGTACCAAGGTACAGTGAAAAACTTGTCTTACAAACCGATCTTACAGGTCAATTCATTACACAGTGCAGTTACTTCAAGTTAGTACAGAGTGCATTGATGTAGTATAGGTAAAGAAAAACAGTACAGAGTAAAGTGTCACAGCTACAGAGAAAGTGCAGTGCAATAAGGTGCAAGGTCACAACAAGGTAGATCATGAGGTCATAGTCCATCTCATTGTATAAGGGAACTGTTCAATAGTCTTATCACAGTGGGGCAGAAGCTGTCCTTAAGTCTGGTGGTACGTGCCCTCAGGCACCTGTATCTTCTACCCGATGGAAGAAGAGAGAAGAGAGAATGTCCCGGATGGGTGGGGTCTTTGATTATGCTGGCTGCTTCACCAAGACAGCGAGAGGTAAAGACAGAGTCCAAGGAGGGGAGACTGGTGTCCGTGATGCGCTGGGCTGTGTCCACAACTCTCTTTAGCTTCTTGCGGTCTTGGGCAGAGCAGTTGCCATACCAACCCGTGATACATCCTGATAGGATGCTTTCTATGGTGCATCGGTAAAAGTTGGTGAGAGTCAAAGGGGACAAACTAAATTTCTTTAGCCTCCTGAGGAAGTAGAGGCAATGGTGAGCTTTCTTGGCCATGGCATCCACGTGGTTTGTCCAGGACAGGTTGTTGGTGATGTTCACTCCCAGGAACTTGAAGCTGTCAACCCTCTCGACCTCAGCACCATTGATGTAGATAGGTGTATGTACACCACCTCCTTTCCTGAAGTCAATGACCAGTTCTTTTGTTTTGTTGACATTGAGGGAAAGGTTGTTGTCATGACACCATTCCACTAAGCTCTCTATCTCCTTCCTGTACTCACTGTTTGAGATACGGCCTACAACAGTAGTATCATCTGCAAACTTGTAGATGGAGTTAGAGCAGAATCTGGCCACACAGTCACGAGTGTATAGGGAGTAGAGTAGAGGGCTGAGGACACAGCCTTGACGTGCACCAGTGTTGAGAATAACCGTGCTGGAGGAATTGCTGCCTATCCTCACTGATTGCAGTCTGTTTGTTAGAAAGTCAAGGATCCAGTTACAGAGGGAGGTCTCGGAGTTTGGTGACAAGCTTGCTTGGTATTATTGTATTGAAGGCAGAGCTGTAGTCAATAAACAATAGTCTAACATAAGTGTCCTTACTGTCCAGATGCTCCAGAGCTGAGTGAAGGGCCAGGGAGACGGCATCCGCTGTAGACCTGTTTCGGCGATAGGTGAATTGCAATGGGTCCAGGTTGTCTGGTAGGCTGGAGTTGATGCGTGCCATGACCAACCTCTCAAAGCACTTCATGATGGTGGATGTCAGAGCCACTGGTCGGTAGTCATTGAGGCATGTTACCTTGCTTTTCTTTGGTACTGGGATGATAGTGGTCTTCTTAAAACAGGAGGGAACCTGAGATTGAAGCAGGGAGAGGTTGAATGAGGTTGTGGGGGGTGGGGTGGGGTGGTGGGGGAGGGTGGCAACCTGAGAGAAGTGTATAAAATTATGAGGGGCATAGATAATGTAGATAGAGTCTATTTCCCAGGGTGGAAATGTTAAATACTAATGGACATAGTTTTAAGGTTTAAGGGGGAGAGCTGAAAGGAGATTTACAGTTTTTAAGTTTTTTTTACATAGAATATGTGAGGTGCCTGGAATGTGCTGCCAGGGGAGCTGATGGAAGGAGATATACTAGCAAAGTTTAAGAGGCATTTTGACAGGCACAGGAACAGGCAAGGAATAGAGGGATATAGATCATGTGCAGGCAGATAGGATTAGCTTCAATTGATATCGTGGGCTGGAGGGCCTGTTCCTGTGCTGTACTATTCTATCTTCTATGTTCTATTAAGAGCAAGAGGGTATCAGGGAAGGAGTGGGACCCACTGGGGTCCAATGAGGCATTGTGTGTGTGGAGCCAGAGGACCTGGGCAAGGTTTCAACTGAGTACTTCTCACCTTTATTTACTAAGGAGAAAGACATTGTATTTGGAAGTTTTGCTTGGGACAATGAAATTCTAAGGCATGTTAATATTAAAAAAAAAGGAGATATTAAATATCTCAGTGGGCATAAAGCTGAATAAATCCTCAGATCCTCAGGGCCTGGTGAGATGAGACTGCTATGGGAGGCAAGGGAGGAGATTGCTGGGGCTCTGACCGAGATATTTAAATCTTCACTAGCTATTGGTGAGGTACCAGAAGAATGGAAACCAGCAAATGTGGTACATTTGTTCCAGAAGGGAAGCAAAGATAAACAGATAATTATAGGCCAGTTGGTCAAACATCAGTGGTGGGGAAATTGTTGCATAAAATTCTGAGGGACAGGATTAATTTCCCTTGGAAGGGCAGAGATTGATTGGGGATAGTCAGCACAGATTTGTTGCGGTGAGATCCTGTCTGACTAATTTAACTGAGTTTTGTGAAGAGGTAACTAAATATATTGATGAGGACAGTGTGAGTGATGTGGATTACATGGACAAGGTCCCACGTAGAAAGTTGGTCCAAAAGGTTAGAGCCCATGGGATCCACAACAAATTGGATCCAAAATTAGCTTGTAGTAGGAGATAGAGCATGTTGGGTGAAGGGTTGCTTTTGTGACTGGAAGTCTCCGATCAGCAGTGTATCACAGGAATCGGTGTTGGGACCCTTGCTGTTTGTAGATGTGAATGTAGGAGTTATGATTATTAAGTTTGCAGATGATGCAAAAGTTGATGGTGTTGTTGATAGTGAGATATAGTGGATCAAAGGGTTTGTTTCTGTGCTGTATGATTCTAAGATTCTATGACCTAACAAGCATGTGTAAAGTTAAGCTTCCAAATTGTTTTTTTGTAAAATCTTAATCATTCTAGAATTTTCATTGAGCGTACTTTGGTCATTCTTGGCATAGAAATGACTTTTGGTACATTTATAAACTGATAAAGACATCAAAAGTGTTCGGCAAATCCATATAATTCCTTGTGACTACATCTTTGCAAACAAAAAATCAAAACACTGTTGTAAAGTTTCCAAGAATAAATAACTTCAGGATGTTCTAAAAGGGAAATGAACAGCACTTATTAAATACAATAAATTGGCAGGAAATATCCATGCAGAACAAAATGCAGCTAAAAGTTTTCAAAAGTAACAGTACAAACTGGTATAGTAACACATGTTTATTATGGTGAAAAATACCTACTGTTCTATTAGTTCCAGTAAATTATAAAATTGGATGTCCAAGTATTTCAATGATCTTGCAGATTGCTCATTCATCACTCACGTAATTTGCTATCCAAATCCAAATTTGTGAGATTGGAAGCTTCTCATGCAATAGTAATATGGTTTCAATAGTGAGCCATATTCATAGAGAGTGCAGGTCAGTGTTAATCAGGACTGATATGTATTTCCAATCCTTACTTATTTTCAGCATGGCTCCATGCTGGAAGCAGACACTACCCAAACCATATGGTGGAAAAACTAATCAATGTGTGTGTGATGGTAGATTATAGGCACGGACATAACTGCAATACCAATACTTCGCCTGACTTGTCTGATTTAATGGTGAAAGGCTTCACGAGAATGTTTCCTACTGTCATGTCTAAGTGGTAGTTAAGGTAACAAAGCAGTTGAGTAGTCTATCAGATGCATTTAGGTTGCTGGTAATGTTTGACTGGGGAAAAGGTGCAGCCATTCACCACAAAGGAACATTTTTTAACATGTGCACATCGGAAAAGCAAATAAGCAATCACCGTGAATTTGTGTTACCGGTGGAAATACAAAGAAAAGCTGCCTGGCACCCTCACATCAGAAACAACTATGAGAGTTCAATTAGGGAAGTGAGAATGTCAAGTATTCTATGCAAGAAATGCAAAAAAATGCTGCCACAGAGTGACAATCTCTTGGGAAAAGCATCTCCAATTTCACTGGGCAAATAAATAACTGATAAGAAGTTAATCGCAAGCCTAAGGTGGAATTGCAGTTTCCTGAAATAGAACACAGAACAGTACAGCACAGGAACAGGCCCTTCAGCCCACGATGTTGTGCTGAACTAATTAAACTAGTAATTAAATGCCTAACTAAACTAAATCCCTTTGCCCTACACAATATCGATATCCTTCTACTCCCTGCACATTCATGTGCCTATCTGAGATCCTCTTGAACATCTCTATCGTATTTGCCTCCACCACCAACTGGCAGTGCATTCCAGGCACCCACCATTCTGTGCAAAAACTTGCCCCGCACATCTCCTTTGAACTTACCCCCTCTCACCTTAAATGCATGCCCTTTAGTATTAAACATTTTGATCCTGGGAAAAAGACACTGGCTGTCTACTCTATCTATGCCTCTCTTAATCTTATAAACGTCTATCAGATCTCTCCTAAGCCTCCACCATTCCAGAGAAAACAACCCAAGTTGGTCCAACCTCTCCTTATAGCACATGCCCTCTAATCCAGGCAGCATCCTAGTAAACCTCTTTCAGAGCCTCCACATCTTTCCTATAATGGAGCATCAGAACTGAATGCAATACTCCAGATGTGGCCTAACAAGAGTTATCTGAAGCTGCAACATGACTTCCTGACTCTTGAATTCATTGCCTTGACTAATAAAGGCAAGCATGCCATACGCCTTCTTTACCATCCTATCAAGCTGTTCAGCCACTTTCAGGGAGCTATGGACCTGCTCTACTCCATGTACGTTACTCTACTCCCTATACACTTACAACTGTGCAGCCAGATTCTGCTCTAATTCCATCTACAAGTTTGCAGATGACCCCACCATCGTGGGGGAATCTCAAATAACAATGAGTCAGAGTACGGGAAGGAGATGGAGAGCCTAGTGACATGGTGTCATGACAATAACCTTTCCCTCAATGTCAGCAAAACAAAAGAGCTGTCATTGACTTCAGGAAGGGGGGGCGGTGCACACGCTCCTGTTTACATTAACGGTGCTGAGGTCGAGAGGGTTGAAAGCTTCAAGTTCCTCGGAGTGACTATCACCAATAGCCTCTCCTGGTACAACTGCATAGAAGCCATAGCTAAGAAAGCTCACCAGTGCCTCTATTTCCTCAGGAGGCTAAAGAAATGTGGCATCTCCCCTTTGACCCTCACCAATTTTCATTGATGCACCATAGAAAGCATCCTATCTGGATGCATCACAGCTTGGTATGGCAACTGCTGTGCCCAAGAAACAGCAGAGGGTTGTGGACACAGCTCAGCACATCATGGAAACCAGACTCCCCTCCATGGACTCTGTCTGCACTTCTTGTTGCCTTCATAAAGCAGCCAACATAATCAAAGACCTCGCCCACCCCAGACATTCTCTCTTCTCCCCCCTGCCATCAGGCAGAAGATGCAAAAGCCTGAAAGCGCGTACCACCAGGGTCATGGACAGCTTTTATACCACTGTTATAAGACAATTGAATGGTCCTCTAGTACGATAAAATGGACTCTTGACCTCACAATCTACCTCGTTATGGCCTTGCTCCTTATTGTCTGCCTAAACTGCACCTTGTCTGTAACTGTAACACTTAATTCTGTTAATTATTGTTTTCCCTTGTACAACCTCAATGCACTGTTGTTATGAAATGATCTGCATGGATAGCATGCAAAACAAGTTTTTCACTGTACCTTGGTGCATGTGACAATAATAATAAACCAAGTTGGATCCCCAAGATCCTTCTGTACATCAACACTGTTAAGGGTCCTGCCATTAACAGTGTACTGTCCCTTTACATTTGATCTTCCAAAGTTGAACACCTCACATTTGGCTGGATTAAATCCATTTGCCATTTGTCCATCCATATCTGCAACTGATCTATATCCTTCTGTATCCTTTGGCCATTTTCTACACTATTCACAACACCACCAATCTTCGTATTGTCTGTGAACTTACTAACCCACCCATCCACATTTTCATCCAGGCCTTGTCAAACACCTTACTAAAATCCATATAGACAACCTTTGTCACTTCCTCAAAAAACTCAATCAAGTCAGTAAGACATGACTTGCCCCACACAAAGCCATACTGACTGTCCCTAATTAGACCATGGTTTTCAAAATGTTCATAAATCCCATCCCCAAGAATCCTCTCCAGTTGTTTCTCTACCACTGATGTGAGACTCACCGGTCTATAGTTTCCAGGATTATTCCTATTTCCCTTCCTGAATAATGGAACAATATTTGCCACTCGCCAGTCGACCATTCTATCTGCCAAGGGAGTTCACTTCAGCTATCCTGATGGCAGTCTACATCCCACCACAGACGGACATGAAACCTGCACTCAATGAGCTATACTCCGTGGTCAACAACCTTGAGACAGGATACCGTGAGGCCCTCTTCATTATCGCAGGTGACTTCAATCAGGCCAACCTCAAGAGTGTGTTACCAAAATACTACCAGCACATCTCCTGCTCCACCAGGGGCGACAACACCCTTGACCACTGCGATACTACCATCAAAGATGACCTCTGAGCCACCCCTCATCCTCACTTTGGGAAATCAGACTACCAGGCTGTGCTCCTTCTCCCTGCATACAAACAGAAACTGAAACGGGAGGATCCGGTACGGAGAGTCGTGCAGTGCTGGTCTGAGGAAGCAGATGAGCTCCGACGTGACTGCTTTGAGACAGTGGACTGGTCCATGTTCAAAGACTCAGCTGCCAGCCTTGATGAGTATGCCACCACCATCACAGACTTTATCAGCAAGTGTGTGGAGGACTGTGTACCAAAGAGGACAATACGGGTGTTCCCAAACAGGAAACCATGGATGAACTGGGAGACCCACTCCCTAATGAAGTTGAGGACTGCTGCACACAAATCTGGTGAACCTGATCTGTACAAGAAATCCAGATATGACCTTCAGAAAGCTATCAGGGATGCCAAGAGGCAATACCGACTCAAAATAGAGTCCCTGACCAGCCGACAGCTATGGCAGGGCTTACATGACATAACACGCTACAAGATGAAGACGGGCTGCATAGTTAACAACAGCACATCCCTTCCTGATGAACTTAACGCATTCTATGCGCGTTTTGAACAGAAAGGAAATGGATTGTCACCACCAACCCTGACAGCCTCCAATGCAACTAAACCTGTGATAACCATTGAGGGCGTAAGATCAGTCTTCCGGAGAGTGAGCACAAGGAAAGCATCTGGCCCAGATGGTGTCCCTGGCCGTGTGCTCAGATCTTGTGCTGGACAGCCGGCAGAAGTATTCGCGGACATATTTAACCTCTCTCTGCTTCAATCTCAGGTTCCCTCCTGTTTTAAGAAGACCACTATCATCCTGGTACCAAGAAAAGCAAGGTAACATACCTCAATGACTACTGACTAGTGGGTCTGACATCCACCATTGTGAAGTGCTTTGAAAGGTTGGTCATGGCACGCATCAAGTCCAGCCTCCCAAACAATCTTGACCCACTGCAATTCGCCTATCGCCGAAACAGGAGCAAGGCGGACGCCATCTCCCTGGCCCTAGACTCAGTTCTGGAGCATCTGGACAGTAAAGACACCTACATTAGACTATTGTTTATTGACTACAGCTCTGCCTTCAATACAATAATTCCAAGCAAACTTGTCACCAACCTCTGAGACCTAGGACACAACACCTCCCTCTGTAACTGGATCCCTGACTTTCTAACAAACAGACCGCAATCAGTGAGAATAGGCAGCAATACCTCCAAAACGATTATTCTCAACACTGGTGCCCCACAAGGCTGTGTCCTCAGCCCTCTACTCTACTCCCTATACACTCATGACTGTGTGGCCAGATTCTGCTCTAACTCCATCTACAAGTTTGCAGGTAATACCACCGTTGTAGGCCGTATCTCAAACGGTGATGAGTTGGAGTACAGGAAGGAGATAGAGAGCTTAGTAGAATGGTGTCGTGACAACAACCTTTCCCTCAATGTCAAAAAAACAAAAAAGCTGGTCGTTGACTTCAGGAAAGGGGGCGGTGTACATGCACCTGAGGTCGAGAGGGTTAAGAGCTTCAATTTCCTGGGAGTGAACATCACCAACAGCCTGTCCCGGTCAAATCACATAGATGTCATGGCCAAGAAAGCTCACCAGCACCTCTACTTCTTCAGGAGGCTAAAGAAATTTGGTTTGTCCCCTTGACTCTCACCAACATTTATCGATGCACCATAGAAAGCATCCTATCTGGATGTATCATGGCTTGGTACAGTAAATGCTCTGCCTAGGACCGCAAGCAGTGCATCACGGACACCAGCCTCCCCTCCTTGGACTCTGTCTTTACCTCTTGCTGTCTTGGTGAAGCAGCCAGCATAATCAAAGACCCCACCCACCCAGGACATTCTCTCTTCTCTCCTCTTCCATCGGGTAGAAGATACAGGAACCTGAGGGCACGTACCATCAGATTTAAGGACAGCTTCTAGCCCAGTATGATAAGACTATTGAACGGTTCCCTTATACAATGAGATGGACTATGACCTCATGATCTACCTTGTTGTGACCTTGCACCTTATTGCATTGCACTTTCTCTGTAGCTGTGACACTTTACTCTGCACTGTTATTGTTTTTACCTGTACTACATCAATGCACTCTGTACTAACCCGATGTAACTGCACTGTGTAATGAATTGATCTGTACAATCAGTATGCGAGACAAGTTTTTCACTGTACCTCGGTACAAGTGACATTAATAAACCAATACCACTACTGGTACCTTGTCTCTGGCTGGACAGGACACAAAGATATTGGTCAAGGCTCCAGAACTTCATTGACTTAAGTTCAGAACACCACACAAAAATCAGGCAATGCCCAATGTTACAGTGTAACTACAGAATAACCTGGTGGGATACCAGCTCTCTATAATGAAGCTGCATATTAACATGATTAATTGGGAGTACAATGAATGAAAAGGGAGCTTATACTATTTCTATTCAACTCTTGAGAAAAAAAACAATAATTCACAACTGTGGCAGATGACTGAAATCTATGGCAGTTTCTGATACCGAAACAAACTATCCCATCAAGGATGCTTTTTCACTTGACCTGAAATTCCTGATGGCTTCAGAATAGGGCTGAATGATAGAGGAGGTAATGCATGATTGGGTAAGAACTGTACAGAAATAAAGATGATGTGATTTGCTACATGAATGTGCACTATTAATGATAGTTGCTTTCCAAGGTCATTCAACATTGACCATAGAGCAGCCCATTCATCAATCAATACAGATTTGGCCATAATTTGGATGGATGATCAGGTAATTGCAAATCATGATATAAAAAATAGTTCAAGGATATTTTGCAAAATTACACCTGGATTTCCCTGAGTCATAATAAAATGAAACCTGGTCTGTATCAGTTGCTATGGTGATCAGGGGCCCAAGGCCAGAAGGACTCCATTATATGAAAATTTTAAAAAATGTTGTGTGTCCAACAAAGCAGATGGAACTGAAAATTGCTGGTCTAATGGTGCAGGAAAGGCTCTGTTGAGAACTTCAGAACTACAGACACAAATTCATATTTATTATTTTAGTAAGACTTTTTCCTTTTGTTTTTTTTTGATTTAAGAAGTATTACCATTGGCTTAGTTACCTGAATCTGAGTTTTATTTTATTATTGCTTAATCTCATCCCTGTAATTTTGCCAATAATTTAGGCCCCATCTCTTACAGACATGTTAAAGCCCCAAAGAAAAGGCTTCATGGACAGGCAGAAATCACAGCTAAAACAGAAGGAATTTCCATGCCTCTTCATAAAGAAAATGCATAACGGTCTTAAGGCCAGTCCATATTCAAGGGAACAAGGATAATCTAGCAATCACAGGCCATCAAAGCAGGGAATTCACTAACAGGGACAAAATAAACTTTTATTTGTTAAGGTATACATTAATCAAGAATTGCTGGCATAGATTTATTAAAGGCAAATAATATCTGACTTGCTTTATTGAATTGTTTTAATGTCTCAAAGAAGATTAATCAGCGTAGTGCAGCAGATATTCCATATATGAATGAAGGAATTAAAGGGTAAGTGGTGGTAGTGATATAGAAGTAGCTCTATGACAGAAAACTGAAAGTAGTGATGCTCTCAGGATATAACCATAACCCTGTAACTTACTTGAGCACCCCAGCCCACTGGCTCCAGGCACAAGCACAAGGTTAGTCTGTGCTTTAATGCAAGAATCCACTGCATGGATTTAGAATTTCAAGTGGCAGGTTACTATTGAGCCACATCTGCATCAAGTCTCAGTGTTTCCCCAAGATACTCAACCTCATGGCGATTGCAGAATCTCTGCATAGAAACATCTTGACAATACTGAGAAAATAATCTGTACCCTGTTTTCAGCAGCATATCGAAGAATGCACATGCCATGGAAAAGGCCTCAATTCCTCACCTAGCAACAGTTTTCCACCATCTCATCTGCACAAGTCTGGGCTGTGAGTGCAGTTCGCTGGAGTTTCAAAGACTGTGCTTGCCTATGAGTGCTGCCCCTAGCACATTTAAGAATGCTCTCACAATGAGTGTAGCCCCAAACAATACTGACTTCCATTACTGGTTGAAGTCCGTGTACACAGACTTCTTAAGAGGTTTATGCATATCATTCAAGAACATTGATTTTCAGCAAGTTCCTGAAACTATTCAAAATTAGTTTGCACAGGAGTAAAAAGGAATGAAATGGATCTTAAGTGCTTTTACTTTGGCATGAATCTTGCATGTAACAATTTTGTGCAAATGGTACAAGATTAATTTGGTGAGGGGCATTATAAAAGAGGTTTTCATCGGCAATTGAACCTCCAGACCAATACTGCACCAAGTGTCAACCAATTTTGTTTTTTATTCAATCTTTGTTTTCTTAATTCCACCACTCCCAAATGATGCTTCCTTGAGATGCTCATGTTTAATGACCAGCTAAGCCTTACTGCAGTTTGTAGTTCTCAACTGTTGCGTGGCAGTCCAGTCCAATATGATTTATGCCCCATGCTCTCCACATGGCATTGTGGAATTTTTGATTTTCACAACAGCATCTCATCCAAAAGAACAATACATCCAACAATAAAGCATCAGTATTGGCCTTTTCCTGCCAGTCTGAACACAATATTTATTTGTGACAGATGTGAAAACACTACTAATTAAATTAAGCAGTCAAAACACATTTGATTCAAAGTGCTGACATATCACTTGAAGTTCAGGTGAATTCAGTTATTCAACCAAATCATCTTGAACCTCTGACTGGCAGTTCTTAGCATCAGGCCCCTCAGGAGCACAACCCCAAACCTTGAGTAAAAAGTAATCTGTTTATTTTTCTTTATTATATTTTAACTTAATGTTTTTAATTATTTCCTTGATTCTTGTTATTTTTTATAATAATATTCAATTCATTTTTAAGACTATTTGAATTCTGATTAGTAAAGACATTTAAAAAGAATTCAGAGGTCTCTGACAGGAGTGATCTGTGAATGGCTCAATAGGGAAAGGGCCTTATGATCTCCCATCTGGGCCGCTCTGCTTGGAAGGACTTTCAGGTGCAGAGAGTCAGCTTGGCCAGCCTCTGTGCCCAGAATCAGGTTAACGTGGGCTGGCAGGTACTGTAGATGCAATTTTGGAATTTGCCCCATTGAGTCAGATATTGAACAGACTACTGAATATTGAGAAAACAAAATCCTATCATTTATATTACCTTAAATCACTGCACTCAAGATACATTATTTCCTCTAAATTGCAATGAAATCACAGTATCATTTCAGATCATTCTGAAGTCCACCGTACATCTGGAACAATATTACTTCAATTTTAAATTGATTACATTCAGGTAGTTCCAACTGAAAGACAGTAGGAGTACTTAAAACTATTCAATACAGCCTTGATTTGCATTGTAAGATCCACATCATAACTCAGAGCTAAGACCATTTCTAGACCACTTCTAAATTTTAAATTTCGAGAAACTAGCTCCACATATTTACACTGCTAAATCTGGTTTCCATTTTCCAAGCCTATTGTGGTAATTCCTAGGGTCTTGTTCTGATGCAAATTTAGCAGAAATCATGATCATTGTGCAAATAGGATTCCTAACACTCTTCCAACACAGTTACATGGCCAATCAGAAGAATTTGTGAGGAAATTTCTAAGATCTTTCACAAGGACAAGGGGAGAGATGCTGGAAGCTGTGTTCTTGATAAGCAACTTAAAGTGTTCATAAAACCTACTAGTTTTTTCCTATTTGCAATAGTAAGCCATGAAGTTTCTTCCATGACTAGGTGACTCCCAAAGATGCCACGTTAATTTTGCTAGAAGCAAGATGGGATTTGTCTGGCCTATATATCAACATTAAGCTTATTTCCAGTCTCAGTGGGACAATGAATCAGATGTAAAAAAGCATTATGATACTTGAAAAATAGGATTTTATTTAGAAACAAAGTATATGTCAGAATTTTGTTAGTATTGACAAGAACTATAATTGGTCAGGATGGACTAATTTTAAACTAGTGATCCTCACACCAAGTTGACACAGTGACTTCTACAAGGTGCACATATGGACTTTAAACCTCTCTAGAGATAAAAGGAGCTATTAAGAGTATAAATTACTTTAATAATATAAGAATTATTTCAGGAACACAGCTCAGCGTTCAAACAACATGACAGCTAATTTCTATTCCCTTTATACCTGGGCCTATTAGTTCCAGTGTACAATGCAGCATCTTTATCTGCTAATTGATAAAACTATGTAAAAAGAAAATGAATGGCTGAATGCAATTGATTACCTCGTGTATCAGTAATGCATTCTGTATATTATATTCCAGTCTCAAGGGCTTAGAAGTAAAGAGAAATGTGCCAAGATAATATACAACATGCAACACCCATTAATATCAAATGCTTAAAATTTTATAGGGCAGATGAACCCCACAAATGATGGCCTCTATTGCACAGGCAGGTCTTACCCAGAGGGGCCTGCTTTGGCATTATTTGAAGGGACTTGGCCTTACCTAGGCCTCTGCCAAGATATGCACCTCCTTCTCAATTTGTCCTTGGAATCACTCCACATTCTTTTACCTGTCGCTGGTCTCTTCAGAGTTTATTTGAACACCCCCTCTCTGTCGCAACCACCCTCAAGCCTCCACCTCCTATCTACCTAGCTTATCACTCCACCTCATCACTCCATCCCATGCCTGCCTTCCTCTGATCATTTTTACAACCTGTCATAATCAGCTACACAACTCACAACACTTCCCCACCCAATATCTACCTTATCCTGATCTGCCTTTAAAAACCTAGAGGAACTATTAGCACAGACTAAGAACTGTTGTTTGGTAGCGTGAAACAGGTAATGGCAAATTGGCAGCTCAATTTTACATCTCTATCAATTTTTATTTCCTTCAAAGTCAGTGGAGATAAGAAAACATGTTACTAATTCACTATTGCTAGTTCCACACCATACTACCATGTAAGGAATGTGAGGATTCAAAGTTTTACTATCTGAGGATATAAAGTTTTACAAACTGTTCATTCAACTAGTTCTAAGATACCTGATGTCATTGTGAATGAAAATTAAAGTAACATCATGATCCTCAAGGAAATATTAGTTGCAAAGTTTTTTATATGTTTGTTGGACACTTAATGCAATAATAATAATGCCAAAACCATCCTCTCCACTGCTGTTGCAGCAGCTCCTTTTCAAAAATGCGCTACTGCTCTGACCTTTCCCCTTTCTGAAAAAGAAGAAAAGCAATGCTCCTTCATTTTAAAGAAAATGTTCAATGACCCATTTTATATTTTATGCATTCCATGAATGAAGCAATTGCAGCCCAATATAAAAAAGATTTATAAGGTGTCAATTGGTGTTGACATGGAATTTCATTGAAAGCTCTGCTTCTGTACAAAGCTAACTCCCTTTTCATGAATATTTCTGTTTTGTGAGGAAATTGAAAATTCAAATACCACTTCCAATTTATACCTACTGTACCCTTGGCACATAAGGCAATTTTGTGCTAAAGAAATTCTCACAAAGATTACTTTCATTTTAAAAGTTTGCTAGCCAAATATGTGCCAAACTGTTGTCAGTTCCCAGTGTTAACTCAGTGCTGCATTGGTGTAGTGCATTAAAACACCATCTATTCTCGACTGTTACAGTATTTTAGTAGCTTCATGCCCATCATTACCTTGCCCATGATGTGGAAGATGAAGCAGCTGGGATTGCCATGGAAAAGCACAGTATGGAGTTGAGATGAACAGTGCCACATTTTAGTGAGATTTCCCAGGATGCTGGGGAGTTTTAGGGTAAAAAGATCATGTTCCTAACTGATTGAAGGAAGGAACCTGCAAGACAGATGAACTAACAAACAAATGAAAGGACATGATTATAATATACATAAGTAGGTATGATATCACTGCATGATCAATATGATCTCATGTGTAATATTGTATACATTGTGCAGTCCGTGAAGAACCTTGAATAAATCAGAGACACATTCTAGAGCCCTCCATGTGTCCTGTGTATTATTCCATGCACTTCGCATGCTATTTCACTATAGACAAGGAACTTGCAGGGCCACAAACATTACATTGAGTACTCATGTATTCTAGGTGAATGATGATACCTTGGCGCTGTCACAGTGATCATCTAAGAAACACAGAATCAATTAAATAATAATTAAAATACCTGGATAAATCATGCTGACCAAATGATCTGTGTCAGTATATATGCCCCAGAAGTGGCCTGTCTCCTATTTCTATATCACCCAATGACCTAGATAGAGGTTACTCAGCCCATTAAGTCTATGACAGCCCTCAGAGCATTCCCACTCTCCCACATATTTCCCTGTAACTTATTCTCTCTAATATGCCCCATAACCTCCTGGTTCTCCTGCCCCCATGAACACCATGGGTAACTTACAGGACCCAATTAACCCACCAGCACATCTTTGGGATGAAGGAGGAGATAAAAGCATCAGGGGAAACTAACCTGGTCATAGGAAAAACATGCAAGATCTAAACAGGCAGCAGTTGAAGTCAGTATCAAACGCAGGTCAGTGGAGCGGTGCAGCAGCAACTTTGAACTACAGTGCCACTGGGCCACTCCCATCCTACTTCATCTGACTATTTGCACACCATCTTTCGCTTTTTTCTCCGTCACTAATCAAGTTTATCCTTAAATGCATCTATACTATTTGCCTCAGCTACTCCAAGCAATTGCAAATACCACATTCTAATTGCTCTGGCTAAAGAAGCTTCTCCTGAAATCCTGATTGAATTTATTAGAAACTACCTTATATTTATAAGCTTTGGATACGCCCACATGCAAATATCTGCACTATGTCTACCCTTCATTTTAAAGACCTCCATCAGGTCATGCTTCAGGCTCCTCTTTTCCCTTGCCGGTTCAGTCTTTTCTGATACTTACAACCTCTCAATTCAAGTCGCTTTTTTTGTACATTCTCCAGTGACCCTCTATCCTTTTTGTAAAATATAGATCACATTGTGCACCGTACTCTAAATTCAGTCTGAGCAAGGACAGGTTACAAAGTTTAGTACACATTGAAAGAAATGAATTAATTAAGTTGCAAAGCATGCATTTTGCATTTATTTTATATTGCCTTCCTCTCACTTTGCTGTTAACGTAAGCCACGTGCATTTTATGCTTGTAATTATATCTTCAAGTCCTATTTTAATTTGTCCTTTCACATGTTATGCAGTTGTCACATATTATAAGTTCCAACAACTTGCATTAATGTACCACTTATAAATGTAATGAAACCAAGGCACTTCATAGGAGTGTTATGAAACAAATTTTGACTCTGTCACATAAAGAGATACAAGACAAATGGCCAAAAGCTTGGCCAAGGAGGTAGCATCTAAATAGCAATTTAAAAGATAAGAGCAAGATTAAAAGGGGCAGAGGTTAAAGGGATGAACTGCATACCTTAGAGCCTAGCCAGCTAAAGGCGTGGTCTTCAGTGGTGCAACAAAGAAAGCTGCAGAACTAGAGGATCACAGAGATGTCAAGGTTAGAATAGATTACAGAGACTGAGAGGAGTGAGACCTTGAAAGGAACTGAATAAAAAGTTGAGAATATTAAAATTGAGGCATTGCTGGACTAGAAACCAAGTACAATAGCTCATTATGAGCTTCCTACAGATGTCACTTCACTCAATGATGCTGGGGACGCCATAGCTCTGAGGCTATGCTTCAGAATTGAAGGTAACTTGCTTTCGAAGTTCTGAGCTGCCTGATGAGGCCAATGTGAGACTATGGATGGGGCAGAAAGTGCTCAATAGAATGGGCAGTTGGGTAACACGTTCCTTCTGCTGCTTACACTGCGTCTCTCAGCACAAAGCACAAAGGCTCGAGGCTTTCAGTGCCATCCCAAAGGCTCCTGAATACACAGCATAAAGCTAATGAAACAAAGTTATGAGTTACAGTACATTTTCAGGATTGAATTTTCCTTTTCCAGGTCCTTTTTAGAAAATACATTTTCCATGATGGTTCAGAGGCACTTCTTGCTGGTTTCATGGTTTATGGTGAGGAGTTTGGGCTCCACTTTGCTCAATTCCTGGGTAATTGAGAGGATCCAAGTTAAGAGAGCAAGGTTTCCCTCAGAAAATCAGAACGGACATTGCTATCAACTAATCAATTGTAACTGGCGTGGAGGAGTTAAGAATAGCAGATCAAGAAGGCAAAAGAAATATATTTAAAATACCTCTTCCAAAACACATGAATAGGCTTTGCGCTTTCTTTTCAGTCAAATGTATTATTTGAAAAAAGGCTTAATTCAGCTTATTTGGTCACCTTAAATCAGTAGCCCTGACAACAACGATTGGTCCTAACACAGAACAGCATGCTAAAATTCTAAATTGGTATGTGTTTCATCTCACCATGAATAATGCCAGTCTGTTAGAATTTACCTAGTGCATAGCTGTAAATGGATTAACAACAGAGGTTGAAAGAACACAGGGCTGATTTAAATGAAAGATTTGAGCATAATTAGAATAATCTTTGGCACAGCTCCAACAGCTGTGACTGTAAACAAATCTGTTGAAGATACATGTTCATGGATATTCAACTTTACCAAGGTATTATATTTACTGTAATATGTTTGGGGATTCTGGTCTGAACAAAATTTATATTTTTAATGTTCTACTTTCTTCATCCTCCACTCTCTACCTTGGAAGTCATTAAGAATTATGACTCCTTCAATATGAACATAAGACCACATTTACTAGTCAGTTTGAATCACTCATCTGTGCTACCATATGCCAGCAAATCCATAAGGATTTGGTACACATCTATTTGACTGGATTGCTTGTGTTCATGTTGATAGCATTAATTTTAACTACTGTGACATTATTAAGAAACCTTTAGAAAAACTACTGAAACATATGTTGCAGGGTAGAAAGGAGATAAAATGAAGATTCCAAGTAGCAACTATTCCTCGACTGAGGAGCTTCTGTGCCATTCCTCTTAAAGCAACAATATACCTCAGTGCCCCAACCTCAGCAGAAACCCCCAGCTGCACCAATCCAATTAATGCCAACGTCAAATGCACTTTGGGGATTGAGCTGTCCTTTGGTAATAATGCACACATTTATTGTGAATGAACAACTCATTTTGCACCTTTATCCTCCTCCCCCAACCAAACCCCAAATGACAGAGAGGGTAGGAAATAAACTGCCAATTTTCATTACTAATGGATAACTATGGCTTTCTATTTCTAGTGAAAATTGTGTTTGTTTTCTCTTCTTTCAAAATTGTCTCTCACGAAACCCAGACACATTTTTTATCTATGTGCAATTAAATTCATCACTTATTATTATTATTTCAGATGTCACTAAAGGCCTCACACTTGAACGTCCTGTCTGTCAATTCGTTCAATGACCTGAGATGTCAAGTGGAGCCTGTTAACGAGCAGGTTGATGGGTTTGGGACTGATAGCCACAACCACATTTTGGAACAGAGAGCATCTTCTGTCTGTGGAACAAGTGGCCACAAGGACCCTTGCCCTTGTAGGTTTTGTTGAAAAGCAAAAAAAAACCGCAGATGCCAGAAATCTGAAAGAAAAATAGAAAATGCTGGAGATACTCGGGGATCTATGGAGAGAGTCACAGAGTTAGCAATTCTGGTCAATGGCCCTTAATCAGAACTGTAAAAATGGGAAAACGAGTTTGTTTAACATTGAAGAGTTGGAGGGTGGCAAGAACAGAGTGAATGTTTGTGATTGGACACACACCAAAGTTGTCCAGTGTCACCTAATGGTGGTGTATAAATAGAGGAAGATGAATGAGGGCAAATGGAGAAGGAAAAACAAATTGCTTAATCTATGAGATGTAGAACACAACAGTTCCTGGAAGTCTGAAATAAAAGAGAATGCAGGAAATATTCAACAGATAAGGTAGCTCAGTGGAGATGATCAGTTTCAAAGTCACCTGATATATGTTGGTTGGGAAGAATTTATTTATGCAAAAGGTTGTTCAAATTTGGATTGCTTTTGTCACATGAATTGGAGGAGACAAAGACTAATCATACTTTTGAAGCATTGTAACATAAGATTGTGGGACTGAACAGGGCAGTGAGATTGGTTTTGCATTGATTTAGTAAAAAGCCATCAAAGATATGATGAGCTATTTTTTCATCTTCTCTGCTGAAAAGTTCAATATTTCTCTAATTTATCAAATAATTGACAGATAACGTGTCATGCTTTATCAAATAAATTACATAATATGTTGAATGCCAGTTACCCAATTCCCTTTCCTCCACTTTTTCTTAAGTCCAGACTGCAAATAACATTCTTTAATGCATGACTTAATTTTAAGGGGGTGACCATGCGACAGACAAAGAAATATTTGCTTCATAGTGTTAATACAGAACGGCCCACATTATAAAAATCTAATACAGTATGCTTAAAAAGCAAACATGTGCTTCTCTGTGATATTTATTCATATTTAATGACCTAAAAAATAGTATAGGCCTGTTTTTTTGATACATCCTTCCCACGTGCATAGCCCGAGCTCCCTATCCATGAACCAGCATTATAACCAGAACCCCACCTAGATCTATCCATCCCTTTTACTCCTGTCTGTTCCCCATACCACTGCACCTTCTTAACCACCATCTCACCACCCCCTCCCCAGCCCTCCCGCATTACTTTGACACTCTCAATCATTAGTTGTCATAGCTTCCCTGCCAAAACTGGTTATTGTTCCCTTAACTACTTTGCTATTTCAACTACATCTCTTCCTGAAAGACGTACCGTAAAAGCAGTATGTTTTGATTAAAAAGTGAAAAGCAAAAAACTGCAGATGCTGGAAACCTGAAACAAAAGCAGAAAATGAAAGAAATACTCAGCAGATCCAAGTACCCTCAGTGGAAAGAGAAGAACAGAGTTATTGGTTCAGGTTGATGACCTTTCATCAGGATGAGGAAAATTTTGAAATCACGTATTATTTAAGTTGCAGAGAGCAGGAGAACAGAGCACAAAAGGAACTTCTGTGATGGGTGGAGACCGACAAAGACCGAGTGACACAAATGATGGTGGTGCTGGCTGAGAGAGGGTGGCGTACGCTTGTTAATTGCAGCTGCTCAGGTGGAAATATAAATAAAAAGTGATGAATTATAACTGGGAGAGAATGAGAAACCAAAACAATACTGAGTCTGTGCAATACAAAAACTGCAGTTGCTGGAAATCTGAAATTAAAGAAAATTGCAGAAATATCCAGCTGGGCATTTGAGGAGAGATAAAAACTAGGTTAACATTATAGGCTGATGAACTTTCGTCGGAACTGGCCAGTTCAGCTACAAACTGGATGGGCTGGTTATCTCAAACTGTTGAATACATTGCTGAGTCCTTAGTACTGTAATGTGCTTCATCGGAAGATAAGCTGCTGTTACTTCAGCTTACACTGGGGTTCAATGAGACAGTGTAAGAAGGCAAAGACAGAGGTGTCAGATTGGAAGTGGAATGAAAATTAAAGTGATCCACAACTAGAAGCTCATACTCACCATTTTGGACTGACTGAAAGTGTTCTGCCAGTCGTCACCTGATCTGCATTTGGTATATTCAATGTAGAGGAGACCACATTATGAGCACTGAGTTCAATACACTAAATTGGCATTAATACAGATGAATCACTGCTTCAACTAGGAATGTTTATGTGATTGGATGGTGGGAAGAAAAGAGATAAAAGGGCAGGTTTGCAACTTTTACAGTTTCATGAGAAGGTATTGAGGAGAGGGAAAGTGGATGTTGCTGGGGATAGATTAGTGAACCAGAGTGTCACAGAGAGAACAGACCCCTCTAAATGGTTGTAGCATCAAGTTGAAGATGGTGGAAGTTAAGAGGATGATTCATTGAACATGAAAGCAGATGGAGGAGAAGGTAAGAAAAAAGGGAATTCTATCTTTGTTCTAGGTGGCAGGTAAGGAGGTGATAATAGAAATTCTGGGTATGAAACAGATATAGTTGAGAGCCTCGTCCCATTACGAAAAACGAAGACATCTTGGAAGTACTGGTATGTAAGGTATGGGGAGACACAAGAGATTCTGCACATGCTGGAATCTGAAGCAACACACACAAAATGCTGGAGGAACTCAGCAGGTCAGGCAGCATCTAAGGAGGGAAATAAACAGTCGACGTTTTGGGTTGAGAGCCTTCATCGTGAAGGGTCTCGACCTGAAACATTGACTGTTTATTTCCCTCTATAGATGCTGCCTGACATGGTGCATAAAGTATCATCATCAGAACTGATACAGTGGAGCTGGACAAAATGGGAGAATGCTTTGATAAAGATTTTGTTAATCCAACCTAACTTTGACTTGCAATGTATTTCATGCATGAAAGGCCATCAGATACTTTCCAATGCTAAAGGTGCTATATGTGCAAGGAGTCATTGTTATCATTAACTGAATATGGAGAATTGGTAGAAACTGGGATGGTGGAAAACCAACTGAATCTGTTTCATGATCTAATTCTGGTTCCTAAGCTTCCAAGCTCTTTTAACAGGCTATAACCTTGACCTCACCTTTGTAAGCAACAACAAGTCATTCATAGATTCAATTCCACATTCTTAACACTACCCCAACTTGGCCAAAGTTGTAACACTAAAGACTGTTTCCTTTCTTCCGCTGCTTCAATTTCAAGAAAGCAAACTGGCAGAATTTCAGAACATACTGCAACAAAGTAGTGGTGAAGAAATCTCAGCCAGAAAGAATGAGCTTAGGTAAAGGTGGTGAAGTATGCAATCAGAAAACACATTCCATAAGTCTTTTGAAATCACTGTAAACCCAACTTCATGCATGACCTGGCCAATACATTTCAATGCCTGAAACTAATCCTTTTGCATAAAACACCATTGGAGATTTCTCCCGGGCTGGCAAACACTGCAGGTCATGGCAGAAACTGAAAAAAACCATAGGCACAACACCAAATAGCTTCAAACAATCTGCTGGAGGGACTCAGTGGGTTGAGCAGCATCTATAGGGGGAGAAGAATTGTTGATGTTTTGGGTTGAAACTCTGCCAGCATTTTCAGTCTCTTGTGTCTATACCAAATGGCAAGAAAGATTGGTCAACAATTAAGAAAAACTAGGTAATGATCCACAGAAAGTACAGCTACACTTTCATGTAAGAGCTAACCAAACCTCCAACAGCAGAAAAGGAAACTGCACCAAAAAGCATGCAGCAAGGAAGACAACAATATCAATGGTCACCTCACAGTAGGTGAAATGAAAGTGAGCCATCAATGTCATGGAGACTGGCAAGATCACAAAGCCTTCCTGACATGTAGTAAATGGTAACATGGGACTAGCTTTTGAAAGTGCAAGAGATCAGATTGTTTACCAGAGGTCTGGAGAAAAGCCAGCATTATTGCATTTCTGAAGCTAGGTAGAGTCCTCTCAGATCCAATTTCCTTGTTTTACCACCTCTTACCAATACATTGGGGATGCCTTCACAACAAACCTAACCATTGGTGTTACTTTTATCAACCTTAACTGTTCTTCAATAATCAAATGATGCTTTGAAAGCTCTAAGAAGGGGAGTTAAACTCTTGTGGGAGAACCTCATCTCGGATCAAGTACGTTGAAACAGCTGCATCATCTCAACTGACTACTATGCTAATGACCAACTTAAACCAAACCCAAACAAATCACAGGTCAGTCTCTTCCACACAGGATATGAATAAACAGCTGAACTTCAACCGGAAAAGTTATTCACTACAAAAAACATGTTTACCTTGGAATAAAAGCAGAAAATACTCAGCAGGTTAGGCAGCATCAGTGGAAAGAGATCTGATGAAAGGTCTTCGGCCTGAAACACTAACTTTTTGTTGGCTCTTAGCCTATGGTTGGATTCATGGGTATGGCTGGCTACCTTTGCTCTCATGAGGAAGCTCTTTGGTAACTTCAGGCATTTTTCTAGAGCAGTGTTGCCATGTAGAGGGTGGCAGGCACACTCTGTTTGCTACATTATTGGTCATAGCTCTTTGGATGTCTGGTGGTCCCATTCTATTGACGGTGTACAAGTTGTTGACATTTGTTGGCTTTGACAACCAGTGATGATTCTACATGTGCCATTCAGCACAAGATCATTTTTCTTTTGTGTAGGCAGGGGTTACACACCAGTCAAGCATACTCAACACTAGAGTAACGCGGGGTGAGGCTCCAATCATGGTTGGATATGCTCCCTATATGTTTGCAAACTTCTGGGTAATATTTTATTGTGGCAACTGTAAGAAAATGTATACTTCAGGCTTATTCCAAGGTAAGTGAAAATCAAAGAACTGCAGTTGCTGGAAATCCGATTTAAAAACGGGAAATGCTGGTATTATTTAATAGGTTAGGCAGCATCTTTGGAGAGAGAACTTGATGTTTCATACTGATAACCTTTCAGTAGAACTGGACTTCTTGACTGTGGGCCACACATAAACGTGCTGCCTGAGAACCTGTGGTGGGAGAGGATATCTATGTTCTGAACCTACAGATTAGGGGGACTTTCCAGGGAATTAGGTAGAAAATGCTGCAAAGATCTACTGGCTGTCGCTCTGTCCCACCATTGTTTCAACCTCCATACTGGGAATTGATCCAGCTCACTGAATCATATGTGCATAGAGTGCCTCCTCAGAGTCAGCCTTCTGTGCAATCTGAGAACCCACTCTGCTTGTGGTAAGATGTGTGGGTTGGGGGTGGGGAGATGCATGTCACAACTCTTGCAGAAATGTGACTAGCTCTCAAATGCTGTTGTTGGAGTGTGACCTGCTCGTGTACAGCATCTTCTTGTTACTGCAGGAGCGTAACCTGCTGACATGCAGTATCTCTCTCTTCATGGAGAAGACCTAATAGCTCATGCACAGCATCACTTTGCTCGTGTAGGACCATAAACTGATAATAGGTAGGACACCTGTGTACGTCTTGAGGGCAACAATTCTGAGCGCTATTTCCCTGTTCAGTGAGGACTCCAAGCTCTTCCCTGTGGCATTTTGCTGTTTCTTTACAGCTTCAAGCTGCTCCAGAATGGCAGAAAACAAATCTCTAGCTAAATTAAGGTGCAACTGCATAGAAGCAGAAGACTGTATTGTGGCCGCCATTTGTGCCTCTATTGTCACCTGCACCAGTTGGTGCTGTGCAGAGGTCATAGTCTCACAGATCTGCACAACCTCCTGCAAGAGCATGGAGATAGGCTCCTCCAAGTTTCTTGTTATCTCCTGCATTCAGCCAGGCAGGCCTGACAATGTATTAACCCTCACAATGAGCATCTGCATCACCCTTATGAAAGCATCCCAATGTGGAACATTTTGGATGGGTTGACCGAATAAATAGAGTCAGCTGTACTGATTCCAGCAATGAAGCGAGAGGTCAGAACATCTGGGCTGACAAGTGTGTCTGTGTAAGACAGCAACCTTTTCACTGGTGTAAAGCTTACTTTGACGTATCTTGGGAGATCATGTTAACACTATTGTTCACTTTCTAGCTTTAAGCCAATTTTCCATCTATGCTGCTACTGTTCCTTTAATTCTTTGGGCCTCAGCTTTGCTAACCAGCCTATTGTGTGAGACTTTATCTCTGAAAATTCATATAAATAATAGCTGCATTTTTAAAATTTATTCATTTTTCAGGATCTGGCCACTGCTGGCAAGGAGAGCATTAATTGCCCATGCCTAACTGTCCTTGAGCCACTTTCTTTAATCATTGTAGTCCTTCTGGAAAAGATACTCTAACAATGCTGTTGGATAGGGAGTTCAGGATTTATATTCAGTGACAATGAAGCAACTGCAATTTTGACTTGGAGAGGAACTTGGAGGAGGTGGAGCCCTCATGCTTCTTATGGAGATACGGTTATGATATTAAGTGATTTTCAGGTATTTTCCAATTTATGGATAAAATCAACATAAGAACATCTGAAAAAACAGAACCCATTTGTTACCGGGGGATGGCCTGTAATGGAAGGAAGCTCAATAATGAAGCAGTTCAAGATAGTTGGGTCCAGGACACTGCCCTGAGGAACACCTGCAGTGATCTTCCTCATCTAATGAAGTTAGGTCTCTTTCAATAAAGAATTTTTATTTAAATTTCTCTTTGTCCCTCTCTATTATTCATCCCAACCTTCTGAATCAATGATCACTGCACTCCCAGTGTTTTCTCACTCAGACTTGATCCGTTTAGCTCACCTCATTCCCCAAAACCAGATCAAACCAAATCTCCTTCCTCATAAGGCTGCAAACAAGGTAATCTCCATTACTAATTTCTCCATTACTAATTACTGATTAGTATCTAGAGATGAAAAACAGTACTTTAAACAAGAGAGTCGTTGTGTTCACTCAAGTTACAGATTCTTGAGCTATCAGAAATGTATGATGCAAAATTCGTGAGAAAAGTATCAAAGCAATTAAAAATGCTACAGTTCATGAAACAAGAAAATGATTATTAAGGTAACTTCCCCGTTGATCAGATACGTCTCAGAGGCTTTATCTTAATCAAAAAAGTGCCTGGCAAACCTTTATCCTTCACTGTTCCTTGCAACACATATTACAGTAATGCAAACAATACTACAAAACATCCTACTTCGTTTGTCCATGACATCTGCATTAAAAAAAATGATTGCATCTTCTTACAAAAATCAAAAGGTAAATTGAACAGTTTTACCTGAATTCCTTTAAATATTTTTTCAACAAAGGAAATAGCCCAATATCAGATAGCATATAAGCTTTTATAATAATGACTAAAATTGCTTCATTGCAACGATTTGAAGAATATTAAACTCCACTATCAGATAACTATGTTGCTTTGGTTGCAATTGGTAGTAGCTCCCCTGTTCTTTGTCAGTTATCCGAAGTCAGGAGCTTGCTTTTTGCAACTTTGATATTATTACCTTGTATCTATCATATTGAGATAGAAAGTAGTAATTTTAATAGGATCTTATCTTAAGCACAATGTAATACAACTGTTTCAGTTGCTGTATGCTATAAACAGAGATAAGAGATGTGTTCATGAAGATTTGGGAAAACAAGATGAGGGATTTGATTTTAGGTTAATCACAGATTTAGATCCATTACTGCCTAATGGAAATCTTGTAGGTGATCCACTTTTACTGAAATATTGATCAATGCTTTCATTACATGTAACCTGGTTATTTAACAAATTAGGGAACAAAGAATTTGAATACCTGATGAGAAATATCTTAGGGAACAGATTGTGCATTAATGGTCTTATAGTATTTGTGTGTGGTAACAATACAACTGCTTAGAGGATGCTGTTCCCTGAATTTTATTTGAAAATCTCAGAATGTGTCCTCCATGCCCTTGATTTACACTGATGTTCACAAAAAAGGATGAATGGTTTTAATATCAAAACTTACTTACAGAATATGGAACTGATTAAAACGTTGCTCAGTGTCCAGTAAATATCAGATAACCCTTTTTCGTACTGAGAGAAAAACTGACAAGTGGGAATGAGAAGGGATAATGATAAACTCAAAACCCGTCTAAACATAACATTCTGTCTCAAAATAACCCAAATGCTGGCTGGGGCAATCAAGATTGATTTGAGTCCTTTGATAACATCAATACAAATAATAACATGAAAGAAGTCACAAATGACCTTAAAGATGTACATAAATCACCTTGCAATTTTAACAATGGCAGACAGTCTGAATTGTAATTACAAATTCTCTGAGACCTAATGTTTTCTGTTTAAATGAACTGAAGTCCTATATTTAATTTTTTTAACATAATCCTTTCAAAAATTAATTATCGTTTATCTCACAGAAATGAATAGTGACACTAAATTAAAAATTTTGCTGTGTTGGGAGTGAATTCTTTATGACTTTTAAATGAGTTTGATGATGATGTTTCTATGCGTAAGTGCTCTGAAGGTCTGGTACAAATTTTATATCACTGTTTCACCCATAATGTTCTTCTCAGATCTTTATCTCCTAAAGCAAAAACTCATATTTGTTCAGCAAAAATCTTCCTGATTACTTTAATTTCAGCCTATTTTTCAAGCCTAGTTTCACAACTTCACAAGGTCAATCAGCATTCTCTTGAGCAACTATGCACTACAAGCATAACTAGTGTTGTGCTAACTAATGAAAATAATGAAATAAATGAAGGCTGGACTGGTGGTTAACCAGATGTCACATATCTAAGATAACTAGCAAAACATTTAGGGGAACATTAAGAGAGATCTTTTTACATTGCTTTATAAGGATCTGAAATACTTACCCCAAAAGGTGTTAAAAACAGACTTAATAAGAACTTTCAAAAGGGAATTAGATACTTACCTGAAACTTTAAAAAAAACAATTGCAGTGCAATGAAGAAAGAGCAGCAGTGTGGGATAAATTTGACAGCTCTCCTAAAGTGGGAACAGAGACATGATGGGAGGAAGGGCTGCTGAAAGTTCTACGATTTTATACCACTGCATTTTTACTTAAAAACTAAACAAAATGCCATGCACAGCACTCAGATAATGACCCAATAAATTGTTGAAGAAACCTCACTCACATTTTTTGATAAATAGACTTGAAGAGTTGACATGTAGATGTCAAAACAGACAGAAATAATTTTGTATATGATAACAGTAAGAAAATGTCATTAAAATATTTGCAAATATCACAGGGGAGCTTGTGTTTCATTTGTGTCAAGTGAGAGCATGATGGAGGAGTACAACTGAGATATGGCGTGCCTGACAGGAGGCATCTTCCTCTGTTTTATCTCACCAACAGGATTTTCATAATCCAGGAAATATTCAGATACAGACAAAGCTTCATGCCAAAAGTATGAGAATAAACGTGGCCACAACTGCAGAGTAGCCAAAATCCAGAAATATTTGACTGCTGGTTGAAGCAGCATCTTGAAGACCACAAATAATCCAGTGGTCTAGAAACACAATTCAACCTGGCTGCATAGATTCCTGCTGATCAACATTACGTGGTGGCCTGTGGCAAGCTAGAGTTGCCACCTCCATTGGAACAAATTCAGAGATGTTTCATTACTTGACTTCCCACTTCCAAGCCCACTGTGCTTACCACCCACGTTCCCATACGAAGTGCACGTTGTCTCTCCAGGTTAATGGAGGCATGGCTGGTTGGATAACACTTGATTACCACTCAAATGTGTTTGACCCATCTCCAAAACTTGTAACTGTTGAACAAAAACATTCACATTTTTATTAAAAACAGTATTTACATTCAGGTGCCTTTGATTTCCTTCCAGGATTGCTTGCAACAGTGCCCAGGCCATTAATCTTTAAACCCTGGAGAAGTGACAACCCTTCAGACAAACTCTGACACTAGGCACCCCACGCTGGGTTGTTGAACAGCAAGAGACTTTAGAAAAACATGTATGAATCCCACCTCTCCCCTCATTGTAGTGTCGATACTATAGTAGCAGGTCAATAAACTCTGTGGGAAGTCCCAAGGACATAACAGGGCAGCAGAATGAGATTGAGTCCAATGGAATGATTCTGCACTGTTTTTCACTCTAGCTTCCACCTAGCAAACCCTGGTTTCCCAGACACGTGAAGAAGAAAATATACTCCAAAAGCAACATTATTACTTTTTTTTGTTTCCTCCCACTGAAATTCAATTGTCAAGAAAGCCGCCGTGGTTAGATGATTAACAAAATTATGTTTTGATATAATGCGATACAATGTAGCAATTGATCGCCAACTACAGAATACACCAAGAGCTCAGGCAATGACCTTGCCAACAAGTCAAAAGATAGATGTTGCAGTAGATGCGAGTCTGTCAGCTAGAGGGATTAAACATGAGAAAAATACCATTTCAGTGCACTAGCTTCACCAGGGAAGACAATCGCTCTTTCCAAATGGTCCTTCACATCAATTTCACAAAATGTGAACTCAGCCAACCAGACACCTAAGTTTGCTCTGAGAGAAACATTAAAAAGTATGAAGATTTTTGGTTGGCTGGGTTTATATGTGCAAACAAGGTCATCTTCAAAAAGGGCAATGTCATTTACAAATTATAGCAATCATGATACCTAGCAAAAATATATTTAAGAAAAATTTCAGATCTCTAATGAAGCTGATGTTTTCAGCCTGATCTCAGCAGTGTTTAGTTTTAATTCTTGAAACAGGAGAAAATAGCTCTTTAATTACTATTATCAGTTGCCTGTACACTGAGGGTCTTGATTGCTAGTGCCAGGAGAATTATTGGAAAAGTAGAATTCTGCCTTGACAATGCAATAGAAATCTATCTTGGACAGTAGTGTAGAATGGCGGACAGTGAATTTGGCAGCTTGTTTTGATAACACTTGACCATTTTACATATCACCCAATTTCCCTAAAACCAGGCTACTAATTAACTATTACTTGAAGCATGTCTCTACCCCACAGCCCATAATGATTTTGATATACCAGGAAAATAAGGTGGTCCATCCTGAACCAAAGATGTACATTATCCATGAGCACAGGAATGTGGACTGAATTGCATTGAAATGACTCAACATTCCTTGAAGGGATTTTCTTGAAAATCAATGTAATTGGCTGACTTTTTCTTTTCTTTGCACATTGTCCTCAGAATGAGGGTCAATGATCCTATGGCATATGCATCAAAACTCACCCGCCAACTCAGACATTGGCACCCAGGAACATAAAATCAGTAAGTTTGAGAACAAGCACCAAGTACTATCAACATGTGAAATGGACCAAGTGCTGGGTTAGGAGAGGAGGAGGAAATGGTGCATCTAAAATATCTTAAAATATTTTCTATACCTGGAGTGCATGAACAAAGAAGAACAAATATACCACTGGTTGACTTCCAATGAGAGTTGAAACAAGGGCAAAGGTCATTAGTGTCACCCTTAACTCCCACCATAAACAACAATGCAGCAGAAATGTAAGCATGCACAGAAGAACACTTCATAGCAATATTTCAAATATAGATCTAAACCTGTGTAGAATACTCTGGATTAAGATGCAACTTTACAATCAGCTCCAAGCAGTAATAATCCAGTTGCAGATGAGAATCCAGTTAAGCAAGTCTTTCACTGCTAGATTGGACTGACTTGATGGTGACTGTGAAAAATAATGATGTCACACTTCACCCAAAATTCATAACCCTTGTGGGAGCTGCAATGGGCATCAAACAAGTATCAGACTACAAGAGAGGTCTCATCATGTTTTGGTGACATAAGTTAAGCAATTTTGTTCTAATTACTGGCCTTTTCAATTACTCATAATAAGCAATTTATGAAGGATGCACAAACCAACTAGCCTGTTGCAGCCAAAACTGATCATGTCATTAGAGACACAAGAGACTGCAGATGCTGGAATCTAGAGCAACACACGATCTGCTGGAGCAACTCATCAGCTCGAGCAGCGTATGTTGGGGGGGGGGGTGCGTGGGGGGTGTGTGGTGGGAGGAATTGTTGACAGATGTTGCTCAACTCACTGAGTTCCTCCAGCAGATTGCTGATAATGTCATTTGTTAACTTTTGGTCCCAGCCTATAGTCAGAGGTAGAGGGATCAATCTTTTACTGCTTTTGTCAAGAATTAAATGAGTGGTAACAGCTTTAAAATAGGATTGATAGCCTTACCACCTGGCTAACATAGACCCTTTATTGCAGTGTGCTCTATGGTCACTTTACACTCCATGGTCACAGGCATGGAGTGTAAAGTGATTTCAAGCATAATGACCCCAAATGTTGGAGATAGATCCGTTCTATATCATGCAACTTTGTGCACTGGCTCATTTGTAAGCAAACCAGTTTACTGAACAGTTAGTGGTGCATAATCATCAAAATTCATCTATAGGCTGAACCCTTTGTTGCTTGTAACTACCCTCAACAATAATGATTGGTTAGGCACAGAGAGAATCTGTATTAACTGACAAGTACCTTTATTGGTTCAGTTAACAACAAGCATGCAAGTCACACAACACTAAATATCTGTGTGCGTACCCACCAAGCTTCTCTGATCCTCCCTGAACAGTCAAAGAATAGAAAAGGTAACACCAAGGAATAGGAGTTCATGCTGGCCTCTTGATCCCGACATAGTTTCCACATTTCTGACGTGGGGTCATCCACTTCTGTGATGGTTGGTCTCCAGAGTTTTCACCACTTCTACATCTGAAATCCTCTATTCTTATCCTCTTTCTTATCAGATCGAACTGTTGTGTTTTGATTTTGTTGGGCTCAGGCTCATCTGACTAGCCTGTGTCAGCTTCTCATTAGATCTGGCCCACAGCTACAAGCAGTATTACTTTATTGCTTTTTCACCAGACTTGTGTCTCATGCCACTTTCTTTGTTCTCTCTGAATCAGACCAGTTCAAACCACTTTAGCCAAGTCAGCCAAACACTAGGCTCAGGTTACTTCAGGTCACAAGCTGTTCTTTCTACAAGCCTGCCATTTCTATCAAACCAAACAAACAGTATTTTATTTGGAAATGTTCTCAAATTTAGCAGATCATCAGCAGGAACCTCATTGTGTCCACTTTCAATTGCTCTGATCAAGCTATCCCTGAGCAAGAACCAGTTCAACAAGTAGTTCACAAAATGGTGGCCGCAAGAACAGTCTCACAAAATGGCAGCCTCCATTCCTTTGACCACATGGCAAGAACAAAGACATTTGGTTTGTCTGCTTCCACTGTCCTTGGCTCATTCCACTTAGCTGATTTGGAGATTTGAATTCCTTTTGGCCAACACCTTGAAAGCAACAAAGATTACCTCTGCATCAGGATTAAGATATGGATTTTCCCTCCAGTGATTTGGTTCCTGGGATTTTTTCCCTCAGCCTTGCTCCATGCACTTGTGCTTGGTGATCTACAAGAGCAAACATCTCTAACTGATTCTCTGAACTGAAGGCAAGTTTCTAAGCTGGTGCCTGAAATGACACTGTACCTTCAGGATGGCTAGGCTGCTTTTCCTCCATTGTAGATTGGTCCTTTACTTACAATGGACCCAAAAAGATGAGAATTAGATGTTAATAATGAAAGACAAGTAGTAGCTCAGGGTAGCACAACCATGTAACAATGGAGTGTGAAGTGACCATAGAGTACACTGCAATAAGGGGTCTATATTAGCAACCATACTAAAACTTCACATTTGTCTTCTAGCCACCAGTTCCAGTGTGGTTTCTTCCACACTTCCTGGTGTTATGTACAAGAAGACAGAGCGCATTACTGTGGATTTACTAAAAGGTTGTGAAAGTGAAGAAGAGGTATGAGGTGGTGGTATGTGAAGACCAGTGTTAACTTGTCTTTCAAACTCTGATAATGGTTGTCAGCCCATTTGCCTTGGAATTCCTCCCTTCTGATGGGAAAAGCTCCCACCTCTGGTAACATTTTTTCGTGTCTAAAGATCAGGGAACCCTCAATTGGCATCTCCAAATACCATCTTCACTTTACAACAGTGATTCACAGCCATAATCAAAATAACTAAAATGCAAATCCACTTTCTAAGAGATGCAGCCTGTATTTGAATTGCATTAAATGACCCTATTTTCCATCTACCTAATCAGCAAGCTTCCAATAAGCAGCACAAATAGTGCTGGCAATTCATCATTCATAATCAAAAGGGGTATAAGTGTCAATTTATGTTCTGTTTCTCATTGCTACCATTGGGCATATGTATCAATAACCACATTTATTTTGTGCCTATTTTCAGTATTTACAATATAATCTCACCCTGAATAGCTATTAACCGAATTAACATCATTGGTGAAAAGGTGAGGCTAAACAAAATCAGTCAGTACTGGAACTAATTAGCTCACAGGTTTTCTAGAGACTGCAGCTGACTGTCCATGTTGAAAAAGACACAGCACACTCAAGATCATGAGGTGACATCACAACACTTTTCAAGGTTGTACAGTTTGCAACATCGAAGATGGCTAATATTTTTCGTAATATGTCCAGAAGTTTCTATTTCCTCTATTTTTGAATTTGATGTTCTTTTGTTAAACTTAGCAATTTAGCCCTTGGTTCAATTGTACCTGAATTTTACTTGTGTTTCCATTATGATTATGAGAGTTGACCGTTTCAGAGGAAAGTATGGTTTTTTCTCAGCTTTGCTGATCACTGTTGTTGGACAAATCACAGGTGGTGATGAGTCAGCTTACCAGAGCAAGATAGGACACCTGGTTGAGTGGTGCCATAACAACAACCTCTCACTTAATGTCAGTAAAACTAAAGAGCTGATTATTGACTTCAGTAAGGGGAAGGAGAGCAACCATGCACCAGTCTACATTGGGGGATCGGTGGTGGAAAGAGTCAGCAACTTTAAATTCCTGGGTGTTAACCTATCAGATGACCAGTCCTGGGCCCTGCACATAGATGCAATCACAATGAAAACACTCCAGCATCTTTACTTTCTCATAAGGTTAAGGAGGTTCGGCTTGTCACCAAACACTCTAACAAACTACAGATGTACTATTAAAAGTACCCTGACTGGTTGCATCATGGTCTGGTACAGCAATTCAAATGCACAGGAACTTAAGGAGCTGCAGAGAGTAGTGGACTCTACCCAATACATCCTGGGGACATCCCTCCCCACCAATGGTAGTATCGAGAGGAGGCACTGCCTCAAGAAGGCAACATCCATCATCAATGACCTCCACCATCCAAGCCATGCCACCTTCTTGCAGCTACCATTGGGCAGGAGGTACAGAAGCCTGAAGTCCCACACCACCAAGTTCAAGAACAGCTACTTCCATTCAGTTCTTGAACCAACCAGCAGCACCCTAATCACTAGTGCTTAGCAACACTATGACCACTTTGATCACTTTGCACTAAATTTTTTTTGTTCTAATTGTGTTTTTTCTTGTAAAAAATTGTATTTAATTTATGTGTTTATTGTGAATGCTGCTTATATGATGTTGTGTGCCTGTGATGCTGCTGCAAGTAAGTTTTTCGTTGCACCTATGCATACATGTACTTGTGCATATTACAATAAACACAACTTTGACTTTGACTTTGATAGCTTAAAATATTTTTGCATGTATTATGGTACACAAGTGAAACAGAAATTCACTTTTGTTCACTTGTGCTAAATCAGCCTCCAGATACTTACTTCCTGACGTTTAGTTCTATTTACGTTATTGGAACAGAATGTCAGATGATGAGCAAAATCTGAGTTTGGCAGACTCACACAGGCTTATTACAGGTAACCAAATGCAAACTTCTCCCATATAATTCTAAATGCAACACAGAAGAAAAAGATTTGAAAGAGAAACTGAAATATCTGCATTCAGAATACTGTCCAGCACATTAATCAGTGAACTTGCAAAAATCTATTTTTCTGTTATTGCCCATATACATTTCCTCAATGTGCTGTCCTCACTAACTGATTATGCTGTCAATCAAACGCTACTCTCATGCTGAGCAGGAGCGAATAGAAGCCTCAAGCAGTGAGCAGCCGTCCTCCCAAGACTTGTCATATTAACATAAGGAGACTCCTATTGTGACCAGATTACTTCTCACAGCATTAACAGCAATATGTTTTTTTTGGTCCTGATCTATTATTTCCAATTGAATAATACTATTTTTTTTAAAAAGGACCTGCAAGAGTGGTTAAAACCATATGATCCTATATTTATCTTTATTCCAAAAAAAATCTTGACCATGGTACTTTCTATTCATTTTCAAGTATGACATTTTAGTTAGCACTTTCAAGAACAGATATAAAATGAAGGCCCAGAAATCTATTCAGACAACTCCACAAAATACATTGTTGTATTGTGAAAATTGGCTTAACTGGAATTTTATGCACATTTCTGGGTGTTTTAGTGCCTATCAGGAGAACTGATTCTTGACTTTTTGGAAGGATTTTCATTTGTCCCAGCAACTCTTTCTGATGTAAAACTCCTCCAAGTCACATCAAAAGTTGTGCAACGTGCAAAATTCCTCCACAATGAGATTTTCAACCTCACTGGTCTGAAAAATGAAAGTTCTTATTTTGTCACAGAACAATCAGGATTTACTAACATAAGACTATTGAACGATCCCCTAGTACAAGAAGATGAACTCTTGACCTCACAATCTACCTCATCAAGGCCTTGCACCTTATTGTCAGCCTGTACTGAACTTTCTCTGTAACTGTAACATTTCATTCTGCATTCTGTTGTTGTTTTCCCGTGTATTACCTCAATGCACTGATGTGACGAAATGATCTGTCTGGATGGCATGCAAAAGTAAGCTTTTCACTGTACCTTGGTACATATGACTGATAAACCAATTTACCAATCTACCCATGCTCAAATAGAATTCCTTGTCATTACCAAGATCTGTGTTCTCCTGTGACCTCAAGCAGAGCGTTGCATTGCTTGACCCATGGAATTCAAAGTCACAGTCACTCTCAGCTTGCTAGCCTCAGAATAATTCCCAAGGTGATGCTGCTACAGAAACCTGCCACATCTCACAATTTTCTGCTGCATTAGGAAAGTCACCAAAATTCCATACCCACATATTCCTGCAGGTAGTCAGAAACTGCCCTCATTGTCATACAAAGATCACTTTGACAACTTTATCCCAGAATTTGTATCAAATTATAGATCCTTCGATCTATAATTTGTTTTTTGCCCCATCAACACCACCCTCGCCTTCCCCACCATCAGCCATATCCACATCCCTCCAACTTGACCTTTTTCTCCTATTGGTACAGTGCCTCTAACATAACTGTAATGTATTGGTTTTATTGTCACCAGTACAGAGATACAGTGAAAAACGTTGTTTGTGTGCTATCCAGGAAGATCATTCCATAGGTACGTACTGTATACTGAGGTAGTAAAAAGAAAATAGATTGTAGAATATAATGTTGCAGCTACAGAGAAAGTTGGGATATCTGGATTGGGAGATGAAGAATTCATCTTTAGCATATGTGAGGTCCATACAGGAGTCTGATAACAGTGGGATAGAAGCTGTCCTTGAGTCTGGTGGTACATGCTTTCAAGCTTTTGTATCTTCTGCCCAACTGGAGAAGAAAGAAGAGAGAATGACTGGGGTGGGAGGAGTCCTTGATTATATTGGCTGTTTTCCTGAGACAGCAGGAAGTGCAGATGGAGTCACTGAAGGGGAGGCTGATTTGTGTGATGGACTGGGCTGTGTTCACCACTCTCATCAATTTCTTGCAGTCTTGGACAAAGCAGTTTCCATACCAAATTCTGATGCATCTGGATAGAATGCTTTTTATGGTGCATCTATAAAGATTGGTAAGAGTCATTGCAGACATGCTGAATTTCCTTAGCTTTCTTAGGAAGAAGAAGCATTGGTGTGCTATCTTGGCCGTAGCATCAACGTTGCTGAACCAGGATAAATTGTTGGTGATATTTACCTCTCAGAATTTGAAGCTCCCAACCATCTCCACCTCAGTACCACTGATATAGACAGGGGCATGTACTCCCCTTATGGAATATGTCAATGTGATTAACAGAACTATCATCAAAGATTTGGCAAAGTTTGACACAAACCACAGAAAGAGGTAGCAGGACAGATGACCAAAGACTTGCACAGAAAGGCAGCTTTTAAGAAGCACCTTAAATGAAAGAGAGAGTTGGAGAGGCAGAGTTTTAGACACAAAATGTGTCTGCAATGAAACCTTCTACAAGGCATGTGACAACACATGTGTCATCTGCACCAAGCACTGCAGTTATCCGAATCTTAGATATGGTTGAGTCATCTCCTGTAAATGCTTCTTCTGCATTCAAGGAAGCTCTGTGAGAGTACAGGTATGGACAGAAAGTTTTGGAAACTTCATAGATGCCCACTGATAACACATGTAGAATAACAAGGAGCAACTAATTGTACTGATGTCAGCAGCAGTTGTGTCCCTTGATCTATTCATTGAACAGATGCTATCTCAGAAAGCACTTATCCCTACTGCCCTATAGCACTTTATGCAGGTCCAGAAAGTCATTACTACAAGCTGCAGGTCTGCAATGTCCTTTGCAACTCTCAAGTTGTCTCAATGAGCATTTGGTGATAACCCTGCTGAGATTCCAGGCAAGATCATTTTAACTGTTCTTTTTCTTCGACAGTTGTAACCGTTTTCTTGCATTAAAACTGGGATTCTTTTTCGATTTCAGTGGAGACATTGGTTATTCGTACCAAGTGCTATATTTCAATCATTTAATGTTTTTGGTGGTATATTAAAGTATATCTTCTGGACCTGGTGGTTCTGAGAGGGAGGGTTGTTTAGAGAGTTCTCAGGTTAATCTATATATAAGTTGAAACGACAGTTTGCTTTCACTCATACTATAGCCCATATTATTCAATTTTATGGAAACCCATTCACATTTAATTAACTGAAATTAGGTCTCAGATCGTTGGAGTTACAGATCATGTTGTAAGATTCAATGATTTGTGACAATAATACAAAGCAAAATAAAATAACTAGGAAATATAAAAAGGAGTTGTTCAGAACCAGGGGATTTTTGCTTCTGCATTAATTCAATCAAAGGAATTTAATGTTTGAATTTGTAATAGATTCTTCTCGTTTCCATAAAATAAATTGCAACACTCACTCTATGAAAATATCTCTATCTAGCTATAATTTGATATTTGTTACTTTCCATCTTAGCAGTGCATCACAATAATCAACTTAAAGGACAGAAATCATTTTTGTCAACATAAAATAGATACGCAGACCCCGAAATTACTCATAAGGTTGGGCTTGCATGCACAGTGTGCACTTGAAATGTGATTCACCAAAAATTGGTTAGGCACATTTTATCTAATAATAAAGACATAAGAATATAAGAACATAAGACGCCAGAGGAGGCCATTCTGTCCTTGCGTCTGCTCCGGCATTCAATAACATTATGGCTGACCTTTTATCTCAGCAGCACTTTCCTGCATTCAGCCAACATCCCTCAATTCCAATAATTTCTAAAAACTGAACGTACACAGCAACTGTGCCTCCATACCTCTCTCAAGTAGAGTTATTTTGCAAATGTTAGAAGTGTGCTGAATACATGCAACACTCTTACTGGAAATTTATCTTTTTAGTAAGGTGATTTCAGATGATTCCTGCACTATATGAAAGGCACACTGGCCAGGTTGCTGGAATTTTTATACATTTTCTGCTTTGCAGGCTGAACTTGATCTATCTTATCACCTGTGATAACTGAGGCCATGGTTGGTGGCTGAATTACATCTGAACTATGTTGAGCTGTTCAAAAGGACAACATGACTGGAGGACAAAACTGTATTTCCTACTTCGAGGACAAAGAAGTTGAGATACAATTTAAGGAATACTGAGCACCAGGAAAGTCACCTTCTTATTACTGAACCTAAATCTATGGGACAGAAGGGATTGAATGAGTCTTGAAAACTGGAAATGGTGAAGTGCAATTTAACACATGTGCATAGCTTTCAATTTCAACTGTGCTGCCTTCTCATTTTCATGACAGCTGCATGCAGGCAGCACAAATCGTATTGTTTATTGGCATATCACTTCAACAGAGTTCACAATTTTCAGAACAGATAGCACCATTTAAAGGGAACCTGTAACTATGGTACAGAGGCAGGTGCATTGAGACAGGATCAGTCACTGAAAACCTTGATCTGAATGGAAAATGGCGCGATAGAGGAGAAAGCAGGCACCAGAGTTTTTGAAGGATGCACTGGAAGGGTGGAGAAGGCACAAAGTAGGACCAATCTAAACTACCTGCAGAGGATCAGCTGCCCCTTCAAACACACTGAGCAAAGCCAATGGAAAAGATACCTCTGATGGTCAATGGCAGAAATCAAGTCTCAAAGGGCTGGATGAAGACCCATAAGATTTTCAATGATCAAATACAAGTAATTGAGGTAAGTGAATTTACCTTCAAGTGCCTTATCCCATATGCTTAGGATACAGGGTAAGGCAATTAGAATTTGAGATGAGGAGAAATTTCTTCAACCAGAGGGTGGTGAACCAATGAAATTCTTTACCACAGAACGCTGTTGAGGCCAAGTCACGGAATATATTTCAGAAGGAGATAGATAGATAGACACAAGGCATCATCTGGAAACTCCTTATGCATTCACATCCAGGTTGTATATGCAATAATAAAGATCAAGGGAACCAGCACTGATCCCTGCAGTACCCACTACTCAAAGGTTTCCAACTGCAAAAGCAACCCTCAACTCTCTGCCTCCTATCTCCAAGCCAATCTAGAATGCCAGTTGCAAAATTACCTTGGAGTTCATGGGCTCTTATCTTTTGGACCCAGTCTCCCATATGGGACATTGTCAAAGGCTTACTGAAGTCCAAGTAGATACACAAAGTCATCTTCTTGAAAAATGGAATCAAATTGGTCAGACGGGCTCACCCTTAACAAAGTCAAGCTGACTATCTCCGATCAACTTCTGCCTCTCCAAATGTGGTTTAATTCTGTCCCACAGAATTTTTCCAATAATTTTTCTATGATTGACACCAGCCTGCAATTAACTAGTGCCCTTCTTGAATGAAGGTATCATACTTGTTGTCCTGGAGTCATCTGGTGTTTCTTCTGCAGCCAGAGATGATTTAAACATTTCTGTCAGAGCTCCAGCAATCTTGTCCCTTTTTTTTCCCAACCCAGCCTGGGATGCACTTCATCAGGCCCTGAGAATTTATCCATCTTTAACACTACAAAGACATCTAATACCTCTCCCTTTAATTTGTCCTAGAACTCCATCAACCCCCCCTTTCTGAATTCTCCAACTGCAATGTCTTTCTCTGTCGTGAATATAAGAAGCATTCAGTTAAGATCTCACATTGTTCCCTGGTTCCCTGCATGGATAGTTCCTACTTGTATTTAATATACTTATAAAATGCTTTGGGCTTTTCCTTTGTTCTTGTCCTCCAGTGCTTTTTTATGCCCCTTCTTTATCCTCCTAATTACTTTTTTTTAAGTACGCCCTCTATCTTCTATACTCCTGTAGCATATCTCCTGTTTTCCTGGCACAAGTTTTTTTTTATCTTTATTCAACCCTCAATACCTCTTAACATCGAGGATTCCTTGGACTTGTTGGCTTAACATTTCACATAATGGGAACATGTTGGCCCTCAACACCCACTATTTCATTTCCGAATGACCGCCACTGGTTGCATAGACATTTAACTACAAGTAGCTGCTCCTAGTCCACTGTTGCCAGGCACTATCTTATCATAAAGAAATTAGCCTTCACCTAATTCAGATCTTAATTTTCAGTTCATCCTTGTCCTTCTCCATATCAACCGTAAAACTTATTATGGTCACTACCTCCATGATCCCAGTTAGTATTGGGGAGGGGGGCATTGAAATCCCCTAATGCTATTACCCTATTATTTTTACATTTTCTTCTGTTGTTTCCCTGCAAGTCTGCTCTTCTATCTCCTGCTGACTGTATGGAGACCATAATTGTATTGAATGACAGAGAGAGCTCAAAGGGCCAAATAGCCTACTCCTGGCTCATATTTTTCTTTCTTTTTCAATCTTTTTATTAATTTTCAAATTAATACATATTATTACATATAACATCGGTAATTATACACGTAATACAAAGAGATCGGGAGGACAATCATGACATATATAGTCATAAAAAATAAAAAATACTTTCTAGGCCCCACGGTTTCTTGGTAAACAAATATATTACAAAAAAAATCAAAAAGAGAAAGAAAAAAATTTATATAAAATAAAACACAAATCGAAAAAAATGTAAGTAATAAAACAAAACAAACTAAAAAAAATTCAAAAGAAAAAAAAACTGGACTGATATTTCTCAATGAACAAAGAGCATTATTATGTTGTCAACTCCGCTCCTCTAAGTTCAATGATTATTGAAAAGGGATCTATATCATATGAAAATATTGAATGAATGGACTCCAAACTTCTTCAAATTTAAGCGAGGAATCAACAGTGCCACTCTTAATTTTTTCTAAGTTTAAACATGATACAGTTTGAGAAACCATTGAAAAGTGGTGGGAGGTATTGGATCCTTCCATTTAAACAAAATAGATCCCTTGGCCATTAGTGTAACAAAGGCAATCATACGACAAGCAGCAGCAGATAAGTGGCCAGATTCCATCATTGGTAGCCCAAAAATTGCAGTGATTAGGTGAGGTTGTAAATCAATATTCAATACAGTTGAAATAATGTTAAAAATGTCTTTCCAATATTTTTCCAAAAGAAGACAGGACCAAAACATATGTGTCAGGGAAGACACCTCCGAATTACATCCATCACATATAGGATTTATATGGGGATAAAAAAGGGCTAACTTGTCCTTCAACATATGGGTCCTGTGAACCACCTTAAATTGTATCAAAGAGTGTCTGGCAAACATTGAAGATGTATTAACTAATTGGAGAATTTTCTGGAGTTGGGTAAAAGTATCTGGAGTTCTCTTTCCCATTCATTCTTAATTTTATCAAGTGTCACTGGACGTATTTTCATAATTAGATCATAAATTATTGCTATCAAGCCCTTCTGATAGGGATTAAAGCCTAAAATATTTTCCGTAATTTCAATTTTATATGGAGTCGGGAAAGAAGGCATAGTAACTTTTAAGAAATTCTAATCTGTAAGTTTCTAAAAAAGTGTGATCTAGTCAAATTGTATTTATTAGACAACTGTTCAAAAGATAAAAAAGTTATCAATGAATAAATCACAGAAACATGTTATTCCCCTCATTTTCCATAAAGGAAAAGCTTAGTCGATTCTGGATGGTTGAAAGAAAAAATTAGATTGAATGGGGCTTGATAAATTAAATTTATTCAATCCAAAGAATTTACGGAATTGAAACCATATTTGTATTGTATGTTTAACTATTGGGTTAGTCATATGTTTACTCAATTTAGTAAGTGCAAAAGGGAGTGAGGCTCCTAAAATAGAAACTAATGAAAATCCTTGCACTGATTCATACTCAAGGTATACCCATTTGGGACATTGAATTACATCTAAATCTTGTGCCCAAAAATTTAAATATCTGATATTAATTGCCTAGTAATATAATCTAAGGTTAGGCAAAGCCATGCCACCATCCTTTTTTAATTTTTGTAAATATTTCTTACTTAACCTTGCGTTTTTATTCTGCCATATATATGAAAGAATTTTAGAATCAATAGTGTCAAAAAAAGATTTCGGGATGAAAGTTGGAATCGCCTGAAATAGATATAGAAATTTTGGTAAAATATTCATCTTAACCGCATTAATTCAGCCTATCAATGATAGAGATAATGGGGACCATTTCGTAAATAATGGTTTAACGTGATCAGTTAAAGGTAACAAGTTAACTTTAAACAGGTCCTTATGCTTCTTGGTAATTTTAACACCCAAATACATAAAATGGTCTGTTACTAATCTAAATGGTAATTGCCTATAAATTGGGGTTTACATATTTAATGTAAAGATTTCACTCTTATTAAGATTTAATCTATAACCAGAAAAAACACTAAACTGAGCAAGCAGTGATAATACTGCAGGGATGGATTCCTCCAGGTTAGAAATATAAAGTAACAAGTCATCTGCATATAGAGATACCTTATGAATCCCCTGTCCACGAGTGATACCAAATATGTTAAAAGAATCCCGAAGGGCAATTGCCAAGGGTTCCAAAGCAATATCAAATAATTAAGGACTTATAGGGCAACCCCGTCTAGTACCTTGAAAAAGCCTGAACAGAGGGAATCTCTGATTATTAGTAAATATTGAAGCCATAGGTGTATGATAAATCAATCTGATCGCAGATATAAAATTAGTACAAAAATTAAATTTCTCAAGTGTATTAAAGGCTCATATTTTTCTATGCTCATGGTTTTCTACACCATAGCTCACTGTGTAATGCACCACACTTCCATTATTTACCCAGCTATCAATCAGGATTCATGCCTAACAATAATATATTACACCATACCATTTAACACAGCCACATCTCCCAGTCCACTCTTCAAATACGACAGACACATAATCCACACATTGCACAATATTCATTAATATACTTTCCTTTCTGTTCCCAAAGTGCTGCACAATCTCAGGCAATAGCAGCTAAATGGCAGGAGTTAGACACAATTCCATCACCTAAGCTCCCATGGAGGACTTAATGTTTGCCATCGTTGGAACAGCCAACTAAGATAATGGTCAGCAGTAGCTCTGCAGTGAAGTGTTAAGGTGAATTGAGATAGAGATAAACTATTTTCACTGGGTGTGGACCCTAGGTCAGGGAGCAAAGTTTAGAAGTTAGAGCCAGGGCTTTCATCTGTAAAGTTAGGAAACACTTCTACATGCAGAGAGTGAAAGAAATTTAGAACTCTCTTCCTTAAGTGGCAAGTGGTGCTGGATAATTTGTTCATTTTAAATCTGAAATTGATAGGTTTATAACCAAATTTATAAGGAATATGAGAAAAGACTGATCGATGGAGTTTGACCACAGGTCAACCATGATCTCAGTGAATAAATAGTGGAAGAGGCTCTAGAGGCTGAACTGAAGGTGATGATGTCCTATCTCATTTCATAATTGTTTCATTTTTACAAGCTGCAGATGGTGTAAGCTTTTTCCCATCCTCTCACCACATCAATGCACTTGTGCCTTTCTCCTTCAAAGACTGCAACCGAGGTTGTGGCAGAAGAACCATGAAAGTGAATACAAAAGCATTACTCAATTTCACTCTTCTAGCCATCAGATTGTGATACTGCATGTAATTTGGAGTAGATCAAGATGAAGCACCAAGCAATGACTTGCAACAAAGTCAGAATTAAATCAGTGCCAACACCACAGAGGCAAAGTTTCACCTGTTCTACTGTAGAAGACTCAAATGAGGATATTGGTGGGATAGCCTGTGCCAGGAGTATTGACAGATATGCACAATGAAGTGTTTGGTGCATTGGGAGATCTGCCAGTAAGTCTGTCTACAATGTCAAGGAGCATGAAGGAACATGAATCTTCATGTTTTGCACAGAGCTTGGTGCATAGAAATGTTGAGCAATTCCTTAACATATATGGACCTAAAGCTAATTCAACATTTGGTGGCCAATTTCTCAGCTTCCATGGCAACAAAAGCAGAATCCATCCAATGCCTGGATATTGCTATTGAAGCTCAAATTTTTGCCATGCCAATTCGGCTTGCTGCAGGACAGGAAAACACTGTGGCCACCAAAGATCTTAATACCAGGGTTTAAAGGGTAGCTCTGCAGTCCGGTGCTCCAAAAGACTACTAAGATTCTGATGCCACTGCTGTCAGAGGATTCACAGAGAATTTCATCCCAATGCATCATAGATTGCTGATGGAAAAGAGAAAGGAAATGACAGAAATTCTGGTTATAACCTTCCACACGTCTATAGATTCAAGTCTGGTAACTGAGAATAGAAAATGTTGCACTCTTGTTCAAAAAAAGGTGTAAGGATAAACTCTGTAACTACAAACCAGCAGCTGGGAAACAATAATTAGGGACAGAATTAGCAATCGCATGGACTAGAATGGGTTGATGAGGGAAAACCAGCATGGATTGGAGTTGCACAAAAAATTCTGCAGATGCTGGAACCTGGAGCAAGACACAAAAAGTGCCAGAGGAACTCAGCAGGTCAGGCAGCATCTATGGAGGAAAATAAACAGTCGACGTTTTGGGCCGAGACCCTTCACCAGGACTGGAAAGGAAGAGGGCAGAAATTGTGTTTATTGATTTTGCCGCAAACTGGATTAATTCAGGATCGGCTCAGCCAGCATACAGCCTTTGTGACCTTGTCTTGTTGAGCAGCACTGAGTGTGTCCAGGGTGCAGGTGGGTAGGAGCTGGAAGCAGTGAACATGGAGTACCAACCTAAGGATTACCTCCTTTCCCTATTTCTACAGGTAGAGATCCTAGTTTTAAATGGGCAACTTTTACAAGAGGAATGCTTTTGGAAGTGTTGCATTTTCAGAGAGGAATTTGTCCAGGAACATCTGAAACATGTCAGATGGTTATTTGAGTTTGACTAAATGTGGCCAAAGTGCCATTCAGCTTTGGAATGAGTTGCAACTTCTGGGACTTTTGCAGTGCAGCCTCATTCATGATCAAAGTCACACAGGGTCTTGGCTATGTCCGTCTCCTGGACAAGAGAGCTAATGGAATGGGCCATACGAAATGCAAGATGGGCAGTAGCTTCCATGAGAACTTTAAGGATACTGATTCAACTGAATTCTGTCACCAAGACATCAATGATCAGAATGATATGGAGGCAAAAAAGCAATGTCTAGCTAGGGAGCTTGATGACTCTAAATGCAATATACTCACAACCTTAAAGACTTCACAGAAACCTGAAGGTGGGCAGGACAGGGAGGCCTGACGTAAGTGGAAAAATGACAGCATCAAGCAAAAACCACAGGATCTATGCTAAACACACTCAACAGCCACTTCAGTTTCAGGAGCTTTCCAGGCAACAGCTACTTAATTAGTTCCCATCACAGGATCATCAGCCTGAAGCTAATTAGTAAAGCAGAATGTGCATCCACTAATTAGAAGGAAAAGCCCTGGGAGAGCGAATACTAATTTCAGGGACTTCTGTACAGCAATAGACTTCTTTGGTAGGATTGGCAATGGATCAGCATTAACATCATGCCAATTGTGAGTACCTGGCAAACAACAGGAAACTAATCATCCTACTAGTGGAACAAATTCTGAGAACCTTTCATGGAATCCTGGTCCTCTTGCCAGGGACCAGCCTGACATTGGGCAATCCCACCACTTTTATCTCACTGGGAGAGCACTCTGAATCTTACAACATCTTTAAGGTCCACCAACTGCCAAGCAAAGCCTAATAAGTCTTGTTTCTTTATATGAGGGAAAATATACCAGTAAAATGGAGCGTACAGCATAGGTTCACCAGCTTAATTCCTGGGATGGCAGGTTTATTGTATGAGGAGAGATTAAGCCAACTGGGACTCTCCTCTCCTGCATTTAGACAAATGAGAGGTAATTTCACTGAAGCATAGAAAATCCTTAAGAGGTCTGACAGGGTGGATGTTGAGTTGATATTTCCCCTAGTTGTGTTGTCAAGAACCAGGTGTCAAGATAAGGGGTCAGCCATTCAGGACAGAGCTGAGAATAAACTCTTTGACCGAGAGGGTGGTGACTCTTTAGAGTTCACAACCAAAAGAAGGTGATAGAGGCTCATTCACTTAGAATAGTCAAGAGAGACTGATAGATTTTTAAATACTAAGGGATTCACAGGATATGGAGTTAGTCCATGAAAGTGGAGCTGAAGTAGAAAATCAGCTGTGATCTTACAGAATGCTGAAGCTGGCAAAAGAAGTTGACTGCCCTTTATCTGCTTCTATTTCTTATTTGGTGTTCTTGCTCATTAACGTGCCAATCCCATTGTATGATTCACAGGAGGTACATGTTCTTGCTGTTAAAGCCAGATGCTGCAAAGTTGGAGGATTTGACCTCTGCCTTAAGTCCCATATGCAAACCAAAGATGTTTGGTTTGGCATTACAGGGACAGTCCAGCTGATACCCAATAACTTCTGAGATGACATTCAGGCTTTCATGATAAAAATGTGTAAAAGCCTTCAGTGTCAATTGGAGCCAACAAGTTCCATCAATTCTGATCATCCAGCCTACTGTGTTGGAGTCACCACATAGACTGGGGCTAGACTGTGGCATTTGCTAATGGAAGTCAACTTGTCAACTGAACCTCACAAAATTGTCTTGCTCTGATTTATGACTCAAGGAAGTGTGTTATATATGAAATCTTATGTTCACCATTACAACACCTACTGTGGTCCTGACTGCCACACCAGTACTAATAGAAGAGACCCTTTGTTATAAGAAATGGAGTTTGACAATATCACTAGACAATTTTCTTGTCACAGATCTCAAGACTAGCCAGGTGGTTTCCACCTACCATGATTTCAATGGGACTTGATAAATAAGCTCCAGGCTGGCGAAGGACTGTGCACTGATAACCTAGTTTGCTGGGACCTTCAAGATAAACAAGACTGTGACCAAACAGATTATATCTCACATTGTCGATGACTGCCTGCTAACTAATTTCACAGTTGGAATACAAGAACTAAGCATGGCTACTGATGAAGCTACTGAATGTCTTAACTATTCACCACCCACTAACTAACCAATGAGGGTCTTCTTTAGATGTGGAAAAATGAGGCATTAATTTTCCACGATGGTACTCATGGGAGCAAAGGATTAATAGCCAGCATATAAAACTCCAGAGCTTTTGTTCAGCTTATAGCATGCTCTAACGCCAATATCTCATCAGTTGTTACTTTAAGTCAAATCCTCAACTATATACCTGTGTCACCCAAAGTTAATCTAGTTGTCTGGAAAATGCAAGCAACAGAGTGTACCAATTCAGTGGGCAGTATCAGATATTGAAAATTGTGGCTTTGATTCCTCTCTTTCCTGTGTCACCTGTCTCATTTTTCCAACTTCTATAGAAATGAGAGGATTGAAATCTATTATGTTTCCCTCTTTTTTTTCATCTTGTCTAATCTAAGTAATATTTTAAAATGTCATTCTCTTTACTTATGGAATTCCTACAGAGATAGCAGATGCCAATGGAAAAGCATACTTAGTTTTCAGCAGCTTTTTAATCACAGAATCAAAGAATTATTATCGCAAAGAAGAAAGCCATTCACTGCATCAAGTGTTTGTGTAGATGTCACGGTACAAAAGATGAATTTGAGGATGAATATTGGGATTTGTCTTAAATGTCACAAATATGCATTTACATCTTGAGGCATAACACTCACTTTTCCTGACCTTGTAGGTTCAGTAAACCTCATCCTACACTGCAGATGGCCTAGAAGTTGATGCTACTATTCAGTATTTGTGCCACTTTCTTTCACAATGTATTCGCTGTGGTACCAACAGGCATCTTGCCATCCAATCATGATTGCGTTCTTTAAACATGTCTACTTTCAATATGAAGAATATTTTATCACTAAGATGCCTGCTGCTTATTCCCAATGAAGCCTCCACTTGCAGTTCTACTTCACCTACCCATAAGTTTTAAATGTTATAGAATAGCTACAGAGTCAGGAGTACTTCCTCCCCTCTTCCCAACCTCTCCCTGGATATCACATTTCAGCTGAGGTCAGAGGTCATAGGTAGACATGCTGCAGTGGAAGTATGTTGTGACCCCAATACAAATTTCCAATGACGGATTATAGGATTTGGATCTTCAGTTATTTGAAGCATTTCCTGTAAAACAAGACTTGTAACTATATGGTTCAAACAGACCTCAAGGTGGCATTATACAGAGAATTTCAAGAAAAGGGGAAGAGGAAAGTTCAACCCAAAGGAAGATTCAAAATAATGAGGGATTAAATTGGTGAAATTGATAGCAGATCACTGACTTTCTGGTTTCAATCCAGCAGGTTAGCCTACTTGCGCTAACCTCCTTGAGAAAAGTGTATTATCAATTATCAATTAACATATGCCAATCACTCAATCAAATAATATCAAATATAAATTAAGTTTAAAATAAAATCCATAGGTTTCCAGGCTCTCTTCAACCCACCAATGTGAGAGTACAGTGCTGTATGAGGAATGAAATGATCTCAGGGACATATAGAACTACAGTAAGTAGTAACAGAAAGACAGCAGTGGAGAGGTATAGCTCACAGGAAGCAAAGGACCAGCTTCCTTAACAAATTGGAACAGCAGTGTCTCAGAAGGCTCAGACTGTTGTGCCAGATAGTGGTAGATATTTAATTGAGGAGTTAACATATGAAGCCTCTTGGAAGAAGACTCAAACCATGCTGATTCATGCTTTATCCATGGATATCAAAGACCCCGCAGGCATCAACTTTTCCCCCTCTGGATTTTTCCAGGGCTTTGCAGGAGAGAATTGCATAATCTCCCATTTGGCAGCACATGAATAAAATAAGAGAACATAACATACAAGAAAAAGAGGCAGGAGTAGGCCATTCAGCCCCTCATGCCTTCTCTTCCAATTAGTAAGAGAGTTTTCAGAGTATCTGAGATCCTGTTAGTTTTATGCAGCTAGGGTGTACTAGTAAAGATTTTCACTGGATCCCTGAATGAAGAATGAAAATATAGTCATTACATAAGTACATACAGTGCTTGAGGAGCAATTTATGGAGCAAGGATAAAACCAACAAAGCAAATCTTGAAGCTAATAAGTTATGCTGTTGATATCATCCCTTAGTTTAAGAGCAAAACAGAAGGCAAAGCAGAATGATTTAAGTGCTGTTCACTAATAATTTTAATATTGAAGAGTATATCAACTATTATTCAGATAATCAAAATTAACAGAAGAGATTACTGTTGTTGAGCATGTACATGAGAGACAATGTGAACCATCCTTTCATTGATAATTTCTGGGTATTTTACATATATTGTATATGACCTCTATGGCCTTGCAGCATCATTATGGTCTGAATTAATAGATAATCTGCAGCAAAGTTAACAACATCTTTGAGCAGCAGAGGAGTTTAGTGGGATTATGGTACATCATTTTGCTGAAATCCTACCAAAGAATGATAATGACCCCATGTATATTTAAAATCCAAAGAAAACTGAACACTTAAATTTTCTAGCAGATGACTGGGTTCTTAGTTGGAGGTAATGTATAGTTAATCCAGACACAGAAAGGGTTGGGGAATTACTTGGCAGAAAGAATACCTCAATAAATAAGTAATATTAGCTATTGAAGGCACCAAGCCTCTATTACATATTTAATCACCTCGGGAAAGATTCTGTAATTTTACCCTGTACACCAAAGGCTTTCAAACAAAATTTTGGAATTCCATTTGAAACTACTATCTACATGATTTAGCTGCGGTTTAAGCATAGATGTCCAGTTCAGAAGCAGTCACACCAAACAAGGCATTTGATTATTTCTATATGTGTTATTTGCTTGTTTGGTTTAAAACTGTGTATTGTCTGTGGTCTGGTCTATATAATTAGTATTACTTGGAGGAAAAACATCTTGTTACTCTTGAAACTCCTTTTCACTGCTATCTTCCAGTGAGAAACTAGGATCATCTAAAATCTCATCATGTGTAATACAACTTTTTGTAATGTGTATATATTATCAATCTAAAGCTAATATGAAACTGCATTATAGATGCATTATGATACATAGATAAAAAAATAAATTGATTATTTATTTTAACCGCATTATCTTATTTAAGGATGGCAAATATAATAATGATAGATGTTCTAAGACAGTAATTCATTCCAGCAGGTTTGATGGCAGCTAAAGAATTTACTACTCAACCTTTATTACAGCTAACAGTTATAATATGTCAGGTATGGGTCTACAACAATTGATTCAGAAATTAGGTCATGAGGGTTAGGAATTTGAAAGAATTTGATGCTAAAGAGCATAATGTGAATGGAATATGGAAATGGGAATAAATAAACTTCTATTATCCTCATGAATATTAGGAATGAGTTCCCTGTAATAGGGATTAGTTTTTGCAGAAAAAACTATTCCAATGATCATCTGGAAGCGGATGATTTTATTTAAAAGAATAGTCTACCACTCAACCAATTTGCCATTTTAATCACCAAAACAGTACTACTGAAGGCATTTTAATTTGATAAATGTGTGTCTATGGAATGCTGTACAAAAGCAGCTGAAAAAGATTTCATTTTTACAAAGGACTGGATTAGTTTTTGTACTCACCTGTATGTGTATAACTAAATATTTATAACTACCTTATAATTTTGCCTGTGTGAAAGCATTTGATTTTGGAAACTAATTATTTTTCTACTTTTTGTACCAAATGCCACCTGCTCCAGTGTTAGGAAAAACAGCTCTGTCTGCTTTGCTCCATCAGTGTATTTTGACTCTCGTTTCAGAAGACACCTCTAATACACCAGTGTGACGTTTTCACTATAAAAATCAATTATCCAAAAGGCCAAAGACAGTAAGGAACTTTGAGACAATTATTGGCAGTTTTGGTTCTCAGTAATATTACCATTATACACAGCATAGTGTACAATATACAAAAAGATCTCCGTTTGCATAATGTTTTTCACAACTTCAGGATATCTAGCATTTTGCAGCCATAAAGAACTTTTAAAATGTACTATCCCTGCAGGAAATGTATAGCTTTATACAGTGCCAGTATACGGCATCATTAATTTTTTTCTTTCAGCTGCGTAACTCAACTCCCCTAGAACTCTGACTCAGATTATGACTTGCTCTTGATTTGTTTGTCCCAGTGTTCACAAGGTACCTTGCAAAGCCTTGCAGAATCAGTTGCTTATATACTAAATAGTATCCAGGTCTCAATGGGTAGCACTATTACCATTTACCAAAAGTTCATCAAAAACCAGCATCAATACTTTCCATAAGCAATTGCACAAAAGCAAATAGAAAATCTAACTCTGCACTTTCCACAAAGTTGTTTCAATTGGAAAATATACTTGATGCTCCAAAAAATATCTGAAATTACAGTACAAACAATGTTTCAATATCAAATATTACAATTGATTCCACTTAATTGAATATCTCATCACTGTGTATTTGTTACATGAATAACAGATGGAATAGATAACACATGCATTTTGGCTTATTTTTGTTAAATGAGTATCTATAAAATTCTAATTATAAGAATATTTTCCCATCTTAGAATTTCTTACCATGTTTACATGTCCAGGATGCTAAGTGAACCTGCATAACACTCCATGAGTCATTGCAAGAAGTCATCACTGCCCAATGTAATACAGTATAACATTTTAGAAGACTTAGCCACAAAAAACAATTTACTGATATTGACTGTAGCTGAATTCTAGCATTTCGATGAATGTTGAAGTATCTAAAACCAAATTCTAAAGATATTATTGAACAAACTGCTCCCACCTTGGCATGCACTGGGCTATCTGAATGACAAAGTAGGAACAAGGATCTTGGTGAAGTGGCAGTAGTAAGATCATGAATGATGTAATCCTGAGAAAAATCAACAGGTGCATGCTTCATGGGATCAATGCTAAATTAGTCAACTAACAGAGACTAGTTTTTGAAGACTGATAGTCACAGTAGAACCATCTGAGCTAGAATGGAGCCAACCTGAGTTCCCATTTCAGGACTTCAATTTTCGTGGCCAACAACTGCATCTAAGTTGGATCCACGTGTGTTAATCCATAGTCACCAGTTTTGTGCTGGAAAGCACAATGCCAGGTTGATATTGGATTTCTCTATGCTTCTTTGTTGAATGTTGACTGCAACTATGAAATCAATTGATGGCATGTCTTCATCATAAATATCTTCTTGATGATCTTCTACTGCCTGGCATTTCTTGGGTGTCTGAAACGAAAGAGGCACAATGGAAAGGGAGAAGTAGAAACTCCATCATGACATCACTTGTGGTGTGTCACTCAGCAGTCATCACGTGAAAAGGACGTGAGAAGGAAGATTAGAGATGAGGATATTATGTTCACTCACTTCTGGCTATGAACTTGGAAGTGGTCTTTCTGATAAAAAGTTCAGATGTTTCTCACCTTCTGATTAGTTATACTGCTGTCAGTTACACAAACCTCCTCCAAGAAAGAGAATAGTGTGTCAATGAGTGTTGTGTTGCATATTTTGGTGATGTGACTGTTACAATTGAATATCTGCTGATGAGATGTGGATGAGAAGCTTGCAGCAGTGTTAATGCATGAGGATGAACTGAAGCATCTAATTAATTGTAAGATATGAGACCTGATTGAAAGAGATTGTTGGTAGGTGAGTAATGTCAACGTCCAAAATGCTTGGTGGAATTGGTAGGACACAGCGTTTGACAACACATTCAGTGAAGTTAACCACTGCATGAAGTCAGTAACATTACATCCAGGTACTTGGGGCTAAATTCCTGGCATAGACCACATAACTATTTGCTCCCAATACTTTATAATATGAGTGGAATCTGACTCCTGCATCTCCTTTCCACCTATTAATGCAAGCTGTCCCTGGGTAACGAACAGGTTCCATTTTTATAGACATCCATAAATCGATTTTGTCCGTAAGTCAAAAATACACAAAAATCACTTGATATGGTAACCACACTGCCAAGTATTATGACGATTGGCAGCAAAAGCACACAAGACTGATAAAAAAGAACAATTACTAAATGTGGAGAGCGAGAGGAAACTAGTTCTGCCATTCATAGGAAAGAATGTCTATATGTATGTCAGACTTTTGAATTTAATAATATTATGGGAGCTCGTAATATTAAGTGTCCGTAAGTCAGGCATCTGTAAACGATGGACAGCCTATATGAATTATCTTGGTGCTTGCTGTTATCTGAGGTCAGACAATGTCCTTCACTGCACGCTAATATTCTCAATGATGTCAGTGCCTCCAATAGTGCAGGTATGCTTTTGTTAATGCCAGCAGATAATACTGTTAGGCCTCCTGTTGATGTGCACAGGCAATGGACAACATGTAAGCAGTGACTGCATGTTGAAATCATGATGATAAGCAGGCAGCATAAGAACATAAGTGCATAAGAAATAAAAGCTATTCAGCTCCTCATGCCTGCTCTACCATTCAATAAGATCGGCTGACCTTTTACCTTCATGCCACTTTCCTTCACTCATTCCACATGCCCAATTCCCTATTAAAATCCTATCAATTTCTTTCTTGAATATACTCAACAACTGAGCCTCCACAGCCCTCTTCCGAAGAGAATTCCAAAGATTAGAATCAGAATCGGGTTTATTGTCACTGACATATGTCATGAAATTTGTTGTTTTGTAGCAGCAGTACAGCGCAAGACATAAAGACATAAAATTACTATAAAGTTACAAAGATAAATAAATAGTGCAAAAGAGGAATAAGAGGATTCACTACACCCTGGGGGAAGGAATTTCTTCTTATCTCAGTCCTGAATTGTGAACCCCAGTTTGATACACTAGCCAGGGCAAACATCAACTCTGCATCTACTCTGCATGGCCTCGCAAGAACTTTGTAAGTTTAAATGAGATCACCTCTGATTCTTCTAAACTTAACAGAGCATAAGCCCAATTTATTTATTATCAGTCTTCAAACAACAAACCAACCATCCTAGGAATCAATCTGGGAACCTTCGTTGCACATCCTCCACTGCAGGTATAGCCTTTCCTTGTTAAAGAGACTAGTTTTATACACAATACCCTTGTTGCAGTCTCACCAGGGGTCTATGTAATTCTAGTAAGATATGAATACTCTTGGACTCAAATCCTTTTGCAATAAAACCCATTGTAGTATTTATCCACCTAACTGCTTGCTATACTTGCATGTTAACTTTAAATTACTCCTGTACAATGAAACCCAGGTCCCTCTGAACACAAACACCATCCAATCACACAATATTTTAAAATATTTTGCCTTTCCTATATCTTCTACCAAGGTGAATGCTCTCACATTTTTCCACATTATATTCAATCTGCCATGTCCCATTCATCTAGCCTGTCTATATCCCCCTGACGCCTCTCTGCATACTCATACTGACAGCTGGTTTTGTATCATTAGCAAATGTGCGTATGTCAAAATTGAACACTTCATTGACATCTTGCGTGGCACCCTACTGGTTGAAGTTCCCTACCCAAAAATAATCCATTTACTCCCACTCCCTATCTTCTTTTATATTGTGTGGCTCCTTCTCAAAGGCCTCCTGAAAACACACACCACCCGGTTTGTCCTTAAAACTATTCCACTTGTTACAACTTCAAAACAAAACAATAGATTTGTCAGACATGCCTTCCTTTTCATAAATCCACATTGACTCTGCCCAATATTTTGTAAGTGCACAGTTACCATTTCCTTAATAATAGATTCCGGTATTTTCCCTACCACTGACGTCAGACCAACTGGTCTACAGTTCCCTGTTTTCTCTCTTTGTCCTTGATCTGGAACAGTCAGGTTAGGAGCCTTGTTTCATTTCCACTGCTTCTAACAATAATGATCTTTTCCACAGTGCCCCAAAGTAGATATGAAGGATAGCAGGTGTTTCCTTGAGCTTCACTGTATCATCTGGCCAATGACTTTTAAATTCCTACTCTCACATCACTGATACTGCAGCAGCAGTGTCAATTTCCACTGACATTTTCTTTCCTTCAAGGTATACCCACATACAGTGAACAGTCTTTATGATCCACCCTGGTCACTATCTTCTTCACACAGTTCATGGGTACACTGCCTTTTACTATTCTTCCCAATAGACTTCATGGTGCTTGGTTGTCTGACTTTGCCACGGTCTTGCTTGGTTTTCAAGAAAGCTTTTGACAAATGTCTCTTCATACCACAATGGAAGCAAACGGACTATGTGCGTCTGCATTCATTAGTTTGATGTTATATACCATCGTAACAATGCCACCTCCCTTCAGGTAGTTTTTCCTTTTTCACAATGATGCCACATAGCCAGGCCCTAATTTGTTAACACCCTGAACCTTTGAGGCTTTTGTGCTTGTGTGACTGCTGCCTCCATTGCCTAGACAATATCAAATATTCCTTCTCACTGAGTAGCTTCCTTTGAGTGCACAGATTCCATAAACTACATGATCCTGATCTTGCAACATCTCCAAATTTGGACTGTACCTGCAGTGTTCAGCAATCTGTCCCAAGTCTGCAGCAGATGCTGATTCCAGCTGTTAAACTTGTACCATTGCACCACAGAAGCAGCAGTGGGTCACTGTTGCTGCTAAACTAGTTTAACCAGTTTTCTCATATCCTGATTTGGCTGGAACCAGCAAAGTTTTATAAACTTTTATGTCTTGCATTTTCAGAGGCAAGCAGAATAGACTTCTTTGCTTCTGCCGTGTTACATGCATTGAGAAATTGTTCCATTTCTAATATTACACTGGACTGTCGAACGAATCTAAACAACCTTCTGTCGTCATCCTGAATCCAGGAAACAACTGATTCTAATACAAAAGACTAAATCAGTGAAATCCAGCTCAATCTCAGTGAGCCATGCTACTCCATGGCACTAGACAAAGGGGAACACAAAATCTAATGAAAGACAAGCAACACTTATTCTGGTTAAGTTTCACTCAATCTTGTGATAACAGATTACAATCTTGTTATAATTATCATAACAGCATCAATCAGTGTATACCGACATTCAATAAAAGCAACACTCACAATTCAGTGGTTTTCACCATGTGTTTGAAGCCATTATATTTTGTTTTGTCATTCAACCAATAGAGGGAGTCAATAGCAAAAGAATCACATCTCTTAATGGAAGCTCTCACAAGATTTGCCACAACTATATACTGTACCTTGGGTTGTAATTTACAAACATGATTGGCCTGAAATATCATTTCCTGTTTGACGCAAGTAGTCATTTAGCTTCAGTGAGGGAAAACAAAGGATAACAGAAGAGAATGTATTTGATACTGGACATAAAATGCTGCATTTATAAAGCAGGGCAGGCAGCAGCTACAGAGGCAGAATAGAGTTAATAGCTCAGCTCGAAGATTTTAATAAAATAATTGGAAAAACTTAGAAATGAAGTAAATTTTAAGATGCTAAAAATAGAGAAAAGGGAATTAAGTAAAGGAAAAATATGGAAGGCAGGGAGATTACCTAACAGAAGAGATGGTAATGCAAATTCGAATGGAATAGTAATGGGAGGTGCAGGGGAGAAAGGTTGATTTAGAACAGGTATAAATGGGAGTAGCAGAATCATTACCTGAAATTACTATGCTCATTTCAGGTAACCCACATCTCCGTGTTCTTTTCCCACTCCCACCAATTCACCCCAGTTATCTCTCCCTTTGTTCACCTTTTCTATCCCTCCCCCCCGTTACCAAGACATGTTACTCTCAGCATCTGGTTCCATCTGTCCATCACCCACATATCTATCCACCTGGGTTTCTTCTTCCTTGGTTCGCCTTTCCTATCCTCTGCTCCTTCCTTACCTGGTCCCATGTGCCATCATCCCCCTCATCTGGCTCCATCTATCACCTACCAACCTCTGTCCCATCCCTCCCTCTCACTTCCAAATACCGGCCATCTTGCCTCTACACTCTCAGTCCTGAAGTAGGGTCTTGGCCCGAATTGTTAAGCATCCCTTTGCTTCCACAGATGCTACTTGATCCACTGAGTTCTTCCAGCAGTTTATTTTTTGCTTGATTTGCTCAATATTGAATGCAGAAGGTTATAATGCTAACGAGGCCAATGGTTCAAGTTTTGGGTAGTTTTGGGTCTCCCAGTAAAGGCTGTTACAAACCAGCAACAAAAGAAACACACTGAGTCATGATTCAGTGTTAAAAACTATTTTATTAATCACTAGTTATGATAATACAAAAAAAAAGTAAAAATGTTAGTATGTTAGAATTCAAAAATGTTAAACCTTGAACATTAACCCCAAAAACTAAACCTTTCGTGTGTGTGTGGCAAAGTCCCAAACTCCCAAGTCCAGGAATGGTTCTTAAAGTTCAGTTCCGCAAGCCATAAGGTGAAACATGAGCAAAGCCTTCTTCAACAACCACCGTTGTCTGAAGGTAAGACGTAGATGTAGAGAAACATAGAGAGAGTAATTACGACGTCCAAATGTTCCACGATGGAACCCAAACAACACCTCAGTGTTGACTCGGTAGTGACTTCCTCACCCCGAAAAGCATCCGAATCGTGGTCGTCCACACAAATACCTGTTTCCTTCTACAGGTCAGCAGCAAAGTGAACTCCACCGGATTACTTCCAATTTCCAGCAATGGATGTCGATGGCAGACACAGTTATTGTTTCTCATCCATCGATAGAGAAACTAGCAGGCTGGTGTCTCTCTCCCTTTTCTCTCTCTCTCTCCCTTCAACTGACCTCTTCAACAACGTCATTACATCCTTTGTCTTCTATTGACGTAAGCACGCCACACACACACACACACACACACACACACACACACACACACACACACACACACACACACACACACACACACACACACTCTATCTTAAAGGGACTTTCACTGAGTCCGTAACACCTCCCACCTAAGAAGAATTTTTCCCAAGAAAAATTTTAATCGCGCATACTGTTAGTAATGTTAATAATTATCCTGCTACACAATTACAGAATATCAGATTAGTAAAGATATATGTTTCCCATTTAACATCGGGAAAGACAATCAGCAATCACGTTATCTTTGCCTTTAATGTGAGTTATCCTGAGATCAAACTCTTGCAAAATTAAACTCCAGTTTAACAGCCTTCTGTTCTTGTTTTTGACTCGGCTCAGAAACACCAATGGGTTGTGATCTGTATACACAGTCAATGGTTTCTGAGCGGTGCAAACATATACACTGAAATGTTGCAAGACTAAAACAAGCGACAGTAATTCTTTCTCTATGGTGGAATAATTCTTTTGATGCTCATTAAATTTCTTTGAAAAGTAAGCTACCGGATGGCCAATATCATCAAGGTCACCCTTCTGCAACAACACAGCTCCTGCAGCTTCATCACTGGCATCTACTGCTAACGAAAATGGCTTTTCAATGTCAGGTGATTTGAGCACAGGATGGTAGCATAAAATGGCTTTCGGCTTCTCAAATGCTTCTTGACAAGAATCTATCCAAACAAACTTTACTCCCTTCTTCAGAAGATTAGTTAGGGGAAAAGCAATATCAGCAAAATTTTTACAAAATTTTCGATAATATCCGACCATTCCCAAAGATCTTCTAACAGTCCTCGTACCTGTGGGAATAGGGAACTCAGATATTGCTTGAACTTTTGCCTGAACAGGAGCTTGCTTGCCTTGACCTACAACATAACCAAGATACGTCACAGTGGCATGGCCAAATTCACTTTTAGCCAAGTTAACTGTAAGGTTAGCCTCGGAAAGTCTTTCAAACAACCTTTCTAATGCAGAGATGTGATCCTCCCAAGTATCATTTCCGGTCACTAAGTCATCAATATAGGCATCTGTATGTTTTAACCCATGAATCACTGAATTAATCATTCGTTGAAATGTTACCGGAGCATTTTTCATTCCAAATGGCAAAACTTTATATTGATACAATCCAGAAGGGGTTACAAAGGCAGAAATTTCCCTTCCTCTATCTGTTAATGGAACACACCAGTACCCTTTTAATAGGTCAATCTTTGTAAGAAATTTTGCCTTTCCCACTCTGTCTATGCAATCATCCACCCTAGGAATAGGGTAAGCATCTGACTTCGTTACAGCATTCACTTTCCTGTAATCTGTGCAAAATCTAACAGTTCCATCAGGTTTAGGTACAATAACACAGGGCGAACTCCAGTTTGAAGTAGAATGTCTAACAATATCACTTTCCAACATGTATTTTATCTCCTGATCAACAAGTTTACTTTTTTCCACATTCATTCGATATGGGTGTTGTTTGATTGGTTTTGCATCCCCAACATCAACATCATGGGTAATTGTCGACGTTCTGTTTGGAACATCTGGGAACAGATTTTTAAATTTTAAAATTAATTCTCTCATCTATTGTTTTTGTGAAACTTGTAAATGGTCCAACTTCGTTTCAAGGCTCTCCAGGATATTTTGATTTTTTAGTTTCGATGGAACAATATTTGGTCTAAATTGGCCTTCCTCAATGTCAACATCAGGCATTCTAGAAACAACCTTCATATCATCCACCATGGCCTCAACTGAATCTCTCTCATAATAAGGCTTCAGCATGTTTACATGACAGAGTTGTGTTTTCATGCGTCTATCTGGTGTTTTGATTATATATGTCAAATCAGTCACTCGGGATTCAATAAGATAGGGTCCAGAAAAAACGAGATTGCAAGGGATTATTTTGGCTAGGGAAAAATACTAACACCTTTTGTCCCACTGCAAATGTCCTAGGCCGAGCATGTCCGTCAAAACATGTCTTCATTCTTACCTGGCTGGTTTTCAAATTCTCTCTCGCTAGCTGGCAGACTCTCTCCAACCGAGTTTTAAATTTTTGGACATAGTCCAACAGACTCAAGTGCACTTCTTCATTAACCCATTGTTCTCTTAACAATTCCAAAGGTCTTCTTACCCTATGTCCAAATACAAGCTCAAACGGACTAAATCCTAATGACTCCTGGATTGATTCTCTAATGGCAAACAAAAGTAAATGAACACCTTCGTCCCAATCGTTTGTGTTTTCAAAGCAATAAGTCTTCAGCAAATTTTTGAGAGTAGAATGAAAAGTCTCCAGAGCTCCCTGAGATTCTGGGTGATATGCAGATGATACAATCTGCTTTGCTCCCAGCTCATAGACTAGTTGTTGAAAAAAATTAGACATAAAATTACTGCCTTGATCAGATTGGATTTCTTTTGGCAAACCAAACAAGGTAAAAAATTTTAAAAGAGCCTTTGACACCGTCTTGGCCTTAATATTTCTAAGGTGGTATTGCCTCTGAAATCTAGAAGTGGCACACATGATGGTTAACAAATACTGATTACCAGTCTTAGACTTTGGTAATGGGCAACACATTCCACAATCACCTTCGAAAGGGTTCACCAAAAGCAGGAATTGGCTTCAAACGGAGCCACAGGGGGTTTTTGATTTGGTTTACCTACCATCTGACATGTGTGACAGGTTCGACAAAACATCACCACATCTTTTCTCAAACCAGGCCAATAGAATTGTTTCAATATCTTCCCTACAGTTTTATTCACACCAAAATGAACACCCAAAGGCATACTATGAGCCAGGTTTAAAATCTCATTCCTATAAACTTTTGGAACCACAACCTGATGAATAACTTCCCATTCCTCATTAACAGGAACATGAGGAGGTCTCCATTTCCTCATTAACACTCCATTTTTGACATAATATCCAATTGGCACGAGAGTGCTTTTTCTTTCAATTCTGTCAACTCAGGGTCCTTTGTCTGTTCCACCATAAACTCCTTCCTCGACAAAGACAAATCTTTAAATTCAGGCTCACTACAAGGATGTTGATTCTCCAGTGAAGACAGAAAAGTCTCAGACAAGGCATTTGAATAATTTTCTTCCTGTTTAGGACTGTCACAGGGAACCACATCAGGCTGCACAGGACTGTCGACCTTGGCTAATTCTTCAGCTCTAGCTTGAGTCACTGCACATGATGGGTAAACATCTGGATCATTCTCAGACTCGTCAATCGTTGGTTTGGTCCTTAACCGTACCACAGGGACAAATTCTCCATCTGCAAGGTCATTGCCCAATAACAAGGAAACTCCTTCCACTGGTAAACGAGGTCCTATCCCTATCTCGACAGGTCCTTCTACGAACTTTGACATTAAAATCACCTTGAGCAAGGGGACAGACATGGTGTCAGCTATAACGCCTCGCACTAGATTTATCTCACCAGTGTCAGTTTCTTCACCAAAATTTAAAACACTGTCCAGCAAGAGAGATTGACAAGCCCCAGTATCTCTAAGAATTTTCACTGGCACCTGGGGTGACCCATCATTCAGTGAAACAAAACCCTCTGATACAAAAGAACGGAATTCCTTTCTCACCTCCTCCAACTTTTCAGCTTTTACCTCTTGCAAGGACTGATCTTTAACAGCATCTCCTAAACCTTTTTGATTTTTAATTGCCTGAAAGCAAGCATTGGGCACGGCTTCCTTCCTTTTTTTCAAAAGGGCACAGTTAGCTATCACATGGCCAGGTTTCTTACAGTAATAACAAGTACGCTCAACAGGTTTCTCCAGCACTGGTTTCTTTTCATCCTTCCCTTTTTCATTACCTCCCAATTTAATCTCTGGTTTACCTGGATTGTCCTTATAACTCTTTTGAAAGGTTTTAGGTTGTCCCCATTTGGATTTATGGGTTAAAACATAATCATCTGCCAACCTAGCAGTTTCTTGTAAAGTTTCCACCTCCTTTTCATTCAAATATGTTGTTAATTCAGCTGGAACACATCTTTTAAAGTCTTCTACTAACATCAATTCTTTCAATTTATCAAAATCCCCATCTACATTTTTAGCCATACACCATCGTTCAAAACATATTCTCTTTCCATTGGCAAATTCCATATAAGTCTGATCTGCAGATTTCTTCAAGTCTCTAAATTTTTGTCTATAAGCTTCAGGTACCAATTCATAGGCCTTTAACTTTGTATAATCAGCTGCATCCTCAACAGACAAAGCAGAATAAGCTTTTTGAGCTTTACCTTTAATTACACTCTGTAACATAAGAGCCCATCCTTCCTTTGGCCAGTTTGAACTCACAGCAACCTTTTCAAAATGTTGGAAATACTGATCAACCTGATCTTCCTCAAAAGGAGGGACTAATCGAACCTCCCTGCTGGCTAAAAAACCATCATCAGAATCAGATTCCAAACTCTTTCACTTCATTTTTAACTCATGCTGCCGCTGTTTTTCCTTCTCCTCTGCCTCAAACTTTAACCGCATTAGATCCCATTCCTGTTCAGCCTCTAACTTCACCCAAGTTAGCTCTCATTCCCATTCAGCCTCTAACTTTAACCGGGTTTGCTCCCGTTCAGCCTCTAACTCTAATTTCCTTCGTTCGGCCTCTATCTTTTTCTGTCCCAACTCGAACTTCATTCGTGTTTGTTCTAACTCCATCTTTGCTATCTGCACCTGGCTATCAGGAATCTCTGACTCACTCCCAGGAAACTCTTCTAACTGTTCTAACTCTTCCTCCTCCAAATCCTCCAACTCCACTGGTTGAGAAGTCACATCAGAAATCACTGGTTTAATCTCAGGAAACTCGACTACCTCACTCACCTCAAACACTTCCTTCTCCAAATAATAGTCAACTATCATGCTATGAATAACTGCTTTTCTCATAGACCGCTTTACTGCTTTAAGGTTTAGCCTTGTAGCAATCTTTACCAAATCATCCTTTTTCGCTACCTCCAATCGCTTTAGGGTTGGTGACTCCAAAAATGCCTCAATATCCATTGCTGCTGGTTTCCACACACACAAGCCAATTAAAAAGAATTTATTAGACCTCCCTCAACAATCTTTGGATTGAATCCCGAACGAATTTCGTCAATCTGGGGAACAATCCCAGACAACACTTGTTAATCTTTGGGTTGGATCCCGGACGAGCCCCCAATTTTGTTACGAACCAGCAACAAAAGAAACACACTGAGTCATGATTCAGTGTTAAAAACTATTTTATTCATCACTACTTATGATAATACGAAAAATAAAAGTAAAAATGTTAGTATGTTAGAATTCAAAAATGTTAAACCTTGAACATTAACCCCAAAAACTAAACTTTTCGTGTGTGTGTGGCAAAGTCCCAAACTCCCAAGTCCAGGAATGGTTCTTAAAGTTCAGTTCCGCAAGCCATAAGGTGAAACATGAGCAAAGGCTTCTTCAACAACCACCGTTGTCTGAAGGTAAGACGTAGATGTAGAGAAACATAGAGAGAGTAATTACGATGTCCAAATGTTCCACGATGGAACCCAAACAACACCTCAGTGTTGACTCGGTAGTGACTTCCTCACCCCGAAAAGCATCCGAATCGTGGTCGTCCACACAAATACCTGTTTCCTTCTACAGGTCAGCAACAAAGTGAACTCCACCGGATTACTTCCAATTTCCAGCAATGGATGTCGATGGCAGACACAGTTATTGTTTCTCATCCATCGATAGAGAAACTAGCAGGCTGGTGTCTCTCTCCCTTTTCTCTCTCTCTCCCTTCGACTGACCTCTTCAACAATGTCATTACGTCCTTTATCTTCTATTGACATAAGCACACCACACACACACACACACACACACACACACACACACACACACACACACACACACACACACACACACACACACACACACACACACACACACACTCTATCTTAAAGGGACTTTCACCGAGTCCGTAACAGGGCACACATTCTGTACAAGGTGCCTCTTTCCAACATATAGTAGGCCTGAAGCAATTTCCATTCCTATTGGCAAAGGTTAATAATAGCTGTGAAATGTCAGTACCAATTAAATTGGAATTGCAGTTATTATACTTTTATTGATGTACACATGTCTCTATATTTCCACTTAAAAAGATATTGTACTTGTCCTTTGCCAGTTTGCTAAGTTTCCAATGTCTCTCCATTATGTAATTCTGTTTATCTGTATGATGTAATTACATCTATTCATTATTTTTGTCAAAAGGAAGTGTCAAGGGACACCTTCTGCAATCAGGAACATTGGTTGGTGGCCTTCCAAAAGATCTTTCATTATTACCCTTTGCTTCTAGAAGAAAAGGAAATGATGAAAGATCTTTAAGATCTTTAAGATCTTTCTGGTTGAGAATCAAGCTCAAGTCCTCCAGGATGAAAATGAGATGTTTTCAAAAACTATTGTGCTGATGGTCCCCTTTCAGTGACAATTTCCATACTCAGTATGTGAAGAAAGTATTTCGACAAATAGGATATTAACCAAGTCTATGAGCAACAGGTAACATTGCACACATGCATTAGAAATCTGACATTGTATTCAAAGTATGTTGAGTGATTCTGTCTCTCTTTACATGTTAATTGATCAAAAGTTCCCTTTTCATAGATTACATTTCATGATAATAGAACTTGTAGAGCTTATTAATAGAAATGTATATCTTTTCCCTCACACAAGTGTAATTTCAGTTACATAACTGGCACTTCAGTGAAATGTGCAGGATCGAAAGAGGCTGCAGAGGGTTGTAGACTCAGCCAGCTCCATCACAGGCACAACAGTCCCCACCACTGAGGGCATCTTCAAGAGGCAGTGCTTCAAGAAGGTGGCATCCATCATTAAGGACCCTCACCATCTGGGACAGGCCCTCTTCACGTTACTACCATCGGGGTGAAGGTACAGGAGCCTGAAGACCCACACTCAACATTTCAGGAACAGCTTCTTCCCGTCCGCCATCAGATTTCTGAATGGTTCATGAACACTACCTCATTATTCCTCTTTTGCACTATTTATTTATTTTTGTAACTTATAGCAATGTTTATTTCTTTATGTCTTGCACAGTGCTGCTGCCGCAAAACAACAAATTTCACGACATACGTCAGTGATAATAAACCTGATTGTGATTGTTCGAAGTTTATATCTTAGTGTTCCCTTAACACAAAGATTAAGGGTCATGTCAAATAACGATAACAGCATGGAAATAGCCCATGAAATCTGCACTAGAGATTTATTGACAATTTATTTGCTTCAATTGTTTATTTTCCTCTAATATTCCCATTTCTTAAGTTACTCCCATAAAATAATTTTGATCTTGGCTTCAAAAAATGAAATCACATGTCCAACTAGTTTTATTTCTTTTAAATCTCTCCTCCAGTTATTTTTTAACAGCTCAAATTTATGTCCTTGTTACTATACAGGTAAACAAACATAAATAACCTATCTTTTTATAACTTTTACATTACAGTTTATTATTAATTCACAGGATATGAGTATTACTGATAAGACCAGCTTATGGTGTCAATTCCCACTTATCTTTGAGAAGGTTGCTGGAGAACCACCTACTTGAACTATTGCATCCCAACTTGTGAAGATATTCCCACAGTGAAACACGATAGGGAGTTCCAGGGTTTTGATTAAACACTGATAGAGGAATAGCATTATATTTCCAAGTCCGGACAGTGTCTGCAAAGGCTTCTTTCCCCAAATGTTTCTTGCCCTTTTAGGTGGTGCAGATCACAAGTTTGAGAGGTGATGTCAAAGAAATCTTTGTGAGATATTGCTGTGCAATATATTATGTCAATGGTGGTGGAAATGTGTGGGATTAAGTGTCAATCAAATCGGTTTTTCTGTCCTGAATGATGACAAGCTACACTCTTCCAAGCAAGTATTCCATCACAACACTGATTTGCATCTGGTAGACAGCCAAAAGACTTAGAAGAGATAGGAGATGAGTTACTTGCAGAATATCCAACCACTGATAAATCAAAGAAGAAGCCTTGTTTCTCCAGGCATTATGAAATCCCCTTTTGTGTGCAATTGGAATTGCAAATAACCTTTGCAACATTTTTGTGTGTTTTGTGTAACTTACAGTATTGCATTGAATCAAGATTTCCTGGTGGTGTTAATAATCCTCATGAAGTGCTTATTCAATACCTGCTCTGCTACATTGAGTTACACAAATGCAACTCATACAGACTATGCACCTTGCACAGAAAATCAGGACTGAACAATAGGATCCTTAATCACTGGCAGATTTCTTGAGGATTGAAATGTAAGAGAGCTCTTTGTGCTCAACTAGACTGAACTTTGGAGCAGGATTGTAAAGTTTGACTGTCATTATGGAGGCTTCTATATTTTTAGTAAAACATCAGTCCTTTAATAGTGGTGCACAACCAGCAAGAGGAGAATATAACCTAAATTCAAGACCTCTTTATTAGAAGATACTGATGAAGGTGGAGGGAAAATAGCTTTGGACAGTAAAGGCTTCTAACAATCTACACAAATGCAAACATTTTCACAAAATGTCATTGTTGAGATTTGCCACTTACTACATATAGACCCTTAGCAATGCACCCATGCCTGGATTACTCTCCCTGTGGAGGTGAAGATCACAGTGGACCTAAAAGGTTCTGAGGATTTTAATCATTTTCAGTCATCTCCAGCTGATTTATGCAACATATCACAGCTTGTAGCACACTATTGCACCTGCAGTATGACAAAGGCTCTCTACTCCTGGTGAGTGGAATTCATCTCCTTCACCTTGAGAACATAGCAGCAGGCACAATGGGCATGACGTTTTGCAAATATAACAGGTTTCCTAAGGATTTTTGAAGAGGTAGATTTGTTTCAACCGCTTTTCTTTCAACAACCTTTCCAGATCTGGTTAAACAAGACTCAGACACGTCCTGAGTCTTCTGTGCAACAGCATTTCTGCAGATGGAATACAGCATCGATTTATAGCTCAAAAGAAAATCTGTGAGAAAATGCTTCATTGTAAGGTCTCTGATCTGCCTTGCATAACGTGTTTCTCTAGTGCCTGTTTCACTGTATGTATTAGCTCTCTGCTTTTCTGTTTGAAGCTGGATTATGTGAAATGATGTTTGATACTATTTTGTTTCACAAAGTGTTCAAATTGAAATGACTGACATGGTGGACCATTATCCAATACAAATCCTCAGGAAGACCATTTCTTGTGAAAATTGATCTGAGTACTTCTGAAAATCAGAAAACTGCAGATGGTGAAGGTTGGAAATAAAAACAGAAAATGCTGAACACACTCAGCAGCTCTGGCAGCATCTGCGCAGAAAGAAACAGAGGTGCCTAAAGTTGATAACCTTTCACAAGCATAGTGGAAAATCGTACAAGTCATTTTAAACAAGCACTTCATCTTTGTAGCTGTGTGAGCTCAGAACATGAATGAAAGAAATAACCAAATCAACCAGCTAAACAATTTTATACATCCAATTCATAGCAAAGTCATAGAATCCAGTCACTTAGATTCATCTGGCCAGTCCAGATGAAGGGTCTCGCCCTAAATCTCGACTGTCTGTTTCCCTCCATGGATGCTACCTGACCCACTGAGTTCCTGAGCATTTTGTGTGTTGCTCCAGATTTCCAGCATCTACAGTCTCGTGTCTCTGTAATCATTTAGCCTGCCTCAGTGCCTATTTTCTACATGTCCTTGCTTATCCTTCTAGCTTGCACACACAATCATTGTAGAAAACTAGTGGAAGGCTGCTCACTTCTGGCAGAGTAGAGTGCATATATCCATTAAGCACAACCTGGGAGCCTGGATGGCCTAGATTCAGCCTGCAGCATTTCACCAGTCTAGGATAGCTGCTTTATTGGTAGCAACCAAGCTATTGCTGGAGAGACAATGGTGGGACCACATTCTGTCTTCTTGTGAGAGCATGTAGATTCATACTCCAAGGTGCCACTGCCACTCCCTGGAGTGTGGTTTCAATAATCTTTGTAATCTATGGGAGCGGCACTCTGCTGTAGCATTATGACATCGTAGAGTCATAGACTCTATGACGCTATGATGTTAAGAGTTGTACAGGACAGAAACGGGCCTTCAGCCCACTACTTCCATGCTGACCATTTTGCCATCGACGCTAATCCCATTTTCTTGTGTTAGATCCGTATCCTTCTATGCCTTGCTTATTTAAATGCCTGTCTATATGTCTCTTAAACAGTGATTCTACCACCTCTTCTTGCAGTGATTTCCAGATATCAACCACTGTCTGTGTAAAAAAAAACTTCCCCTTCAAATCTCCTTTAAACCTACTTCTTCTCATCTTTAACCTATGTCCTCTCTTTTTTGATACTCCTACCATGGAAAAAAGATTCTGACGCCATCCACACTTTTTATAAATTCCAGCATCTGCAGCTCTTTGTTTCTCTTATAATTTTATATACTTTGATCAGGTCACCCCTCAGCTTCCTTTACTCCCACAAGCTCAGTCTATCCAATCTCTCCCCATAACTAAAGTCCTCCAATCCAGGCAACATCCTGGTGAACCTCCTCTGCACTCTTTCCAACGCAACCACATCCTTCCTATGCATCCTCGAAGCTCCTCTGAATACTTGAATGCAGAGTCATGATGGCAGTGGTCTGGTTTTGCATGGCTGTGAGTTAACCTTGCAGACTTAAGTTAGAGCTTTCAATCAAGCACTCATACATTGTGAAACTGCTAGCTGTACTGGAATGGAGACCAAAACCTGTAGTTTTTGTCCTTCAGTACTGGTGTGGAACTGATCACCATTTCCATGATGGAATTGATGGCCTCTACATTCCATTCTCAGTCTTATGAAAGATTGGGTTGGATCACCTTATCTTCTCAGGCATTTCAAGTAGGCTTTCACAGAGGCCTGACAAATCCCCCAGTATTTTGATCTGGAGTGCATCAAACCATTGTTTGCTGATTGGCCCTGAATACTCTGGAACAGAACAGTTTGCAACGTCATACTCTGGGGCTGGCACACAGACTACCCTGTCCCAGCCACAGGCTGCTCATGCCTCATGATTCACATTTCCTGCCTTTAAACTGCTTCTCATATCTGTGACATACAGGCCGTCCCCAAGTAATGAATGGGTTCCGTTTTTACAGACGTCCGTAAGTCAATTTTGTTCATAAGTCAGAAAATACACAAAAATCACTGGATATGGTAACCATACCCCCACAGTACTGTAATGAAAGGCATCAAAGGTACATAAGACTGATAGAAAGAACAATTACTAGAAGTGGACAGAGGACAGCTTAAAAAGCGGCGCGGGTAGCCTAAAAAGGAGAGAAAAAAAACTTCGGAGGACTCGGGCTTCGGTTCGGAGGACTTCGGAGCAGCTAAGTGTTTTCTTTGTTTATCACTTTTATTAGGGTTTTTAGGTGTAAGGGTTAGTTTTTGTTAGGGTTTTTAGTGTAAGGGTTAGATTTTTATAAGTTTTTTTTCTAAGTAGTCGAGTGGGGGCTGGACTGCGCAGGTGTGGCGCGGGCACCTTAAAAAGTAAACAGCCTATAGAGCGGGTAGCGTCGGAGTGGGCAGCGGAGTGAGTTGGAGCAGAGTGTTCTGGGCTTTGGCTCAAGGGGCTTCGGCGTGAAGGGGCAAGGAGGGTAAGTAGCTGGTAAGTAGGTAAAGGCAAGGTTTACCTGTTGTTCATTATAGATTTGTAGGTGGGACTAACTAGGGAAAAAAGAAAGGTAGTCAGATGGAGGACATGGTGGTGTGCTGCAGCTGTTTGATGTGGGAACTCGTGGACCTTGCTGCGGTCGAAGATGGCCACATCTGCAGTAAGTGCTTGAGGCTGGACAAACTTCGGCTCAGAGTTGATGAGCTGGAGTCGCAGCTACAAACACTGCGCAGCATAAGGGAGGGAGAGAGTTATGTACACACGGTCCATCAGGTGACAATCACCCCCCTTAGAGCAGGTACATCTGAGGTTCAGGAGGCAGATAGAATGGTGACTGTCAGGGGAGGGAAGAGGAAGAAGTCGTCAGGCAGGCAGACAGAGCAGAAAACCCCGGAGGCTGTTCCCCTCAGTAACAAGTTTTCTGCCTTGGAAGCTGTTGAGGGGAATGACCTGCAGGGGCCTAGCTGCAGTTGCCAGGTCTCTGGCACTGGGACTGGTACTGCTGCTCAGAAGGGAAGGGTGGGAAAGAGACATGCGGTAGTGATAGGGGACTCGATAGTCAGGGAAACAGATAGGAGGTTCTGTGGCAGTGAGCATGAATCCCGGATGGTATGTTGCCTCCCAGGTGCCAGGGTCCGGGATGTCACTGATCGGGTCCACAGGATTCTTGAGCGGGAGGGAGAGCAGCCAGAAGTTGTGGTCCATATTGGCACCAACGACATAGGTAGGAAGGGGGATGAGGGCCTGAAGAGTGAGTTCAGGGAGCTAGGCAGAAAATTGAGGAACAGGACCTCAAGGGTAGCAATCTCAGGATTGCTGCCAGTGCCACATGATAGCGAAGGCAGGAATAGGAGGAGGTGGCAGATAAATGCGTGGCTGAGAAGCTGGTGCAGGAGGGAGGGTTTTAGATTTCTGGATCATTGGGATCTCTTCTCGGGAAGGTGGGACCTGTACAGAGAGGATGGGTTACACCCGAACCAGAAGAGGGCCAATATCCTTGCGGCGAGATTTGCTAGGGTGGTTCGGGAGGGTTTAAACTAGTTTGTGAGGGGCAAGGGAACCGGAGGAGTAGGTCAGAGGAAGAAGGGGATGGGGAAAAGTGAGATCAAACAGGTAGAGAGGCTTTGGGGAAGGAGAAGCAGAATACAGGCTATAAAAGTAGTAAGGTAGATGGACTGAAGTGTGTTTACTTAAATGCAAGAAGTGTCAGGAATAAGGGGGATGAACTGAGGGCTTGGATAAGTATGGGGGACTATGATATCGTGCCTATTACTGAGACGTGGCTGACGTCAGGAGAGGAGTGGATATTGAATATTCCTGGTTTTCGGTGTTTTAAGAGGGATAGGGAAGGGGGGAGAAGAGGAGGAGGGGTGGCGATACTGGTCAGGGACACTGTTACGGCTGTGGAAAACATGGATGTTGTAGAAGGATCATCTCTAGAGTCCGTATGGGTGGAATTAAGGAACAAGAAAGGAGCAGTTACTCTACTAGGAGTATTCTATAGGCCCCCCGGTAGCAGTAGAGATATAGAGGAGCAGATTGGCAGGCAGTGTTTGGAGAGAAGCAAAAATAACAGGGTTGTTATAATGGGAGACTTCAACTTCCCAAATATAGACTGGAACCTGCTTAGTGCCAAAGGTTTAGATGGGACGGAATTTGTTAAATGTGTCCGGGAGGGATCCCTGACGCAGCATGTTGACAGGCCGACTAGAGGGAATGCCATGTTAGATCTAGTTTTAGGAAATGAACCGGGACAGGTGAAGGATCTATTGGTGGGTGAGCATTTGGGGGACAGTGACCATTGCTCCATAACCTTTAAAATTGTCATGGACAGGGACAGGTGCAGAGAGGACAAGAGGTTTTTCAATTGGGGAAGGGCGAACTATGAGGCTATAAGGAGAGAACTTGGGAGTGTAAATTGGGATGTCCTTTTTGAAGGAAAATGTACCATGGAGATGTGGTCGATGTTCAGGGATCTTATGCAGGATGTTAGGGATAAATATGTCCCGGTGAGGCAGAGAAGGAATGGCAAGATGAAGGAACCGTGGGTGACGAGAGAGGTGGAACGACTTGTTAGGGAGAAGAAGGTAGCATACGTGAGGTATAAGCAGCAAGGTTCAGACAGGGCCCGTGAGGAATATAGGGTAGCGAGGAAGGAACTTAAGAAAGGGCTGAGGAGAGCTAGAAGGGGACATGAAAAGGCTTTGGCTAGTAGGGTTAAGGAAAATCCCAAGGCCTTTTTCAAGTACGTGAAGGGTAGGAGGATGGCTAGGGTAAAGGTAGGTCCAATTAAGGACAAAGGTGGGAGAATTTGCCTGGAGGCGGCGGAAGTGGGAGAAGTTCTCAAAGAGTACTTCTCTTCGGTATTCACCAGGGAGAGGGGTCTTGATGACGTGGAAGGGAGTGCTGGTAGGGGTAATGTTCTCGAGGTTGTAGATATCAAGAGAGAGGATGTGTTGAAGTTGTTAAATAATATTAAGACAGATAAATCTCCGGGGCCTGACGGGATTTTCCCCAGGCTGCTTCGAGAGGCTAGGGAGGAGATTGTTGAACCACTGGTAAGGATCTTTGAGTCCTCGTTGTCCACGGGGATGGTGCCAGAGGATTGGAGGGTTGCGAATGTTGTCCCCTTGTTCAAGAAAGGTAATAGGGATAGGCCAGGGAATTATAGACCAGTGAGTCTCACGTCTGTGGTGGGTATGCTGTTAGAAAGGATTCTAAAGGATAGGATTAAGGGACTGATTAGGGACAGCCTGCATGGCTTTGTGAAGGGAAGATCCTGCCTCACAAGCCTGATAGAGTTCTTTGAGGAGGTGACCAGGAAGATTGATGAGGGCAGTGCGGTGGATGTGGTTTACATGGATTTTAGTAAGGCGTTTGATAAGGTACCTCATGGTAGGCTTCTTCAGAAGGTCAGAGGCCAAGGGATCCAAGGAAGCTTGGCTGTGTGGATTAGGAATTGGCTTGCATGTAACAAGCAGAGTGTTGTGGTGGAAGGAGTGCCCTCGGATTGGAAGGCAGTGACTAGTGGTGTCCCGCAGGGATCGGTTCTGGGACCTCTACTTTTTGTGATATTTATAGATGACTTAGATGAGGGGGTGGAGGGCTGGGTTAGTAAGTTTGCGGATGACACTAAGATAGGCGGTGTTGTGGATAGTGTGGAGGGCTGTCGGAGCTTACAGAGGGATATTGATAGGATGCAGAGCTGGGCTGACAAGTGGCAGATGGAGTTCAATCCGGAGAAGTGTGAGGTGGTACACTTTGAAAGGACAAACTCCAAGGCAGAGTACTGGGTAAATGGCAAGGTACTTGGCAGTGTGGAGGAGCAGAGGGATCTGGGGGTTCATATTCACAGTTCATTGAAAGTTGCCTCACAGGTGGAAAGAGCAGTTAAGAAGGCCAATGGGATGTTGGCTTTCATAAATTGCGGGATTGAGTTTAAGAGCCGCGAGGTGATGATGCAGCTTTACAAAACTCTAGTTAGGCCACACTTAAGAGTACTGTGTTCAGTTCTGGTCGCCTCATTATAGGAAAGATGTGGAGGCGTTGGAGAGGGTGCAGAGGAGATCTACCACGATGCTGCCTGGATTAGAGCATATTGAATATGAGGAGAGGCTTAAGGTGCTAGGGCTTTATTCACTGGAAAGGAGGAGGATGAGAGGAGACATGATAGAGGTATATAAAATACTGAGAGGAATAGATAGAGTAGACAGTCAGCGCCTCCTTCCCAGGGCACCAATGCTCAAGACGAGAGGGCATGGCTTTAAGGTTATGGGTGGGAGGTTCAGGGGAGATGTCAGGGGGAGATTTTTCACCCAGAGAGTGGTTGGTGCATGGAATGCACTGACTGGGGTGGTGGTGGAGGCAGATACATTGAACAGGTTCAAGAGCTTGTTGGATAGGCATATGGAGGAGTGTGGGATGGGGGGATATGTGGGAGGAAGGGGTTAGGTAGTGTGAGGGTGGTTTGATGGACGGCACAACATGGTGGGCCGAAGGGCCTGTTTTGTGCTGTATGGTTCTATGGTTCTATGGAAACTTTTGCTGTTCATAGGAACATATTATGTACCTATGTTGAATTTAATAATATTGAGCTTGTTCATTTGTACATGTCAGAATTAGAATCAGGTTTATTATCACTGATATACATCATGAAATTTGTTGTTTTCAAGCAGCAGTACAATGCAAAACATAAAAATTTCTCCAAGTTACAAAAATAAATAAATAATGCGAAAGAGGAATAACGAGATTGTGTTCATGGACCATTCAGAAATGTGATGGTGGAGGGGAAGAAGCTGTTCCTGAAACGTTGAGTGTGGGTCTTCAGGCTCCTGTACCTCCTCCCCAATGATAGGAACATGAAGAGGCCATGTCCCAGATGGTGAGGGTCCTTAGTGAGGGATGCTCCCTTTGAGGCACAGCCTCTTGAAGGTATCCTCGATGGTGGGGAGGATTATGCCCGTAATGGAGCTGGCTGAGTCTACAACCCTCTGCAGCCTCTTTTGATCCTGTGCATTGGAGCCTCCATATCAGGCGGTGATGCAACCAGTCAGAATGCTCTCCACCGTACATCTGTAGAAATTTTTTTTTGGTTTTGGTGACATACGAAATCTCCTCAAACTCTTATATAAATAGAGCCGCTGGCGTGCCTTCTTTGTGATTGCATCAATGTGTTGGGTCCAAGATAGATCCTTTGAGATGTTGACATCCATGAACTTGAAGATGCTCATCCTCTCCACCAGTGACCCCTCAGTGAGGACTGGTGTGTGTTCTCCCGACTTCACCTTCTGAAGTCCACAATCATTTCCTTGGTCTTGCTGACATTGAATGTGAGGTTGTTGTTGTGATACCACTCAATCACCCAATCTATCTCATTCCTGTACGCCTCCTCGTTGTCATCTCAGATTCTGCCAACAACAGTGGTGTCATCAGCAAATTTATAGATAGCGTTTGAGCTGTGCCTAGCCACACAATCATGAGTGTAGAGAGAACAAAGCAGCGGTCTAGGCACACATCCTTGAGGTGCGCCTGTGTTGATTGTCAGCGATTGTACAGGTGTCCATTAGTTGGGCATCCGCAACCGGGGATGGCCTGTGCCAGTATCGATGACTGTCAGAATAAGCAGCAGGGTGCATTCAAATTTTTATCAGCTCATTTGCCAGGAGCTGTTTGGCTGAAAGATCTTGGGTATGCAAAAGGGGAAAGGTATGGTCATGGTGAAGGGAGAGGCACAAGGAGAGGCACTTTTAAGCTATCTGAATCCAGTAGGTTTGAATGGAATGTGGGATGTGGTGGACAGTATGGGACGTAAAAAGGATTAAATAAGAGCACAATCACCTTACCACAACTGACCAGTCTTCAGGACAATGAACCCCATGATTGTCAGCAACCTTTTCCAAAGATGACCAAACTTGTGGACACTGTAAGGTCAGTTACAAGTGCTACTGCATCATCTTTTCTAGCAAACCAGCAAGTGTTGCAAAGTGATGTGCATGGTGGAAGCACGCATAAGCTGTGATATAGGTGTCAGAATGTTAGAATCGTGTAAGGTGAATGAATAAGTAGAAGGCTTATGAATCTTAGTAAGTAACATAGAATTAAAGAGAGAGTTGTCAGCTAATTGTTGGAGAAATGATGGACAGAGCTGTGCATGGGTGTGCAGTTGTGACAGATGACTTTGTTGATGTGTTCATTGACATTGCTCTGGCATGTAAGGAGTTAGTCTACTTGTGGTTCCTGGACACCACTCCTGGCAATGGACTTCTTGGTAATTCCTTCTAGTGATGTTTTATCTTTGACAAGGACTTCCTAATCACTCCTGAGTGTGCAGTATTTCTCTCTTGGTGTCAATTGCTTCAACTATGCTAAGGCAAGGTCTGGAAAGTAGGGTGACTTCTCTGTTGTCTGATTCAGAAGAGACTGCAGAGGGTTGTAGGCTCTCTATACTCATCAATGTGTGACTAAGCACAGCTCAAATGCCATCTATAAATTCAATGATGACACCACTGTTGTTGGTAGAATCTCAGATGGCGATGAGGAGGCTTACAGGAGTGATATAGATCAGCTGGTTGAGTGGTGTCGCAACAACAACCTCGCACTCAATGTCAGCGAGACCAAGGAATTACTTTGAACTTCAGGAAGGGGAAGTCAGGAGATCACACACCAGTCCTCATTGAGAAGTCAGAGGTGGAAAGGGTGAGCAGCTTCAAGTTCCTGGGCATCAACATCTCAGATGATCTAGTCTGGGCCCAACACATTGATGCAATCATGAAGAAGGCACATCAGCAGCTCTACTTTGTTGAGAGTTTGAGGAGATTTGGTATATCTCCAAAGACTCTTGCAGATTTCTATACATGTACAGTGGAAAGTATTCTGACTGATTGCATCGCAGCCTGATATGGAAGCTCCAATGCACAGGATCTGAAGAGGCTGCAGAGGGTTATAGACTCAGCCAGCTCCATTATGGGCACAACCCTCTCCACTATCGAGAACATCCTCAAGAGGTGGTGCCTCAAAGGCAGCATCCATCAGTAAGGACCCTCACCATCCGGGACATACCCTCTTCTTGTTACTACCATTGGGGAGAAGGTACAGGAGCCCGAAGACCCACACTCAATGATTCAGAAACAGTTTCTTCCCCTCCGCCATCAGATTTCTGAACAATCCATGAACCCATAAACACTACCTCGCTTTTCCTTTGTTTTTCCACTATTTATTTATTTTGTAGTTTATGGCAATTTTATGTCTTTGCACTGTATTGCTGCCACAAAACAACAAATTTCACGTCAAGACAGTGATAATTAATCTGATTCCAATTCTGACTTGTAATAAAGAGTGTTCCCTGATCTGTTCATTGTTTCTCAGTAACACAAAGAGGACTTCACACCAATGTGACTGAAATTAAGGATTTCAATTAACAATTATTTAAAAATGTTGCAGAATTTTTGATCTAATGACCATGTCACTACTGAAATTTATTTACTCAGGGATGGTGAGACTAAGTGATGGCATGCTTATGGTCTGTAAAATTATGTCATTTTAGAGCAAAAGATACAAGTAATTAATGAATACAAAAAGAAATTCTGTGAATACTGCTTTTTGAGAGAGTGATTGTAATGTAGACCTCACCACCAAAGGTAATAATTGGGACAAATAGCATGGATAGTTTCACTTGGAATCAAAGTACATACATGCAAGAGAAAACAACATAAGGACTTGCTATTAGAGTTAGATGAAATAATGTGTTGCATAACTATTGTTATTAAACACATCAGAATTGGCCATTGAGATTCACAAAATACTTAGAGGCTTTGAAAGCCAGCAATGGAGTATGATGGCGTAGTATGAGGGTAGATTTCAGGTGAATGAAGTGGAAGATGTACGAGAGAAATGGGATGTAAAACATGGTAGGAGGTAGAAATTGTTAAGTCAATAGTCCTAAAAGTTTGCAGGTTTCCTCCTTTGCTTTCACCAAGTGTCCAGTAAAGGTCCATTTGGAAGATCAGAAACTCGATTAATATGCAAGTTTTCATGTGATATTATTGTAGGTTTACAATGAAATCACTTATTCGGGTATTTTATGCCCTTTGAATATCATTCAGTCCTTGTATACCAATCCCATTTGGAATTTCTAATATCCTGATGTAACTTAATGGAAGACTGGCTGAAACAGTCTTTTATGCTGCTTTCTGAGACTTCTACCAATCTTCTATCAATATTATGAGACAATTGGGACAACTGCAGTGGAAACTTTATTCTGTCCTATGATTCACAAAGAAACCCTACTATGCTGAAGCAAATAGTGAAATAATTAAAAATAAACAATGCAGTAGAGGCTTTAGGGGTGTGTGTGTGTGTGTGTGTGTGTGTGTGTGTGTGTGTGTGTGTGTGTGTGTGTGTGTGTGTGTGTGTGTGTGTGTGTGTGTGTGTGTGTGTGTGTGTGTGTGTGTGCGCGCGCGCACATGCGCGCGCACGCGTGTGGGTGTTTGTAGTTTGTATTTATTGTAGGATAAGACATAAAACAATTATAGTATTTGTTCATAATGAATAGAGTTACTGCCATGCAAAGAACTGTAGCAGCTAGTCATTAATCACAGCACTACAAATAAACACTCTGACATGTTCCTACTCTCTTAAACTCATTATGTATGCACATATTTTATAAATTTAATTTACATCTCAAAGTTCTATAACAGATAGCATATTGGTAAAATAATCTTACCAGTATTTTTTACAATAAACTTGTAGTTTTCAAGACAATATCTCTAATTTTCTGGTGTGAATATCAATGACACAGAGCAAACTTACAATTTCTTTATACCCTGCCAACTCTGCTAGCATTAAAACTGATCCCAAATAAATACGAAACAACTCATAATGTGAAAATCAAAAGAGAAGAATAATATTCTGTAGTATTGAACAATAATTCATATTTAAAGGTCAGATAACATTAATATTTATTTTGCAACTATAATATTTCTAAAATAATTAATGATCATGTTAACATCAATCAATGTATAATCATATCTCCTCCACAATGAGTATGACAATGCTGGCAGAAAAAAGGCAACGTTATTCAAAACAATGCACTTTTTCATTTATTCATTTTTGTGATCTGAGCCTTGCTGGCATTTATTGCTCATCCTAAATACCCTTGAGCAGGTGATAGTTAGCTGCCTTCTTGAAAAGGTGTAGTCATTCTTGTGATGATGTTCCCACTTGTTGGAAATGGCAGGAATTAAACTGAGCAACCATAAAGGAACAGCTACTTACTTTCAATCAAGATGGTGCACAACTTGGAGGGAAATATGCACCCAAAGGCAGAGGTCGTAGATTGAGTAAGTCCTGTCAGGGTAACCTTAGTGTGTAACTGTTGTGTGGATGATTTGAATGGTTGGGGTGGTGGATGGGATATCAGTCAAGGGAGCTGCTTTGTCCTGGATGGTGTGAAGCTTCTCGAGTGTTACTGGAATTGCACTCATTCAAGCTAGTGAAGAGTACTGCATCACATTCTAGACTTGTGACTTGTAAATAATGAAGAGAATTTAGGGTATCAGGAGGTGAGTCACTTGCTGTAGGATACCCAGCCCTTGACCTAATCTCAGAGCTATAGTACTTGTGCAATGAGCTCAGTAGAGTTCCTGAGTGGTGTTCCAGACTGGCGTGGCTTTATGAAAAAAGATTAGTCACAAAAATGTCCCAGGTGATCTTCATTCAACATATACGGGCAATGGCTGATTAGTACTCATTTTACATATTCCCTGTCTTAATGGAGAATTGGATGGAAAGTACAAATGTCAGCTGAATCGTTTCCAAAGTTCTGTACCCCAGCACCAAACCACACCCCATCACCAACACCTGAAAATTGAATTAGATCTCCTTTTCATCCTTCTTCCTGTCATTTCTGCTGTATTTGCACTGATGCGACTTAGGGACATTTAAATATTCTGAAATAAAAACAGAAAATGTTGGAAACACTCAGCAGGTCAGGCAGCATCTGAGGAAACAGAAACAGAGTTAATGTTTCAGTTTGAAGACCCCTGTTTACTGCTTCTCTTTCCAAAGATGCTGTGTGTTCCTACCATTTTCTATTTTTATTTCAGATTTCCAGCATCTGTGACATTTTGATGTCCTAGTTCTAACATTTTCCACATCCCCACATCGAAACCTGCATCCACATCTACTTTCTCACCATTTCTCATGCCCTCTTGTTAATGTGACATACCTCCTAATGCTTTAGCCTTATTCCCACTAAATTGCTGACCAATCAAACTTCTGTTCCTTGCCCCCATGTTAGCTGATGTGGTTAACTATTTCTCTTTCAGACTCTGCTCTTTCCCCTTTTAGTCTGTTGTCATTACCTATTCTTCAATAATCAAATCCTTGATTTCTCAATCCTGCAAGCTATTGCCTCATCTGAAATTTACATTTCCTTTCCAAAGCCTGTTAGCATGCCATGGCCTCCCAAATGCTTGCCCATCTGTCCAAAAACTCCATTTGAATCTCTCCAATCAGATTCGCACCCCTGCCACACTACCAAAATGGTTCTTAGCAAAAGTCACTGCTGAGAATGGTAATCTATCTATCCTTGTTCTTCTCAACCTGCCAGCAGATTTTGACATTGTTGATCATCCCATGCTCCTCCTATGCCTTTCCACCAGACTTAGCTACATGGGTATCCAGTCATAGCCAGAGTATCACCCGCAGTGTTTTCTTTTCTCGCTTCTGCACAATTACTTGTGATGTTCACTAAAAATATATCCTTGTCCTTGCCTAGTATTCATTTACATGCTGCTTGTCAACAAATGGTTGAAAATCACAGTCATTTCTATGATGAGTGCTGATAACTTGCTCTACAATTATGTCTATTGACCCCATTACCATCTCTAACATCAGACAGCTTGTCCAGCATTCAGTACTGGATTATCGTAAAATCTGTCTCTCAAATTACTGAGAAAACTGAAACAATTGACTCTGGTTCCTGCTGCATTACCTATTGACACTATGCCTCTCTCTACCAACTAGCTGAAAATGAACAACTCTGTTCACAACTCGTGTTATTTGTGACTCAAAGATGAGCTTTGGACCATATACTTGTGCCATCCCTAAAATTGCCTATTTCCATCAACACAGCATCTGCTCACCTCCCTATCTCACTTATCTGCCTCCAAAATCCTCAGCCATGCCTTTCTTAGCTCTGGATTTGACTATCACAATGTACACGTGCAATTTTCCACACCAAAATATTTAATTGCCATTTCAGTAGCTTGAGACTCAACACTGAAAAAAACCATTATACAAATGTCTGCCCTTTATTTCTTCACAGCTTTCGTACTGACACAAACTAGTTCTTCTTTTCCATCCATGCAGTGTAAATCTTGAGCTAAGGTCCAATTGATTCTAAAGCCACTCCTCCGGCATACTTCTCCTATGTCTTAGTTTCCTATGTTTTAAGTTGATTCCACATATACAATAAAATAGAATATATGAATTGGTTCTCCAAAACACAATGGGAATAATTTCAGGAGTTTGAAAACAAAACACATTTTGCAATGTGTGATTTCCATCTCTTCATTTTCTTCTAACTTGCATGTCCACATTGATATTGTAGATACTGTGAAAATTATTTTTTGAACAATGCTGGATAGTGTAGTGGTTAGCATAACGCTATTACAGCGCCAGCGACTTGGGTTCAATTCTGGTCACTGTCTGTAAGGAGTTTGTACATTCTCCCCGTGTCTGCGTGGGTTTCCTCCGGGTGCTCTGCTTTCCTCCCACATTCCAAAGACGTTCTGGTTAGGAAGTTGTGGGCATGCTATGTTGGCGCCGGAAGTGTGGCGACACTTGCAGGCTGCCCCCAGAACACTCTACGCAAAAGATGCATTTCACTGTGTTTCAATGTACATGTGACTAATAAGATATAATAATAAATGTAATAAATATAAATAAATAAATGTAATAAATGTAAATAAGATATCTTATTTTATTTAAACAATGTTAACATTTAAACTACCTCTAATTGAATTGCTGAAGAAAGCTGCATTGAAATCTAAAAAGCAGCCATTAAATTCCTTGGCAATGCATTAAAGCTCCTCAGACAGATGACTCTTAGTAGATGGGAACAAATGTTGATCATTTGCTTTTAGATATGCTGTCACTATAGATATCAAGAGGGCAAAGTTACAGCAGATGCCGCTGCCACCACCTGACACATAGGATGAACCCCACGTGAATTTCTTGAATTATCTACGTCTTTGATTCCGACACCATTTGCACCTGTGCCACACTCAACCCAATTAACTTGCTCAGGAGCATATTGCTCCTCTGTCATGTTGTCTCAGTTCAATTTTTTTTTACAGGTATACTATTAAGGCTCATTAGATTGTTGCCCAAAATAATGTCTCCAGTAAGTGCAGTAAATTACATGGTCTGTATAAATTGTGACCTGCTTCTAAGAGGCACCCATTATTTGCAGTATCTTAGGATCAAAATATTTGTGGGATAGTGAAAAAGACTGGTGTAGAGGCTCAACGTGGATGTTTGTACTCTTAGAATGGACACTTGCAATATGCCTAGTTAAATATTCAATCCCACCGAAGTCAATAAAAGTGATGATCAGTTTGGTTTCATTTTGCTGATCTTATGCCACAAACCAACATAAATTTGACCTTTTTCTTGCCTTTTCAACAAAGAGATCAGGATACTCAGGCAGAATTTACTGATGGTGGATCGCTTTCCTGTTTTTATTTCATCTCGAACTTCATTGTTAGACATGATGTAAAATCACTGAATGGCATTGTAATTTCTAGGTAATCCTCAGGAGATGTGCACACTAAACATGTCCAAAAAAGTACTTCATGTGTATTATGTCAGTGGTACAGCAAATAAGGATGTTCGAGGAACAGTAATTGCCAGAGGTGTTTAGCTATTAAAGGTATACCGCTATTATTAGACCAAAATCATTCTTTCCATCTGAAATCATTAAAGTTCAGACAAAGCATGTCAACAACGTGTAATGTAAATTTGGACTATATATAATTGGTAAACTATTTCTAGTATCTTGTTTATTTACTCTGTTCTCAGATGCAGTATTGGAGGGAAGGTGCTTTTGGGCTAATGTATGTAATGATGTAAATTTAAATTTTTAAATTTTATTTTGGGAGGAAACCGGAGCACCCAGAGGAAACCCACGCAGACACGGGAGAACGTACAAACTCCTTACAGACAGCGACGGGAATCGAACCCCGATTACTGGCGCTGTAATAGCATTGCGCTAACCACTACGCTACCGTGCACTGCTTTGTTTGTCCATGTTAACATTAATAACTTTTCCTTTACAGGAAAGAGGTGTGCTTGATTCACTTATATATCTTTATTAAAATCTTACAACAGACTTATAATGACTTTTTATGTGGTGAGGTGACAGTGAAAATATAAAGATTTCATCAGAACAATATCTAAAGGAAAATATATATACCAGGTTCCTCATTGCAGACAACCTAAATTTAGCAATTTAATATTTTCTTCCTTTGCTCTCTTCTTGTGCCATCTAGACCCTTGACCAAATGAACATAATTCACACATGAATCACATAGCTGATTTTTGTAATGTTTCAAAGAAAAATAATTCATAAATTTGGAATAAACAACAGAGGTCACCAACTTGAGAGATGTTCCATGAAGGATATTCATACAATAAAAATCTGACTGTGAGAATTAGAAAAGTTTGAAGAATTATTCCTTATCCTAATACAAGCTTAACAGGCAGATGCAGTAGATATAGAATTCCTTTGTATGCATGGTGCAACAATGGATAGTTACCAGAGTAGGATATATCGTGCACAGAAACTACAAAGAACGTTTCTCAATCTCACGTGGGACCCTCAACAGCCGAAGAAACCTACAAATTACACAATGCCCTTTGCAGTACAAACATTTGTTTTTAAAAGAGCAAAGTATTACATCAGTGATGCAACAATTGTTCAAACTTCTACCAACTTTTATATAATGCTTTCTAAATGCCCTGGATGTCCAAGTGATGAGTCTAAAACTATTTTAAAATGATTCTCTTCTTTTACTCAATTTCCTCCTTTCTCTCAAAGGCAATGTACCTTTGCCAGGCAATGAACAGTTCACCTGTTCATTGTCTGTTTCCCAGTAGCTCTGCCTCACAAGAAGCACAAAAAAAGCCTTGTTTGGATAATGCAACCTATCAAAACTGATGCAACAATCTTCACTTAAGAACAATTCAATTGTCAACAAAAGACCAGACAAGAAATTCCCCAATCATAACAGTAAATCACAGATCCTAAAAAGGTCCAACCATCTCATTCCTAGAAACTTTAGAACTGACTGCGAAGAGGCAAAGGAAAACTCAGACATTGTTGTTCCATATATTTAAGTTGTCTCTGATCTTTAAAAAAGTGGAATCATTTTTGTCTTAGATAATGTGCTCCTGATATCATAGCAATAACACGAAATTGCATTCATGTCCTGCTATCTCAATACTGAGCAAAGATTGGAAAATGAAAATGTGAAAAAAATACTAAAAGGAAAGCACAGAAATAGATAACCAGCTTACCCAGACAGCAAACATTTGCTCAATTAGCGTAGACTTGTCTCCTGTCCTTACTTACACATTTGCTGCATAATTAAGGTCAGAATTAACGAAGCTGCATTGAATAAAGTTCAAGAAATCCCTAGTCACTGTTTATTCTATGGCACCTGAGATCTGAATGTCAGATAGGCATTATTAGAACTATAAGCCACAGAGTTGGCAGCCTCCCAGCAGGAAAAGATAAAAACCAAGGGGAACCTACCTGCAGTGTCAAGTCATTCCTCAGCTCCTTTCCAGCGAAGATCACACGTAGCTGGTCAATTGGAACACCTTGTCTCTTAGCAACTGCCTCCTTAAGCTGGAAGGTGTTGGCATTTGGATCGATCTCCATTGGGAATCCATGGCTTGAATTGAACCTGACAAACACTGACCCCAAAACATCAAATTAATACTTAATACATCAATACCAGTACATTGTTAATGATTTCACGAAAAGCTAAAGGATGACTTGTATTTATATAGTGATTTTTACAGCCTTAAGGCATCTTGAAGCACTTTATCTTCCTTTTAAATTGCAGTTGAAAGTGTGGGAGCTTGTACAATCAGCAGTGTAATAGCTCTCACTATCAGCAATGTAATAATGATCCGATAATTTGTTTTTGTGATATTCATTGAGCGATAAATATTTGGCATAACACCAAAAGCACTTTTAAACAATATATTTGCAAGTTTTAAAAAAATAATATACTGTCAAAATAAAATTAACTGAAGTCAGGTGACAATGCAACAGGATTGAGAAATTGAGAAAATGATAATTTCAAAAAACAATCACTACAAACTTTGCTCATAGTCTGTTAAGCTTAGTTAATAATGATTTCTAAGCAAAGCTACATTAGTGGTAAACAGCAGTAACTTAATTCTGCTACTTGTTCCAATATATTATCCAAAACATATAAAGGGATGTGTAAATTCAGTAATTGAAACTATGAAATCAAGAAGTTAATTTTAAAGCCCCAAATATACAGCACATAATACTTAAGAAAAACTGAGAATGCTTAACAGATAAAAACAGGGAATATTCAGCGGGTCAGACAGCATCTGTGGAAAGAGAAAGAGTTAATATTTTAAGTTGATGACATTTCATCAGAACTGGAAGATCATTGCCCTGAAACTGTTCTCTCTCCGCGGATGCTGCTTCACCCGAGGTGGTGCCTAACTGGTTTTCTGTATTCTGTGTTTCCACCACAGATTTCCAGCATACGCGTTCTTTTTTTTTTATTTTCAATTCTATTCCAGTACATTTGTTTGAAAATCCATGGGGAGCAAATCTTTATCAAACTTGTACCAGTAACAGAACTTTGAGAAACTAGATGCTATGCAAAACCCTGTGTACCTTTTCAAAATGCACTGGTACATTTCCATGCACTACAGGCAGAAGCAGTTTTGCAACTCACAGAGCTCAAATCTTGAGTGTCACTTTTTTACTTGCTATGTTAAATCCTTAGCAATTTTCTGCAGTAACAAATGAATCTTTTAACAAAATCTCTGAGGGTTTCTTTGTCAGAGAATCTGATCCTGTCTTCTGTTTGATATGTTATGTGTGGGTTGATTTGAGATTTCCAGAGTTTGTCAGTTTGAATTTTCTTAAAAGCTGTTCCTGTCACACCTATGGCATCCATGTGACAGCTAGTGATAACTCTTTCACAATTACAGACAAGGCAGCTGGCCGCATGCTGAAAAACAAAAGCAGGACAGAAATAACATGAGGTTGCTCAAGGAAAAGGAAATGGGGATAGTGGATTGATATTGAGAAGCAGAAAACCACTGTACATTGGCAGGGAACAGGAGCTGCAGCTGGCAGAGGTGGGTGAAGGGAGGAGAGAGGTTTGATTATTGTCTGCTTTGCTTTGTCGTGGTAGGAACCAACAAGTAAAAGCCAAGTACTTCCCCAAAGGGATGGTAAAAACAGAATTATGATTGAGCTACTTTGATGCGGTGGAAAAAGAAACAAATTGGAAAATGAAATAAGCAGTGTATTTGTATAAAAATATGAGCCAGAGCACAAGACATGTCAGAAATTAAGGAAGATAATTAACAAAAAGGGGAAAATACATAGAGATGCACTTCACAGGTCAACCAGAAATGTAGTCCCAGTTCTCCAAATCACTGCAGTTCTGATCTCAGTAAGATTACCATGAGCAGTGGGTTCAGAAGCCTCTCAGGGAGGAACATTCACAAGGAGAATCAGCCACAGGTTGCTCTTGTATATCTGCTAGTGACAATCCTGGCAGAATCTTGAAAATAGGCTACAGTCTTCCCTTTTTCAATTGAGAGCACAATGAGATACAAACTCCATACCATTCCGAGCATGAGGTCCTGCATCTGGAGGTGTGGGTGGTTGGTATGCAACACTGGAAATTGGTCCGGACCTGGAGGGAAGGAGAGCAGCACCTTGGAGGAGGTGTGGAATGGAGTTGTGAAGATCAAGGTTCATATGGAGAGTTCAGAGAGCCATTGATTGGGCTGGGAGGAGTGCAAAGTTCAAGGATAGACAATTGACAGACCTTCATCAGGACAGAGCAAGGTCAAGGCTGATATTGGGGATTGGGAGATTAGATAGGTGGATTGAGGCAGGTCACTGTACTGTGGCAGTGGGGAGATGCAAAAGTGGGGTCCCAACCCAGCACAGCGCTACTCTAACCTGCTTTTTCCAATGATCTAGGCGAATTCCATTCTAGTAAATATATTATTCCTAAAGCTCAAAAGTGAAAAAAATATAAAGGACTCCATTCATAAACAAGTAGATTTTTGCCTCATGGTACAACTAATGATAGGCACTCCCAGGCAATGTGAACTAATTTCCCTTCTCCTAAAGCATGCACATCTAATGCAGAAATCACTCAAGAAGTACAAGCATAACTCATGCCTGGAAGTGCCTGATCAAATTCCTAGAGTGACACAAGAGAGCTAGGAAAAGGTCATTATTGCAGTTCACTCTGGGAAAATCCATTTCAGAATCAGAATCAGGTTTATTATTACTGACATACATCGTAAAATTTGATGTTATGAAGCAGCAGTACAGTGCAAGACATAAAGACATAAAAATTACTATAAGTTACAAAAATAAATAAATAGTGCAAAAAAGAATAATTAGGTAGTGTTCATGGGTACCCGTGATGGAGCTGGCCGAGTCTACAACCCTCTTCGTTTTCAAATACGTGGCACTGAAATTAACAATGCTGCACAACTGAATTTGTAGGGATATTTATTTGAATAAATTGCTATTTTTCCAATTAACAAGAATTATATTTTCTAAATTGGTCAGAAAATTGTGGTTGTAATGTGCTTTGTGTTGTGCAATACTCTTGGGATATGTATTTATTTTAATCTATGTACTAGAATCAAACAATATTGCATATCAGTAGCCACAGTTCAAAAAATATGGCGTTAAAGAATTTTGGGGAGATCCTGAGCTTGATCTACTGACAGATAAGCCTGTAACTGGGCTATTCCCAAGCATCAATTTCCACAGATTTACTAGCTCTCATTGAAATAAGTAGAAGTTGTCAGCAGCTAAGAGAAGGCTAAGTTTTTATTTGACCATTTTATTTGCTCTATTTAGGTTATTTGTTTTAATTCATTGTAAATGTGTGTGTTTTTTAGTCTTTTAGCTTTCAAAACATTTTCAGAACTTTTGACATTTTCATATTTTTAATCAGGTTCTGGGTGCTTTTGGGATGTTTGTGAATCTCAGACATTCACAAATTTCCAGTAAAAGTGACAGCTTTGACAGTTGATGAGCTTGGAAAAAGGGACTCACTGGCTGTCAAAGACTTTTTTTTTCCATTTGTAGCTAGAAACAAATAGTGCCAATGCCCCTGTGTTCAGAACTACATTATTGTGGCTGGGCAGTACGCTTTCAGAAAGATATAAAGGCTTGAGAGATTGGTCAAAGAAAATTTATTAAAATTATTCTGGGGATGAAAGATCTGATACAGGTCTATAAAGTCATAAAGGGTGTGTGCAAGAGTAAGTAGAGAGAAACTGTTCCTTTTGGCAGAAGGGTGAAGAACCAGAGAATATAGAACAAAGGGATTGGCAAAAGAACCAAAACTAACATGAAGATAAATTTATTTTTGCAATGAGTGATTAGGATCTGCAATGCATTGCCAAGGTAGTAGTGGAGGGAGATTCAATTGCAGCATTCGGAGGAGATCAGGATAAGTATCTGAAAGGAAAGAATTTTCAGGGCTATTGGGAGAGTGAGAGAGTGGGGGAGTGGAACTAGTGAATGCTTTTAGATAGACTCTGGGTGAACCTGACAGGTCTCACCAACCTGATATTCTGTCCTGTACGATGTTGCACTGACTCTCTCTCTGGTGAACTAGGAGCTAGGATCCAGCTGGAAGACTGCATACAACCATGCCAAAAAAAACAATATGGTACAGGAGCAGGCTGCCAGTAATCTCAGTGTCATCAAAAGATCTGCCCTACTCTATAAATGCAAGTTATTTGTTTTATTTATTGTAAGTTATATGAGAAAAGAACAGTTAAGTAACCATTGTATATTTAAATATGTTACTGAGTTTAATTTTCTTAAATCCATAAATAAGTAGGATTTCTACAAATCTGGAGAACTAAGAAAGACACTCAAAGTGACATTATTTAAGACTGTTCATCAAAGTTCATCCTTGACTACTGTTGTAAGCCTGATTGCTCGTGACATTGGCGAGTTCCACCATTGTAAATGCACTATTTCTAAAGCTCAAAATTGATAAAACATAAGGGCTCCATTCATAAACAAGTAAATTTTTACCTCATGCTACAAGCAAATTTTCTTCTCCTTTGCACTGTTCATAGACAAGAACTGCACCTTTTGACGTCGATCTGTTCAGTTTAGCACAGCCACAGTATGAGCAGTTCAGAGATAACCACTTAGATTAATCTCATAAATGTGCAAAGGCATACATATTGTGAACATCAGACACAAACCATTTGTCTGCTTAATACAAATTACCATTTTTATCTATGCACTGTCCATTATATAATAGCTGAATACAAACTGACTGCACCAGGTAAATTCTTTTATTAAAGATAAATCAAAAGGGCAGGATAAATTCTTAGCTTGTGAACTGAAATGTATTGTTATCATTAGCTGCATTTTTGATCAGGATCACTTCAGTAAACAATGTAACACTGAACCAGAATTTCCCCAAATTCTGCACACATACCCCTGGGAGAACGCAAGACATCTCCAGGTGAGAAAGAAATGAATGTTGTGGTGGGGGTGGAGAAAAGGGAATGTATGGGGCAGTGACATGTATGAAGATGAGATTTTGCAATGGCAGATGAGTAAAGTTATGTGTATTTACTCTGGTGGGGGATTTAGAGAGAGGATTAATTGCAGGAGATGGTTAGGTAGATGATCAAAAAGGGGATTGGGTAGATAATACTAACTGCCACTTAAGGAGTTAGGTTATAAGACAGATCCTGAAAGGGTTATGCAGACAGTTTATAAATTTAGAAAAGGGAAGGCAATAAAGAAATATATGGAAATCTCTACTCTAGGCTCCAACATGTTATTGGGTTTGAGTTCATTTCCTTCAGGCCTAAAATGATAAAGCTATTATTAACTTTTTTTGCCTTTTTCAACTGTTATTTAAGTATTGTCTGGGATTAACAATATCATTGATCTAGATTGGAGCAGTCTAGCCATTGTTGAATTGTAATCAATAAAGGTAGTCATTGGCCCAAACTAAGTTACCAATTTGGTTCTGTCAGAATTGACCCCCAAAGCAAAGTTGCTAGCCATCTGAGATTCTATGGAAGCTGTCAGCACACTCTGACCTGATGGATGCCAATGTCATGTTCATGATGCTGACCACTAACTCCATGCTGAATATAGGTCTCCATGTATCTATTGGAGGATTTTGAAAAGACAAACAACTTGCTATTTTTTCATCATCTTTCATGTCCTGAGGATGTTGGCATGGGTTTACAGCCAATGAAATACCAATTTACAGAGTGCAGGGTTTCTTAAGCGGTATATAATGAACAAATAATTTATTTCAGTGATGTTGATAGCATCATAAATATTGACCAGGGCACTGGGATGAATTCCTCTCCTGCTCTTTAAAATAATGCTATTGGATTATGAGGCCGAGAGGCCAGAATGAAATGAGAATTTAACAGGCAGCATCTCCAACAATGTTGGACCTTCTTTGTCCTGCTGATCTGGATTATGTAGAAAGTCACTTTGAAGTGGAGCTTGAATGCCCACCTTGAGCACCATAGAAGACGGAGGTAAAAATTCTTCCTCAGCTGCATGAGCTAAAAGTGGTGCATAGCTGCTTACATGCATACTACTCCTCTCATAAAATTCAATTCCATTGAAGTCAATGGAACCAAATTTTATGAAGCAAAGAACAATGTGCATACTCAACTATATTGCACAATCACCACCAGCGTCTGAGACAAATTCCTACCTAAAAGCTCTCAAAAACCCTGAGAAGGCCCTATGTCGTCATATCTGGCCAGATACCATCATTAAGTTTGTGGATGAACTGTGACTTGAGCAACCTCCGAAATCATCAGTGTTTCCATGCATGAATAATGGATGCAGAGAAGTCATTACTATCATGACTTTTGTCCTTCGCAGCCTATATTGTCTAATTTACATGTCAGCTGAGACTCAGTGGTGGCCTGTTCCCCTCCAAATCAAAAATTCACATGCTCGAGTAAAGAGACTTTGTACATTTACAATGTAGTAATCTCTTCAACAGATCTAGATGAAACAACTAATCACAAATCAAACCTAGGAATCTTCATTCCAGGTTAAATTTACAGTAAGCACAGCATTGTCCATAGTTCATATTTTATTTTGTAAAACTAGCTTGTACTTTGAATTTGCTGCTCTTGAAAGCACATGTATCCAGTTACTGATGTGCACCAACGTATACAACTAGTGATGATATAGATGAGAAATAATTAATAATTATGATGTAATTACCATAAGTATGGTGTGAAAATTACCACTTGCCTAGCAGGAAATAACACTAATATAGGTATATATACATGTAGATATACATATCTTGCCTACAACAAATGCCTGAGATGTTATTATTCAGTACAGCAGAGTACAACACATTTAATATTCAAATGTGATGAAATAGATAGAAGGATTATTTAGGGAATTAACTTAAAATCAGTATCCAGGTCATTTACCAAATTAATTAATTTTAATAACAGGATTGTTGAATACACATTCTACAATATAAGTAATTAAACAGGCAGGTAAGTAGAAAACAGCTGTTCAGGTCGACATTCTCTGAATTTCAATTAGCATTTCAGCTCCATGGTCAGTTTTGTTTTAACCCAAGAATAAGCTTGTGAGAGGTTTAAGTTCCACCTACAAAGTTAGCTGTTGCTAAAGTTTTAATTCAAAATTTTCCCCAGATGCTGTGTAGGTATAGGCCCAGACATTGACTTAAAGACAGTATCCAATATACATAAATTTGGTATTCATCTCTACTTCTAACTTGTACTTTGAGCTAAGAATGCCTCTGGGATAGCATTACTTAGCAAGTTCAGTTGGAAAGATCTTCAATAATTCTTGGAAGATCATAAGCATTCGCTAAAACAATACATTTACCCTTTTGCAAAAAAACATATAATGCAACACATTTATGATGTTTCTATACATTACCACCAGACAACCTCTAACTGTGGGGAGAAACAGCTTCTATTTCAATAGCTGATGGTATGAGTTACAGCATATTCAATTGTACTTGAGGAACTGAAGTACTGCCCATATAACATCTTTGTTCAAGGATAAATAGGTTAACTTTCAACTTGTTAAACCAACATCATTGGACACTTGATCACACCATGCCATCAGTGTATGTGTTTGATTATCTCACCTTATGTCCCTATGGCAAGTATTCACAGGTTTATGAATCGCAAGTGGGAAAGTTTGCTAGCTCCCATTTGGTATTTCTGATAACCTTTGTTAGTGACATCAAGCAGATATGGGTTCATCAGTCTGGTCCAATTCACAGTATGGCAAAAACAAGGGCACTGAATGAGTGGGTACTGGGGAAATTGCATGCTGTTGTCGTGTGAGGGGCTAAAGTTGTGTAGCAAAGGAAAATTTCTGCTTGGATTAATCTATGTCCATTTGTCTGAGTACAATTCACACAAAATTTGTGCTCCCAACCAGTTATCATGATCTCTACAACAAGTTACCCATTCAAGATTGTTTATTGTGTTGGTAAACAAACATGGGATCTAATTTTGTGAGCAAGTAGCCCAAGTGGGAGAGAGCTAATGCTTTACCTAAATGAACTTGATGAAAATGTAGATGGGCTGGTTAATAAGCTGACAGACAACACAAAAATTGGCAGCTCTGTCTCGCTTGGTTCTTTCTATACTTCCATACTTTGGTGCTGGTCTCCTGCATTAAGCAACATTAATGTTATCCTACAAGGAGAGGAGCAATACCTTCAATCTGAGGCCTCAATTGCCATTCAGCGATTCAGTTACATCAAAGCATCTTGACAGAGCTTGGATTGTTGAAAGAGGAGGTTGCCAGCTGACACAAGGGTAGGAGATTCAGCTCCCAGCAATCCAAAGAAGGATGAGCTTTGTTTGTATGGAGGTTGGATGATCTAGCCCATTTAAGTTGTAATGGAGAGAGGGAGCCAATGAGGTTTGCTTGAAGTGAAACCTAACAGACCTTGATGCAACGATGCAAGAAGTTCAGCAATCACACATGCAAAGTTAAAGTCAGAGAAGGAGTTATCAAATTGCAACTCCCAACAATTCTCTCCAACTACCCCTTCTCCCAATAGTTATCAACTAGCTTGGGGTACAAAAACAAACCACCATGGCTGCTGGAAATCCAGAATAAAAATAAGTGCTGGAAATATGCAACAATTCAAGAAGTAGTAGCGGAGTTAACTTTTCAGGTCCATGGCCTTTCATCAGAACTGTTTACAATCTTTATAGCAATAAACTTACAAACCATTGAGGGTCTCTTTAAATAATGCAGATATGGAGAGCTATTCTTGCTGCTTAAAGTTAATCTCCCTGTCTGTGATGAATGTGTGGTATAATTGGTTCACAATGGTCTAATTTGACAATAGTGATGTCAAATCAGCATTGGATGAAGAATGATGATACCAATTATCTACTTTGCAAATATCCATCTTGCATGAGCAATGTACACGATTGCACTGATCAATTTACAGAACAAGGCAAGTCATCCAAATAATTTGTGTTCATGATTCATACATAAAATTGGGAGCAACTTGGTACCCATAGTACATAGCCCATTATGTAGCCTTAGAATCCATCATTTGAGATAAATTGGTGGGCATTTAGAAATTTGCAGGTTAAAAATGGACGCATTTCTCAAAGACAAGTTATGGTGCTCAGATTTCAGATTTTTTGCATGAAAGGAATGAATTAAATGTTTGTATATGAAGCTTAAAAAGATGTTCAATGAAGTATCTCTTAGGAGGCGTGTTTCAAAAATGCAGAGAGATGCTCTAGGAATAAAAATTACAACATTGATAGCTGTTTTGCAAACAAGAAACAAGATTTGGGTTAATGTGAGCACAGCAATCCCCAGCCAAGCTGAAGTCTACCTTTGTCTCACTTCCAATAACACAATTATTCTTTAAGAATTTGGGGCCCAATATAATGCACTGCATATATCATGTTAAGCTCAGCAAGGCAAAATATAAGTAGGATTTATCACCTGATCTAACTTTAACTGTCTCAATGGATAGCACTCATGCTACAAGACCAGATTCCCATTCAAGATACATGAATACAAAAATCTGGGCTGACAATCCATAGCAATACTTTGAGGGCATGGTCTTTCAGGTAAAATGTTAAACCAAGACCCCATTCACTTTCTCAGGTAGATGTAAAGGGTTGCATTATGCTATTTTTCCTGGACCAAAACGTATTCCTCAATCAACCTTATTAAACAAATTATCTGGTCATTATTTTGTTGCTGTGTCAGCTTGCTTTGCACACATTGACTGCTGTATTTTCTGCATCACAACAGTTACTGCACTTCAAAAGTACTTCACTGCCTGTGAAAATAAAACCTTGGGGATATTTTGACAGAGATGTTAAAGTTGCTCTTTTCTTCCAGGGTTCTGTGGATTGTTTGCAATATGATTAAGAAAACATAAGGGGGCATCAACGATGACTGTTTCTGCTCTCTTTTAGAACAAAAAGGCTGAGAAATGTGATCATATTTTACTAATAAAAAATAATTTAACCTCAAGTAAGCCATGCCTGTAACCATCTCTTGGCAAATTGAGCCAATTGTTATGAGTGCTGTTATGAGTCACCTTTGTGACTCCAACGTGATTTCAGCATCAGGGTGCACAGGATTTTGTCATTTCTTGTGCAATACTCCTTTTGAGCATAACAGGAGAACTTGGACTACATTGATCTGATGGCAGCCATCTCAGGACATTCTAGGGACAACAATGTCTTCGTTCTGTAGCACTGAGCTGAGAGTCATGCAGATAATTAGAAGCCTCCTCACTGCACCGAACCCCCCACTCACTAATCTGCTGCCCTCTCTCCCCCATATGTACAGCAGTTCTCAATCTAAACCCCTTCACCAAACATTTCATTCACTACTCTCCTCCTCTTATCATCCTACACCAAAGTCCTCCTTCTCTTTGATCATGTACCATCCTGCTTCCTGATCTTCCCTCTCCTCCCTGAAACATGCCCCATCAATACACCCTTCCATCCTCACTATATACTGTTCACCCCTGATTCCATCCCTCCCCACTACGTACATTCTAACTCCCTGCTTACCTTCCTTCCCACCAGCAGAGTCCCAGAGCTCCACCAATGAAGTTGTCACATAACAATGCCCTTCCACCTAACCTAGCCATAGACCCAATCAGTTGCAAGGGACGATGACAGAAATGTTTATTGTTCCATTGGTTAGATACCAAGAAATTTCAGTGCCGCTCTGAAGGATGTGACAAAATGCTGCTGATACAATGGAACAATAACTATTTCAAAATGAAAAATTATATAAGTTTCTGCTTTGCCCACAGTAAGAAAAGTTAATCCTCTCCCCACAGTGAAAAATCATTTAAAGTGAAAAACTGCTGAATTATGAGATTTTTTTTGAATACATCAAATATATGTCACTGATTATGGACCTGGAAGAAGCAAAGTTCATGGGTAACAAAAGGCAGGTTGCTGCTTAGTAAAGCTGTTCACCATTGGCCAGAACCTTACTGAATTGTTTTGTGATTCTAACCTCAGAAGACAACCATAAAATGCAGATTACTCCCTGAAAACAAGCGAAAGAAGAATTTTTATTTCAATCTAAGATAAGTTGGCTGGTTTGGATTACAATTGTTTCCAATGTAGCAGCATAGCATAGGATGTTTGCATTGGTGTTGATCATTAATAAAACAGACAGTAACTACCCCTTCAGAGAATGTTCTCAGCTCTGCTTGAAAATAATACCAGCAGCATTCATGCGTTTTACCAACTGCTGAGATCCATGGGGGAGATCAAACTGGAAGGGACAAAGTGGTAATAACGAGCAGGTAAGATAAGGCCATATCAAAGAGAAGGCCAACATGTAGGTATTCTTCCTCTTGTTCATGGCGCAAAAAATGACAGCTTCATTACACATTCATGAGTCAGAGATTTCACTGAAATGAACTGCTTTACAGGCTGATGGATGAACTGAGAGCTTATTCTCTTCACAATGTTCTAAAATGAAGAGAAAAGCATGTAAATTCTGAATTGCTGCCAGAGATGTGACAGGAGAATTCCTAGGCCACTGATGGAGAATCTTCAGCTATCTTGTAGGTCTATATGCATGACAGAAGACACAGCACAACACTGCAGTAAGTGTAACACAGTGGTGCAGCAAGGTACAGAAAAACAGTAGTCATGCAAGCATCATCAGTGAAAATGTTAGAAATATGAGCATTGTAAACCATGCACTCTATTTATTTCTGCTACTAAGTTATTTCCTTGTCATGCTAATAATCTCCAGAGCACTTTGAGGAATGGTAGATCCTAATTATAAAAGAGCAATTGCATGTGCATCTACTAGTGGATTAATCCATGGAAAGGTTGAACTGAAAATTCGTGAATCGGGGATGCTAATAAGTGAAAGAAAGAACAAAGTACCCATCTACACCACCCTAAACCCCTCTCGCAACTGAATCCCATTGCTAAAGCAGGCTGGTTAGTGTTAACCTTTTTCAAGAAATCTTATTCATCTTTTTTTAATTTATACTCAGGCACATGCAAATGATCATCAGTTTTCTCTTTTGGATTAGGATAAGGACGGAAGAACATAGGAAATAGAGGCTGGAGTAGGGCAATTGACCCCTTGCAACAAACAAGATGCTGGAGGAATTCAGTGGGTCAGGCAGCATCTGTGGAAGAAAATAGGTGATATTTCGCGTTGAAACCCTTCACCTGGACTGAATTTTAGAGGGGAGATAGACAGGAGGGATCCAGATGAGATAAAAATAAACCTTTTGGTTCATAAAAGGGAGCACATGATGGTAATACGTATAACTGGTATACATTAATGTAGATTCATATTCAGAGAATTCAATCATCTGTGAAAGTAATCCCTTTGTTTTTCCATTCTTTGGTGCATGACACTGTAGAAATGTACATATGTACTGCATAATTTACTCTCTATTTTGCACCACTTAAGGCAGTGAACTGGTCCAAGTAAGATTTTAAATTAACTAAGTTTAAAGAACAAAGGAAATGTTTCAGTTATTTTTAAAAGGTCACTAGAATACATTAATGCAAACTTTGATTTTTCTTTTGTATCACTAACTCTTAAAGTTATTGCTAACTTATTGTTTCCCTCCTTTATCCAATACTAAATAGAATTAGATCCCTAGATAAAGACTGTACCACATTTTGGTTCATTCTATTTTCATTTTCTAATTTTCCATTTTCTGGCAGAAAATTGTGGGCTTTGATTCTTCACTAAGGTTTTTCAATAAATGGAATGTATGTTTTGTAATTGCTGTCCTGCTGTTACTTTTAAATCTTAATACAGCTAGTCAACAGCTTGTAGGCAACAATGCCAAGTGACTCACTTCCTTCCCACCATCTACAAAGCACACTCCAAGGGAATGATGGAATACTCTCCTGGTTGAGTTCAATTGCAATTACACTCAAGAAGCTCGACATCAGGACAGTGACACAGGGCAGCACAGTGGTGTAGCTAGTAGAGTTGCTGCCTCACAGTATGAACGACCCGAGTTCAATCCTGACCTCTGGTGCTGTCTGTGTGGAGCCTATGTGTTCCCCATCACTGCATGGGTTTTTCCCGAGTGCTCTGTTTTCCACCCACATCCCAAAGACATGTCGGTTGGTAGGTTAATTAGCCACTGTAAATTCCCTCCAGTGTGTAGGTAATGGTTAAACCTGAGGGGAGTTGACGGGAATGTGGAGATAATAAAATAGGATTCGTGTAGGACTAGTTTAAATGGCAGTTAATGTTTGGCATGTACTCAGTGGGCTGAAGGGCCATAATGCATGACTTCTGTAACTATCCAGAGCAAAGCAACCACATGATTGCTATCCCGTCCACCACCCTGAACATCCACTTCCTTCATCACTGGCATCTAAAAAATGCACTGAAATTATTCATCCAGGCTACTCCAACAGTTCCCCAAATGACTACCACCGAGAAGGAGAAGGGCAGCTGGCGCATGGGAACACCACAGCTTACATGTTCCCTTCGGAGATACACATCTGGATTGGAAACATATTATTGTTCCTTCATCATTGCTGGATGTGAATCCTGAAATTCCAGACCCAAAAGCATTGTGTGTGTTTCTTTCACCAGAAGGACTGCAGAGGTTCAAGAGGATGGCTCACCATCACCTTCTCAAGGATGATCGGGAATGATGGCCTTGCCAGCGATGACCAGATACCAAAATATGAATAAATAAAACTAATGTGCTTTCTACGTCCATTGGATAGTTTTTAGATGTTTCTATAAATGTTGAACGTGGGTTATATTTTGTTGTTTACTCATACATTCATTGTCAGTAAAATGAATGTAAGTTGTTAATGACCTTCAAATGTAACATGAGTAAATGTATTTTACCTGACGCACTTTCATAGCAATTTCTCTTACTGGCCCCCAACCTCCCCCATTAAGCCTAATTACTCAAATGTTTTGATCTTCTGAGATTCTAATGATAAAGCATTTATTTTAGATTACTTATGGCAGATATTTTGAGTGCTGCATTGAGCTAGAACTATCAGTAAAGTCTTAGTTAATGGGCTGACTTGTGTCATGTGTAGCCAGCACTTCCAAACGGACTTTCAGCCATTCACACCATAGTTTGCAAAACTGTACACAATACTCCAGGGAGGGGGTATCACCAAGGCCTAGACAACTGCAATAAGACTTCTTTCCTCCTATAATCAAATCCTCTCATTATAAAGGTTTACATACCACTTGCCTTCCTAATCGCTTACTGCACTTGCACATTGATCTTTGGTGACTTGCATACAAGCACAGCAGGTCCCTTTGAACATCAACATTAACCCATTTCTAACCATTTAATACTTTTTTTTGTTATGTAAGTGAATGACCTCACATTTCTCTGCATTATATTCTACCTGCCATGTTCTCACCCAGTCATTCAGCTTGTCCATATCCCCTTGAAGCCTCTTTACATTCTCCTACATGCTCACAATCCCATCTTGTTTATTATCAATAGCAAACTTGCACATATGACATATCATTTCTTCCGCCAAATCATTGCTATGGATTGCCAGCCCAATAAGGATCCATTTATTCCCAGTCTGTTTTCTGTCCAATAACTAATTCTCAATCCATATCAGTACATTACCTCCAATTCCATGTGCATTGTTAGGACTGGGTCAGCAGTTTTGTATTTTTTCTTCTGTGAAGACAGGCACAAAGTAATTGCTTAATTCCCCTGTCATTTCCTTATTCCCCAATATACATTCTTTGAATTCTGTCTGTGAGGGTTCTGGATTTTTATACACCTATTAAAGCTCTTGTAGCCTGTTTCTCAACATATTCAATCTTACCATTTTTTTAATCAATTCCTTGGCCCAGGTCTGCTGAAATCTTAAGTGCTCCCAATCCTCAGGCTCACTTTGGCAACTTTATAAGCCTTTTCTTTCGATTTGATATTTCTTTAATTTTGCTGCTTTGCCATGGATGAATCACTTTTTCTTTTGGGTTTTTGTCCCTTGATTTTTCTGTTGCAAATTATGCATCATCTCTTTAAATGCATCTATTGCCGGTCTACCACGATGCCATTCACTGTATTCTCCCAATGTAAAATACTATTATATTAACATCACTCTCCCCCAAGGCCCCTAGACTACAATGATATCAATCAACTCCTTTCACTGAACAAAATGAGATCCAAAATAGCCTTTTCCTTAGTTGTTTCTTTAATATTTTGATCTAGAAAAGCAACTTATTTTCTACCATATTTCAACAAATTTGAGTTGGCCAGTCTATGTGTATGTTAAAGTCTCCCACAATTATCATTTTATCCCTGTTATAAGCACCTCTTATTTATGCCACATCCAGTTTTACAATTACTATTTGGTGCTCTATAAATAATTCCTACAAGTGTTTTCTGCATTTGCTCTTTCTTGGCTTGATGATCCAAATTGATTCCAATTCTATGTCAGATCTGTCATGTCTCTTTACAATATTTTTATTAAATCCATGAAAAGAAAATACAGAATACATGCATCAAAAAAGAGAGTAAAAATACTACTGAATACATTGTGTTAAATTGTACTTAGGATTACAATACTCTAAATCAATAATCACATATAGTAGTTAGTTAATAAAGGAAGAAAAAAAAATTGAAATATGTTATTACAAAAAAAAATCTACCCCCACTACTAAAACCCGAAGCTGTTAGATAGAAGAAACAGCAAGGAAAAACCTTAAAAAAACGTAACAGTGTCAGCCAATATCTGCGTTTTAGTCCCCAAATCAGAGATTTTGAAAATAATTCAAAAAGGGTCCCCACAGGGTTTGAAAGTCTAGGTTAGATTCAAAAACTGAACAGCGAATCTTCTCCAGATTCAAATATGACAATAACATCCCGTAACCATTGAACATGCGTAGGCGAAGTAGCTTCCTTCCACTTAAGCATTACTGCCCTCCTGGCTATAAGAGAAATAAAAGCCAGAATATGTAAATCAGAAGCCTTCAAAGTTATATCTTTAGATCTGTCATGTCAAGATCATTTCTTACCAATGCACTAATTTCCTCCTTTATATATAATGTGCTACAGCACTCCCTTATCCCTTTTGCCTGCCCTTAAAGTTGAATAGCTTGGAATATTTAGTTTCCAACTTATCTCACCCTGGAACCACATTCCTCAAATGGCAGTGAGATTATACCTATTCACTGCTATTGTTTTACTTACCACTGTGCATTGGCACTCAGTGATGGATCCCGGTCTTGCTGCAATTCCATAATATTATGCTGGAGAATCTGCCTTTTTGATCCTATGCGAGGTTAGACCAGGCTTCTGTTAATACTTTTAAAAATTATTCACATCAAATTTAATAGCCTTTAAATGTATCTGAATGTTGTAAATACTTAAAAGCTATTAAAGTTCTTGACAACTTTGCCTTGTGACAGCAGATTCAGGTCCAGTGGTAGGGCCTCAGGACTAGGCTAACTGATGCACACTCACTAAGCAGGAGTGGAAAATGCAAATCAGTCCAATCAGCCCATACTTCACTTTGTAAGAATAATCTCTCCTGACTGCCTCATCTCCACATTTTAGAATATCTTTCTTTTCCCTTTTATTTCTTTTGGAATATTACTTAGAGGATGAGAGGGCAAGAGAAGATTACAGAGATATGGAAAGGCAAGTCTTGAAGAAATTTAAACATGAGGAAGTAAGTTTGAGGCACAGGGGAGACTGGGCAACAATGTAGGTCAGGGCACATTGGTTCATTGGGGATTTCTCTGGGATTAGAGACAGGCATCAGAATTTTAAATAGCTTGAAGTATACTGTAAGCAGAGGATGGTCAGAAGAGCACTAGAAGTGGAAGAGGCATGGAAGGAGTTCCAGCAACAAATGGACCAAGCCAAGGGCAGAGAAGGACAATGTTATGGAAGCAGAAGCAGATGGTCTTTGAGGCAGAATGAAACAGGATGCTAAATTTCTGAATGCTTTGGTCAGTAGCTGTAAGAGGGAAAAGAATTAATAGCAGAGATATAACATTAGTATCAGAAAACTGATTGAAAAAACTCAAAATAAATTGCAGGACTGAGTGCAGTCTCAGGACCTGAGCTAAAGGTAAAAAAAGAGGTTTGAGGAGACAGGTGATAATGAAAGAAAAAGTGATATTGCATGGGGAGAGGCCACCCTTTACAACGTTAGATAGAACAACTGTGAGGAAGGCAAGTTGAGTGATCACCAGTTTACTCAACACATGGCCAAGAGTGTAGTATGGTGAGCAGCAATATAACAAAGAAATCTCATCCAAAAGGAACTAATGAATGCATAGACCAAAGTGAAATGTTTTTTTGTACCATGGCTGTTCACATGTTCATTAGGATAACAATGATAGAATCATAAACGCGATAAGTAATAATATAAAATAATGAAGAAACAATGACTACTTCAACAAGATTGGGAGTCTGTCAGATGACTGCGCAGACAAGATCTGTATGTTTTGGGGCATCACATTCAATTACAGCAACATAGAAGGGGGTGGTATGAAGATGGATTGAATTAATTCTAAAAAGCAGCCTCAGCCTTATGGAAATATAGAGGCAGCATAGGATGGCAGCAAATAGCCAATTAATCTTAAGACGAGTGCTTTGCATTTACTATAACTCTAATTGAGGCCTCATTCTGCCAGAACTTTCTTGGAGAAAAAATTTGATAGTGCTGCAAAACATGCCCTAGAATAACACGGTGTGATGAACCCATGCCTGTTTTAATTGGTGCAGGATGCACAGAAAATTTGTTCTTCAGCTTCATTCACATTATTTCAGTGACTAGCCAGTATCAACCTAGCTGTTTATAAAAGAGCACATATATATACTGTTTCATGAGTGGCTAGCAACAGACTTCTTAAATAGTTTGTGCTTTACAGTAGCAAGTGGTGGTACAATTCATTCTAGAAGCATTGGCAACTTGCTTGAAAAAATGACAAATTAAGGATGAGAGGAGACTCTCAGATTTTCTAACCACTTTGGAGTCTTTGGTAGATGAAATGAAGACAAGTCTCAACCTAAGGAGGGGCCCTGAAAGCCTTTAAAGCACATCTTCAAACAGCTTTGGGAGCAAACAGCAATTGAGCTTAATGCGAGGAGTCAAGCCATTATATATGGATGCAATGCCACAATATGTTTAATGACCCCAAATGCTTGGTCAAGGTTTGTGAATACATCATGAATCTCAACTTTCCCCAAACACACCACCAGACTCACATGCTGCAAAATGCATTACACTCCCATCATTCACTAACCAAAAAAAAAAGTTTCAATCTGGGACCTAATATTCAAAAGCTCCACTATACTCTCACACACTTGCCATTATTTCAAGCTTCACACTTAAATCTTGCAGCTCCCACGTACTGATAGCTAGACAAATCAGCCAAGCACATTGGAAGATACTTGCTGGAGAAGGTGTAACATAAACAAGCACAATGAGGAAAAAGCCATCAACAGACAAGTGAGGCACCAACAGCTCAACTCCTTGTACAAAATGCTGGTCATTACCAAAGCAACTATCAGCAAGTGTGAAGCCAGCGGCAAACAAAAGACCACTTAAGAGGATGGTATGCCAAATTATTCTTCTCAAATCCCATTTCCCTGTCATCCCACAATCTCCTCTGATAACTTAAGCATATACCTATTACTTGCCCTCCCTTCCTTCACCATGAGTCTTCTGCCTTTTTCCTTTTAGATACCCAAAACCTCTCATATGGCTTGGTGAGCAGCAAAAGATCAATTCCAATTGCTCCCACTCTCGCCTACTCTCAGTTATACTCACAGCAACCAGCTTAGATGACAGCACTTCACAAATGAGTGACCTGCAGCAAGACTGGTGAAAAGGGTGGGTCAGGTGCCAGCATACTAGAAGGGCAGGTTTGTACATGAGTTCGTTTTCAGAGGACTTAAGTGAGGACTTTGATTGGCGGCATGCAGAAGGGGCTCTTCAGTATACACAATGAAAGCTTGGTGCACTGACAAGCCTGCTGTAAAGCTTGAAATATAAACAAACGTGTGAGAGATCAGCTCCAGTCTTGAAATGCGTTTTGCATGGAGCTTGTAGCCCATTTTGTCCAGCTTGGAAGAGGTGGCCAGCTACAATCCAACACTGGTGTACCCAACCATTATACAACATCTGATGGCCAGGTCTTCAGGTTCCACTGCAACACAAAAAAAAAGTCACTCAGCATACGAGTGCCATATTTGATGCTCTAACGCAAACTCAGCATGGAACCTGCAAACCCAGGTTACCACCATCATGACTCTGGATTCAAGTGCTCAAGGGACCATTGAAGGCGTCACTACAGTCAAATTACCAGAATTTCTGAGGTACCCAGAGAAGTGGAATACAAATCCATTATTCACAGGCCTAAACTGCTGGTGTTCATGGTGAGAGAGTCCAATCCAAAGCCAGCCTTCCTCAATCCAGAACTGTTCAAGGTTGTTGCACAAGGTTATCTGTGGCCTCCTACATTTCAAATCAGCCACTTTTTCAACAAGGATCCTGCAGCTATTGTGTTTGTATAGATCAATTATGTTAACTGCATAGATTGGAGAAGAATAAGGATCATGTTCACAAGGTTTGTAAAGGGAGAAGCAAGTTGGATATTAGGTGCTTCTTCACTTTCTGGGGAATAGTGGACCTGTGCATCAGGTTGCAAAATTAAATTACAGAAAATGCTGGAAATATAAAATTAAAAAGAAAATGCTAAACCAATAAATACTGATCAGCCTCTGTATTTTCTCTACAGATATTGCCTGACCTGCTGAGCATTTGCAGCACTTAGCATTTTCATTTTTGTAGATCAGGTTGCCTGTTAGTACAGTGAACATGCTTCCTTGAACTCCTTCACCTTATACAACATGCAGGTATTCTGTGAAATAAATCAAGGACAAGTAATCTTCTGGATTACTTTTGTTATTTTATGGGATTGGAAAAGGACTTTCCAGTTTGTCCCTATTGTTGACCTGGATTTTTATCTGGTTTTCCACCAGAAATTGCACAGCTACTGAGTGAGATGGAGACGCACTAAGTATTTCAACTGTTTGGGGCAGGCTGCATGGATCTGCTGAAATTCATAATACAGGTGAATATTTCCCCCAATATTTTCTCATTCATATCCACCTATTGGAAACACCAGTCCATTGTATATCTTTGAATTCTTCTTTGCTGCCAAATAAAATTATCACTTTTTTTCTATCCATGGAGATCCAGAGAAATCAGATATCACATTGTTTTCAGATTTATTCAACTCATTGAATTCAATGCTGCAAGTTACTGTAACAGGACTCCACATAAAACAAAAAGTGATCAACAGGAAATAAATCCAACAAACAGTGAACATATGTAAATTGCCTTATTACTATAATAATTTAGTAAAAAGATTAATCCAACAGGGAGCAGTACATTAAATAATGTTAATGTGCCTAATTAATTGGGCTGATTTCAAAGGCAGATTTCAGCAACTAAGAAAATTTCTTTCCCAGAGTGGTTGAACTTGAATCAATTTAGCTTTCCAAAAAAGGTAACTAGTCATTTCCTTATAGGCCCAAGCAATTTTAGCAACTGCTACTCAGTTAAGCATCTGACAGCAAAACCCCAGCAACTAGTTGTGAAGAGGATTATCTTTCAAATCAATCCTGAAATTGATTCCAAGTCACACTATTCATCAGCCTGGAGCTATACTATAAAATTAGGAACTTGGAAGTATTTCTACCACTTTACACACCATTTAATTTCCATAAATAGAACTGAAATCATTGAAGATTTTGGAACAACTACACAGTAAGCATTGTTTAAGATTTAGCAAATCTAAAATACTCACTTAGAAACTTAAAGTTACATATAGTTTTTACATGTATCCATGAAATGTCCAGTGAAAAGATTAGGATTGTGATTTTTTTGTGATAAATATGGTCCCACTCACTACCTCTCTTTCATGTAATAGTAATTGTTAGATAATGGTGCAGAGAATCAGTTTGACAATTCATTAATTCCTGCTTAGTACAATTCTGTATTTTCAAATGTAAGATGCAGATCACTGCAATTAAAGAATAAAAAACATAAGATATGAATATGTTTTGAATATTTTGTTAGAACTAAACAATGTTTTTAGAAATGATTTTTCTTCCAACCAGATCCTATCCGGATACATCACAGCTTGGTCTGGCAACCGCTCTGCCCAAGACCAAAAATTTGCAGAGTTATGGACACAGCTCAGCACATCATGAAAACCAGCCTCCTGTCCATTGACTCTATCTACACTTCCTGCTGCATCAGGAAAGCAGCCAGCGTAATCAAAGACCCCTCCCACCAGGGTCATTCTCTCTTCCCCCACCTTCCATCAGGCAGCAGATACAAAAGCTTGAAAACACACACCACCAGACTCAAGGACAGCTTCTATCCCGCTGATATAAGACTATTGAACGGACCTCTTGTATGATAAAGATGAACTCCTGATCTCTCAAACCGCATCATGGCCCTTGCATCTTATTTGTCTACCTGCACTGCACTTACTCTGTAACTGTAACACCCTATTCTACATTCTGTTATTGCTTTTCCCTTGTACTACCTCGATGTACTTATGTTTGGAATGATATGTATGGATGGCATGCAAAACAAAGTTTTTCACTGTATCTCAGTACATGTGACGATACTATTATTATTATTATTGGTTTATTATTGTCACGTGAAAAACTCGTCTTGCATACCATTCATACAGATCAATTCATTACACAGTACATCGAGATAATATGGGGAAAACAATAACAGAATGCAGAATAAAGTGTAATAGCTATAGACAAAGAGCAGTGCAGGTAGACAATAAGGTGCAAGGTCATAACGAGGTACATTGTGAGGTCAAGATTCCACATTATCGTACCAGAGAACTGTTCAATAGTCTTATAGCAGCAGGATAGAAGCTGTCCTTGAGCCTGGTGGTACGTGCTTTCAGACTTTTGTATCTTCTGTCCGATGGGAGAGGGGAGAAGAGAGAATGTCCAGGGTGGACGGGACTTTTGATTCTGTTGGCTGCTTTACCAAGGCAGCGACAAGTGTAGACAAGAGTCCATGGAGGGGAGGCTGGTTTCCACAGCTCTCTGCAGTTTCTTGAGGTCTTGGGCAGAGCAGTTGTAATAATGAGCCATGATGCATCCGGATAGGATATTTTCTATGGTGCATCAATAAAAATTGGTGAGGGTCGACGGGGATATGCCAAATTTCTTTAGTGTATTAAGGTAGTAAAGGCACTGGTGAGCTTTCTTGGACGTGGCATCTATGTGGTTGGACCAGGGCAGGCTATTGGTGATGGTCACTCCTAGGAACTTGAAGCTCTCAACCCTCTTGACCTCAGCACCATTGATGTAAAACAGGATCATGTGCATCGCCCCCCTTCCTGAAGTCAATGACCAGCTCTTTTCTTTTGCTGACGCTGAGGGAAAGGTTGTTATTATGACCCATGTCACTAGGCTCTCTATCTCCTTCCTGTACTCTGACTCATCGTTATTTGAGATACAGCCACTATGGTGGTATCATCTGCAAACTTGTAGATGGAGTTAGAGCAGAATCTGGCCATGCAGTCATGAGTGTATAGGGAGTAGAGTAGTGGGCTGAGGACGCAGCCTCGTGGGGCTCCAGTGTTGAGAATAATTGTGATGGAGATGTTGCTGCCTATCCTTACTGATTGCAGTCTGTTGGTCAGGAAGTCAAGGATCCAGTTGCAAAGGGAGGTGTTGAGTCCCAGGTCTAGGAGTTTGGAGACGAGTTTTCTTGGAATTATAATATTGAAGGCAGAGCTGTAGTCAATAAACAACAGTCTAATGCAGGTGTCTTTACTGTCCAGATGTTCCAGAGATGAACATAGGGCCAGGGAAATGGCATCCACCATAGACCTGTTTTGGTGGTAGACGAATTGCAGTGGGTTGAGGTTGTCTGGGAGGCTGGAGTTAATGCGTGCCATGACCAGCCTCTCAAAGCACTTCATGATTGTAGATGCCAGAGCCACTGGGTGGCAGTGATTAAGTCACTTTACCTTGTTTATCTTAGGTACCGGGATGATAGTGGTCTTCTTAAAGCAGGTGAGCACCTCAGATTGAAAGAGAGAGAGGTTAAAAATGTCTTCAAATCCCCCTGCCAGCTGATCTGCACAGGATCTAAGGACGTGGCCAGTGACACCATCCGGGCTTTCCACGGGTTCACTCTCTGGAAGACTGATCTTACGTCCACAACAGTGACTGAGAGTTCAGGTGCATTGGAGTCTGTCAGGGTGGGTGGTGACATTCCAATCCCCTTCCGTTCAAAATGTGCATAAAACTAATTACCAATCTTTTCCTATTGAGCCACTGGAGTGAAAGATCGTTGGATAGTTTTATAAAATGAGTCAGGTAGACAAAAATAGTGCCTACAATTAGAATGATAATGCAGAGTTTCTACTTACTATAATAATATGTTTAAGTATTTTGATCACTGAATTTATTGACAGTGGAAATATGATTTCAGCAATTAAAGAATGATTCTTTTTAATTATCCACCACATTATGAAATAAATAACAGAACAAAGCAAGAATGGTCTTACCAAGATCAAATACATAAATTGATATTAATTATCAGTATATAGTTAAATTTTTGAAAAAAAATTGTTATTGTCAGCACAAATCTGAATAAGAATAACATTTGTTGCGCCTTATTATCACAGTCAGCCACAGCTATCAATTAGTTCATAATCTGACGAGCACTGGAATAATTTGATGACTGCATTTTCCAGTAAAGCCAAGTTGATACAGCTTTATTTAATTTTGCAACATCTAATTTTACACATTTGAATTACTAGTTTTATCTCATACATTTGTAAATTTGAAATTCATCACTTTTGTTCATGTAAGAATTATACTGAAATTTTGGTACTAGATTCTAAAGAACATCATTATCCTCCCAAAAATTTGATAATCATTTCGGCAATACTTGTACATAAAATTTTCCTGAAGAATATTTACTGTAGTGCAATGCAATTCATGTTATTCTTTGTGTCCAAGCAAAGAAAAACTTAGATTGTTTCAAAAGACAACACCCTCCCGCAAATTATATTGCCCAAGTCCATCCTGCTTTTCTCATTGAATAAGAATTTCCTGAGAGCTTTTAAGAGAAAACATATTCATTGTCTTTCGCAGAAAATCTTGCACAATGAATTTGTGCAGAAATATGTGAATTTCCTCAAATTAATTATATTTGTTGAGTAAGTGCATCAAGGGAAATGGAGTTGTTGTACAAACTAGATACAGTCTTAGTGAATTCTGAACAGGACAGAGAGGCTAGGTGATCTACTCTTGTTCTCACATTCCTGCTTCCAAATATTAACACTGCTATCAAATCATGTCTGCTAAAATACAGCTTAGTTCATTAACTGAGCTCTGACCATTCATCCAGAAGACCAGATGGCATAAAAGAGCAAAAGTTTCTATTCTTAATGATTTCTAGTAATTTGGTTTTAATCTGTCTTTACTGAGACCCATATTGCATTTTCTAAAGCATTTACCTTTGTACCTAATGGTCCTAAATTGTAGCCTGGTGGATTCAAACTTCAAAATTGGTAGTAAGGATAAGATAAAACAAACTTATCCAAAGAAGGAAAACCTGCTATGTTCCACACTTACCTTTGTCCCAACATGTTTAAACTGATTTACACTTGTTTTATGCTTTAATTTTCAAGAAATTAAGGCATAACTTCCCACTGGAAAAAATAGTGTAAAAATCAGTCTCACTTCTATGTAACTGTGATCTAGGAAACCGTGGTCTAATGGCTCCAGATGGAACAGTTCTGCTGCATCTGCATGAGCTGCTATGGATGAATTTTTGAAATTACACAATTTTGCAAACATAGAGTTCTCTATCCCTATCATAGCCATTCTGTGTTATGTAATTAAAGTTCTTCCATCTAGTGTGAATCCAGTACATCACATTTACTCGAGGCATCACACTTCTGTTAGATAAAAACTATGATATTCTCAGTTAAGTGAGTCAATCTGATTAGCTCAATTATTCTACTGATTGTGTGTAAACCAGCAAATAATATAAAAAAGACAGTAAGAGCTTTTACACAGAAATAGAAGGAAGAGAGTAGTTAAAGTAAATGTTTGTCCCTCAGCAGATGAGACTGGGGAATTAATAATGGGAAATAGAAAACTGAATTGATACTAAATAATTATTTTGTATCAGCCTTCACAATAGAGGACACTAAAAACATCCAATAATAATAATAGATAATCAGGAGACTGCAGTGGGGAAGAAACTTAACACAATCTCTATCAGTAGAAAAAATGTATTTGCCAAACTAATGGGGCCAAAGGCTGATAAGTTCTCTGGATGGCCTGTATCTGAGGGACTTAAAGGAACTGGCTGCAGAGATGGTGAATATGTTGACTGTCATCTCCCAAAATTTCTTGGATTCTGGGAACACTATTCAAAAAAGACAGAGGTAGAAAACAGAAAACAGAAAACTATAGGCCAGTACCTAAAATCCATCATTGGGAAAATGCTGGAATCTTTATAAAGGAAATAACAGCATTTCAAAAATTATAAGGCAGTCAAGCATTGTCAATGTGGTTTTATGAAAGTTCAAACATGTTCGACAAATTTGCTGGAGTTCTTTGAGGATGCAATAAACAGTGGATAAAAAGAATCTGGTAGATTTGTATAGGGATTTGCAGAAGGCATTCACATTCTGCAGCCATATTTGGTGGGTTATTAAGTTGTGAGGAGGACATAGCTAACAAAGCTATATCAGTTCAGTGGACATGAGGTCCACAGGGTATAATGTGGGAAAATGTGGGAAAATGTGAGGTTATCCACTTTAGAAAGAATGAAAAAACAAATTATTATTTGAACAGAGTGAGGCTATGAAATGTATAAAGGGATCTGAGAGGGTGTTCACACACATGAAAAACATCATAGGGCACTGGTGATAGCACATGGAGTACTGCATATGGGTTTTAAGGAAAGGTATACTTGCTCTGGAGGCAGTGCAGAGAAAGTATATTTGGTAGATTCCTGGAATAAATGGGTTGGTATATGAAGAAAAGTTTAGCAGGTTAGGCCTATACTTATTGGAATACATGTTCAGTAAGATCACCTCCCATTCTTCTATCAGATTCTGAGGGGGATTGACAAGTTGAACGCTGAGGACCAGTTGGGGTATTTAGAACAACAGGGCAGAGTTTCAGAATAAGAGGGCGCCCATTTCAGAAGGACGTGAGGAGGAACTTCTTCTCTTAGAGGGCCATGAATCTTTGGCACTCTCTCCCCAAGAAGAACGGTGGAGGCAGAGTTACTGAACATATCCAAGGAAAAGATTTGATAGACATTTAAATTATGAGGAGTCAAGAGGTATGGGGAAAGGGTGGGGAAGTTCTGCTGAGGCAAAGATTAAACAGACCGTGATGTTACTGAATGGTGGAGCAAGCTCATGGCTGACTCCATTTCTTAGATCCTTATGATTATTAACAACTCTGTGCAATTCTCATATACTAGGAAATTAATCACTTTTTGAAAAGTTTTCTAATTAAGAATCATTAAGTAGTTGTTTTGGAAGGTATAAAAATGTTAGAAGTGGCAAAAGAATTGTTATTTTAGAACAGAAAAATAGATATTCCCAATGTTATCTAGTGGTGTTTAATGACAACTATATCAGAGTATTTTCTGATGAGTGGCACCTTACTTAAAGAACTCTGACCTCTGCACAAACTTCCTTGCCCTGACAAGATCTCCACTTTTCAAATGTAAACTGTAGCTGAGAGTTTGAATGCTTTTGCCTGCTGTTTAAAATCGATGATGGCTATTTACTTTTGTAGCCAATGCAGCTGAAAGTGATGTGTATCATCATTCATTGATCAGTTTAGCATGCAGTGGGAAGGGAGACACATTGAGGGGCTAACATTTCAATGCAATGGATTGTACAGGCCATGAAAAATTCCTCATGGATAAATGAGTGAGGTTCATTTAAACTGTAGCGACTCACTGTCCGAGCAAGCAAACCGGCTCGGTGGTCGGGTCACGTGTCGTCGGAGCGGCGAGGCCCAAGATGGCATTGGGCCTTCGTCTTCCCCGAGCGACAGGGAGAACCCGCGCGCGGGAAAGGTTTGATGACGTAGCGTATACGTCATTTCCGTTTTCCGTGGGCAGGAACAGTCTCTCTTAAAAGGCCCGTGCAAGGCGGGAAAATAAACAAGTTCTTGTTCTGTAACCCATCGACTAGTGTCTTGTTTTCACATCGCGGTAGCAGCCGCTACATTGGTGACCTCGACGGTCCAAATGGATTTTGGACCCCCACAAGGGCCGACAACGCAGCAGCCAACACAGTGGCACTCAAGCTGCCCACCTTTTGGACGCTTCGTCCCAGTGTCTGGTTCGACCAGGCCGAAGCACAATTCCACCTTCGGCAGATCACCTCCGACTCCACAAAGTACTACCACGTGGTCAGCTCTCTGGACTAGGAGACAGCCACCCAGGTCGGAGACTTCATCCAGTCTCTTCCAGAGGAGGACAAGTACCCAGCTTTCAAAGACCTTCCGATTCAGACCTTCGGCCTCTCCCGTCACGAGCGCGCCGCCCGCCTGCTTCATCTCGACGGCCTGGGGGACAGATCCCCATCTGCCCTAATGAATGAGATGCTGGCATTGGCTGAGGGACACAAGCCCTGCCTAATGTTCAAACAGGCCTTCCTCGATCAACTACCTGATGACATTCACCTGCTGTTAGCCGATGCAGATTTCAGCAACCCACATGAGGTAACTGCCCGGGCAGATGTCCTGTGGAAGGCCAAACGCGAGAGCAGGTCATCCGTTGGCCAAATCGCCAGGCTGCGAGCCCAACGCCTACCTAAACCAGTCCCAGCAACCGAGCGACCACACCCCAGAAACACAGATGACGACACTGGCGACCAGCTGTGTTTCTACCATCAGAGGTGGGGCGCAGAGGCCCGTCGATGGCGCCCACCCTGCAAGTTTCAGGGAAACGCCAGGGCCAGCCGCCACTGATGGCTACGACGGCTGGCCGCCGACACAGCCTCCTATTCGTTGGGGTCAAGCAGTCCGGGTGGCATTTCCTCGTCGATACTGGAGCAGAGGTCAGTATTTTGCCTCTGACCAGCTGCGACACTTGTAACAGGCAACAAGGTCCTGTACTCAGTGCTGTAAACGGCACAACGATATGGACTTTCGGTACCCGTACACTTCAATTACAATTCGGCGGCACCCGTTTTACCTGGAATTTTACCCTTGCCGCCGTCACCCAACCACTCCTAGGAGCCGATTTCCTTCGGGCCCACAGCCTGTTAGTCGACCTGCGAGGGAAGCGGCTAGTGCACTCCAGAACTTTCCAAACCTACCCCTTGGGAGAAGCCAGCCTACCAGCCCCGCGCCTGGACTCCATTTCCCTGTCTGGCAACAAGTTCACCAAGCTCCTAGCTGGGTTCCCATCGGTTTTGGCACCTCAGTTTAAAAATTCGATGCCCAAACATGGGGTGCGGCACCACATCATTACCACAGGGCCACCCCATCATGCCTGAGCACGACGACTACTCCAGACAAGCTCCGCCTGGCAAAGGAAGAGTTCCATCGCATGGAGGAGCTGGGGATCGTTCGCAGGTCAGACAGCCCCTGGGCCTCCCCCCTGCACATGGTCCCCAAAGCCACCGGTGGGTGGAGGCCCTGCAATGACTACCGCAGGCTGAATGATGCCACCACCCCGGACCACTACCCCATCCCTCACATCCAGGAATTCACGGTGAACCTACATGGGGCCCGCATCTTCTCCAAGGTGGACCTCGTTCGGGGATACCAACAAATCCCGGTCCACCCGGGTAACATCCCCAAAACTGCAATTATCACCCCATTTGGCGTCTTTGAGTTCCTTCGAATGCCGTTCGGCCTTAAGAACACCACGCAGACTTTCCAGCCGCTGATGGACGCGATAGGCTGAGACCTGGACTTCGTGTTCATTTACTTAGATGACATACTAATCGCCAGCTGTGACCGCCAAGAACACCTTTCCCACCTCCGCTAACTGTACTCCTGTCTCTGTGATTTCGGCCTCACGATCAACCCGGCCAAGTGCCAATTCGGACTTGACTCTATCGATTTCCTCGGCCACAGAATCACCAGCGACGGAGCAACACCCCTACCCGCCAAGGTAGACGCTATCCACCATTTTGCCTGTCCCAACACAGTCAAAGGCCTACAGGAATTCCTGGGGATGGTCAACTTTTACCATCGGTTCATCCCTGCAGCAGCCCGTATCATGCGCCCTTTGTTCTCGCTGATGGCTGGTAAGGGCAAGGACATGGCCTGGAACGACGAAGCTGCGGCTGCCTTCGTTAAGGCCAAGGACGCCCTGGCAGACGCCATGATGCTTGTACACCCTAGGACAGACGTCCCAGCTGCCCTCACAGTGGACGCATCCAACACCGCGGTTGGTGGAGTACTGGAACAACTAATCAAAGGCCGTTGGCAACCCTTGGCATTTTTCAGCAGGCACCTTAGATCACCCAAACTGAAATACAGCGCTTTTGATCGGGAACTTCTAGTGCTGTATCTGGTGGTCTGGCATTTCTGGTACTTTTTAGAAGGCAGGCCTTTCACCGCTTTCACTGACCATAAGCCTTTGACCTTCGCCTTCTCCAAAGTCTCCGATCCCTGGTCAGCTCGTCAGCAGAGACATTTGTCCTACATTTCCGAATTCACAATGGATATCCAACGTGTCTCAGGAAAGGACAATGTCGTTGCTGATGCACTTTCCAGACCGACCATCCACAGCCTGTCCCTGGGTGTCGATTACACGGCCCTGGCTGACGCACAGCAAGCCGACGATGAGCTGCCCAGCTACAGAACCGCAGTCTCGGGCCTGCAGCTCCAAGATTTCTTAGTCGGTCCAGGTCAGCAGACCCTCCTTTGCAACATCGCAACAGGTCAACCCCGCCCTATAGCTCCTGCAGCCTGGCAGAAACATGTTTTCAATTCGATACACGGGTTGGCGCACCTGTCCATCAGATCAACTGTCCGACTGGTCGCCAGCAAGTTCGTCCGGCATGACCTGCGCAAACAGGTCAGTGAGTGGGCCAGGACTTGTCCGAACTGCCAGACATCAAAAATCCAACGACACACCAAGGTCTCGCCACAGCAGTTCGAACCTACCCGTAGAAGGTTCGACTACATCCACGTCGACCTCATTGGTCCTCTGCCAGTTTCAAGAAGAGCCCAGTACCTCCTTACCATCGTGGACCGGCTCACAAGGTGGCCAGAGGCAACCCCTCTATCTGACATCACGACTGATTCCTGCGCCCGGGCGCTGCTCACAACTTAGATCTCACGTTTTGATGTTCCGGCCCACATCACTTCGGACAGGGGCACCCAGTTTGCCTCCAGCCTCTGGTCTGCATTAGCGAACATGCTGGGGACGCAGCTGCACACCACCACGGCCTACCACCCTCAATCAAACGGGTTAGTGGAACGTTTCCACCACCATCTAAAATCAGCCTTGATGGCCTGCCTGAAGGGTCCTAACTGGGTCGACGAACTGCCTTGGGTCCTGCTCGGCATATGCACTGTACCCAAGAAAGATCTCCACGCTTCATCAGCTGAACTTGTGTACGGGGCACCCCTGGTCATCCCAGGGGATTTCGTACCGGCCCTTCGGGGCCAAGAGGAACAACCCACGGCAGTCCTGGAAAGACTGCACGAGAGGCTCGGCAACTTGGCACCGATTCCTACTTCGCGGCATGGTCAAGCCTCATCCTGTGACCCAAGGAACTATGAGACTGTAAGTTTGTTTTCGTTCACAGGGGCACACCTCAGGCACTGTTGCAATGACCATACGAGGGGCCGTTCCGGGTCATCAGGAATAATGGGTCCACCTTTATTTTGAACATTGGGGGCAAGGAAGAGGTCTTCACGATGGACCGCCTCAAACCAGCCCATTTAGATCTACAACAACCGGTCAAGGTTCCAGCACTGCGACGCAGAAGCCGACCTCTTAAGCAACGGCTAACACAGCCCGCAAACCTTGCGGACTGTGTCGCCGGTTCTGGGGGAGGGGGGGTTGTTGTGTAGCGACTCACCGTCCGAGCAAGCGAACCGGCTTCAGCGGTCGGGTTGCGCGTCGTCGGAGCGGCAAGGCCCAAGATAGCGTTGGGACTTCGCCTTCCCTGAGCAACAGGGAGAACCCGCGCTAGGGAAAGGTTTGATGACATAGCGTATACGTCATTTCCATTTTCGGTGGGCAGGAACAGTCTCTCTTAAAAGGCCTGTGCAAGGCGGGAAAATAAACCAGTTCTTGTTCTGCAACCCATCAACTAGTGTCTTGTTTTCACATCGCATAGCAGCCGCTACAAAACCATTGGACAAACTGATCATCTCAGGGTATATATTGGGCAAGAACACAAGTCTCAGTCATAGAAACACTAGGTTTTACTCAGCTTACAAGTGGATCTGATCAATGTGATATCACCCTCTCCTATACATGCCGACACTCTTGATTAATGCTCCCTGTCCTATTAGAGTCAGAACACCACACAACACAGAAGCAAGCAGTTTGACCCACTGAGTTCAACCTGACCATCAGGCACCCATTTACGTACACCAATCCTACACTAATCCCACTTTTAGGCTCTGCTATCTTTATTCTTCTCCATGGAACCAGCTGTCCATTCAGTCTGAGTCACTGGTTACAAGGATGAAGGGTGTGTGTAGGAGGCGGGGTTCTTGGGGGGCGGGGGAGACCATGTGAACCTTAAAAAGGGAAAAAAAGGTGGAAAAATAAGAACTCAAGAGGATTCAAGAGGAAACTAAAGCCACTGACGTAGGGAAATTTTTCCCTTTGCTTTTGAAAATAGCAAGAGAGCCAATGTCACTTATGAAACAGACTGCCAGGTAACAGATAAAATATGACTATCAAAAAACTTTCAACAGGCAGATTAAGTTAAATAATATTACAGACCTCACTTAAGTACTATTAAAATAAGGTGCTTCATAGAAGTGTACTCACAAATTGATTTGAACCCTGATTTTTGCAGAAATCATGCAAAAGTTAATTTTACCTCGATAGATCATGCTAGTGACCATTTTATGGTGAAATCACACCAGGCACGAATTTGGACTGAGCACATTTGTGGACTATTTATGTTCACATGCCTCCGGTTTTCCAGTGTTCGGAAGGACTAATGTCACTATTCATGTAAGCTCATTTCAACTCTTCACAACACAGATTGGAGCTTGAAACAGTAAATAACTGGGAGCATATTATGCTAGTTTGTTCTTTCTCTCAGTATTTATATGGCCACTCTGCTGACAGAAGACTTGAGTAAACACCTTCAAAGCTCAATTCAGAATGTACAAACACCTTTCAAACTCCACAGAGTGTTCTAAATGTAGCAGGGAAAGCTTTCTCCAGTATTTATCTGTTGGCAAACTCAGTGCAATCCATTCACATCCTTACTGAGTAACCTCTGGCCAAGTCTGCAACAATGCCAGCAGCCTGTACACTAGTTCATCTCTGCTGAATGTAATTTGAACAATACTAGTGTGCTCAAAATCAATTACAACCCCAGTGCTGTTCTTGTCCTACCACCTTATATGCGAGTTTCCAGTGTCCTAGTGCTACATGACAGTGTCCCACCCCTCTGATTGCAGTCTGGCTCTGGAAGACTGCTCCTTTTCCTTTGAGTCCATATAGGAAGCTCTAGCCATAAATGTTCTGGCTCAGAATGCTGCACAGAGACAACTGAAGGATGTTTGGGATGGCTGGCTGTGGGGCATAGATGATCCTGATACCAGGGAGGTCATGGTGAGAGGTGATGGTGTGGGGGGGACATCAATGTTTTGGGCCTGCATGCCAGACAATCCCTCAGGGACTGAGTAGACAATGCTACAACCAAGCTGCTGGCATTCAGACCACTCCTTCATTGTTTTAACCTCCAGTCCCTGAGCTGGCCCACTGATAATCCTTCAATTCTAGTCCCTTCTGTCTTCACTTTTCTCCATGGAATCAGCTCTCGGTTCAGTCTGAGGCTTTGGTTACAAGGATGAAGGGTGCATGTGGGAGGCAGGATTCCTGGGGGAGAGGGAGAGCATGCGAACATGTCCCAGCTCTTAAAGAAGGAAGACAAGTTCCTATGTACCTCATCTCTTCTCCTCCAGGAGAGCCATCGACATATAAGAGACAATTCTCTGGTGGCATATCACTGTTCCTTTATAGAGTCAAAATGCTCCCATCTGGCAGAGAACAGACATCTAGTTGGCTCAGTGCAAGTCTGCAAAGAAGCAGAAAGCCCTCAGGTAGCCTCCACATATGCTTCAGCAGCTGCTGTCACCTGCATCAGTTGGCTCACTGTGACAGGATTGTCACCAATTTCCAGAAAAGGAGTGCAGAACCTCCAGGGTGGACAGTGTGATTTCTTGCTTCTGTATACATTCTGTGGGAGCTGGGACATGGCTCTTTCAAGCTCCTTGACATCTCCTACATTCAGTGAGGCAGGACTGATAGCTTACTGACTACCTTTTGAACATCCATTTGAAGACATTTCAATTGTGTTTTCCATCTGAAATTATTTCAGGTTTCCCAGGTAGTACAAACTGTGGCAGGAAATAAGGTTCCCCAACCCCCACCCGTGGTCTGCCCAATGGCCTCTGACTGTTCATGTTGTCAAAGATCTTTTCAATGCTTCTAAATCTCTCTGATGATTGGAATTGAAAAACATTGGAAATAATTTTAAAATGAAAATATTTTAAAACACTTAAAAATAATAAATTCATTTGAAATCATATTTAACATGAAGTTAATTGAAAACATTGCCATTGATTAGAATTAAGAAGAAGCCTTTTCATTGTCAGCAACCTAATTCAAATGAATGGACCCACATTAGATGCATCAGCTATGGTTGGCATAAAGCTAAGAAGCCAGCCCCTTGGCTCAGTACATTATGGAATGAACCTGTGCCTGCAAGCAACCTTCATTCTGTTCCATACTTCTGTGCTGCAATGCTTGCAAATTTGGTATGTGTTGACAGTTACACTATGCTGAGCCAGTGGTCCTCAATGGAATGGCTGGCTTAAGAGAAGCATTGTTCGCTCATTGTTTGTCAATGCACCTGGCAGGTTGCAAATCACACCTGCTCTTCAAGAGGTTTGAGGTTCAGTGGCCCCTCTGCCGACTAAGTGCAGAATGGCATTCTCTTTTAGGGGAAGGCACTGCACTAATGAGAGCCTCCCTCCTACATAAAACAGGCCCTTTCTGCCTAACAAGTCCGTGTTGCCCATTTTAAACCCATGTTAATCTACCCGTATGTCTTTAGAATGTGGGAGGAAAGCGGAGCACCCAGAGGAAACCCACACATACACAGGGAGAACATACAAACTCCTCACAGATAGCGACGGGAATCGAAACCTGATCACTGGCACTGTAATAGCGTCATGCTAACCGCTACGCTACTGTGCCATAGCTTACGGATAGCTTATGTTCTGTTCTGCCCCATCTTTCACAAAGTGGAGGTAATGAAGGACATTGTGTAACTTTCCATTATCATCCCTTTGGAAAGCAAACATCAAGAATAATGTGCAGAAGGAAGAAGAAATTGTCTGTGTCAGTGTAAGGTTAGTAGGACCTAATATATTCTCAGGAGGCAGTGGGAACAAACACTGGCAGAGGTTAATTCCAGGAGTGTTGCATTGAAAACATGGACTCAGTCTGGGAAGAAGATTATTAATTTGACATGAATGCCTTCAGATCCAATAACCTACAAATTATACCACCAACGTCAACCACTGGTCAATTATCTGCATTTCCATTGTCATCGACCATCTATCAACTATCTCTAACAATCAGTCATTAACTCAAAAAATTCATCGTCTTTCCTATTTCTTGCAGAAGAGCTGTTTAACAGTAAACAGGAATTGGAGGATGATAAGTATGTTTCAATAATTTAACCCTCATGGAAGAGGCGGTGCTGGTTGTCATGAGAAGGGGATCTTTAGACAAAATGATATAGGAGGAAACTGCATTTGAAGACACAGGACCCAGCTGCACTCGACCAGTGTAGGAGGGAAGGATAGTGCAGGTGCCACTGCTGTGTGATTAGTTTGCACACTGGTTCTGCAGCAGTTGAATGGATAAGGACATTGTTGGGCCAGAATGATGGGCACATAACCAAATGGTTGGTACAGTGTAAAGTTGGCTTAGTTCTTATTGTAGACTTCCTATGCACTTGTATGTGAACTTCAAACTGCTGTCACGAAATACGTTAGGAGTAAATTAATCCTTGTCAATCAACAGCCAATATTTGACCGGCCAATGCTGGGTAAGGTTTAGCTAATACAAAAGGCTGCATCAAAATGAAGTTACTGTAATTACATCAGGATTTCAACTGCATGATAAGCTGCCTGAGATTGTACTCCATTTGAATTGTGAAGGGGAAGTTCAAATATTCCACCCATTCCATAGAGCATCAGAAGGAAGTTCCTGTGCTGCAAGTAAGCGTATCTGTATAGTTCAAATTTTCAAATGTTTCATTTTGATAAACTTAACATACTTGAAATTAATGACTGATTTATATTTAAACAATGTGGCCCATTTATGATTTTGGATTCCCCAAGAATAACTGCACAGGCTATTGACTGTACTTCCACACAACATGTGATACATACAAATGGAAAAAAAATCCTGTTCTTGACTTGCAGTAGCCTTGGAAGAAGTAATTAAAGACTTTAAACTTAAAATGGGAACATTTTAGAGAATCAGAGAATTTTAGGCTGAATTTCTTTCATACAATTAAGCTTTGCTAGTAACGTGATTATGAATTTAATGCTTATCAACTCTATTTTTATTTCTTTTCAACAAAACTGTTCCTTGAAGTCACCTGCTACACCATGGGGCAAACAGACATCTCTGTCACTTCGTGCCTGCTAACCCATTAAGCAACCCAGGCATTCTGTAGTCCATTCACACACTCACATTAAAAATCACAATGGGTGATGTTTAGAGAAAATAAAAAATGTGAATGGTCAAGAATAAAATCCTCATTCAATGCATTTGTACATGTCTGTTCAACATTTACTTCCCTTGCCGGTAGAATACATTGTCATCCAGCGCTGTAATATACAAGATTATTTTAATCTTATCTGCCAAGTGGAAATATTGCAAGTAAGTGGAGAAACTGGCTAGCTGACTTCCTGACTGACCTCCCAGTCCAATTCTGTTCTCCTGAATTTCAACATGCTCTTTTGAACTCGTGGAGCCCAACAAACCGACCTGACTATACTGTTGGGTGCATATTCTGGTTAAATGGAGCCATGATGGCTCAGTACTTTGTCAAGATCAGGATGATTTGCTTAGTATTACCAGCATGTAAATAGATGTTTAAAATTGTTATATTTATAGCAATATAGGTCCTCCCTAGCTTATGAGCACACGACTTAAGTACAGCCCTTACACACAAATGTTTGGGGGACCGTGGGATGGATTTATCGGCTGCTGTGGGGCATCTTCTGCCAAGTGGGAACTCAGTTCGCAGCCACATTTCTGACTTGCGAACTCTTCAGGTGACAGACAGCTCACAGGAACACAACCCTACCCTAACCCAGGTAGGACCTGTAAGGTCAGATCTGGAGAAAATTATAAATATTCTGGCTATAATTACACATTCATGGTTGGGTTGGGTCAGGATTTAATTTTATATCTGAGCAGAATTCTAGTGGTAGGGACACCCAACCCAAACCAGCCAGGTCCTTCTTTAACTCTGTACATTGGAGAACAACTGCAGTTTTACCTTGTATGCTGAGTGGTGATAAGGTTGTCACACAAGTTCCTTAGATCTTGGCTTGCAGCCTTAATACTTTTACATTCTTTTGAGTTTCTAAATAGGAGCAGGAACAGGCAATGCAGCCCCTTGAGCCTGCTTTGCCTTTCAATGAGTTCATAGCTGATCTGAACTTGGATTCAATTTCACTTTTCTGCAGGTTCCCTTTCTAAAATCCTTTCTGTCCCAGCCCTGAATATACTTAATGACTCAGTCTCAATGGCTATTGAGAGCAGCTATTTCCAAAGATTCACAAACTTTGAAAAGAAATTCATCCTCATTTCATTCTTCTTAATTTATGCCCAGTGATTTGAGATCCCCTCACCAAGAGAAACATCCTTATCAACCACCTCAAGATCTAAGGTACTTCAAAAGAACCCATACTCTGTCTATACTTCTTGCTGCCTCAGTAAAGCAGCCAGCATAATCAAAGACCCCACCTCCCCTGACATTCTCTCTTCTCCTTCCTCCCATTGGGCAGAAGATACAAAAGCCTGAAAGCACATACAACCAGGCTCAAGGAGAGTTTCTATCCCACTGTTATAAGACTATTGAACAGTCCCCTAGTAGGATAAGATGAACTCTTAACCTCAGAATTTTGCATCTTATTGTCTGCCTGCACTGCACTTTCTCTGTAACTGTGACACTTTATTCTTCATTCTGTTATTAGTTTCCCTTGTACTACCTCAATGCACTGTTGTAATAAAATGATCTGTATGAATGCCATGCAAAACAAAGTTTTTCACTGTAGCTCAGTACATGTGACAATGATAAACCAATTTACCAATTTAATTTTAATTTACATTCTCCTAAACTCCAAAGATTAGAGGTCAAACACTAGATAACCTCTTCATAAAGAAATCTTATATCTAGAATCAATTTAGTGAACTTTCTGTGAATTGCCTCCAGGGAAGTGCATCCATCATTAAATTATGATGTCTCAAATCTGTACCCTGTATTGCAGGTGTGGTCTTAAACTCCTATAGAGTCGTAGTAAAACTTGTCCACCATCCCTCTTTCAATAAATGACAATATCTAATTTGCCTTTCTAATTACATGCTGAATTTGGATACTTATTTTCTCTGTTCATTGCCAACTTGTTTGAATATGCTTTAATTGAAGGTCATTGCCCTGAAACATTAACTCTGCTTTTGACTCCACTGATGCTGTCTGGCCTGCTGAATCTTTCCAGCAATTCACGTTTATATTTCAGATTTCCAGCATATGTCATATTTTGCTTTTGTGATTTAAGCTGATCTCCTTGGAGGGCCAGGCAGGAGAAGGAAAGCAAGGGTGATCAACATTTGAGATTATACAGCCATTATCTTTGGGAGTCAAGGTGATGTTGTACCTGTGTATTGTTTATATAAAGCTGCTGTTAAAAGATATCAAAAAAGTAGTTTAATTTATCAATTATATCTTTGTATATATAGACAATTGAAAACCACTCTATTTGCAAAAAGTATTTTTTGTTATCATGAAATTTACAATATTCTGTTTTGCATTATATCAAAGCATTTACACATACAGTATATGCATTTACATGTATAAACACATAACATTTGTATAATTTAGTAATAAATGTCCTCTAATCAGTACCATAAATTCAGTTATTAAATGTGCATCTGCAACTGAGCATATCTTGCATAGTCAGAAAAAAACTTGCATTTATATAATAGTATTATAAGCATAGGTCATCCTGAAGTGCTTCACAGTTAATGAACTACTTTTGAAGCATGATCACTCATGTAATGCAGAAAATATGATAGGCAATTTACCCATGGCAAGTTCCTACAAACAAGAAAGCATTTAATAGAAACAGAAAATGGTGGTAATAATCAGGAGGTCAGGCAGCATCCATGACAAGAGAAACAGAGTTAACATTTCAGGTCAATAGTCTTTCATTGGAATGTCATATAATGAAAGATTATTGACCTGAAATGTTAATGTTTCTCTGCTTCTCTGAAAAGCAGGGAAATAGTGAATGACAAAAGTGCCAGCAGTGCCTGTTCAAAGAGATTAGTAAAGGTAGTGAACAACAAAAGATATGTCTTATGGAAGTGAATGGGAAGAGAGATATGATACGTGAAATATCAAAGGAGGTGAGAAAGAAAAAAACGTCAATGGTGTTAATGTGAGAGGCTGGAATAGCTGATCATCTGAAATTGTTGAATTCTTGAAGGTTTTAATGTGCTGTTCCTTAAAATTACGTTAAGTTTCATTGGTACTATGCAGAAGACTATTGAGGGGGACTGGGATGGAGAATTAGAGTGATGGGCAAGTGTTAGTTCAGGGTCACCCCTACAGACTGAACGGAGGTGTTACGCAAACCAGTCACCTAAATAATTAAAGATGTACCTATGAGAATCCATATGGGCCCAATGGATGCCTATCTCTTTGTGGTACACATGGCACCTTCTTTGTTTTGGTCCTAATCAAGCTCCCCCCTCACTTCTTTTTTGATTATATTGATGACTGTTTCAGTGTTGCTTCCTGAGCTCTTACATAAGTCGAAGATCACCTTTGTTCCTGCAGTTCTCAAGAACATAAGAAATATAAGAAGGAATAGGCAATTAAGCCTACACCTGCATACAATAGGTTATGGGTGATGTTTTACCTCAGCACCAACACTATATTCCTTGATTCCCTAAATATCCAAAAAATCTATCAGTCTTGAATAAACTCAGAAACCAAGCCTCCATAGCCCTTTTGAATAGAGAATTCTAAAGAGTCACCATCTTCTGGGTGAAGAAGTTTCTTCTCATTTCTGTCCTAATTGGCAACCCCTTATTTTGAAGCTGTGACCCCTGGCTGTAGACTCCCAAGGTGGAAAAAAAATCAACTCTGTACCTTCTACATCATGCCAGTAAGAATTTTGTATGTTTTAATCAGACTATCTAGGCACCATAGTGTAGCAGTTAGCATAATGCTATTACAGCACCAGTGACCTGGGTTCAATTCCGGCCACTGTCTGTAAGGAGTTTGTACGTTCTCCCTATGTCTGTGTGGGTTTCCTCCGGGTGCTCCAGTTTCCTCCCAAGTTCCAAAGATCTACGGGTTAGGAAGTTGTGGGCGTGCTATGTTGTCACCAGAAGCATGGCGACACTTGTGGGCTACCCCAGAACACTCTACGCAAAAGATGCATCTCACTGTGTGTTTCGATGTACATGTAACTAATAAAGAAATCTAATCTGATCTTACTTCTAAATTCAAAATTTTCTTCGGTATAAAGCTCTGGATGTCTGACATGAGCGTCCCTTTTTTTGCTTTTCATCTTATTCTGGGGGGTTCCAAGTTTGGCGTTTCCATCCTTTTTTCATTGTGGAAACATGTTTACTCTCAATCCCTTGAATCTCCTTGAATGCCTCATTATGGTTTAGAGATTAAGTTACCTCAACCTGAATGGTTCTAGTCCACAGTTGCAATGTCACTCTTCAGTTTAGTAAAATTGGCCTTACCCCTATTTAGAACCTTTAGTCCTATTTTATCTTATTTTTGAAAACATTGCTAAATCTAACTGAATTATGTTCACTTGCATAAAAATGCTCTCCCACTGATAATGTTTCCTTCTGCTCCATTTCATTCCCAAAAACTAAACCCAGAACTGCCTTCCATCTTGTTGGGTTTGTTATACTGGCTAAAATTTTTCTCCTGACTACAGTTTAAGAATCCCTTTACACTGAACCATATCTCAGTTAATATTTGGGAAAATGAAATCCCCGACTACTAATGCCTTGGTATTTTTGTACAGCTGAAGTTTACTTGAAATTTGAACTTCTATCCATCTCAGAGTGTTTATAGATCTATAGTATACTCCCAACAATGTAACCATCCATTTCAATCCATTTTACTTCATGTGGTGATGCTTTTAAAATACCAACCCTTGTGTAATTGTTTCCTTAACTCATTTTGCCACTCTGCCCTTTTTTTAATCTTTCTCTCTTTGTCATCTCATAATCCTGTAACCAGGAACATTAAACTCAGTTCTGCCCTTCTTTAAGCCGTGTTTCGATAATAGCTAAATCATCATACTTCTACAAATCTGCTTGTGCCGTCAGCTCATCGATCTTATTCACTTTACTCCTTCCATTTAGCTATACAGTGACATGCAAAAGTTTGAGCACCCCCGGTCAAAATTTCTGTTACTGTGAATTGCCAAGTCAGTAAAAGATGACCTGATTTCCAAAAGGCATAAAGTTAAAGATGACACATTTCTTTAATATTTTAAGCAAGATTACTTTTTTATTTCTATCTTTTATAGTTTCAAAATAACAAAAAAGGAAAAGGGCCCAAAGCAGAAGTTTGGGCACCCTGCATGGTCAGTACTTAGTAACACCGCCTTTGGCAAGTATCACAGCTTGTAAACGCTTTCTGCAGCCAGCTAAGAGTGTTTCAATTCTTGTTTGGGGGATTTTCGCCCATTCTTCCTTGCAAAAGGCTTCTAGTTCTGTGAGATTCTTGTGCCATCTTGCATGCACTGCTCTTTTGAGGTCTATCCACAGATTTTCGATGATGTTTAGGTCGGGAGACTGTGAGGACCATTGCAAAACCTTCAGCTTGTGCCTCTTGAGGTAGTCCATTGTGGATTTTGAGGTGTGTTTAGGATCACTATCCTGTTGTAGAAGCCATCCTCTTTTCATCTTCAGCTTTTTTACGGACGGTGTGATGTTTGCTTCCAGAATTTACTGGTATTTAATTGAATTAATTCTTCCCTCTACCAGTGAAATGTTCCCCGTGCCACTGGCTGCAACACAAGCCCAAAGCATGATCGATCCACCCCCATGCTTAGCAGTTGGAGAGGTGTTCTTTTCATGAAATTCTCTACCCTTTTTTCTCCAAACATACCTTTGCTCATTGCGGCCAAAAAGTTCTATTTTAACTTCATCACTCCACAGGACTTGTTTCCAAAATGCATCAGGCTTGTTTAAATGTTCCTTTGCAAATTTCTGACGCTGAATTTTGTGGTGAGGACGCAGGAAAGTGGAAAAGGTCACCATCATGTTCTCTTCTCAGGGCTATCTTTGCTCACCTTCCCACATGATAGAACAGTGGCTACCACTTGCTATTTCTTCATAATACCCTCATAAGAGATATAGCTGTTGGTCCTGGTGTAAGCTCTTGACTTTTTCGTGCCTCTGAAGCCTATCCAACCAATAATCTTCACAGGTAGGGCAATGTACACCACAGCTTGAGTAGCCCCAGAATCTTGTCACCACCCACCACTACAATTCTTTGAACCTTGGTCTCTCAACTCAAATGAATCAATCCAATTGATACCATAGTTTTGGGCGGCTCTGCTCCATAATCATGATTGGTAACAAGACCTACCTTTTTCCACTTGCAACCAAACAGTCTATCTCTCCAATAACTTGCAGAGTCCATCTTGCACAGTTGCTGAACACCAGTTTACACTGCCTAACAGAAGATATTTTTTGCACATTTTGCTCTACAACCAACCAGCTTGCAGCAATCTTAATGCGTATTTTGCTCATGATATCTTTGATTGGAAAGGGAGCCACCAATGCCTTGTTAGTAACTCCTACTGCAGGTGTGCAGTAAATCTCCTTAAATATACTCAACTTTACTGTTCAAGCACATGGATGGTACTCCTTTGAGACTGTTCTACAACTTTGCTCCCTTTATAACCAAGGCAAACAAGGAATACCATCTTTACCTGTAGTTACCTTATCTGCCCACCTTTACAATGTGTACTTTCCGGTAGTAAATAAAACATCTGGCTGTCTTGAATAAGCACTCCAGGCAGATGGTTTTCATGGCAGCTACAGCAAGACCTCCTGCCTTTTCCACCTATGGGACTCAGTCTTCTTGCCTTAGTCACTCACATCACCACTGTTTTCCTGTAAGAGGACTCAGAGAATCTACACGGCATGGTCTTGAAGAAGAGACCACACCACCATTACAACCTCTGTGAATTTCTCCCTGCTTGCACTTCAGGGTTGTGTCCTGATCAGAACTGCTCCATATTCATCAATGCCTTTCCATTCTCATGGCTATTCTGGATGGTCCCTTCAATGTCAAATCCAGGACATAAAATAGTTTCTCTTTAATTTTCTTGTTTGTCCACTTGTCCACCAAATGCTCCTGCAGCTTCCGATGTAAAAAGTCTGAGACTTGCACCTTTCTGCCAGCACTTTCCTGCTCCTAGCTGTGTGTACAGAACATGTAACTTGGCAAAATTTCTGCAGGTATTGTATTGAAATGCATGATCATGATCCTTATAATATCCTTTTAGGAAACTTCATCCATTGTGCTATCCCCAATCCTACTTCTCACAGTAGAATTGCCTTCCTCTTTTTTCATGCATGGCTGTATCACTCTGTGTTCTGTTTTCTCCTGGGACCTCGCTGTTAGCATTTACTCTCAGGAATCTCTCTATTATTTCATGTACATTGTATTAGCTGTGGCCTCTTATACTTTACTCTCTTAATGCCACATGTTAAGGCAAGTTAGCATAAAAGTTCTAGCCAAATGTTAGCTTTCAAAATTCAACCAACAGCAATGACTGATTTTTCAATCTATCCAAAGTCGTACCACATGATGCACACTTTTCTTGATGGTATACGCATATAATTTATACTGCAAAGTTTTCAAATATTAAATATTGGCTGTTTGGGTAGAAATCTCAGCTTGAAAACATATGTGCAATATCGTAGATGTTTCACCTGTATTAGTTGAGCACATGCACACAGGTTTCTAAACTGCAACCCACTTAATGTTGCATCAATTTAAACTCAAAATACAAATACAGATTTCAATTTGTGTTGTTAAATGAATTTAATTTTCTAAGCCCAAAAAGTATATTGTGCAATGAAGAATTGTGATCTAAACAGTGAAGAAAATATCCTGAGAATATGGAGTTTCTTAACATTACCAGGAATCAAAGGCCGAGTTTTGCTTCCAATATCTTGGAACAAATTACTCAGGCCACTGTCCATAGCAAACCTGTTTCCTTCCATATTCAAATTGAAAACATGGTGAACAAACAGATTATTCAGTTACTATATCATTGCAACTGTGGGATCTTTCTGACAAGAATTCAATACTGTTTTTTCTTACTTTCCAATACTTCATAAGTCACTCATTGTTCATAAAAATTTTTGGAATGTCCATGATTGTGAAAGGTGCTATGTTTAATGTTCAAATAATGCAACTAAGATTTACTGAAGAGTTCTCAAGTACAGTGGAATACAGCATATACAGAAAACCCAGGATCTCAATTTGATAATGTTGTGCTCCTTTAAATCTGATTGAAGAAATAAAATAAAAAATGACTCATCCAATCTATAGCTGTCTGTAATGTACCATAGCATCATTTCATCGGCACTAAATATACCATTTTTTTCTGACAAGGATCAGAACCACAAATAATAAGAGAACATTCACTTTATTTACCCATTCATTCATTTATTAAAAGATCTTTAAAGCTTATGAAAAACAAATTAAATGAATTCATCAGCACTGGAAACACTTTGAATATAATCAATAATGTAATTTTACCTTGAAAATGAAATTTCAATTAAAGTTCATTTTTATTGTTATTTTATCTCACAGATGGCACTGCCAATGTGTCTATTATCAAGCTTGCTTAAAAAGAGATCAAACTGCATGTGTCATGAAAGCAAAAGTGGAGGGAGAACAATATTTTGTGCTTCTTGGGCAAGTTGATTAAACAATCAATTGATAGATTCCTATTCCTAGAACCTGTTTGAAATTCAGGCTTGATTAAATAAATTGATTCCCTTCAAGAGACATTTTTGTTTGCTTTTCTGGTCCTTCAAATTGAAAAGCTCAAAAGTAAGCTAAAACTGTTAGGCCAACCTTGGTCATTAGTGCTGCAGACCCAATCTGCGATCTAGGAGGGGCTATCACAACAGCCAAAATACACAAAAACCTTACACTTAAAGGCAGGCATTCTTTTCAGCTTTTATTTTCTGTTGTCTAATCGGGCTTGCAACAGTGTGGAGGAAATGAGTCCAAGATTCTTTTTTTTAGAAGTTATCACTAGCAAGAATAGTGCATTAGACAGTTTTATATGACCATGAACGTAATATAAAGGTAAAATGAAATAATCCATTGCAATATGTTCTGGCTGATATATGGATTATATTAATTATTTGGGCTAGTAAATGAAAATGAATATTCCATACATTGAGTATGTGTTCAATTACAAAAATGTTGATAAACCTCAGATTCTGGGTCTCTAATAAGTAGTAAGTGCATTATAAATCTAAATGTATTACTTTAGTCCTTAGCACTACTGATGTAGAGCTTCAAGTAGCAGGAATCGATACTAGGAATTCAGAAGCTTCATCTGAAATATGTAAATTTACTCTGTTGCCTGTGTAAATTAAGTTAGGATCCTTTGCAGTCTGTTGAAAATTGTTATAGTTCAAAAAAAATTATGTGCCTTTATTTGCTTTTCTGGATGCTTCCTGTGCAACATGCAACCTAAGTGCTCTCTGGCTGTTGATGTCTTGGTGCATGTGGAAATTATCACAGATCTCACTTTAACTTTAATCAAAATATGGATAGAACAACTAAATTCCAGAGCCCAGATGAGAGTGACTGCCCTCAATATCAAGGCAGCATTTGAGCAAGTATATTATCAGATAAGATAAAGCAGCAATACCTAGTCAACATTAAGGCATGGCCTGACTTGCAGGAAGTAACATTCATACTGCACAAGTGTTGAGCAACAGCCATCTAAACAAGGGAGAGCCTTGCAATCGACTCTGGACTATCAACAGCATTACCAGTGCTGAATCCTCCCTCACCGACATACTGCAGGTCACCACTTACCAGATACTTAAGTGGACTCCTGCATAAATATTGCACAAGAACAGGTCAGACACTGAGAAACCTGTGGTATGTTATTTATCTCCCAACTCCCCAAAGCCTTTCCATAATCTACACAGCTCATCAGGAGGTTAAGGCCACTAGTGAACCAGAATAATTCAATTACTTCACCTGATTTGTTAAGGCCAGTATATGCATTCCGCATAACTACCAAATGCACCAGTAGCTCAAATCACAGCTCAATTCATCAATCCCAGACCAGTAAAAGTGCTGGAAAAATTCTCAATACAATGCACTTATAGAGACCAAAAGAGATTGAAAGTTGGTGCATCTCCTGGCTGAAGTTTTATTCATAAGAAAAATTAACTTATTTTCCAGATACCACGTCGGGACCCAGTTCTTTTCCAGGTAGCAAGAGCCATGACTTGGAGCAGGAAGCGGGACTCTTGGCGCGAGAAGTGGGAGCCATATAAAGAGATGAGTGTCAGGACCCAGTTCTTTTCCAGGTAGCAAGGGCCGTGACTTGGACCGAGAAGTGGGACTCTCAGTGTGAGAAGTGGGAGCCATATAAAGAGTTGAGTGTCGGGACCCAGTTCTTTTCTACTTAGCGAAGGCAGTGACTTGAAGCACGAAGCGGGACTCTTGGTTCCTAGTCCCTAGCTAAAGTAGTGACAATGGATCCAGGTTCAGTGGTATATTCTTCCTATGTTCTTCCTACCAGATGTGGGAGATCTGGAAAATCTCGTCTCCCCGATAGCTCCATCTGCGGGAGGTGCATAAAGCTGCAGCTCCTTACAGACCTTGTTAGGGAACTGGAACTGCAGCTGGATGACCTTTGGCTCATATGGGAGAATGAGGAGGTGATAGTCAAAAGCTACAGAGAGGTAGCCGCACCTAAGTTCCAGGAGGAAGGTAGCTGGGTGACTGTCGGGAAAGGGGAAGGCAGATAGTGCAGAGTACACCTGTGGCCCTTCCCTTCAGTAACAGGTATACTGCTTTGGGTACTGCTGGGGTGGACAACCTACCAGGGGAAAGCCACAGCGGCACTGAGTCTGGCTCTGTGGCTCAGAAGGGAAAAGGGGAAAACAGGAGAGCAATGGTGATAGGGAACTCTACAGTTAGGGGAGCAGATAGGAGATTCTGTGGACGTGAAAGAGACTCCCGGATGGTATGTTGCCTCCGAGGTGCCAGGGTCAGGGACATCTCAGGGGGAGGGTGAGCAACCAGAAGTCATGGTACACATTGGTACCAATGACTTAGGTAGGAAGAAAGATGAGGTCCTGAAAAGTGAATATGGGGAACTAGGTAGGAAGCTGAAAAGCAGGACCTCAAGGGTAGTAATCTCTAGATTTCTACCTGTGCCACATGCCAGTGAGGGTAAGAATAGGTTGATTTGCCAGATGAATGTGTGGCTGAGAAATTGGTGCAGTGGGCAGGGTTTCAGATTTGTGGATCATTGGGATTTCTTCTGGGGAAGGTACGACCTGTATAAAAGGATGAACTGGAGGGTAACCAATATCCTTGCGGGCAGGTTTGCTGGAGCTGTTGCGGAGGGTTTAAACTAGTTTGGCAGGGGGATGGGAACTTAAGTGATAGGTCAGAGGATGGGGCAGCTGGTGTATAGGTTGATGCAGTGTGTAGCGTGAGGAAAGATAGGCAGTTGATAGGGCAAAATTGCAGTCAGTTGGATGTGTTGAAGTGTGTCTATTTTAATGCAAGAAGTATCAAGAACAAGGGTGATGAACTCAGAGCATGGGTCAGTACATGGAACTACGATGTTGTGGCCATTACAGACACTTGGCTGTCACAAGGGCAGGAATGGCTGCTGGATGGTCTGGGGTTCAGATATTTCAAAAGGGACAGGGAGGGAGGTAAAAGAGTGGCATTGGTGATCAGGGACAGTATCACAGCTGCAGAATGGGAAGATGTCCTGGAGGAATTGTCTACTGAGTCAGTGTGGGTGGAGGTCAAAAACAGGAAGGGAGGAATCACCCTATTGGAAGTATTCTACAGACCTCCCAATAGCAACAGAGACACTGAGGAACAGGTTGGGAGGCAGAATTTGGAAAGGTGCAACAATAACAGGGTTGTTGCCACAGGTGATTTCAACTTCCCTAATATTGATTGGCACCTCCTTAGTGCAAAAGGTTTAGATGGGGCAGAATTTGTTTGGAGTGTCCAGGAAGGGTTACTGACACTATATGTAGACAGGCCAACTAGAGGAGAGGCCATTCTGGATCTGGTACTAGGCAATGAACCTGGTCAGGTGTCAGATCTCCCAGTGGGTGAGCATTTCGAAGACAGTGACCACAACTCCCTGACCTTTACCCTTGCCTTGGAGAGGGATAGGAACAGATAGTATGGGAAAGCACTTAATTGGGGAAGGGGGAATTATGATGCTATTAAGAGGAACTTTGGAGTGTAAATTGGGAGCAGATGTACTCAGGGAAATGCACAATGGAAATGTGGAGGTTGTTTAGAGATCACTCACAGGGGGTTCTGGATAAGTTTGTCCCATTGAGGCAGGAAAAGGATGGTAGGGTGAAGGAACCATGGTTGACAAGAGATCTGGAATATCTAATGAAGAGAAGAAAGAAGCTTATTTAAGGATTAGGAAGCAAGGATCAGACAGGGCTCCAGAGAGTTACAAGGTAGCCAAGTTGATAGGGTTCTTTATTAGGCGTATGGCATGTTGGCCTTCATTAGTCAGGGGATTGAGTTCAAGAGCCATGAGGTAATGTTGCAGCTTTATAAAACCCTGGTTAGACCACCCCTAGAATATTGTGTTCAGTTCTGGTCACCTCACTATAGGGAGGATGTGGAAGCTTTAGAAAGGGTGAAGAGGAGATTTACCAGGATGCTACCTGGATTAGAGAGCATGTCCTATGAGGATAGGTTCAGCGAGCTTGGGCTTTTCTCTTTGGATCGAGGGAGGATGAGAGGTGACCTGACAGAGGTGTACAAGATGATAAGTGGCATAGATCGAGTGGACAGCCAGAGACTTTTTCCCAGGGTGCAAATGGCTAATTTGAGGGGGCATAATTTTAATGAGATTGGAGGAAAGTACAGGGGGGATATCAGAAGCAAGCTTTTATACACAGAGAGTGGTGGATGCGTGAAATGCGCTGCCAGGGGTGCTGGTAGAGGCAGATACATTAGGGACATTTAAGAGACTCTTTGATAGGTACATGGATGATAGAAAGAAGTGGAGGGGTATGTGGGAAGGAATAGTTAGATTGATCTCACAGTAGGCTAAAAGGTCGGCACAACATCATGGGCTGAAGGGCCTGTACTGTGCTGTAATGTTCTATGTTCTATCAAACACTAAGAAAAATCTAAAGGAGACCAAAAATAAAAACAATCATGTCCTAATCACAACAAAGTTCGATCAATAATCAAAGATGTATAGAAATGATACATTATGTTGAATAACATAACTGATGATCAGGAATTTCAATTATATTAATATAAGGTAAATCAAGAATCAGAGAGTAACCTACTCCTCAGATTACTGTTGAGGAAGCATGATGAAAAGATATACCTTTGTCTCTCACAGTTTGCAGCATTTTAATGTTAGTAAAACACAAACAAAATTTACAGCCAGTACATAATAGTCTTCTGTCCTTTTTCTACATTCCCTTTCTTATCAGTACACATACACAAACGTAGAAATTTTAATGCACCCGAATGAGTCCAGCAGTGGGATTTTCGTTGACCCTCTGCTGAAAACATTCATTTTGTTTGGACCTGAAAGGTGGCAGGCATCCTGGCCCAGCAGACACTGGAAGTAAATCCCAATTGTCCCTGGACTGCCCAATGATCGTACTGCTGGGACAACTTAGTCCAAGTTTCCCTGCAATGCTTCCACTCCAACACATAAGAAGCGCCACAAAGGGAATTATATCATCTTTTTCTCCCCTGTACTGGAAATCACATAAGGGTCACAAGGTAACTCAAACCCACAAGTGACCAGTTGAATTCTGGAGTACTGCTAAGTGACCTAGAAGTAGTCAGTACATGTTTCACTCTGGGGCTGGGGGAAATCAATTGTTGAACACTGAAAACAGTAACATTAACCAATTGATTTTTTAGGTAACAAAGTTTCAAAAAAATCAATACAATCTTTACCTGAGTAAAGCTTTTGATATTTTCTCTCTAGCTTTTTTTTCCATATCATTTTGATAAACAACTGACGAAAAACAGTTAGGAGCTAAACAAAAATATTCAATCCAGACACAAGAGACTACAGATGCTAGAATCTGGAGAAACAAACAATCTGCAGGAGGAACTCAGCAGGTTAAGCAGCATCTGTGAGGGAACGAATTGTCAACATTTTGGGTCGAAATCCTGCATCAGGACTAAGAGTAGAGAGGGAAGATATCCAGTTTAAAGGGGAGAAGGGGTGTGGTGAGACAGAGGCCAATGGATGATTGGTGGGGGCAGGAGGTGAAGGATGATAGGCAGGTTGAGCCTCATAGGGGAGGGAGAGGGGTGGAGCTGGGAGACAGAGGCAGGTGGACGATAGATGGAGGGAGACCAAAGGGCAAAAAAAGGAAAAAAAAATCAGTCACTGATTCATTCAAATTCAGACTAACATTCCAAATGCAGTAGAGTATCATGGCACTGAGCAAAAATAAGGCCAAATCTAAGCTTTTGAGAGATATAGAAGTCTTTGAGTAAAATATTTAATGAAAGCATCAAAAGACATCAAAACCATTCAATAGTGAAGTTTTCACATATTTCTGCAAAAAATATCACATTTCTCCTAATATGAGTGCTTATCCTGCATAGAGTAGTTAACCATGCCTGTTCATGCCATGCAACCTGAATGAGAGATTCCGTTATGATCCTTGTGCACATGTACAGCTGCACCTTGAAATGCTCACTGCTGCTTTAAGTGGTCATCTAAGCAGGTCCAGACAATTACTGCCACAATGTGGCACTCAAGCTGGGGTATCCCTGTGTTAATTGATGAACCAGCCCTGCTCGCAGAAATATTTTGACACCCTATCCCCTAGCTTAACTGACTGACAATCTGAATGATTATGAATGTTCTGAAATATTCAAAGTCATTTAAACAAAAATCACACCATAGTTTACTAACTTTGGATAAAGTACTGAAGACACTTAAAATACAAAAGAAAATAAATACATTTAATTTAATTCAATTAAAGAAATGTTATTGAATCTTCATCCGTCTCCCTCATAGCCATTCCTTTCCATAGCAAAGAAAGGATTAGGTGAACTGAACCAGGTTTAAACCCATGTAGGTTCAGAGAGCAGAAACGTTAACTGTCCATTTCCCTCCTTAGATGCTGCATGACTCAGAGTTCCTCCAGCGCTTTGTGTGTTGATCCAGATTTCTAGCATCTGCAGTCTCTTGTGTCCCCAGTAGATGCTCACAGTTTTGAGAACCATTATCAGCACTGAGCAGTTTGGTTGATTTACTGTATTGTAGAGGAATAGTTCTCGCACCAACTATTATGTTAATCCCTAATCTGATATTGTCACCTATTTGAATACTTTTAATCTTGCCGATTTGTGTTATGTTAATAGGAGCTGGTCTGAAAATTGTGGAAGTCCAACATGTTTTCAAAATGAATGTGTATAAAGCCTATTGCATCAATCACATCACAATGCTTAATGCTAAGGACAAACAAGCAACTAGCACAATGGATAGAAAGTCACATGATGATGCAGTCCCTTCAATTGAATGTTAATACAATATGCTTCTTGGCCCATATCCTGCTCCTTCCTGCCCTGATTCTGCTGAAAAGTGATGGGAAGAAGGGTTGGAAATCCAGGCTAACATCCACAATATAAAATTCACAGTTGTGATTGTCAAGCATGTCCACATATGTAATTCTCACAGAAATATAGTTGGGAATATGATATTGACACTTACCCTATTTGATGAATAATATAAACTTCAATACTGTTTGTGCTGTAATTGTACATTGAAAAGATTCTATCCATCTTTCTCTTCTGTCATGACTTGCAATACCTGAGATCTATTGATAATCACATATTTCCTATCTTTAAGCCTGGTTTTCTCAAGTTTCAGCTTTGCAACTAGCTGTCCCTGGTCTGAATTCTTTGGAATTTAGAAGAATGAAGGATGATATAATTCAAGTTTATAAGATCCTAAATGGGTTATGATTTAGTAGATGCCACGATGTTTTAACGAGTGGGAGAATCTCAAAAGAGGGTACGAAGTTTCAAGACAAGGGGACAGTCATTTAAAACCAAGGTACATAGAAATTTCTTCTTGCAGGGAATGGTGAATCTCTGGAATTCTCTATCCTAGAGAGTTGTGGAGGCTGGCTCATTAGAGGTATTTAAGGTTTTTTGAAAGATTGGGGGATTGAGGACTATGGGGATCTGGCACAGAGAACAAGTTGAGGCCTGAGGTAGATCATCCATGATCATATTGAATGGTGGGGCAGGTTTGAGGGGCCAGGTGGCCTACCCCTGCTTTGATTAAACCCTGGAGGTTGCTTGTTGCTTTCTGGCCACATCTCCTACACAATGAATTCTTTGAGTACCTCTTTAGATGTCCATATGGAGTCTGGACTTTTTTTTAGATTTTAGCAGCAAGGGCACAGTGATGCAGCTAATAGAATATGGCTTCCTCACAGTGCCAGAGACCTGGGTTCAATCCTGCCTGCAGGTCATGTCTGTGTGGAGTTTGCACATTCTCCCTGTGGCTGCACAGGTTTCATCCAGGTGGTCCAGTTTCCTCCCACGTCCCAGAGACATGCAAGTTGGTAAGTTAATTGGCCACTGTAAAATGACATTGGGGTGCAGGTAAGTGGTGGAATCTGGGGGGTGTTAATGAGAATGCGGGATGATAAAAATGGGATTAACATTGGATTAATGTAAAAGGGTGATTGATGGACGGCGTGGACTCGGTGGACTGAAATCCCTGTTTCCGTCCTCTATCGCTCTGTGACTCTAGTTTTACCACTTCTTCCATACGTATGATACACAAAGGCACAGAAGCCCTCCAGGAACTTTAGGTGACATCAAAACTATACAAAGCATTCAAGGTCCAAAACCCCAGTGTGGGTCATGCTTTTGTCAAAGCAGACCTGAACTGTAAATTTCTTCATTAGTGTTGGTTAAAAGTCAATATTGTGGATCCAATTTATTGATCCTTTTGCAGGTAATATTCTTTTAAGTATTGCTTGTATTTCACTCTCACCCAATTCATTTCCTGAAGACTTTGTTAGGTCCTCCAATGTCATGCCCAACCTCTCTAGCACACCCCATCACTGGCCTGTTGGATGCTTAAACACTTATGTTTCTTCCCTCAATATTGCTCCAATACTCATTGCTGACCATTTTCCTGAGGTCACCAAATTCCAAGTGGTATTGGTATTGGTTTATTATTGTCAATTCTACTGAGGTACAGTGAAAAACTTATCTTGCATACCGATCGTACAGATCAATTCATTACACAGTGCAGTTACATTGAGTCAGTACAGAGTGCATTGATGTAGTACAGGTAAAAACAATAGCAGTACAGAGTAAAGTGTCACAGCTACAGAGAAAGTGCAGTGCAATAAGGTGCAAGGTCATAACAAGGTAGATCATGAGGTCAGAGTCCATCTCATTGTAAAAGGGAACCGTTCAATAGTCTTATCACAGTGGGGTAGAAGCTGTCCTTAAGTCTGGTGGTATGTGCCCTCAGGCTCCTGTCTCTTATACCCGATGGAAGAGGAGAGAAGGGAGAATGACCCCGGTGGGTGGGGTCTTTGAATACGTTGGCTGCTTCACCAAGACAGCGAGAGGTAAAGAGTCCAAGAAGGGGAGGCTGGTGTCCGTAATGCTCTGGGCTGTGTCCACAACTCTGCAGTTTCTTGCGGTCCTGGGCAGAGCAGTTGCTGTACCAAGCTGTGATGCATCCAAACAGGATGCTTTCTGTGGTGCATCGATAAAAGTTGGTGAGAGTCAAAGGGGACAAACTGAATTTCCTTAGCCTCCTGAGGAAGTATAGGCACTGGTGAGCTTTCTTTGCCATGGCATCTATGTGATTTGACCAGGACAGGCTGTTGGTGATGTTCACTCCTAGGAACTTGAAGCTCTACTGCACCTTCCCACTGCATCCATCTCCCCCATGGTTCTGATTCTCCACCAAAGAGTTGTAGTCTCCACCTGAGCACCCAGGGGAAACTCATGCAGTCACAAAGAGAGCATGCCAACTAAATACAGACAGCACCTGGAGATGTGAGGCAGCAGCCCTACTAGCTGCACCATTGTGCTACCCCACCATCTCCATCCGCAAGTTGCTGCCCCCCCGATTAGAGAAGAAAAGTTCACTTTTTCCATATTTAAAGTCTGTTCTATTACACGTGACATCTTCAGTCCTGTATGCAATAGAATGTTGCCGCTGAGGGTCTGCCAGGCTCCACTTTAGCATAAGAAAAACTTTAAAAAACTAGAAAACTAGAAATAAAACAGAATACGCTGGAGTTATTTGTCACATAGTATCAGTAAGAGAAAAGTATCAAAGTGAGAAAGTACATAAGATTTGCAATTGGTGATTTGCTCAATGTGATTCTACACTTATAACTGCATATTACCCGATCTTTATCAGCCAATATGATTTTATACTCAGGCATTTTGGCATACCTGCCTTTGATATCTGAAGAGCCTTCTTCATTATTAGGATTATAGAAAACCAAATTATAAATAAAATCTAAATGTGCCCGGATAAGATCCTTTGGTGAATAAGGTCTGGAGTATCTGCTGAGCACTCATTATTGATGCTGGGATCTGGAAACTGCTGTTCTTCAATAATAAGGAAAAGGGAGATAGTTACATGGCAATGCATTAAGTATGCCATTGTCCCAAAACAACAACACCAGGAGCCACCAGTGTCTAAAAAATTTGTAAGCATCCACATAAAGCACTACATCTACAAAAGCAGGTCAAAAGCTTGGCATTTCAAGGGATACCTCTCGGAACAAATAGTCTGGGCAATTGGGCTTAGACATTCGTTGTCAGATATGGTTGGAACACACTGAGTATTATTGATCAAAATTGCTCACTTGCATCAAGTCCCATTCATCCATTAGTCCCAGACTTGTTGACTAACTCATGAGTAAGCAACTCTTGATTTCAAAATTCTCAAATCCCTCTTTATTCCTGTAATCTTTCCAATCCCTTTAACTGCACTGATCTGAAACTCCAGCACTGACCCCTAAGAACCTTGCACTGCGAGTAAAACAGCCCCACCATGGTCCCCAAAATTCTGAAAGTGTGCACTCACCCATGAAAAACTAATACCCTGACCTAGGACTGATTTGCAAAGCCTCTGTGTACAAGTATGCAAAATGAAATTTCCCAACATGCACATGACACAAAGTTTGGGAGTGCAGTAGACAATGAGAAGGCTAGTAACTGAAACCCAAGAAGGCATAGATAGGTTGGCTGAATGGCAGATGAAATTTAATAATAGAATGTGAAGAGATATGCTTTGCAAGAACAAATAAAGATAGGCAGTATAGACTAAATGGTACAATTCAGCATGTTATGCAGGAACAGAGGCACTTGAGAATATACTTACATAAATGTTTGAAAATGATTGAACATGTCAGGAATACCTAACACAAAAAAGACCAACGAACTGGAGCTTCAAAACTGCAACTGCTGATGGTTGATTTAGACAGGGTGATTTGAGGGAAGTTGTTATAGTTAGCAGAAAGTCCAAGGAACAGGGTGTGGGGGTGCTGATTTAAAATTTTGGGCAAAAGATACAACAGGGATTGAAGAAAAATATTTTAATGCAGAGTGCAATTATGAAACTCATTTCTTAGAAGGATAGTAGAGAGAGAATTCAACAAAGCCTTCAAAGGGGAATTGGATAGGAACTTAAGTGAGCTATGGGGGAAAAGGGGAAAGGGACTAAGATAATCACTCTACTTGGAGCTGACATAAACATGATGGACCGCATGGCCAGCCTATGTTCTATTGTAACACTGTGATTTTATAATCCTCAGATATCTGCGCTCATCAAATTTTGGTCTCTCGAACATCCATAGATTTAAATTACTCCACCACTTGTGAACTTCAGCTGGCAAGTGCCTAAGCTTTGGAATTTCTCCCTTTAAACATTTCCATTTCCTACCACACGTTTTTCCGTTAAGGCACTCTTTAAGAGCTATGTCTCTTTGGTGGGGCTTTGGATAATCTGCCCTAACACCCTCTGGGCTCAACATCACTGTTTGTTTGATAACACTCCTATAGAGCACTTCAGGACATTTTGCTATGTTAAAGGGCAATATAAATGGAAGCTCCTATTGCTGAAACCCTAAATTGAACAAAAACACAAAGGCTTTTGCACCATTTAGAAAGCATAGATAGTGAGATTGATGATAATGTCTTCAGTGGAATGTTGATTTGATGTTGACTTTTATTCTGTCATTCTGAACAACAACACAAGGCGACTTAAGATGCGAATTAGGAACTGGAATTGTGGTCACTTAAATCACAGTCTAATCTCTTGATCATAAAAAGTCCATCCAGAAGATACCACCACCTTTCTCCTCTTCCTGCTCCTCCAGTGACCATTGTGAAGTTGCTCACAGGTTTGAGCCTGCATGATTGTAAGTAACCACAAAACTGAAGAACTGTTCATTTGTGCAATACAAGGTGCCTCCGAAGTGGTCCAATCAGTATAAATTTTAATACCAATAGTCAATTTGATAACTTTGCAGGTAGCAGCAAAGCTCTCAATATGGACATGTTCTGTGGTTATGCAGAAGTTATGCACAGGACTCAAGAGACAAACGTAGAAAGCATAGCCCTTTTCGGCTTGGCATGGTGGCTCAGAAATGGACAGCACTATAGACAGAAGTATCATTACAGATACTTGAGTATTGAGCAATGACCCTCATTGGAGACCAACTGGAGATTCAGGGAGTGCAAATTTTGCATAAGCATTATACCTTTGTGCTCATTTTCAAATAACACTCTCTCAATGTGACCTGCACCACAAGGAGTATCAATAGCCCAAGACAAAATAATGAATGTATATGGAGGGAAGTGGGACTCAGTCATCAGGATTTTCCCTTGTACTGGGATTATCTGACCAGTAGACAAAATGAGGCTAATTATTTCTCTTACTCTCTGCACAACTAAATATGTCCCTATCTTTGCCTTAGGACTATCAATCCCTCTGAGGTCCATCTGACAATACAGGGTGTGTACGAATACTGGCCGATTGGTCAACCCTCTAGAAGATGTACTGTTTCATGCCATTACTCTTCCAAGCACCAATCAACAACCTGTGTGGCAAAGACAATGGATGAGGTGTCTGTACTGGATGAGTTAATTAGCAGGGACAAGTGGAGGCCAGAAAGATGATCTGGAAAAGGCTTCACTGAAAGGGCATCTCATGTCCTAGCTCTGCTGAAAAAGGCAAAGATTCATACTTTTGCCATCCAGCAAAAATTCTTGGTGAGTTACATAGAATGTAGAACAGTACAGCACAAGAACAGACCTTTCAGCCCATCATGTCTGTGCTGACCATGATGCCAATCTAACTAATCCCATCTGTCTGCACATGATCCGTATCCCTCTATTCCCCACCTGTTAATATGTCTGTCTAAATGCTTCTTAAACATTGTTATTGTATCTGTTTCTATCACCTCCTCAGCAGTGGATTCCGGGCACCTACCACTCTCTGTATAAAAAATGTGCCTCACACATCTCTTTCAAGTTTTCCCCTACTCAACTTAAACCTCTAGAATTTGACATTTCCACCCTGGGAAAAAGACTCTAGCTATCTAAGCTATCTATGCCTCTCATAATTTTATATACTTCTATCAGGTCATCCCTCAGCCTCTGACACTCCAGAGAAAACAATCTAAGTTTGTCCAACCTTTCTTTGTAGGTAATACACTCCAAAGCAGGCAACATTCTGGTGAACCTCTTCTGCACCCTCTCCAAAACCTCCACATTCTTCATATAGTGTGGTGACCAGAAATGACTGTACACAATACTCCAAATGTTTTGGAGTTTTATACAGCTGCAACATGACTTACCAACTTTGATACTCAGCAACCCAATCAATGAAGGCAAGCAGGCTAAATGCCCTCTTTTACCACCCAATCCACTTGCGTTACCACATTCAGAGAGCAATCAACGCACCCCAAGATCCCTCTGTACATCAATGCTCCAAAGGGTCCTGTCATTTACTTTATACTTTCCTCTTTTATTTGACCACCCAAAATGCAACACCTCACACTTGTCTGGATTAAACTCCATCTGTGATTTCTCCACCCAAATTTCCAAATGATTAAATCCTGCTGTATCTGTTGACAACCTTCCTCACTATCCACAACTCCACCAATTTTTGTGTTGTCTGCAGACTTACTAATCAGACCACCTACATTTTCATCCAAATCATTAATATATATTACAAAGAACAGAACTCGCAGTACTGATCCTTGCAGAACGTCACTGATCACAGACAGAGAAACACCCCACCACCCTCTGCCTTCTATGACCAAGCCAATTTTGTATCCAACTTACCATCTCACTGTGAATCCCATGTGACTTCTGGACTAGACTACCATGAAGGACTTTGTCAAATGCTTTATTAAAGTCTCAGTCAATATTGGGGAAGTTAAAATCACCCACTACAACAATCTTGTTATTTTTACACCTTTCCATGATCTGCCTACATACTGTATCTGTTCCTCTGTGTTCGGCTGGCCTATAATACAATCCCATCATAGTGAGTGCAATTTTCTTATCCTGAGCTCCACCCATAAGGCCTTGCTGGATGTGCCATCCAAGATATTCTCTCTAAGTGACGTTCTCCCTAATCATTAATGCAACTCCCCACCTCTTTTACTATCACATCTGAAACATCTAAACCCTGGAATTTTGAGCTGCCAGTCCTGCCCTTCCCTCAACCATGTTTCTGTAATGGCTAAAACATAATTGTTCCATGTACTAATTCTAGCTCTAAACTCATCTGCTTTCCCTGTAATTCTCCTTGCATTTAAACAAATATACTTCAGACCATCAGCCCCACCGGGTTCATTAACCTGACCCTGCCTGTACTTACCTGACTTAACCTCTATCTTCTCCTCAATGCTTTTACCTGCTGACTTATTGCTCTGGTTCGCACATCCTGCCACACTACAGTTGTTGTGTTGTCTCCTGAAACTGTACTCATTGAGGCAAGTGACTTTCCTGATCTAGGCCTTGAAGATGATGGAAAGGACCGGGGGAGTCAGATGACCTGTGGCCTGTTCTAGTAACCATAAGATCTAAATGACCGGCACAGTGAGTTTTGTGTGTTATACCAGTCCATGGAAAGAATCCCTCAAAAGTTCTACACTTTGGCTGCTGAGGAACATCCTCACCCAAGAGGATACCATCATCTTCAGAAATTGAACTTTTGCATCGTATTTGTTTCATTTCTTCTTGGTTTGCAATTATCAGGGCAGGCCTAAGCAATGAATGAGTGGCAGCTTGAAATGGATCATTCATTGCGCTGGGTTATTTATGAAATGTGTCACTGTACAAGTGATAATGATGCAATAAATTCTGCCTACCCCAAAGGCAACTGGAATGTTGGCAGATACTCCATCAAATGGAAAGACTTCACAACTGGCCAACTTGCTCTTTTCTTAATGAGCATATAATATCTTTATTCAAGTTTCATTTGTATTTTACTGAAGGAAAAATGCTAATCACAGCCCTTTGTCCCAGAGATAGATATTGTTGTTAAAATTAGAATTAGCACAGTTTTCACTTTCCAAGACAAAAATAATTTTTTAAAAAACTTATCTTGGCAATTCAGTTTTGATTCATAATTTACTTGGAGAAAATTCTAAAAAGGAATCCCTCTTCAATAACTTTCTGATTTAGAGGAACGGAGTTGACGACATAATATTGCTCTTGTAGCGGTAACTACCGCGAAATAAAACAAGACGCTAGTCGGAGGATTGTCGAACAAGAACTGGTTTATTTTCCCGCCTTGCGTGGGCCCTTTAAGGGAGACTGTTCCCGCCCAATCCAACCGGCAATGACGTAAGTACTACGTCATCAAGACTTTCCCGCGCGCGGGTTCTCCCCATCGCTCGGGAAAGACGAGGCCCACCGCCATCTTGGGCCTCGTCGCTCCGACGCCGCTCGACCCGACTGCCGAGCCGGTTCGACCGACTAAACGGTGAGTCACCACACTCTGTTTCTATTGAGAAATCTCAGTCCAGTCTTTTTTTTTCTTTTTTTTCTTTTGAAATTTTTCTTTTTAGTTTGGTTTGATATATTGTTTATAATTTTTCTTATTGATTTAGGGATTTTTTTTCTTTTCTTTTATATACACGATAAATATTTTTCTTTCCTTTTTTTATATTATGTTCGTTTACTAAGAGATCGTGGGATCTACAGTTTTTTTTATATTTTATTATTCTTTATGATTACCTATGCCATGATTGTTCTCCTGATCTCTTTGCATTACATGTACAAACATCGATGTTATATATTAATCTGTATTAATTTGGAAACTAATAAAAAGAAAGAAATTCTAAAAAGGAGAGCATTTTCTTAACAGGGTGTTGCCTTACCAAGGAAATCAACTGTTCAATGTAAAGAGATGACCAAATTCTCTGCAATTGGATATGTACATTTATGATTTTACTACAGGTGGCCCTAGTTCAGAAGAAATCATGCTTTCTTTCTTTGAAAGGTAGGCAGCATGTGGGCAGATACACTAAATCAGCAGAAGAAACTTAAAGGTCTGTTAGAATAATTTTCAATAAGTGTAGGGTACAGTTATTCCAATTTATCTCTTGATTTCGAAGTTTAACTCAATGTCAGTGAACGATTTTTGATACTGTATTATTCCAACTGGAACCCTTAAGATTTAATTGAAGACAAAGCCAAAAAAATTCCATGCCTGTCTGCTGTCGTATTTCTTACAGTTCTGCCGCAATAATGTTTTTCTTATTATTGCAAAAACATACAACACAAATATTGCTAGTTTATGCTTCAATTTGACCTTTCCTTTGTCCAACATTAAATTCTAGATACAAACACTCATCTAACAATCTAGAGTCAATGTTCTAATGTCATCACATATTTTTGCAATGAGTATCTGTGGAATCTGTACTTACAGAAAAAAAACTTAGTTGTTCCATTTTTTTTCCTCAGTAAAACGTCCCATGAAGTACATTAAAAGAACTAGTTATATGGTAATTCAGCTAAATTTTATGATTCCTGCTTTTCCTTTAATCCTCTAGGAATGCAAATATTTGAAATAATTTTGTGCATTGATGCTGCATCCTTTCAAAATGAAAGTAGAAATTATGCTTGACCTTAAAAGTGAGTGATCTTGTTTTTCCATCTCAGAATCAGCCACTATAAATATAGGTCATCTGTCAACACAAACCAAAGCACCTTCAATACAAGGTTATAACAAATTCAGCTGAAAATACACAAACATTTCTATTGCATTTCAGACAGAATTCACTGAAAGGATTAACTAGAAGGTGATACAGGTTGCAGCAGGGAGGTTGGTTGCGGGGTATCCCAGGATGAAGTGTCATTTTAGATAAGTAGGTCACATTTTTGATCTATGTTTTAAAGCTTGTGTCTGTTTGCTTGCAGGGCAGAACTTTTTAAGACAAACTTCAAAACATTGAGCTAAGTCTTACTTTCCTTCTATAACTTTAAAATGAGTGCAGATTTGGGAATGGAAGTTGAGAGGAGAATTAACCAAGAATAAATCAATGAATACATAATAGCAGACCAAATTCATCTAAAAATTACAACAAATCTATAAAGACTTGGTAAATCATGGCAGAAATTCACTAAAGTGTTATCAAAACTCCTAAGAATAAATTATGAAGAGAGGTTTGCAACAGACAGGTACCAGGCAATGATCATCTCCATTACAACAGAGTCCAATCTTCATCTAAAAATTACAACAAATCTACAAAGACTTGGTAAATCATGGCAGACATTCACTAAAGTGTTATCAAAACTCCTAAGAATAAATTATGAAGAGAGATTTGCAACAGACAGGTACCAGGCAATGATCATCTCCATTACAACAGAGTCCAACCACCTTTCACAACAATCAACAGAATTACTATTGCTGTATCCCCAACCATGAACTTCCTGAGGCAGGGGGCAGTAGAGGTTGCAAGAATGATGGTGTTACCTTTGTCAAAACTCTTAACTGGTTTAGCCACATAAATACTACAGCTACCAGAGCAGGTCAAAAGCTGGTTCTTCCTGCTGCTCAGTGCAAGGTTCCCCTTCCAGGTTTAACATATAGTTCTAGATGGATCATTAGAGCTCATTTTGGCACTACTGGTAACTGATCAGCATTACATGAGATAACACTTTGCTGCTCTTCATCCTTCCAATGCATGTGAAGGAACCAAGCACAACCAGTCTTCATTTTGCCAGTGATGTGGGCCACACTTGAATGTGCATGCATGTTTCATTTAAAAAACTACAGGCAAATTGTCACTGTAGTGCTTACCAAGGCATCTTTAACAGCAATTCCCAAACTCTTATCCACCACCAGTAAGCAAATGGTAACTTTGCTGCCGATAAGTTCCCCCTGAAAATTCTCCTTGTTTAAAAATAAATAATTGTTTCTTCATTATCACCAAGTCAAAATCCTGAGGTTCCCCTCCTAAGAGAAAAATGGAAGCATCTTCATCACAAGTACAGCAGTAGGTCAAGTGGATGCCAATACTATTAAAAGTTGGCCTTGCCAGCACCATCCATTTGCCATGAGTGACTACCTTGGACTATATTTCTTTCTCTCTCAACTTACACTAGTGTGGTTATGTTTATTTTGTTGTGTAAATTATGTATGGTTTATGTTAACTTATGTTTGTCATGTTTGTAATGTAGAGTGCTGCTGCTGCAAAAAGCTAATTTTTCTTGAAATGACACAAATTAGGCTTGTATTGTCTGGAAGACAGAATTCTAAGGGATTATTTGATTAAGATTTGTGCTGGGATAATTAGACAGAAAAGAGATTCTCTTTACAGGTGAGTTTTGGACAGGGGTGTATACAAGTTTGAAAATGGCCTCTGCAGCAACCATTATTTGAGCACAATAGTGGCAATTCAGTTGTAATTTCTGACATGAGATATACAGGTATATGCACAATCGAAATACACCTCACATCACCTGCAAATATAAACCCTTACGCACAATGGAAATACGCAGAGCACACAAATCATTATCTCAATGCTCATGTACAGTCATGTTGATTTGTTACCAGTGTTGCCAAAATAGACGCTGACAATCCAGCTAGAACTAATTCATAAACCAAAGGGGAACTTTGCATTGAGCAAAGGCATGGACTAAACTACCTGCACTGTTCAAAGAGAGCTTCAATTACTTACAAGTTTGTTGGCGATTGATTGGAAGGAGTAAGTGGTAAGTTTCACAGATTTGCAGGGGTTTGATTTTTGGACTGTTAGAGTATCACAGGTCTTGACAGCGCACTGTAGCTGAAGTTTCAATTTCACTTTACTGTAGACCAACTGCTGCCAGATATTGGAGTTTTGGTGGGCACTCCTCTCAGATTTCAGCTCAATATGCTAATAATGGCACCATTCTGTCTTCCAAGAAGATGAAACACTGAAAACATCTCCTTCCCAAAACCACCCCCATACATTTATGCCACTGATTACCAAATATGTACATTATCATTATCTAACATATTTTTAACACTAATTGCAGAGAGAGTAGACTTGTTAGCTGTATAAATCATTCTCCATCTGTGAACCTGCATGCATTAGCACCTCAAAATGAGACTGCCAATACTTAAGACAGTCAATTGTTGTTGATTCTAGGCTATGATACCAACAAGGTAGATTACCTGACAGTCCATTTCCATAAGGATAAAGGTGTATTTAAAAGATATGTAGTTATGCAGTTTTCTCAAAGCAATTTTTATTTTGTATTTTATGCTTTTCATATAAAGTGGAATGTGATAAAATACAATGCAGAAACATTCACTAAAATTCGTGAAGGGTAGTTTCTGTTGCATTGAATAACCAAATACATTTTAGCTGAGCCAAGATAAAATGATCATTTAAAAGTCAAGAATGAGCGATACAACTTCTTTCATTCATTCTCGGGATGTGGGTGTTGCTAGCACATCTACATTTATTCCCTTTTCCTAATTGATCCTGAGATGATGGTGATGAGGCACCTTCAACTGCTACCTATGTGGTGACAGTCCTTCTACAGTGGTGTTAAATAGGAATAAAATTACAAGAAATATACTTCTGCAAAATCTTCTTAATACAGCAATCAGCATTAATATCTGTGAAGACAACTGTAGCTATTAGCTTTTGGTTAAGTTTTTGATTTCCAAATGCAAACACAAAAATGGTCACAATTATGTGCATTGTTAGACCCTTGGGTAAATCTTCAATTTCTAATGTGTACTCTGCAATGTAAAATTTGTCAGGTAATCATATTAAATTTAGTATGTGCCACATCTATTCCCCTGTGTTATATTCTGCAAACTATGCAGTAAAGGAATAACAGAAAGCATTCACAAGGTAAATATCCATTTCACTCAAACTGGTGAATTAAAAAAACTGCTCAATTTTTATTGTGATTTCTTTCACACAGATAATGCTAGTGGCTGCACTAACCATGTGCAGATTTACACCACGGTTTCAAAAGGAAAATTGTTCAGTGCAGGACATTTTATTCATCCCTCTTTTATGCTGAGTAATTTTTCTTCAGAAATGCTGGCAGCTTCAAAGGAGCTTAGGAGCGAATGGCAACATAACACTACATGGGCATGTGATCTGCCCTGGGAAATAAGAGTATTTTAAAAAAATCAGGACCGTGATGTTTCTGTCTATTTCAAATTGGAACATGAGGCACTGTGATCACTGGTCTGTGCTGAATTCGCTGATCTGTCAGGTATTGGTCATGCACTGTAATTGACTACAGCAGGGCTGATGAGAGGGGGAAAATAACCAACTGTAGTGGCTGCCACCGCAATGCGAAAATGAAGACGTGAGCCTGTGAACTGTTGAACAAGACTGATTTATTTTCACGCCTTCTGCGGGCCTTTTAAGGAGCGCAGTTACCGCCCTCCAAACTTGGAAATGACGTATGCACTACGTCATCAACTTTTTGCGCACGCGGGTTCTCCCCCGTCACTTGGGGAAGACGAAGGCCCAGCGCCATCTTGGGCCTCGCCGTTGCGACAACGTGCGCCCTGACCGCCGAGCCAGTTTGCTTGCTCGGACAGTGAGTCACTACACAACCTCCCCCACCCCCAGAACCGGTGATACGGTCCCCAAAGTTCATGGGCTGCACTATTCGTTGCTTGGGTGGTCGGCCTCTGCATCGCGGTGTCGGGACCTCAACTAGTTGTTGTAGGTCCAAATGGGCTGGTTTGAGGCAGTCCGTCATGAAGACTTCTTCCTTGCCCCCAATGTCCAAAATAAACGTGGACCCATTATTTCTGACGACCCAGAACGGCCCCTCGTATGGTCATTGTAATGGTGCCCATGGTGTGCCCCTGCGAATGAAAATGAACTTACAGTCTCAGAGTTCCTTGGGCACACATGATGGGGACTGACCACGTCACGAAGTGGGAATCAGTGCCAGGCTGCCGAGCCTCTCGCGTAGCCTTCCCAGGACCGCAGCAGGTTGTTCCTCTGGCCCCCTAAAGGCGGGTATGAACTCCCCTGGGACGACCAGGGGCACACCGTACACAAGTTCAGCTGACGAAGCATGGAAATCCTCCTTGGGGGCAGTGCATATGCCAAGCAGGACCCAAGGCAGTTCGTCGATCCAGTTAGGACCTATGACGCGGGCCATCAGGGCTGATTTCAGTTGGCAGTGGAAACACTCTACCAATCCGTTTGACTGAGGGTGGTAGGCCATGGTGGTGTGCAGCTGCGTTCCTAGCATGTTCACTAATGCAGACCATAGGCTGGAGGTAAACTGAGAGCCCCTGTCCAAAGTGATGTGGGCCGGAACACCAAAACGCGAGACCCAAGTTGTGAGCAGCGCCCGGGCGCAGGAATCGGTCGTGATGTCTGAGAGGGGGGTTGCCTCTGGCCACCTCATGAAGCGGTCCATGATGGTAAGGAGGTACCGCACCCCTCTTGAAACAGGCAGGGGACCGACGAGGTCAACGTGCATGTGGTCGAACCTCCTACGGGTAGGCTCGAACTGCTGCGGTGGGACCTTGGTGTGTCGTTGGATTTTTGATGTCTGGCAGTGCGGACAAGTCTTGGCCTACTCACTGACCTGCTTGCGCAGGCCGTGCCAGACGAACCTGCTGGCAACTAGTCGGACAGTTGATCTGATGGACGGGTGCACCAACCCGTGTACCGATTCAAAAACGCGTTTCCACCAGGCTGCAGGGACTATCAGGCGGGGCTGACCTGTTGCGATGTCGCAAAGGAGAGTCCGTTGATCTGGGCCGACTACGAAATCTTGGAGCTGCAGGCCTGAAACTGCGGTTCTGTAGCTGGGCAGCTCGTCGTCGGCTTGCTGTGTGTCAGCCAGGGCCGCGTAGTCTACACCCAGGGACAGGCTGTGGATGGTCAATCTGGAGACCGCGTCAGCAATGACATTGTCCTTTCCGGAGACATGTTGGATATCTGCTGTGAACTCGGAAATGTAGGACAAATGTCACTGCTGGCGGGCCGACCAGGTATCGGAGACCTTAGAGAAGGCGAAAGACAATGGCTTGTGATCAGTGAAAGCGTTGAAAGGTCTGCCTCCTAAAAAGTACCGAAAATGTCTGATTGCCAGGTACAGCGCTAGTAGTTCTTGATCAAAGGCGCTGTATTTGTTTGGGTTGTCTAAGGTGCCTGCTGAAAAACGCCAAAGGTTGCCAACGACCTTCGATTAGTTGTTCTAGTACCCCGCCGACCGCAGTGCTGGATGCGTCCACCATGAGGGCGGTTGGGATGTCTGTCCTGGAGTGTACCAGCATCGCGGCATCTGCTAGGGCTTGTTCGGCCTTAATGAAGGCAGCCGCGGCCTCGTCATTCCAGGCGATGTCTTTGCCCTTGCCAGCCATCAGCGAGAACAAAGGGCGCATGATACGGGCTGCTGCAGGGATGAAACGATGGTAAAAGTTGACCATGCCAACGAACTCCTACAGGCCTTTGACCGTGTTGGGACGGGCAAAATGGCAGATAGCGTCTTCCTTGGCAGGTAGTGGTGCTGCTCCCTTGCTGGTGATTCTGTGGCTGAGAAAATCTAGAGAGTCAAGGCCGAATTGGCACTTGGCTGGGTTGATAGTGAGGCCGAAATCACTGAGGCGGGAGTACAGTTGGCGGAGGTGGGAAAGGTGTTCTTGGTGGTTATGGTTGGCGATCAGAATGTCATCTAAATAAATGAACATGAAGTCCAGGTTGCGGCCTACTGCTTCCATCAGCCGCTGGAAGGTCTGCGTGGTGTTCTTAAGGCCAAACAGCATCCGAAGGAATTCGAAGAGGTCAAACAGAGTGATGATCACAGTTTTGGGGATTTGGTGGTATCCCCGGACGAGGTCCACCTCGGAGAAGATGTGGGCCCCGTGTAGGTTTGCCACGAAGTCCTGGATATGAGGGACGGGGTAGTGGTCTGGGGTGGTGGTGTCGTTTAGCCTGCGGTAGTCACTGCAGGGCCTCCACCTGCCGGTGGCTTTGGGGACCATGTGCAGGGGGGAGGCCCAGGGGCTGTCTGACCTGCAAACGATCCCTAGCTTCTCCATGTGGCGGAACTCCTCCTTCGCCAGGCGGAGCTTGTCGGGAGGGAGTCGTCGTGCTCGATCATGAAGGGGTGGCCCTGTTGTGGTGATGTGGTGCCGCACCCTGTGTTTGGGCATCGAATTCGTGAACTGAGGTGCCAGGACCGATGGGAATTTGGCTAGAAGCTTGGTGAACTCATTGCCAGACAGGGAAACGGAGTCCAGGCGCGGGGCTGGTAGGCTAGCTTCTCCCAGAGAGTAAGTCTGGAAAGTTCTGGAGTGCACTAGCTGTTTCCCTTGTAGGTCAACTAACAGGTTGTGGGCCTGGAGGAAATCGGCTCCCAGGAGTGGCTGGGCGACGGCGGCAAGAGTAAAGTTCCAGGTAAAACGGCTGTCGTCGAATTGTAATTGGATTGTATGGGTACCGAAAGTTCGTATCATCGTGCCGTTTGCAGCTTTGAGGGCGGGTCCCTGTTGCCTGCTCCCGTATCGACGAGGAAGTGACGGCCGGACTGCTTGTCCCAAACGAATAGGAGGCTGTGTTGGTGGTCAGCCGCCGTAGCCATCAGCGGCTGGCCCCTGGTGTTTCCCTGAAACGTGCAGGGTGGGCAGCATTGACGGGACTCCACACCCCACCCCTGATGGTAGAAACACAGCTGGTCATCAGTGTCATCGTCTGTGTTTCTGGGGTGTGGTCGCTCGGCTGCTGGGACTGGTTTAGGTAGGCGGTGGGCACGCAGTCTGGCGATTTGGCCGACAGACAAACTGCTCTCGCGTTTGGCCTTCCACAGGATATCTGCCCGGGCGGCTACCTCACGTGGGTTGCTGAAGTCAGCGTCGGCCAGCAGCAGGTGAATGTCGTCGGGCAGCTGCTCAAGGAAGGCCTGCTCGAACATCAGGCAGGGCTTGTGTCCCTCAGCCAAAGCCAGCATCTCATTCATCAGGGTCGATGGAGATCTGTCCCCCAGGCCGTCGAGGTGAAGCAGGTAGGCGGCACGCTCACGATGGGAGAGGCCAAAGGTCCGAAGGAGAAGGGCCTTGAAGGACGGATACTTCCTCCGGAGGAGATTGGATGAAGTCTCCGACCTGGGCGGCTGTCTCCTGGTCCAGAGAGCTGACCACGTGGTGGTACCGTGTGGAGTCGGAGGTGATCTGCAGCAGTTGAAACTGGGCTTCGACCTGGTCGAACCACATGCGGGGCCGAAGCGTCCAAAAGGTGGGCAGCTTGAGTGCCACTGCGTTGGCTGCTGCGTTGTCGGTCATTGTGTGGGTTCAAAATCTGTTTGGACCATCGGGGTCATCAACGTAGCAGCTGCTACCACGATGCAAAAATAAAGACGTGAGCCTGTGAACTGTTGAACAAGACTGATTTATTTTCACGCCTTCCGCAGGCCTTTTAAGGAGCGCGGTTCCCGCCCTCCGAACTCAGAAGTGATGTACGCGCTACGTCATCAATTTTTCGCGCGCACGGGTTCTCCCCGTCGCTCAGGGAAGATGAAGGCCCAGCGCCATCTTGGGCCTCGCCATTGCGACGACGCGCGCTCTGACCGCCGAGCCGGTTCTCTTGCTCAGACGGTGAGTCGCTACACAACCATGGCTTCCATTCTTGATTAGAGTTTAGTGACCCTATCAAAGCAGTTTTTGTTGATGTCAGAAAAGGGTAGGATCTGTTTCAACCATAACCTCTCTTCTCTCCACTCTCAGAGATCGGGCTAGAAATATGATTGTGCATACGTCTTTTGCAATTGACTCAGGCAGAAAATAATTATTCAGATCTGAAGATGAGAGAGGAGTGGCTGGATATCAGACAACTTCATCACCACTTAACAGGCACAGCCCCTCTTATATAACTGCATTTTGGCTAGCAGGAGTGTGCACAAGAATTTAAATTTGACCAGTTTTGAATATATGCATTTTATGCACTTACATATATGCACATATGTCCTTGATATGTTCAGTTGATTACTGAGGGGGGAATCATTCCCCCAAAAACCCCAACTGCACATGTCCTACTGGCTATAGAGAGCAAGGTACAGTTCTGTGCATATATGGCCTGAGGAAAGTGATGCTGGTTTGGTGGAAGCAAGTAGTAGCAGAAAGGCTACTCTCTCACACCTCTCAGGAGGTATGAAGTCCTCCAAACATCTAATTTCTTGTCAGTGGGAAAAAAATGTAGATCATGCTATTCATTGCAGGGTTGCAATGTCAGGATAAATTAAATAAACTAGCTAGAATGCTCAATGTAAGAAATACTGCTATCCTGGGCTCTGCAGAAAGCAGCATTACCTAGGGCCTCATTAATCATACCAATCACAAAACTCAAGGTTCTACATCTTGTTTCCTTTCATTCTCCTATAACCATCATACCATAATTCTGTCTCCTCATGGTCACACTTACAGCTTAGTTTTAAGAACTGACAATCGGCTATTCAATAATTCCGAGAAAGGCTGGCCTTTTACAGATCCATGTTCTTAATTAACCCATGTCCTTTTAGGTAAGTATTACTTTTATCTCTTATTGAGGCCCCTAAAAGATTGTCCATAATAAATAGCTGGTCATCCTCATTTGTTATCTTCTTTAACGTTTCATCATTTGTGAATGAAAGTCCTATATTGGCAAGATTTAAATCATCCGGCAGTATTTAATCTCTAAGAATATTTGAAAGTCTGTGATCAGAGCCTCTGTTTTTTTTTCTTCCAACTTCCAACAGCATTTCAGAATATATAAAAATGAGACTCGGTGCCTTTTCCACTAGAGTTTCAACATGGATCATACAGCATCCTGAGTGTTTCTCCTTCCAATCTGATTGGATTTTATGTGGAAAGTGCCAAAGGATATAATGCATTTTGACAAATTCAGCATACAGTCGCATCCATAATTGCCTTTTGGAAGGTAATGGTGAGCAGGCATCTTGAACCACCACAGTTCACATATTCCCACTGTGCACTGTAGCTGCTGACAAAATTAAAATCTATTTTACCTCTAACTTTACCCAGTTCTGATGAAAGTAATTGACCTGAAACATTAACTGTTTTTCCCTCCATTGATGCTGCCTAACTTGCTGAAATGTTCCAGCTTTTTCTATTTAGTTTCAGATTTCCAACATCTGCAGTAGTTTGATTTTACATTTCAGGGTACTTCAGAGTGAAACATGGTGTCTGGAGTCACTAAAAAGGGAGAGTTGGTAAAGACAATAGAAATCCTATCTCAAAATACATGAATTAACCTGGTGGGTTTTAATGAAAAATTCAACATTTTAATAGTCACTAGTTTCTGTCCCAAATTTATCCTGTTGACTAAGTATAAATTTCCCAGCTGCCATATTGGGATTTGAAGTTTTAGCTCTAGATTATTCATCCAGGCCTCCAGATACTACAGAAACTAATACAGTTTTATAAGCATCATGTTGTTGTGGAGAGAGGAATGGAAGTCTGGAGGTAACAACAAGTAAAAGCACAATAAATTGTTACTGCTTGAGTAAGTGGCAGTTTTGAATAGTTTGAAACAACTGAAGATTCAAAATCTGGTTGTAAGGAACCATGCCTTTTCTGAATCTCAGATTTTGAGAAATAAGCCATGAAAAGCAGATGTCTTAAAGGATGAGGAGAGAAATGAAAACTGGGATAGGAAAAGGAAACATATATTTGAAGTACTGCTTGAAGCACTGCTTAGGTGATTTAATCAAAAAAATTGCTCAGAATATCCCACTTGATGGCTACCTGCTGCGAGCTAAAGCTAATGAGTTTACCAAAGAACTTGGCAGGGAAACATCCAATCATTCCCTATGCTACAGGAAAGTGAGATACCACTATTTATTAAGGCTCGGGGATGAAATAGTGCACAATAGTAATTTGCTGCTACAGTATAGTATGTGGGATATTGGCTGACTGCTGGTAAGTGGAAAAAAAAACAATTCTTTTCAGCCAGGCTAGATACAATGGACCAAAGATAGCTTCCTTCTGTCGTGTAAATTTCCATGTTTCTATGATTGTGCGAGTTCTAAACAGCATTCAACATTGCTTCAAAGCCAAACTTCCTCACCCAATCAAAGAAAGAAGGTGAGTTTTAATATTATGAGAAAACAGAATCTACTTTTAAGCATTCACCAAACCAGCTTAGACAAGATGAAAAAAATGTCTTAAATGCGAAAATGCTTCTAACCGATGATGAAAGCTGTGCTAATACTCAGTCGGCTCAATTTTTGGAAAGTGGATGCGATATTTCAGTGTCAGGATTAAAATAATGTTCAAAAAGATATCCCTTTTGATGAAAAATGTCACATCCCATGAGGAGCTCAATCATTTTTGCACACCAAACAAGAGTTCCATCATCTAACTTCTGGACCAATGAGCTATCATTAGAATTTACCTACACTTCAAGAACAATTCTTATGCAAGCTAATTTCCATTCTAGATTCCACCGACATTCCATATGTTATGAAAAATTAAAGTGCTTGACATTCTGCATTGATGCAGTGGAGCTGAGAACACAGCTGCATTAATAACAACCTTGCAAACTGGTTTCTTGCAAGGAAAATTGACTAAATCAATGTTAAGTAACTTATTGAAGGGATATTTCAGAGTTTAAGAGAGACAGAATTTAATCTCTTTGTGATCACTTTGATGTATGTGGAGAGAACAGATGCAGGATTTTTGATATGTTTCTTTTTCAACTCTTCCAGATGCTGAAAAAAAGTATAAAATTTCCAGCTGTATTAAAAAAAGATTATGTTATTACAATAGTCACTGTTTAAGATAGTAATTTATATATTGTACAGTATTTACTCCTGATGCAAGATGCTGCATGAAATTTGGACAAATAAACATTATCTACCAAACCAAGCTTGATTGTTGTTGCACTCGCTGCCTCTGCTAATGAATATTCAGCATTTATTGCAGTGCCTGAGTTATCCCATGTGGTTGCAAGTTAGTGCATTCCACTGTAATAGATATTTCTTTCATAAAGGCGGCAAAGAGATGCAAGAATACATATCAACTTGAAGCAATCACTGAGATTTCAAGTTACTTAATATAATGTCATATTTCTTTCACAATCACCTCTAACCTTTTGATTAACATTTGTGAAGTTAATTGCAGATGTCATCAGTCTAAAACCTGCAGTATAATTAGGATTTGATAAATAACCTGTTATATTTCAGAGGGTGCTTTAACTTGAAGATAAAGAAAATATAACCTGAAAATTACCACATGCGATATTTTTGTACAATATCATTCAGTAATCTTCATATTTGTATTTGCTGTTACCTTGTATGTAGAGGTGCCACAGAAGATTTCATTATAATTGATATTTTTCCATGAAGCATCATCAAGGTGTATTTGTGTAGTGTCTGCACGTTTAAGAGGTAGGTTACCAGTCTTCTTTGATGGAAACCAATTTTCTTTGAAAATTACATCCTTGAGCATTTTCAACTGTATTTTAGTTTGCATCTATTTGCATATTTTGCAATATTTATACAGTTTTCCCAGTAATTGACTGACTTTGAATTTACCACTCTTCCACATTGGAAAATGGAAATGGAGAATGGAATAAATGGAAGTAAGTCAGAGAGATTAAATTGTGCAGGATATTGCAATTGTTCCTTGATGTATATAAAACTGGATCTGACACATTCTAACAAAATATTAATTTAATTGGTGATTCTTGAAAGATAATCTGCTGCCTGACAAGGCATATTTCCAAAGTTAATATATTCAGGGTTATGATCTAACCCAAATAGAATCAATAATCTGTATTTAAATAACATTGATTTGGTCTGAAACACTTCATAGACAATTAAGTTCTTTTGTAATATAGTCACTGTTGTAATGTTGGGGAATGCTTACTATTTATATCAACACAATGATATAAATGAACTTCTTATCAGAGGTGTAATTTTGAATTAAATGTTGGTCAGGACTTTAGAAACTGTATTCTTCTTAATTTGATCTTTTGCACCCACCAAGGAGGGCAGAAGAGATCTTGATTTAAATATCATTCTAAAGCTGTCATCTTGAACAATATGGACATATTCCTGTAACCCATTGAATTGCCATTTGAGTTATATTTCACCAAAAATTTAACCCACAGGCTTTCCTCAGAAAGCAATTCATACCTATTGATTACTTTAAAGGATATTTTCCACACTGATGCAGTGCAAAAGCATCAATGTCAGCAACAGATATAGGTAGAGGGCCTTCTGAACCTTGACTTTCTCACCAGTTGGTTCAATGGAAAGTCATCAGTTCTACACCCTCAGAGGACCATTCAGGGAATAATGGGCATACACAAACTTCAACAGATAAGTGACAGTAAATATATATTGATTGTTTACACCAAGATGTCAAATACATAGCCAGAAGACCATATTCAATCCACAAAAGATTAACACATCATTTCTTGCAGATGCACAATAGACAGTGCAATGTCCTAAGCCTGACCATTTTCAGTTGCTTCATCAAAGGCCTTCTTTCATCATAAGGTGAAATGTGAATGTTCACTGAAGATTATATGTTTAATTCTCTTTGCAACTCCTCAGCAAATGCAGCAAGATCTCACATTCATCACAGGCTGCTAAGTTACAAGTTAACATTCACACCACAAATGCCAGGTAATGACCATCTCCAACAAGAGTGGCTCAAAAAACCTACCCCAGATATTTGATGGCATAACTATCAACATCTGGGGATCACCGTCAACCAGAAATTCAACTGGACAGCCACACAAATATTGTGGCCACGAGAGCAATGAGTGACTCACCTCCTCACAATCCAACCTTCTCCACCATCCACCAGGTACAAATTACTTGCCTGGAGGACAGGAGTTCCATCAATACTCAAGGAGATCAATAAATCCAGGGCAAGGCAATGTGTTTGATCAGCATCCAATTCACCACATTTACTGCTTCCATCAATGATACACTCTGAATGAAATATGTGTCAACTACAAAAGAAATTGCAGTTATTCAGCTCAGCAACTCAAACCAAAACGCTGACGTTTAACACAAAGGACAATAGCAGCAGATGCATGGGAACACCACCACCTGCATATTCTCCTCCAAGTCTCACACAATCTTGACTTGTAAATGCACTACTGTTTCTTTACTGACATGAGGTCTAAGTCCTGGAATTCCATACCCAATGTCGAGAAACACAACGGCTCGTAAAGAGGGTTCACCATCACTCTCTGATAGCCAATATGGATGTGCAATAAATACTTGTCTTGCAGCTGAAGCCTGCACTCTGAAAATGGCGTAAATGTGAGAGTGACTGCCCTCAATTTCGAGGCAGTGTTCATCCAAGTGTGGCGTCATGGAGTTCTGATAAAGCCAAAGTCATGGGCATCAAAGGTTAAATATTCCAATAGTTAAAGTCATGTTCCTAATAAAAAAACAACAGAACATTCTGGAAATACTCAGCAGGTCAGGCAACATCCCTGAAAAGAGAAACAATACTTCACGTGAAAGACTTTTTGTCAGAACTGGAAAAATGAGAAAACAATTTAGTTGCATGTGGCAGAGATTCTGGGGAAGGGATGGATAGAATAAAGGAAACATTTCTGATTGGGTGAGTTCAGAGTTGCCATTGTGATAAGCCATTGATGAACATGTCTGTTTGATAATAAGGTCAGTTGGAAAGAGGAAGAGAGAGAGAGAGAGAGAGAGCAAAGGAACAAGTAAAGACTGAGAAATGTAGGTCAGGGGTGTAGGAAATGCCCATCAGATTAGGTAGTGTTACTGAAAAGTCATACAGTTGTACAGCACAGAAACAGGTCCTTCAGCTCACCGTGTATTCTGACTGTCATGCTGATCTATACTAATCCCCCTTGCCTGCATTCATTCCATATCCCTCTATGCCCTGTTCATTTACCTCTTAAATGTTGTTACTGTTCCTTCCTCCTCCTCCTCATCTTTTGGGTTTTTCCTTGCAAGAACTTTCATTGATTATAGTTCCTGCGAAATGGCAGGATACTGGTTCAAGCCCAGTATCGAAGCAATGATTTTGATATCCCTGATCTGCGCATTTTCACCAAATAAAATAATTTCATTATTTTCACCTAGCAATCTCAAGATAGAAAACATGGAGCAAATCAAAAAATGTAAATGACAGAGCAAAGGAACCAAGAAGTATCTCATCAATACTTAAAATGTGAAATGTATAGTTCTAACTAGGTGTTATAAATGAGATCTTCTTGAGGCAAATGTAGCAGTAAATGATGAAGATATTGTGATATGAGACAGACAAAAATAGATAAAGTGGTAGTTCTTGTTGGTATTTCCCAAAGTGGATGAATCACTAAGTATGGATGTGGTGGTATTGCCAGAGGACTGGAGGACTAAATGACACCTTTGTTTAAAGAAGGGGAGAGGAATAAACCCAGAAGTTGCATACTAGTCATTATTATTGATAGTGACAATTTTTTAAAGATTATAATCTGGAGGCAAAAATGGTTCAAGTTTAGAAAAGAATAGGCTAAATAAACGACTATCAGTTTGGATTTGCTGGAGACAAACCACCTTTGACCAATTTGGTTGAGATATTTTTTTAATGAAATAATGGAACAGGTTGATGAAAACAGTGCAATTGATATACTGTATGTAAACTTCCAAAGCAATTTAGAGGTTTTAGCAAGATTAAAGCTCATATGATTAAAGATATATTAGCAGCATATATACAAAATTGGGTATGGGGCAAAAAGTAACCCATAGTGATGGGTGTAGTGATTTTTTCAAACAGTTGTTTGCCAGGAACTGAAAGAGGTTTTGTAAATATGTAATAGTAACCAGATCTTGGGTACAAAGGGTATAATTTCAAAGTCTGCCATTTCAAAAATATATCAACTAGTGAGACTATAAACAGATTTCAGGCAAACATAGCCTTGTGAAATGGGTAGAAAAAAGAGAAATAAAATATAAATGTAGAGAACCATGTAAGAAGACAGGAAATACAAACTAAATGGGACAATTTTAAGTGGAATACAGGAACAGAGAGACCTTGATATGCATATACACAAATCTTTGAAGTTGGACAAATTAAGGAAACTGTTATGGAAGCATAGTTGATTCCTGGCTTAAAAAGCAAAATAAATTGCTAAACATTAAAAAAAACTGGATATGCCTAAGATGAAGTATATTCAATTCTGGCACCAAAGGTTTACCAGGATGTAGATGGTTGTGCAGCAGGACTATAAAAGCTGAGGTTGTTCTCCTTTAAGAGAACAGGAAATTTGAAAGAAATGCTCAAAATCATGACCTTGGGAAAAGTAAATGAACAATTGTTTCCATTGGAAGAGATGTGAACTTGAGACTATAATTTAACAAGCATGGCTGAAGAACCAATGGTGAGAGAAGGAAATGCTTATGTTACATGGCAAATTGTTAGATCTTAAGTACACCACCTTAAAGGGCAGTGGAAAGAGATTCAACAGAAGTGGTCAAAAGAGAATTAAGCAAATTAACCAAAAGAAAAGAGAAAATGATCACAGGGCTAAAAGGAACATAGGACTGACTGAACAGCTCTAGCAAATGAGCCAGGCACAGGCAAAATGGATCAAATGGCCTCCTTCTGTACAATGATTCTGTGGGAAAGAAATTGGGCTCCATGGCACTGTTTCTTCAGGTGATATGCAATCTCTAAATGCTGAAAGGTTAGTTTTTACATGCCATCACCATCTTGGTAAAGAATTCTATGCATGTACCTAACAGCTACCGACTGAAAGCCCAGCAAGGAGATTATGATGTCAGTCAACATACAATGCCCATCAAGCATTGACACTGCTATTTTCAAAATTCACACTCAGGTCCTTGCCCCATCTTACCCCTGCACAGTTGAACATCATTAACAAAATTAAAGGTCTTCTTACAGATCTTCTGCCCAGTGCTGTTTAAAAGAATTGAGAAGTACATAAAGGTTACTTGCTGCATTATTTCTTCTGCCTTCTGCCTTTGGCTCCCCTAACCTTATAACATCATACCTTCCTTCCACTAAGTTCCATTAATTAACTGGAAACTGAAATGTTAACTTTCTCATATGTTCTCCCATTTCTCAAAGAATCACAGACCAGATTTGGCTAAAACTACTTTTTTCAAGCACTATATACCTTTCTTTTAAGGAATATAGGCAGCTTGTAATGTCAGATCCCCTTCTGGCGCACGTAGTCAATGAACAGTAGAGGGAGAGCTGGCTCCTCATTATATGAGAAAGTGGTACCAACTTAATATGATTCTAGCAAGGCCATGATGGGGTACAAGTCAATCTTATACCATTACATTTTGTCACTGATTTTAATTACTTTGAGGTATACAAATAGTTACAGGTAGTTAAGCACCTTGTATAAGGAAGAGTGGGTAGGTAGAAAAATAATAATGGTGATTATGGAGTTACAAGGAATTTTTAGGTCTCTTTGAGGAAGCTGGTAATATATTGTAATGCTAAAAGAGAGAAATAGAGTACCACCATGACTGTAAAAGGGCTGAAATTTGGGGTGAAGCAGATGCTTGTATGCAAGGAATGTCACAAGAGATAAGGAAATAGCAACTGCTCAACTGTGAAATGTCTTGGGTAATGTTGGAGCTGCAATGAACATCTGCAAGAAGAAAAAGTTCATAACCTTAAGTCTTGCATGCCAATATTTAACAGTGAATCGTACAAAGATAGGACATACTGAGAAATATGTAGTCATGGTTCTAAATGCTCTTGATAAGACAGAATGGTCAAAGGACTTGGCTCATTAACTCCCAATGACTGCAGTGACATATGCACCTTTGTTTTCACAACAAACAATCCCCAAAGTATTATGCAGGCTGAGATTTAAAAATTAAGATTAATTACTAATTAAATAACTTCTTGTCTCTCAAATCTATACTTAAATTTTAAAAAAGTAGTAAATGAGTAGGCTCTTGTTGGTAGTTAAATCTTAAGTGATTGTGGGTTCCAAGCAAAACTGATTTTAGTTACTTTCATAGTGCTGTAGTCATTAGATTAGTAACTGACCCTATTGATGGGCCTCCCAAGTCCCTGGAAGTTTTCTTTATGGTCTCCTTCACTGGTGTTAGTGAAAAGAACTTACCTCTACAGATCATGAAGAATTATGTGGCTCACCTTATGCAGCTCACCTTATGCCTCCTCTGCAAGTTTAAGTCAAGTTGTGGTCTTCCTATTTTAATGTGATTTTCAAATTCATGATGTTCCATGGAAAATAACCACAATGTTTGCTGTACTTATGCTGCAGATATCAAAATTCCACTGTTGTTAGTGTTGGAATGAAACTTCCCTGTCCTTTAGAAACTAACTCAGAAATTTGAGTAGGAGTTTATCGTTCTCCCAACCCCATTTGTAAGATCACAAGATCACAAGACAAGGGAGCAGAAGCAGGCCATTCGGCCCATCGAGTCTGCTCCAAGGAAAAGGGAAAAAGAAATGGGGTGGGAAAAAAAAACTATTCTAATCCCATTTTCCAGCCTTATCCCCATATCCCTTGATACCCTGACTATTTAGATATCTGTCTATCTCCTCCTTGAACACCCCCACTGATCTGGCCTCCACTGCTGTGCGTGGCAAGGAGTTCCACAATTTCACCACCCTCTGGGTAAAGAAATTTCTCCTCATCTCTGTCTTGAAACTGTACCCTCTAATTCTAAGATTGTGCCCTCTGGTCCTGGACTCGCCCACCAAGGGAAACAGCCTAGCCACATCTACTCTATCCTTTCCTGTCAACATTTTAAATGTCGCTACGAGGTCCCCTCTCATCCTTCTGTACTCCAGTGAGTACAGTCCAAGAGCCGACAAACGCTCATCATACGTAAGCCCTTTCATTCCCGGAATCATTCTCGTAAATCTCCTCTGAACCCTCTCCAACGTCAGCACATCCTTCCTAAGATGTGGGGCCCAAAACTGCGCACAGTATTCCAAATGAGGCCTCACTAGTGCCCCGTAGAGCCTCATCAACACTTCCTTACTTTTATACACTATACCTCTCGAGATGAATGCCAACATAGCATTCGCTTTCTTAACCACCGATCCAACCTGGTGGTTAACTTTTAAGGTATCTTGTACGAGTACCCCCAAGTCCCTTTGTACTACCGTACTTTCAATCTTCTCTCCTTCTAGATAATAATCTACCCGCTTATTTCTGCTTCCAAAGTGTACAACTGCACATTTCTCAACATTGAATCTCACCTGCCATTTCCTTGCCCATTCTCCTAAACTGTCTAGGTCCCTCTGCATCCTTTCTATTTCCTCTATGCTCCCTACTCCTCCATTTATCTTGGTGTCATCCGCAAACTTAACCACACAACCATTTATTCCATCATCCAAATCATTGATGTACAAGGTAAAAAGGAGCGGCCCCAACACCGACCCCTGCGGCACACCACTAGTAACCGGTAACCAACCAGAACGGATCCTTTTATTTCTACCCTTTGCTTCCTGCCAACCAGCCACTGCTCCACCCATTCTGCTATCCTACCCATAATTCCATGACCTCTCATCTTATTAATCAGTCTCTTGTGAGGCACCTTATCGAAGGCCTTTTGAAAGTCTAAATACACAATGTCTACCGCCTCTCCCTTATCCACCCTACCTGTGATTTCTTCAAAAAACTCCAATAGGTTGGTCAGACAGGACCTCCCCTTCACAAAACCATGTTGACTAGGTCCAATCTTGCCTTGCGCCTCTAGGTATTCGGTAACCTCCTCCTTGAGGATAGATTCCAATAATTTTCCCACCACTGACGTCAGACTAATAGGTCTGTAATTTCCTTTGTGCTGCCTCCCACCTTTCTTATACAACGGAACTACATTCGCTACCCTCCAGTCCTCCGGAACCATGCCAGAATCTATCGATTCCTGGAAAATAATCGCCAATGCCTCTGCTATCTCTACAGCCACCTCCTTCAGAACCCGGGGATGCACCTCATCCGGTCCGGGAGACTTATCAGTCTTAAGCCCCTTTAGTTTTCCTAGCGCCTTCTCCCTAGTAATCTCAACTGAACTCAGTTCCAATTCGTGAGACTCCTGACTAACCGGCACATTGCTTATGTCCTCCACGGTGAAGACCGATGCAAAATATTCAATTCCCTTGCCATCTCACTATCGTCCATTATAATACCTCCTGCACCGTTATCAATTGGTCCTATGTCAACCCGTGTCTCTCTTTTATTCCTTATGTATTTAAAAAAGCTCTTAGAATCCTTCCGAATGTTGTCCGCCAGCTTCCTTTCATAACTCATCTTTGCTTTCCTAATGACCTTCTTAGTTTCTCTCTGCAGATTTTTAAAAACTTTCCAATCTTCTGTTTTCCCACTAATTTTTGCTACTTTGTACGCCGCCCCTTTGCTTTTATTTTATCCTTCACCTCCCTCGTTATCCACATCTGTGCCTTTTTTCCATTCAAAACCTTCTTTTTTCTTGGAATATATCTATCCTGCATTTTCCTTATTTCCTGTAGAAATTTCATCCATTTCTCCTCTGCCGTCCCTCCAGCTAACTTACTCCTCCAATCAATTTGGGCCAACTCTTCTCTCATACCTTTGTAATTTCCCTTATTCCACTGAAATATCGATACACCAGTTATCAGCTTCTCCTTCTCAAACTTGAAACTAAACTCAATCATATTGTGGTCACTTGTTCCCAGTGGTTCCTTTACCTTTAGTTCCCTAATCACCTCGGGTCCACTACACAGCACCCAATCCAAAACAGCCGATCCCCTGGTGGGCTCCTCAATAAGTTGCTCCAGAGAAACATCCCTTAGACATTCCACAAACTCACTCTCCTGAGTTCTACCGCCTTGCTGGATTTCCCAGTCCACCTTCATGTTAAAATCCCCCATAATTATCTTCACATTGTCACTCTGGCACACTTTTTCTATCTCAATCTGCAACTTATGATCCACTTCCTGACTGCTGTTAGGGGGCCTATATATGACTGCTACTATTGTCCTTTTACCCTTATTATTTCTTAGCTCCACCCATAAGGATTCCACTTCCTCTGACCCAACGTCCTTCCTTTCTATTGATTTTATATCACTACTAACCATCATGGCCACACCTCCCCCTCTGCCTACCCGCCTGTCCTTCCTATACACTGTGTACCCCTTGACATTCAGTTCCCAATCACATCCATCATGAAGCCACGACTCAGTGATTGCAACGATGTCATATTTATTAACCTGTAGTTGTGCCACTAGGTCATCTACTTTATTCCTGATGCTACGTGCATTTAAATATAGTACGTTTAGACTGGTATCTGCTATTGATTTTATTGTACTTCTATTGTTCAGCAGATTATCCTGACTTTCTACCTGTCCATCCTTCTTACTATCTTCGCTATCTACTATCTTAGACATGTTCCTGTAGACCTCATCCCCTATCCTAACATTCGGTATCCTAACGTCCTCATCCCCGATCCTAACATTCTGTATCCTAACATCCTGATTTGTTGTACTTCTATTATTCAGTAAATTATCCTGACTTATCACCTGCCTGTCCTTCTTGCCATCCTCAATGGATTCATTTCTACACACTTCCTCCCTCACCTTAGCATCTTGTAACCTAGCATCCTGGTTACCATCCCCCTGCCAGATCAGTTTAAACCCTCCCCTACAACTAAATTAAACATTCCCGCCTGGATATTGGACCCTTTGGAGTTTAGGTGCAACCCATCCTTAGCAAATAGGTCTTGCCTCCCCCAAAAAAGGTCCCAGGTATCCAAGAATCTGAAGCCCTGCCCCTTGCACCAGTCACTCAGCCACGCATTTAACTGCCAGAGCTTTCTATTCTTCCTGTCATTGACACGTGGCACGGGTAGTAGTCCTGAGATTACTACCCTTGAGGTCCTACTTCTCAACCTTCTCCCTAATGCCTTGTATTCCTCCTTCAGGACCTCTTCTCTTTTTCTACCTACATCATTGGTACCTACATGTACCAAGACTTCTGGCTGCTCACCCTCCCCTCTCAGAATATTCTCGACACGGTCCGTGATATCCCGTACCCTGGCACCAGGGAGGCAACACACCATCCAAGACTCATTGTCGGTATTGCAGAATCTGCTATCCGTACCCCTTACTATCGAATCCCCAATAACCACTGCATTTCGCTTCCTCTGCTGGACCACAGTACCAGACACGGTGCCAAGGTCCTGGCTGCTGAGGTCTTCCTCTATGAAGTCATCCTCTCCAACCGAATCTAAAATGAGATATCGGTTTTTGAGGGGGACCGCCACTGAGGTGCTGTCTACATATTCTTTATAACTCCTGTCTATCTCCTGCTCGCTCTCCCTAACCAACCGAAGGTCATCCAGCTGCTGCTCCAGACTCTCAATCCGTTCCTTGAGGAGCCGCATCTCGGTGCACTTTGCGCAGATGTAGTTATCAGGGAGTCTGGTCGTCTCCCAGGGGCCCCACATCTGACACTCCAAACACAACACTAATCCCAGATGCATACTGCTGAATATCACTGAGCTCAACAACTAAACTAAATTAATAATTTACCCCCTCTCTATAATCTCGCCTCTTTCCCACTCTCGCCGAAGCCCGTTGAGCCAAAGCCTAACCCACTCTGCTCCCTCACACTCAGCTGCCCGCTCCGACCCTGCCCGCTGGATATGCTCGTCTGCTTTTTAAATCGCCTGCGCGCTTCCGAGTGACGTCACGCGCCTGCGCAGTCACTCGCCGCTGTCCCGAACGCTAGAAAGAGGAAAAAAAACCTCGCTCGTTATTTTCCGGCACTCTCCGCTCTCTCGTCGCTGGAAAGAAAACTGAAGGTGAACCTCTGACTTTTAAATCGCCTGCGCGCTTCCGAGTGACGTCACGCGCCTGCGCAGTCACTCGCCGCTGTCCCGAACACTAGAAAGAGAAAAAAAAACCTCGCTCGTTATTTTCCAGCACTCTCCGCTCTCTCGTCGCTGGAAAGTTCTGTAAAACAGATAAATATATGCCCTCACAGAGGAGAGCCTTTCTAGTTACCAATATTTGGAAATCAAAATCTAAGTCTGATACATCAATATCAAAGTTCTTCTCTGAACTTGTTTCACAACATGTGACCTTCTTTGATATATGGACGTTCAGCCTCAGCCTTTGCCAGTACCATTTTACCAGCATTAAAATGGATTAGCAATGTCCCTGATACTGGTTAACAAAGAAACAAAAAATAAATCAAGAAATTCCTTAATGCTGGTTCCAAAATAGCACTAACTTATGTAATGCAACAGGAACAGCAGGCATTAAGGGTCAAATTTCCTGTGTTTGTAGTACCTTTCTTCACAGTTCCTACTTCAGGAAGTAGTCATTTAAGGGTTCCACCATGATATCACTTGCACTATGTCAAAACTCCCCAGTAAATGAAAATGACTGAGCTAACATAGTCCTCCAAGGGGGCAAAGGAACCTGCACAGATTTCTGAAGGACAGTTCATGCAGAAGACAGCTTCCTTGTCCAAAAGGCATTTGTTACAGGATATTGCCGGAGATGTGTTTGCCTGGGCCCAAATGCACTCTATGAATGCCTACAATTTTTGGGAACCCTGCAATGTAGCCAAATGTCCTTTCCGGATATGAATGTAAATGTCACATTCACCAAAAATAGAAAGTTCCCTTTTTTTTACCAGTAGAGCTTTGTTTGACTTCTGCAGTACAACAGTGAGCAGTAAAGTGGCTGATATGGCATGTGTCAGCAGAGACAATCTGCAACTATCGACATGTAAGTTTTCCAAGAGAGAGTCCAAGAGGCCTGACTTTGGCTTTGAAAGCAGCGCAGGCACTTGTGTGAGCACGTACTTGTAGTTTTCAGTGGTCACAGAAAAACCTCCAGTGGCAAACAAAAATAGGTGGGTTCCTTTAGTTTTTGAACAATATTCATTTCACATTTGTACTTGAAAGGGGAATTTGGCTGCACTGCAGGACTCTCAAAAATACTGTATAGGCATTTATAGTTGGCTAATTCTTCTTAGGCAGTCCTTGGAGTCAAGGATGACTTGCTTCCACTAGATCTGGAGGTTCTGAGCTGACTGGTGAAGCCAATATAGATCCATGTACTCTGACAAAAGTGAGGCAGGAGCTGCTTGGTGGGTGCGTGTAAATGAGTAATGGGTAGTAGACTCCTTCTGCCATTTTTGCCAAGCTTCCATGTCCTTCAGCCTAAAAAAATCAAAATTCTTCATGCCACCTTTGAGCAGTCAAAGACCAATGAAATCTTTTTATAGGAGGTTTTGATAAAATCCTTAAGCTGTCATGACAGAGCTCAGAGTGGAGTGCCTGTTCCAGGAATCTGCTGTTGGGCATGTGAACAATGTGAACCAATACATTGGAGCCACTGAGTGTAATCAGACCCTCAGTGCTGGCGATATTAGCCTGGCAGAAGAAGCTGAAATTAGTTCATTTACCTTGCAATGGCTTTGTGGACACAGCATTGTGGTAGCTCCCTGTGGGTAAGCCATGTCCCTGAGATGTACAGAAGCGTAGGAAGAATTGGTGCCCAGTGGACCATGAGCTTTGTGCTGTGATTTGGTAAAATGACTCGCATATTGTGTTTTAATAATGTTTTTCATATTAAGGCAGCTATGATTACTGAAGTACAGAATTTCCAAGGAGGGCAAATGACAATTTTAGGGTGCAATGCACCAGGAACTTGCTTTCTTAAAATCACAAGGATCCCTTCTAAATTGTTTTGCTCAAAGGCAAAATACCTCCAGTCTGTTGATGAGTGAAATTTTTTTGTGAACATAAGTATTTCTTTTGTACCAACCCCAATTTTGTAAACTATTTCTGAGAAAATACCAAAAACAACTTGCCTTTATGAGCACAAGGTACGACAATTCCACCAGATGCTAAACAGAAGCCTTTTCATCTAAAAAACCTGACAAAATGTGACACCAAGCCATGGACAGTCATATCAGGACAGATAACCAAAGGCTATGTTTAATAAATCAAGAAATATTTAAATATTTTATAAAGAGATACTATCGAGACCAGCAGAGAAATACCCCAGTTGCAGTTGCTGCTGCCAAATTACTAAACTAGCAATGACCTGCATTTCAATTGGATTTTATTGCAGCAAATTCTATGCTTCATAAAGACAAAAATGGACATTGAGTTACAGGAATTGCAAGCGTTGTCAAAAATAAGGGAGTGATTTCCATGGATACTTTCCAAACCGAAAAGCATCCATGATGACCAAATTCGGGCATTGGCTATAACACAGAATGTCATCTTGATAAAGGAGATGAATTTTGTACTAGGAACGCTTTCATTATTATCAGTTGTTCATAATGCTCAATAATTTGCCATGACTCAGGAAGTCATGCAGCAGCTGCAGAGAGAGAAACAGAATAAACACTTCAAGTTGATGTTAGCTTCATAAACATGAACCGTTAATTCTCTCTCCACAGGTACCACCACATATGCTGAGTATTTTGATATTCTTCTTGCCTCTGGAATTCTCCCACCACAACCTGTGGCTTTATGTTTGATAATACATGCGCCCTCTCACTTGTTTCTTGCATGTATTAGGTGAAGCCAGCTCACCTCACACTTTGTGGTAGAGGCCCAGTAAACTCTACAATCACTGCTCCAGAAACAGTGTCTAATCAGTACTCAGTGTTGAATCAATACACATCTCCATTTTAGCACCTCAAATTGTGGAATTCACAAATCAATCTAAAACCATAGTTCATTGAAAACTTTCAGAACTTTTAATTACAAACGTTGTAAGTCATGATTGCTTAATCAAATTTACATTGTTAATTGAAGCAGGATGTATAAACAGGCAAGTAGAATGTACAGATGAAGTTTCACAAGGAAAAGTGTGAGGGGAGGTATGTTGGTAGGAGGAATAATGAAAACCATTATAGAATAAAGAATACCATTTTAAATAGGGTGCAGGAGCAGAGGGACCTGGGGTGCGAGTGCAGACCCTTGAATGTGGCAGGGCACGTTGAGAAAGCAGTTAATAAGGCATACACAATTCTGGGCTTTATCAAGAGAGGCACAGAGTACAAAAGCAAGGAAGACTTGCTGAAACTTTATAAAGCATTGAACCACACATGTATTAACAGATCTCCACTGAGACATTTTTATTTTCACTGACTCCCCAACATTGATTTTATAGTGCCATCTTTTGCAAACAGGCAGCAGAAATAAATTTTGCGTCATAAGCATCAATGCACAGGGTCTGACTGGGCCACAACATAGTGTGGGAGATCCTATTATATTGCACCATTTAAAACCCCCTCAATTTTCTCCTTACCCCAATTTCTTACTCACCCCTCGAATTCCCCATCCCTCTTTGTTTCTGTACTCTCCCTGCCACCTCCCTCCCATTCATTTTAACGGTGCTGACCCCATTCCTATTGGGCAGCGCACAGATAAGAAAGTAGCTGCAAGTTCAGGTAGCATCAGTTGCTTGTGAGCACACAAGTCAACTTCCAACGCTTTTCAATGGAGAACACTATATCACCAATTTCTTAATGCAAGGCTGTACCTTGCTATTATTTAGGAGCACCTGATTTGGCAATTGGGCAAAATGTGGGGCCTATCTGACAGAGTAAAAATGGGTGAAATCCATTTTGTCGGCAATTATCTCTTTCTCTACCAATACTGCCTGAACTGCTGAACGTTTCCAGCATTTTTTAGTGGTAGGTTCCAAATTTTCATCATCCATAATATTTTAATTTTTGTTAGTGTAAAGTTATATTTTTCTCTTACATTTGCTTATAGTCACATCATAAGATGATTCAATGATTAATGCCAGTTCAATTGTGTTTATTAATAATTATCCCTTACAGTGTTTGGCTCTATCATTTTTTTACCAATCCCCTTGATTAACACTTGAGCATTCACATTTAAACAAAGATCTTTGAGCAAATAACAATAGCAAATCAAACAAAAAGGTTGTTAAGGATATTTATAATTCTATTATCTAATTTTATAATGTGTTTTCAGCCCAAGATTCCCTCTCTGTTTTTGCCCTTGCACCTAAATATGACGTGCTACATTAGATTTATGCAATATATTTTCAGGACACTGCAAAGCTCCTGTTATGAAATGGCTTCTATGCAGTCAATAGACTTTCTTTCATAGAGTGAATTACATACAAAATACATGCAATTCAATAACCAGAAAAGAACAGCTGATCCTACAGACCAGGCAGCAGTATTTTCTGATATGAGTGATTAATTTTTTGTAATATGAGTAAAAATAGTTTTGAAAAAAAAAACAGGTTAGAGCTTCCCATTCAATTGTTTTGGTTTTTTTTCCACAACACAATTCCACAATATTTAACAAATGTAATAGATCACAAAATTTAAGCAATAGCACATCTTAGCTTCAAATTGATTTGAGCGTGTTAAATGGAACCGTGCAGACCTATCTCAATTTTCTCAGAGGCCAAGAGAGAGTGATCTTCTCATGAACACAATGTGCAAGGTATTTTGTGTGTTAATGAATTCCAGCCTTTCTCCTGATTACGCACTGCCACAGCACATGAGGGTTCGTAAAGCAGTATTTCTCATTGGAAAATAGTGGGCCAGATTGCCCCCATGTGGTAAAATGGGAATGGGATCAGGCACACCATTTCTTTGATGCTCCACTGGACACATGACGTACAAGGTGGTCAACTGGGATAAGAATCAGACAGTTAGAGACTTGCTCTCACAGAGAAAATGAAAGGCCTTGCTTTCTAAGTACATGCATATTTGATCCATTGATGCATCCAATCACAGGTGCATGATCACATGCAGGGGGCTCCAACATAAATTAATCATAGAGAGGACTTGCATGTATATATTTATGTTTAATGGGCTCCTCTAAAAATAACAATTTTAAATTCCAGAGCACCTCCTTGGATCCATGACTTCCATGATGGAATCCCCAATAGCATCTCAGTTAAGGACTCTTCCTAAGTAATGGTCTTCTTCTGACAGTTAAACCTGCTCCCCTGGTCAAAATCCACACCAGTTCCCAATCATGCATGCATGATTTAGAGGATGATTCAATTTTCCACTTTGCACTGTGTGCAGTTCATAGTGCCAATCATATATGGTGACCAGTTCTGCTCTTCCATTTAACAGTACATTATTTTGAAAAAAATTCAAGCACATGGAAATTAAAATGGGAAATGCAAAAATCAAATTTGCACTTCCCAATTGAATTTCCATGTGCTCTGCTATTCACGATCTTTTGCTCTAATTTGAAAAACATTGAGATAAAATCAGGCCCCAACCAAAATGATGGCCAACTTCCTGGATTCATTTAATTCCCATTCGTCATTTCTGCTAGCTGCAGGGTTTTGTACAGGCTCCAGAATTAAGCCTGGACACTTGGACACCCTGAGCATTAACAATTATGTTTCAAAAAGTTTTTTTCTTAAACTTCTATACCTAAATCTAACCATAAATAGTTGTATATAACATTTAAAAAATATTTCTATGAGTTTAAAAATCAACCAATATATTGACAATATAACATACATCTTATTTTCTATGATAATCCCATTTTCAGTTGTACAATTCAAACTTTGCACAGTTAGTACAATTAAATATATCAAGCCATATTCTTAAAGCAAAGTTTATTTTCAAAAAATCCATTTAAAGTGATGCCTAATTGCAGCAGTTCAAAGTGGATTTGATATGGTGAAATATAAACAAAATTGAGCAAAACTTGGGAGAGATAAAGACTTTTCAAAGCAGGCACAATTTTAAATGCAGCTTGATCTGAAATCACCAATTGTTCCCAAAGCAAAATTCCATCTCACTTCATTTGCATTTTTTTTACAGAACTGGAATTTAGTTGTTGACTGAAGGGGAAGACATGAAAAGAGCAGTAAAGTACTTTGGAAGTCTTGAAAATAAAAACAGAAAATGGTGGAAATACTCACCAGGTCTTAGAGGGAAAAAAACATTGAGCTAGTATGTTAAATCTGTTTGTCTCCACAAATGCTGTAAGATTTGGACAGCATTATGACATGGTGAGGCATTTCCAGCACTCTCTGTATATATCTTCAGACATGAAAATAAAATAAAGGAATATTTCAACGTTTCAGGCCGAAACGCTGCATCTGGTCCTGATGCAGGGTCTTGACCCAAAACATTAACCTTCCCTTTGACTCCACAGATGCTGCTTGACCTGCTGAATTCCTCCAGCAGTTTATTTTTTGTTCCAGATTCCAACACCTGCAGTCTCTTGTGTCTCCCTGAAAATAAATTCTTTTTCAATCTTTTTATTAATTTTCAAATTAGTACAAAATAATATATATAACATTAGTAATTATACATATGGTGCAAAGAGATCAGGATAACAATCATAACAATTAATATACATAATCACAAGGAGTAAAAAAAAGTAATCTAGACCTCCCGTTCTCTTATTAAGTGAACAAATACAAAAGGAAAGATTGAAAAGAAATGAAATTTAATTATATGAACGAAGAACCCCCCAAATCAAAAAAAATTGATAATAAACCAAAAAAACCCCAAAAACTTCAAAAAAACTGGACTGATATTTCTTCAATTAAAAAAAACATTATTATGTCGTCAATTCCGCTCCTCTGTATTCAAGGGTTATTGAAAGGGATTTGAAAAAGGTCAGCTTATATCATATGGAAGTATTGAATAAAAGGATTCCAAACTTCCTCAAACTTAAGTGAAGGATCAACAGTACCACTCCTAATTTTTTCTAAGTTTAAACATGCTATAGTTTGAGAAAACCACTGAAAAGTGGTGGGAGGTATTGGATCCTTCCATTTCAACAAAATAGATGGTTTGGCCATTAATGTGACAGAGGCGATCATACGACGAGCAGAAGCAGATAAATGGCGAGATTCCATCATCGGTAACCCAAAAATTGCAGTAATAGGATGAGGTTGTAAATCAATGTTCAGTACAGATGAAATAATATTAAAAATGTCTTTCCAATATTTTTCCAAAAGGGGACAGGACCAAAACATGTGTGTCAGGGAAGACACCTTCGAATTACATCTGTCACATATAGGATTTACATGATGATAAAAACGGGCTAACTTGTCCAGCACACATTGAAGATGTATTAACTAACTGAAGAATTTTCTTCCATGTCTCTGTAGGTAAAAGTATCTGGAGTTCTCTTTCCCATTCATTCTTAATTTTATCAAGTTCCTCTGAACGTATTTTCATAATCCAACCATAATGAAAATAAATTCATGTTCAAAGCAGATTTAATATGGTGAAATATAAATGAAATTGAGCAAAACTTGGGAGACATAAAAGACTTAATATTTCATCGTTTTTAAACAATCAACACCACATGGGTTTCAGCTACTTGACATTAATGGTGATAGTATATATTGAAACATGACACACAAAAATAATAAAAATACGTCATTTTCCAAAAAATTGGAGGAGGACAGTTTTAACTGGGATGATTGATCATTCATTGAAAGTTCCAAACAATATAAAACTGTTAACAATGAAACTAATCAAGCATATCGCTCCACTTCAAGCCCAGTTGATGATGAATTGAAACAAGTTTATATTTATATAATGTTTTAATGTAGTACAATAATGTAGTACAGGTCTTCACAGGAGCATTAGCACACAGCCACATACAGAAATATTAGAGCATGGTCAAAGTTGGTGTTGAGAAACATCTTAAACAAAGTAAGGTGTATAGATTTAGAAAGGTTGCGGCTTAATCTTCAGCCACTAATGGTAGTGCAAAGGTGACTGGGGATGCAAATAAGCCCTGAGATGTAGGATCTGAGGGTTATATGGATGACAGGGTTTGAATGTGGAGCACCCAGACCTAACTTATACATCAGGCCTAATCTCCTTCAGATACCAGTGTTACTGATATGAGGCTGGCAACTGGGAGTCAGGCAAGCGCAACGAGAGGACAATTGTCACAGATCTGCTTGATGAGTCATGAAAGGAGAATGGAGTTGTATTTATATTTCACTCAGTGATATCCATTATTATAAAAAGTGCAATCAAATTTCTGGATCATAATTTATAGCTGATGCCAAACAGTGCAAACAATAGAACACAGACAAAATAAATACAAAGGGTTCTAATGTTAAACAAAAGGTAAAGAATTTACTTTCTAAGAATCTCCCCCTACATCATTTGGTTCTGGGGAAGAAGTTAATACTTAAACACAAATGCTAAAATGATTTTAATGAACTAAACTTTGGCAGCAGAGTACAACATGTTGTCCTTCATATATTGCAAATGTAGTAGCACATAGAACTGAGAATAAATTTCTATCCCAGTGTCTCCAGAACAATCTTCACCAAATCGCAGAAAAGTGGGGGATAAATTAGACAATGACAAAAAATGAACATGGAGTTTCAGTACATGATTAACTCATGAAATTGGTCCTGCTAACATATTTGGCTCTTGCATGCCTGTAATACCTAAAATACACTGTGCCTGCAATTACATCAACAGGAAATCAATATTGCGAGTGGCTAGTGCATCTTATCAAAAGCACAAGAAAATAGAAGCAGGAATAGAGTAACAGGCTCCTCAAGCTTATCCCACCATTCAATATGATCATGGTTGATCTATGCTGGCCTCAACTCCGCTTGTGTGACAATTCCCATAACACTCGATTCCTCAATCTTCATATCATTATCTATCTCCACCTTAAATATGTCTAATGATCTGGCCTCCACCACCCTCTAGGGCAGAGAATATCAGAAATCCACTACCCTCTGAGGGAAAAAAAATTGTATGCATCTCAGTTTTAAACGACTGTTCTCTTAGTTTGTAACTACATCCCCTTGTTTATGACTCACTCACCAGTGAAAACCTCTCAACATCTACCCTGCCAACCCTCGTTAGGATCTTACATGTTTGAATAAGGTCATCCCTCATTCTTCTAAACTCAAGATTCAAGATTCAAGATTTGCTTTATTGTCATTTCTCTGAGTATTTACATACACAAAAAAACGAAATACTGTTTCTCACCAGCTCATATCAGTGCAACAAAAAGAACAGTGATAAATATCTAAAACAGTCTATAAAAATATCTCTAAAACTAAACGAAAAACATATCAACACCACATATTCATATCTGTTAAAGTGTGTTTATATATTAATAAGTGCTTATTCAGCTCGAGATGAAGTTCAACATATCAGGTAACTAACTAACAAACTGTTTCTGTATTGATGTGAGTATGTACGTGTGTGTGGAGGGAGAGCTTGTCGGTGGAAGTGGAAGGGGACACAGTCCATTTATGATCCTGACTGCTTGTGGGAAAAAGCTGTTCAGCATCCTACTAGGTCTAGAGCAGATGCTCCTAGTTTAGGAGGGCTGACAAGCATGATCATAAACCGCTGACTATTGATGGTGCTGCTGTGGAGAGGGTCAGCAACATTAAGTTCCTGGGGGTTCACTTAGCGGATGGTCTGACCTCCACTATTAACACTGCAGCCATCATGAAAAAAGCCCAGCAGCGGCTTTACCCCTTCCGGAGACTCAGAAAGGCAGGCCTTCCTACTCCATACCTCATCACTTTTTACAGTGGCACCATTGAAAGCATCCTGACCTACTGCCTCACCTCCTGGTTTGGTAGCTCCAAGGCTTACGAACAACAGCAGCTCAATAGGATGGTGAAGACAGCTAGGAGGATCATTGGTGCCCCTCTCCCCTTTTTGATGGAGATCTATCAGCAACGCTGCGTTCGCAGAGCTACGGCCATCATTAAGGACTTTCATCACCCTTCTCACGACCTGTTTTCCCTCCTGTCTTTGGGAAGGGGTAAAGCCGCTGCTGGGCTTTTTTCATGATGGCTGCAGTGTTAATAGTGGAGGTCAGATCATCCGCTAAGTGAACCCCCAGGAACTTAATGTTGCTGACCCTCTCCACAGCAGCACCATCAATAGTCAGCGGTTTATGATCATGCTTGCCAGCCCTCCTAAAATCAATCACTATCTACTTTGTTTTATCCACATTGAGGACGAGATTGTGGAATCTACACCCCGCTGTTAGCTGGTCCACCTCCATCCTATATGCAGACTCATCATTGTCACTGACGAGACCCACCATTGTTGTGTCATCAGCGAACTTAATGACGTAGTTGGTGCTGAATCTAGCAATGCAGTCATGTGTGAGCAGGCTAAACAATAAAGGGCTCAGGACGCAGCCTTGAGGTGAGCCTGTGCTCACTGAGATGGTTCCAAGGAACACAGACCCAAACTGTCTAAGTTCTCTTGATAGGACAACCCTCTCATCCCAAGAATTAACTTGGTGAATCTCCTTTGGACTGCCACTAATGCTACTACATTTTTTTTTAGGTAAGTGGATCAAAACTGTGGACTGTATTCCAGATGTGGCCTCACCAACACCCTGTATGACTGTAACAAAACTTCAATATTCTTAAAATCCAATCCCTTCACAATAAAGGTCAAAATGCTGTTTGCCTTCATAACTACTTGTTGGACCTGCCTGCTAACATTTCGTGATTTATGCACTGGAGCACCTAGAGCCCTCTGAACTTCACTCATTTACAGTCTCTCTCTACTTAGATAATAGTTTCTTCTCAGGTTCTAGCATATACTATCAACTACACCAGGCTCATCGACTACTTAATTCACTGCATCCCCTGTCAATCACCTAACAACAACCTCTATCAGTCCTTCAATTCATAGACTTTACCCTACCCTCACACAGTTAGCACTGCTGAAATCTCATAACCACAACTCACAGATCACAGGTATAATGGTCAACGTCAATTGAGAACCACTCAAGGAAATGAGTGGGCAAACTACGCTTACCATTCTGAAACCTCAAATCTATGCAAATCACTTATCTTGCTTAACTCTGGTAACAGAAAATGACCCGAACGTATTCCTCCTTGAGACAGATCTTCAATAAGCTCCCTCACATAGTACCACACTACAAACTGCGAAATGTTGCTCATATTTCCAGCAGCAGTCCGGCAGGAACATGACAATAGTGTAGCGGTTAGCATAACACTATTACAGCACCAGCGACCCAGGTTCAATTCCAGCCGCTGTCTGTAAGGAGTTTGTGCTTTCTCCCTGTGTCTGCATGGGTTTCCTCCCACATTCCAAAGACATACGGGTTAGGAAGTTGTGGGCATACTATGTTGGCATCGAAAGCATGAAGACGCTTGCAGGCTGTCCCCAGGACACTCTACACAAAAGATGCATTTCATTGTGTGTTTCGATGTACATGTGACTAATAAGGATATCTTATCTTGTGTTGTCCTGCATTCATGCTGCATTGGACAATTTCAATGGCAATTTCTGTAAATCTGCCATTGGTTTTTATTGATGCTGAGATCAGAAAATTAGACCTTAAGGCCCCATAGCACATATGTCCTCCCTCTTCCATCTCCTCCTCCATCTCCTCCTTCTTCCGGCAGATTCACCTGTTCAGTATGACCTCCCTTCAGTTCCCCAATAAAGTTCAATTCCCAGAGCAAGCTCATCCTTTCCTGGCATCAATTCTTTTTACATATTTCATTTGAGACAAGTGCTGTGAGATGACTCCTTGTACTAACTTCAAACTTCAGCAGATATTGGCCTTCTGAATCAGTTTCAGATCTCAGAACAAATGGACAGAAGTCTTGGACTTGCTTTAATTTTAATCATTGAATACCAATGGTTCTCATTGGAATTACCAGCAACAATCAGCATAGTAGGTTAATTGTCCACATGAATTATCCCATAATGTAGATAAATTGAAAAGAGTCTAAGGAGAAGTTGGGTCTATAAGAGAAAATAAGTTGCAGGGTTACCGAGGAATAAGAAAAGGGAGAATTGAACTGATGGCCTCTGAAATGTCTTCCTACTTCTTTAACCGTGGCTTCCCCGCTACCGCAGAGCCTTCAACTGTATCTCACCTGTTTCTCATACCTCTATTGGTCCCCCACCAATAGCTTAATGTGCTGATAACTGTCCCCATTAAGCCATTTTGATTCATACTAGCATAGGCACTCCCTTTGTTCTACACATCTCTTTCCCACCTTCCCTCCTACTGAAGACCTACTTGCATCTCTCTCTTCCTACGTTCTGATGAAAAATCACGGACCCAAAACATTGAATGTTTCTCTTTCCCCAACTTGCTGAGTTTTTCCAGCATTTTTGTTTCAGATTTCTAGCAGCTGCAGCTTTTTTAATTTTCATTTCTTGGACTGATGGGATTGCTTTGCATCATTCTCCTTCAATGGCTTTCCACAATTGTCTAGTGAAGTGGATGTGCACTCAGTTTGTTTTACTTCTGTCAATCCAGTCATACCAGTGAATGGCTTCAATGGCCTCTCATCCTGCTTCAGCTCTTTTAATTCAAGTGAATCAAGGACCAATTGTTGCCTTCTTCCATTTTCTCATTTATGTGTTACCCATCAGCAACATTATTTGAAAACATAGTTCTAGATTTCTAAAGAAATCCAGCGCTACCTCACCACCTCTTTTCCCAACCTCTCCTCTACCTGTGATTTGTCATGTCACTTGTGCAAATTCCAGTGTTTGATAAGCAGAAATTTCCAGCAATATTGCTTCATTGCTTTCCCAGACCATTGTAAGAAGCTGAACTAAACCATGTGCAATCTCATTGGTCTATATGACCCTGACAGAAGAGATCTATCCATCTTCTACCTCCTTAATATTGTCCAGGTCTACACCTTACTCATGCAATTTTATCTCCAGATTCAATGATTATATTATATTCTGTAATGTGTTTTACCATTTGTAAAGCTGAAATGATCCAAAACTCTGCTGCCTGTATCCTTACTCATACCATCCTATTCATCCATCAGCCTTGTGTTCACTGACTGACATCAATTCTCCATGTGACAAAGCCTCTTATAAAATTCTCAGCTTGTTTCCAAATACATCCATTCCTCACCTTTCTACACCTCTTAAACCTCCACCAACCTGACAAACTCCAAGAATTCTGCATGCCTCCAATTCTGGCCTCTTACACTTTCCTGATTTCCCTTTACCCTGATTATCAGTCTTGTCATCAGTTGTCCAGTGCTAAATTCTGGATTTCCATGCCAAAACTAGTCCATCTTTCTTTTTAAAACATTCCCTAAAGTTTATTTTAAAACCAAGCTTCTGGTTGCCTGTCTTAATATCAAGTGGCTTGAACTGATTCTTTATGCTCCAGAGTGAATTGTAGGATCCCTTCTTAATCCATTGCTATAAATCTAATTTATTGTTGCTGTTGTAGCTATCATAACCAATCCACTTGCCCGATATGATATATGGCTCCAGGTCACAACACATAATAATGAGGAGTAAACTTCAATGCATTTGATGAGTCTCTCGGCCATAGACGGACAACATGAAGTTGATAAGCAGTATATATTTTTTCCCTGCTTGCTCCTAAACCTATCTAGTGAGTAGCTGAACTATATGAACAACAAAGATCCCAAGGTCGTTTGTTCCTCAGTCTGTTCCAAGTCAATGATGAGGGCTCTACAGTGGTTTCAGCATTCATAGATTAGGAACGGATGCTAAATCAGTCTCAACTCCTGTTCCTGACCAGTATTCAATGATCCCTGCAGAAAAGACACATCGCCCTCCGCCCCCTCCAATTAAACACATTATTGCCATTCATTCATGAGTCATAGCCACAGGCTGAGAAACAGAAGATAATGGATGACTATGGAACTGCACCTGAGTGAAGAATCAATGTCATTGTGAATGGGCAGGAGGTGGGAAGCAAAATTACAGTAAAAAAAAATCCACTTCACTAAATAAATATAATTAAGGTACAATATATCCACATGCTCTGCCTTGCCGAGACAGAGGCCACAAAGGGGCATGACCTAAAGTCAAGCCCATTCATGTTCCAATCCATAATTTGTTATGTCCAGAGAGGGTAATTGCAATTTAAACATTTTAGGTCGCAGCAATTTGAACATTTAATAATGTAATTAATTGCTGCCTTGACTAGAGAGGCATAACTTAATGTCAAGTGCATTGATGGTCCAATCTATATTTCAATACATGTTGAAAGAGTGTACCTCCAAAATATACATTTTTGGGGCAATGTACATTCTGACCATGTGGTCATTGCAGGAAATACTACCAGCTCACATATCCTATCTTTTTTTTCTTAATTTTCTAATATATTTATTTTCTATTCACCTTTCATCCTTCTTTGGGAGTAAAACAATGTGACATGCTTCATATTTTGTATTTTCATTGCAGATGCTGGGTCTTTCCCTATATTATTTCATACTGACTTCCCTCTAATCAAAAGATCCAGGTTAGTTTACAATTATGAATATACAATGTAGTAATTTTTATTTCATCATCATAAAAGGTGCTTCTGCTAATTTATCATGTATTATTTTCCTCCTTTTGGTGTCTATATCACCTTGAATTCAGTGAGCAAGCTGACAGACAACAAGCTACTCTCAGATCTCTGCCAATGCAATTGATGCAATTGAGATGATGGTTACTGTAAAATTAGCAATGACAGCATAGTTGAGGGAGGGTGGCATTCCACGTGGCCCTTGCTTATTGCATCTAACCATATTTTTGCAGTGTGCAGGGGAATAATATTTAACCCATAACCTGTGGATAAACAACACCCACCATATAACATACAATTTATTTTAAGTTCAGAAACCAAACAAAACCGAAACAGCCAAAAAACAAAACCGTGGCAATCTTTGAGAATTACAGTTTCCTGATCCAGATGATGAAGACCTCCCAAGAAGCTAAGATAAACTAATTTCATTTTTCAAGAAATAAAGTAGAACGATCACACAAACTACAAAATCTTATAGTTAAGCACAAAATTATAGTTAGATCTGAAGTACAGCCCAAAAATGGTACCTAAACAATTGATTAGTATGTCTCATTGAAAATGATTTAAATATGTCACATTTCTCAAATGTTAGTTGGTTAAAAATAAAGACATTTTTAAACCTGCAGTGCCCTTTTAATTTCTAAACATGCTGAAATAAATAAGCTGGTAGAAATGATCCAGTTTAAGGACCTTCAGAAAGGTCTGGTATAAGGAGAACAGCATTCTTTCATAATGATGCCATTTTCATTCACCAAAATGAAAGTGTTCATTCAGATGTTAAAAGTTTTAATTATTCTCCCTTCTTTTGTGTTATATTTAATTTTCTATCTAATTTCCTTTTTATTTTGTTTATATAATGTGTCTCACAATTGATTTGCCCTTTTTTTAAGATACTTTAGCCTGGAAGGATGAGTTCTGGTCACCTCATTATAGGAAGGATGTGGAAGCATTGGAAAGGGTGCAGAGGAGATTTACCAGGATGCTGCCTGGTTTGGAGAGTATGGGTTATGAGGAGAGACTAAGGGAGCTATGGCTTTACTCTTTGGAGAGAAGGATGAGGGGAGACATGATAGAGGTATACAAAATATTAAGAGGAATAGATAGGGTAGACAGCCAGCACCTCTTTCCCAGGGCACCAATGCTCAATACAAGAGGGCATGGCTTTAAAGTAATAGGTGGGAAGTTCAAGGGAGGTATCAGAGGAAGGTTTTTTACCCAGAGAGTGGTTGGGGCATGGAATGCACTGCCTGGGGTGGTGGTGGAGGCAGGTACGTTGGTCAAATTCAAGAGATTGTTAGGTACGCATATGGAGGAATTTAAAATAGGGGGATATGTGGGAGGAAGGGGTTAGATAGTCTGAGGCGAGATTTAAAGGTCAGCACAACATGGTGGGCTGAAGGCCTGTATTGTGCTGTACTGTTCTATGGTTCTATGGAAATTGGATTTCACTCATTTTTGGGGCATTAAATATGTCTAGAATCGTGCTGTTTGATTACTGATGAGACCTCACCTCATTTTGTGCAGCTGGAAATGTTTTGTATCTCAGCAGTCAAACAATTCAGCAGCCCTTAGAGGCATATTAAACATGGCAGCCAGACAGCAGTGCAACACCCATTATGAAGAAGATCACCCTGCATTTCATGGGCAGAAGGTCTATTGAACCCCAAACTGCTGCAAGTGCGAAACATAATCTGCCAAAGATGCTTGCTAACAATGAGTATGTTTCATTGCGATCACCAGTTGACACTCCCACCACACCTGTGCTGCTGCATCATGATGAAAGCGTTGTGGCTGCTCCTTACAAATGTAATTATTTTCTACTTTGTCTTTGCCATGTCTTGGGATCACTACAAGAAGAGGAGATGAAATGGGAGGAGCAGGAGGCTACACTGGATGGAGAGGAGGACGGGGATGCTGATGATGATGCTGAAGAGCACAGTGCTTCATTGGAACCAACACCCCATGACATCACCTCGCAGACTGGCTTTGCAAAGGATGGGCAAGTAAGGTTAGAGGGATGCACATCACAGGAAGAACCCCTCAGCCTTTTCTCCCCAAAGCAAACAAACTCAGCCAATCCTAATTCTCCTCATTGCTGAAATGCTCCATCCCAGGCAACATCCTAGTGAACCTCCAATGAACTCTCTCCAGTGCAATCATAGTGTGATGACCAGAATTAAAGTCAGTATGGAAGTGGTGTTAAGAAAATTGATGGGATTGAAGGCCAATAAAACCAGAGAGCCCGATAGGCTGCATCCCAGAATACTTAAGGAAGTGGCCCTAGAAATACTCGGTACATTCCTTGTCATTTTCCAACCATTTTGGACTATGGATCAATTCCTACAGATTGGAAGGTAGCTAATAAAAAGTCACTCTTTAAGGGAAAAAGAAAATAGGGAATTATAAACTAGTTAGTCTGACATCAGTTGTGGGGAAAAATGCTGGAGTCCATTATTAAAGATGTAATTGTCATATATTTGGAAAACTATAACAGGATTGAGCAAAGTCCTACATACAAATTAGAGTGCATAATTAAAGCACATAGGACTGGAGGTAATGCACTGACATTAATAGAGAACTAGTTAGCAGACAGGACACAAGAAGTTGGAGTAAACAGGTCCTTTTCCTAGTGGCAGGCAGTGACTAGTGGATTACCTCAGGGTTCAGTACTTCAGTACACAGGTATTCAAGGTATATATCAATGGCCTAGGCAATGCAATTAAATGTAATATCTCCAAGTGTGTAGACAGCATAAGGCTGGGTGGGAACGTGAACTGTGAGGAGACACAGTGCAATTTTGATAGTTTGAGTGAGTGGGCAAATGTATGGCAGATGTATATAATGTGGATACAAGTGAAGTTATCCAGTTTGGTGGCACAAACAGGAACGTGAATTATTAAATGAATGGTGACAATATTGGTGACAAAAGTGCTGAATGGCATTTGGAATATTGTGAGCAATCTTGTGCCCCGTATCTAAGGAAGGATGTGCTAGCCCTGGAGAGGGTCTAGAGGAGGTTCACAAGAATTATCACAGGAATGAAAGGCTTAACATATGACTCTACGACCTGACTGGATAGCTTCAGATCTCACTGTAGGTTTTGCAAATAACTTTTTAATGTTCACAGATTTCACACTACAGTACTTATTCAAGCATCTAGTTGCTGCAGTGTGTACCACATAGAAGATGAACTGCAGTTACTGAGCAGACAACTCTGACAGCACCTTCCAAATCCATGACCTCTACCATCATCTGTAGGTTCCTTTTCATGTCACACACCATCCTGACTTGCAAATATACAGTAAATATTCACTATTGCTGGCCCTAAATGCTGGAAGACCCTATCAAGACCCTCACCAGAAGGATTGTAGCAATTCATATAGATGGTTCAACGCCTCTAGGTCTCTGATGTCTCTGGGCCTGTACTTGAAGTCCAGAAGGATGGAAGGGGGGATCTCATTGAAACCCACCGGATACTGAAAGGCCTAGGTAGAGTAGATACGGAGAGGATGTCTCTATTAGTAGGAGAGTCCAGGATCCAAGTGCACAGCTTCAGAATAAAGGGATGTCCCTTAAAACTGAAATGAGGATAAATTTCTTCAGCCAGAGGGTGGTGAATCTGTGGACTTCGTTGCCACAGAGGGGTGTAGAGGCAGAGATTGATAGGTTCTTAATTGGCTGGGGGGGGGGGGGTTAAGGGTTACTGGGAGAAGGCGGGAGAATAGGGTTAAAAAAAAATCAGCCATGATTGAATGATGGACCAGACTTGATGGGCCGAGTGGCCTAATTCTGCTCCTATATCTTATGGTGACAGATTGGGTAAAGGGGAGGTACAACAAAACCTCGGTGTCCTTGTTCACAAGTCAATGAAAGTAGGCACGCAAACGATGCAAGCATTTAAGAGAAGGCAAATAGTATATTGGCCTTCACTGTGACAGTATATGAATACAAAGCTGTGGTGTCTTAATTCAATTGTATAGAGCCTTGATGAGACCACACCTTCAATATTGAAGCAGTTTTGGTCATTTTCTGAGGAAGGCGTTTCTTGCTATGGAGGATGTGTAGGGAAGATTTACAGATTAATTCCTGGGATGGTAGGACTGACACGTTTAGAAGGAGTGGACTTACTTTCATAACAATTTAGAAGAATGAGAGGGAACCTCATTTAAACATAAAATCCTGAAAGATTGGATAGTGTAGATGTAACAAGAATGATCCCAATAGTGGGGAAGTCTGGAACCAGTGGTCACAGCACAAGAATACAGGGTAAACCATTGAAGACTAAGATGAGGAAAAATTTCTTCACCCAAAGAGTGGCGACTTAGTGGAATTCTCTACCATAAAAAATAATTGAGGCCAAATCATTGAATATATTCAAGGAGTTCCACCTACTAAAGAGATCAAGAGATATGGGGAGAACACAGGAACAGAGGACTAAATTTGGGTGATCAGCCATTATTATGTTGATCAATGATGCATGCTTGAAGGTCCAAATGGCCTACTCCTCCTCTATTTTCTATGATTTTTTGATATATGGGCTCTCATGTCTCTTCTGCAGGACCGGTGACATGCCCCTCCCCTGTTCCCCCACACTAAAGTCTTGTTTAGATTGCACAGAGACATCTCTCAAGAGATGAAGGCAGTTGGAACCAAACAAGTGAGGAGCCTGTCAGCCACTTCAGGCAAACAGATCCTATTGTGCATGATGTGCACTTAAGAAATTTCCAAGCTTTATTCCTCTCCCTAATTCAACTTTCTTTATATGTGTCACTTCACTTCATGCTCTTGATCATATTGTTTCATTCTTGATTGAGAAAATATAGCTCTCCACTTCAGTTTAGGATTTGTTTCTTCTGCCTGCTTCCACCATGTATTCCTCATTCAGTTCCTACTATGGTTATGTTTTGTCAATTTAAATTCCAAGCCTTTATTTCACTTCTGCTCCCATGATTTGTAACCACTATATATTACAATGTAATTTCACTTTCACCAGACATCATGTCCAAACTCTGCCTGCAAAAAGTTAACCTGCTAGTCCAAAAAAGGATGTTAAAGCAGTACTGCAGGAAGCGCCTTTTATTGTTTTGTGGCACACTCATCCTTCTTTCATTTTCAGTGGTTCAGCTTTTTTAAATCCTGGTTTAAGGATCTGAAAATTGCTGGCATTAATTAAGTCTTCCGTTAATTGCCCATCCCTGACTGCACTTGAGAAACTGACATTGAACCATCTATATGAATTGCTGCAATGCTTCTGGTGAGGGTCTTGATAGGGTCTTCCAGCATTTAGGGCCAGCAATGGTGAATATTTACTGTATATTTGCAAGTCAAGATGGCGTGTGACATGAAAAGGAACCTACAGATGATGGTAGAGGTCATGGATTTGGAAGGTGCTGTCAGAGTTGTCTGCTCAGTAACTGCAGTTCATCTGCTATATGGTACACACTGCAGCAACTAGATGCTTGAATAAGTACTGCAGTGGGAAATCTGTGAACATTAAAAAGGTATTTGCAAAACCTACAGTGAGATCTGAAGCTGTCCAGTCAGGTCATAAAGTCATAGAGCAATACAGCATGGATACAGGCCCTTTGGCCCAACCAGTCCATGCTAATCACAGTGCCCACCCAGCTAGTCCCAATTACCTGCATTCGGCCCATATCTGTCCAAGCCCCACCCCTCCATGTAGCCATCCAAGTGACTCTTAAATGATATCATTGTATCTGCCTCAACCACTTCCTTTGGTAACTCATTCCATATACTCATCGCCCTCTGTGTGAAAAAGTTCCCCCTCAGGTCCCTTTTAAATCTTTCTCCTCTCACTCTAAACTAATGCCCCTAGTTTTGACCTCCTACCCTGCGGAAAATACTGTTACCATCCACCTTATCTGTGCCTCTCATAATTTTAAACACTTCTATAAGATTGCCCCTCATTTTCCTATGCTCCAAGGAATAAAGACCTAGCCTGGCCAACTCTCCTATATCGCAGGCTCTCTAGTGCTGGCAACATTCTTGCAAATGTATCCTGCACTCTTTCCAGTTTAACCATGTCTTTCCTATAACAGGGTGACCAAAACTTCACAAAGTACTCCAAGTCCGGCCTCACCAATGACTTATACAACTGCAACATAATGTCCCAACTCCTATACTTAGTTCCCTGACTGATGAAGGCCAACATACTAAACACCTTTTTCACAGGAATATGCTGCTCCTGGACTCTTGATATCACACTCTTAAAAGCCTTGCACTTGCCATTCATTCTTTTCCTTTCAAACAGGCTCACCCAATCGACCTCTGTTAGATCCTGCCTAATTCCTCTAAAATTAGCCCTACTCCAGTTTAGGACCCTAACCTGGGGATCTGTCTTGTCCTTTTCCATCATATCTTAGAACTAGTAGAATTATTGCCAGTAGAGCCAAAATGCTTCCTGACTGCCACTTCATTTATTTGCCCTGCCTCATTCCCTAACAGGAGGTCCAGTATTGCACCCTCCCGAGTAGGGCCCTCTATATACTGACTCAGGAAAACTTCCTGGACACATTTCACAAATTCCATCCCATCCATGCCCTTACCACTCTAGGTGCCCCAGTCAATACTGGGGAAATTAAATCTCCCACTAATACAACCCTATTATTCTTACAACTATGGCAATTTCTCTGCACACCTGCTCCTCAAGTTCCCATTGACTAGTTGGGGGTCTGTAACATAGCCCCACTTAGAGTGACCCTCCCCTTCTTGTTTCTAAGTCCTACCCATATGGCCTCACTCAACAATCCCCCAAGAATGTCATCTCTAAGAAGGTCTCCCAATTTCCTCACCATGCCCCTTCTCTCAAATGTTATACTGTTAGAAATTAAGAGTTAATATTTAGGGTGGTAGATTGGGTACTACTCAGAAAGTGGGCTGCTTTGTCATGGATGGTGTTATATTTTTTAAGTGTTGTTGGAGCTGCACTCATCTAAGTGAACGGAGAGTATTCCATCACACTGTTGAATTGAGACTTGTAGATAGTGGAAAGATTTTGGGGTGTCAATAGGTAAGCCGCCCACTCAGGATACCCAGCTCTGTCCTGCTTCTTTAGCCACAGTATTTATGTGGCTAGTCCAGTTGAACATTGCAAACATCCCCACTTCTGATCTTTTGATATAAGGAAGGCCTTTGGTCAAATGCCGCTTTGATGTCATGGGCAGTCACATCTCTGGAATGTTTGGACCAAAGATCTGGAGTCAACTAGTCCTGGTGAAACCCGAAGTGGGTGTTTTTGAGCAGGTTATTGGTAAGTGCTTAATACAGAGACGTGAACTACAATCCCACCACAGCAGGTAGGAAATATAAATTCAAGCAATTAAATCAATTTGGAAATCTTTAAAAAATGCCAGTCTTAGTGACAGTAATCACAAAACTATTGGATTGTCGCAAAAAAACAAACCTGGTTCTCTCATGTCCTTCAGGGAAGGATACCAACATGTGTTCCAGATCCACCAACATGATTAATTTTTACCTGATCTTCAATTCAGTGACGATTACAGTCATGGACACCAGCTCTTCAGCCCAACTTGTCCATGTTGACCAAGTTCCCTACCTGAGCTAGTCCTATTTGCCTATGTTTGGTCCATACCCCTCTATACCTTTCCTATGCATGTAACTGCCTGAATGTCTTTTAAACAATGTAATTGCCCCTCTTCTGGCAGCTCGTTCCATATATCCACCACCCTTCGTGGAAAAACTTGCCCCTCAGATGCCCTTGAAATCCTTCCCTTCTCACCTTAAAGCTATGCCCTCTAGTTTTAGACTCCCTTAACCTGGGAACATGACTGTGACCATTCACCTTATCCACATCCCTCATGATTTTATATATTTCTAAGGTCAATCCTCAGCCTCCTACGATACAGGGAAACAGACGCAACCAATCCAGTATCTCCTTATAACTCAAGCCATCCAGTACTGGCAACATCCTTGTGAATCTTTTCTGCACCCTTTCCAGCTTAATGACATCCTTCCTATTGCTGGGTGACCAGAACTACACACAATATTCTAAGTGTGGTTTCATCAACATCTTGTACAGCTGTAACACTACATCCCAACTCTTGCACACGGTGCCCTGAACAACAAAGGCTTGCATACCAAATGCCTTCTTCACCACCCCGTCTACCTGTGTCGCCACTTTCAGGGAACAATGTACTTGTCCATCTAGGTCTTTCTATTCTACAACAGTCTCCAGGGCCCTGCCACTTACTGTGCAAGTCCTGCCCTGGTTTAACTTCCCAAAATGCAACACTTTGCTGAGTTAAATTCCATCTGGAATTCCTTGGCCCACTTTCCCAGTTGTTCTAGATCCTGTTTTAACCTTAGATAACCTTCACTATCCACTCTACCACCAATTTTGGTGTCACCTGCAAACTTACTAACCAGGTATGGACAATAAATGCTGGCATGCTAGTGATGTCCATATCCCATAAACTAAAAAAAACCTTAAAATTATAAACATTTAAAGAATTTCAATTTATTCAATTACTTTAAACAAGTTATTACCCTGGTGAACTTTGAAAGCAGCAACAGTTCTCGAATGGCACAATACCAGACTTGGACTTCACCAGGGTAGGTCCCATATTTAATATTATCATTTGAAACCTCCACAACCTTACTGGGCTGATCCTAACTCCCTCCCTACCCCCATACCACAATCACTGATTTCACAATCTCCCATCTGGATTCCCTGGTGCCTCAAGCCTCTGATTCCCTTCTATCTTAATCATTTCTGATTCACTGTGTCCCTTTCTCTGACCCCCCAAGCTCCTGACACTCAAATCCAATCACCCAGATCCCAGATGATGGAGCCAATCTCCCATTGCCCAAGGCAACAATCTTGATCCTGACCCCGGCCTTAACCCCAAACTCTATTGCCTCTCCCTTCCACTGAACTGATCACCAACAACAAACCACTGCCCCTCCCCATTCCCAAACCTGATTCTGATTGCCAAAATTCACCCACCACCCCTCCTCTGGCCATGAACCTGATCAAGCAGCCTCCTGCTACATCAACAATCATCCCCTGGCCCTAATCCTGATCACTTTCTCTCCATAAACCACAACAGGACCTCTGAGGGCTATTCACCCCCCCATCCCCCTTCACCAAACCCCTGACTTGACCCAAGGCAACACATTTTAGAACATAGAACATAGAACAATTACAGCACAATTCAGCCCCTTCGGCCCACAAAGCTGTGCCGAACATGTCCCTACCCTAAAAATTACTAGGCTTACCCATAGCCCTCTATTTTACTCAGCTCCATATACCGATCTAACAGTCTCCTGAAAGACCCTATCGTATCAGCCTCCACCACCATTTCCGGCAGCCCATTCCACGCACTCACCACTCTGAGTAAAAAACTTACCCCTGACATCTCCTCTATATCTACTCCCCAGCACCTTAAACCTATTTTCCTTCAACTCACCACACAACATACAGAGGAAAGTGGGTAATGCCAATTAAGTGGCGCCCAAGACTCACAAATGCTTCCAGCAACAAGCCCGTGTTTGAATAATTAATTGACAGGTCATGTACTTATACAAAATGCCTTTACTGCACTACAATTTCTAAGCCAATGTGCCTTAGAACCAACATGTAAACAGACCATTCTTGATTTAGTGGAGAGTAATGAAGCAAAATCAATTAGCAATCTAATAGAATGGAAAGACAGCATGATTGAATTTAAATTAGATTTTAGAGGGCAAAGGGAAAGTCATTAACTGAAGTTTTAAAGTTAAGAATGGCAGGGAAATTGATAAACTGCAGTAAACTGGGCTAAATCATTAACAGGCAGAACCAACAAATAAATTGCAGTACAGATTCACAAAAATCTTGGTACGATATAAAAACAGTACCTAATGATAAAGAGGAAAGACCCCATCTGTGTGTTAATGCAATCATGATGAACAAATCCAAGAAAAAGTGAAAACCAATAAACCAGAAGATTTATAAACAGGAAAAAAAGGATACAAAGAAAGCAATAATCTGTGTGAAAAAGTGCTGTGAATAGCTGCAACACCATTAAAGCCAACAATTCAAATTTATGGAGAGAAAGATAGAGTGAAAATGGGGGATTTCATCCCAATAAAGATGGATACAGGTGAGGCAATAAAGGAGAATAAAGAGGTGACCAGACTTCTTAAATGAATACTATGTACCCATTTTCACAGTGGATAAAATGCCAGCATGAAAACTAAAAGTATGTCAATGAGAAGATCAACATAAGAATTTGATAATGATCATTATCAAAGTAAGTAAAAATCAATGGACAAAATAGTAGGATTTAAGACTGCCAAATCACTAAAACCTCCACTTCAATTGTTAAGGAAAATTACAGACGTTTTCCCCCAATGCTTTACATATTCAGGAATTGTCTCCTTAGATTGCAAATTGTGCATACATCTCCATTGTTTAATAAGATGAGAGAAAACCAGGTAATTCAAACCTGGTGGCTAACATTGTTGCAGGGAAGTTAGGGTAAAACGATCACTTGAACATTGATTAACTGATTGATCAAAGGGAGTCAGTAAGAAGTTTTTAAAGGATAGGGCCTGTCTGCTTAATCTGGGCTGGGATTTTTTCTTTGCAACAAATTTTCCCAGAAAGTCAATGCCCTATTGGGTTGGATGGCATAAACTAGAGAATTTGTGGGAAGTGATTTAGTTGATTACATTTCAACAATATTCTTACATGGTTGTGAAGATTCCCAACATTTAAGGATATCACTAAATGCATCAAAGTTCACCGAAGGAAACAGAGAATATCCCCATCGAAGCAGAGTGTGCACTCCATATCCAAGAAACTGGGAGATACAAGCATGGAGATGAATTACCATATGTGGCAGGCATGCAACTAACAAAAAAAGGCCCAGCTCTGCTATTTTCATTTCTTGTTACATTCTTGTTAACAGTTTCTCCATTAGAAATTTTATTGGCATAATTACTTCATGGCTACTAATTTACTTCATCCATTAGTACAGCCTGTGCTCGCACTACATTACAAAATATTTTAATCACCTTGCTATGCATAATAGAGTCAGAGTCATACAGCATGGAAACAAGACCTTCAGCCCACCAAGTCCATGCTGACCATCAACCACCCATTTACACTTTATTCACCCATATCACCCACTTTATTATCCCTGCATTCCTACCTCACCCTAGATTCTCCCATTTACCTGCACTCCAGGGGAAATTTACAATGCCCAGTTCACGTCTTTGATTGTTGACATCACATCAAGGACTTCAAGGACATAAACCCTTGCTTCATTCCTCTTTTAAGTTAGTATTTATGGTCTCTCAAAACTGTCCTTATAGCTTTTATTAACAGAGACCTTAAGGATTTTTTAAAATGGCTTTTGTGCATCTGAACTCTATAGTATCAAGTGTGCAGGTCTGTGTCCCAAAATTCATCTGATTCATCCTGTATGCTCATGGGATCTAAAATTACATTTCCCAATGGTATGAAGATTCAAATCCCCAAATAATTTATGGAAGTGCATTGTGTTTTCCATAATACAATTCATAGCACAAGTGAAGGAGGCCAAATGGTACTCCATAAGCTTGCCACCCATTTCAAAATGATACTGAAACTGAGGCTTAATATTGAATCCCTCTGTATCTGCTGCTTATTATCCAAATTCCCCAAAAGCAAAGAATGACAAGGTTCCTGCTATCCTCTTGCCAACTTGAAACGTTAACTCTATTCCTTTCTCCACAGATGCCACCTGACCTACTGAGTATCTTCAGCATTTTTTTTGCTTTTATTTCAGATTTCCAACTGGGTTCTTTTGCTTTTGATTTACTCATTTTGTCTGTTTTTTTTTTACTTAGATGCAAAGAGACTCAAGTCTGGAATAACCAACTTCTTAAAGCTGTAGTACAACTGCTCGCTTAGATGATTTGCCTATCCTTGTGCTGCATAAACACAAATTCCTTTGGTCATTGCTAAGTTTGGAGGAGGAATGCAGGAGTAAGGCAAATAGATATATTGATACAAACAGACATATTGATGACTTCTACACTAATGCAATGCATTAAGACATGCAAAGACAAGGAAGCTTCTGAGAAACCAACAAAATAGTAGACCCAATCCTGCAACCCACTTCCACGGCAGGAATATTCCCTTTTGCGCCTTGACAATAACTGCTGCTTCAAGCCTTTTCTTCCTTTGAAAAACAGAACAGAATGTATTCTTGATTTTCTTGACTGTTCTCTCATGGGGATCAAATCAAAGATACCTGTTTTTTTTTTACAAAAATTAGACATGTATTCAGGCCACTCAGCAAAAGGAACTTGCAAAGAAAATGATACATCTGCACATGTAACATGTCATACACTGCTAAAATGTAACAGGTGTTTGTAGAGGATTGTCCAGTGTACAAATGTCAACTGCCTATATCACCAAACTCCTGACACTCAACTCCTTTAAAGTGTGAGTAGGTACATTAGACAGAAGACACAGGATATGAAAGCTGGCAGCATGTTCCGAGATCAGAGTATATTTATAGTTTTTGTAATTCCTTTTTAACATCTGTAGCAATACCTACAGGAAACGTGGCTAACTCCATCTACGTTAATGGGGCTGGGTGGCTGTACAATAAGAGACAGTTTGTGATCCACAAATTCCAGAAATCGACCAGAAGTGTTGTATTCTAGAATGCCCTGAGAGAACCAAGGCTCTGTGAATCTGCAAGCTGTGAAGCAGAGTGACAGAGAAATAGGAAGCATGTTCACTTTTGACCGCCCTAACAGCTACATTATTCACAAAACTGTTGAAAAATAGAAGCTCCTTGCCTGAAGTTCTATTCTAGAACCTTCAGAAATGCTAATAGTCAAAACCTATTGAGCCAGTGAAAGGCCCTTGGAAAGCGCATTGAAGAACTTATTTGTTTGACCATATATCTTTGGCATTTCTTATCATTGTGTGATTAGCCTAACTTGAACAGAGAGTGGGAGCTGGGAAGTTTTAACTGTCTTTATTTTCCCCACCTTACATGTAACCCCATTATGAAGTGTGTAATTCCACTAAAAATGTTTTTCCACTTGCAACTTTATAAAAGTGAAGTAATCCCACTGTAATTAATGAAATTGTGTTTGACCATCTGAAATGAAATTCAGAATTTTGTGGTGGTTTGTGCCTAGAATCTGATGCCAGGAAATGCAGTGGAGGCATATTCAAAGGGGAACTGGAAAAGTATCTGAAAGGAAAGAAGTTGCAGGGCTACAGAGAAGTTGAGGGAGTAAGACTAGTTGGAATGTTCACGCAGAGAACAAGTATGGACTTGGCGCCCCAAATGGTCTCCATCCATGATGTGACAGCTCTGTGATTCTGATATCTGCCCTTTCACTGAAATTCAGCAAAGAGAAGTCAATCAGATATTCTATAGTTTTTCCCATATTACATTTAATCTGTGGATTCTTTGCCTACTTTCCTTTACCAGTCTTTCATCTATAAAAGGATTTTGACATTCAGATCACTTGCCAGAGAATTTGATTTATCTTGCAGTGGTCACAAGGCTTTCAATCATTTCACTCACGTTTTGCAATTAAGTTCAACCAATTGGATCCAGTAAAATCCCACTTTTTGAACATTTTCTTTCAGTAATCTCATCTTGGACCTTTATCTGATGTAATTACTCTGATGATTTGAGGATGTGTTAGCACTGCAAGTTTTCCACAGAGAAGGTGCAGCACAGCAACCTATTATGGAAGTCAAAGCATTAAAGAAATAATTTAAGGGAACTATTACAAGACTTAGCTGAACGGGAATTAGGAATAAGTTGATTAGAAAGGAAATGTGAAATACTATGGTGCAGCTTAAGTTACAGCTGTCCATTAAAAGCAACCTTCAGTCAAGACAGTGATTATAAATACTATATCTCTTGCTAAATTTTAAGCATTTTTTTTATTCAAGTTTCTCGTTACTCTATCACTTTCAAGCCTTGATCTGCCTTAAATTCAACCATACGGCCAGTTTTCAAGCCTCAAACTAGACAGGAAAAGGGAATCTTAACTCCATCTATTTAGTTTGGCTGTGGGAATTGTTGGCAGGCAGAGAATGGAGAGGTAATGGTTTGAATATGCTGATTTTTCAGGCATGAAGGAACACACTGAATCAGGTACAAGCCTCACACATCATACCGAACAGAGTCTTATGAAAAATCTTGAACTCAGTGAAACCTAGAGATTTTGAGCCTTCAAGATTGTTACAAAATCCTCAGGAATTAAATTGGTTTATTATTGTCGCATATACCGAGGTACAGTGAAAAACATGTCTTGCATACCGTCCATACAGATCAATTCATTACAACAATTCATTGAGGTAGTACAAGGTAAAAACAAGAACAGAGTGCAGAATAAAGTGTTACAGTACAGACAAAGTGCAGTGCAGGTAGACAGTACAGTGCAAGGTAAATTGCGAAGTCAAGAGTCCATCTTATCAAACTAGGGAACCATTCAATTTTCTTATAACAGCAGGACAGAAGCTGTCCTTGAGCCTGGCGATATGTGCTTTCAGGCTTTTGTACCTTCTGCCCAATGGGAGAGGGGAGAAGAGAGACTGTCCAGGGTGGGTGGGATCTTTGATTATGTTGGCTGATTTACCGAGGCAGTGAGAAGTGTAAACAGAGTCCAGAGAGGGGAGGCTGGTTTCCGTGATGTGCTGAGCTGTGTCCACAACCCTGCAGTTTCTTGCAATCGTGGGCAGAGCAGTTGCCATACCAAGTCATGATGCATCTGGATAGGATGCTTTCAATGGTGCATTGATAAAATATTAACCTTCAGCACATTTCTGTGAGGAACCCAGTAGAAAAAAATCAAAAATTAAATATTGTTTTCTTTGGGGAATTTTATTTTTAATTATAAACTTATTGGAGATAGGGGTAGTGGAGGCCAAAACCAGCAGAGGAAACTGACCATCAATCTTACCAACATCATCTCATTAACACCTTTTAGCTCTACTTCCTAATGGAAAGCTGCTGAATAAACAGCCAGAAGGAGCACCAGTGGCAAGCCAAATAACCTTGGAAACACATTCTCCAGCAATCAGGAGAGGTCTGCAAGAGGAACCAGGCGGCTTTCTTGAAGGGTCTACAGGAAGCACTCCTGCTCCTGTGATCCATGAAGAGGACAGTAAGAAGTAGTTAGCTTGAGGAGCCAGCAACTCCAGTTGCTAAGTTTCCCAACCCCTAGAAAACAAGCGAAGGAATAAACAGTGGCGTGCAAAAGTTTGGGCACCCCTGGTAAAAATTTCTGTTACTGTGAATAGCTAAACGAGCAAAAGGTGACCTGATTTCCAAAAGGCATAAAGTTAAAGATGACACATTTCTTTTGTAGCGACTCACCGCACCAGCATTGAACCAGCTCCTGACATCGCGACGTCGTCGGAGGCCCTGATCCAAGATGGTGCGGAGCCCTCCTTCTTCCCCAGCGTTGGGCTGGGAAAGCCCGCGCGCGGGAAGGTCAGGTGACCCGCGCGTGACATCAGCACGGGAACTATAGCGCGAGAAGTTTTCGGCTATTAAAGGCGCACCGCGCCCCAGTCGGCATTCGACCTCCGATTTCGAAACCAGCGACTCTGTCCTCATTTCGTAGTGCGTAGCTAGCCACTACATTGGTGACCCCGACGGGCCCAAACGTTTTTGGACCCACAATGTCTGCACAGTAAGAGGTACAGGCAGTAGCCCTTAAACTGCCCACCTTCTGGACCCTCCAGCCCAGTGTCTGGTTTGACCAGGTCGAGGCCCAGTTCCAGGTTCGCCAGATCACCAGGGAGGACACCAAGTACTATTACATGGTGGGTGCCCTCGACCAAGACACCACCACCCAGGTCGAGGATTTCATCTAGGCGTCCCCGGAGAAGTACGATAAGTTCAAGACCCTCCTCCTCAAGACTTTCGGCCTTTCCCAACGCGAACGAGCCTCCTGCCTATTCCACCTCGATGGGTTGGGCAACAGACCCCCCTCCACGCTCATGAATGAGATGTTGGCCCTGGCAGACGGGCATAAGCCCTGCCTGCTGTTTGAGCAGATCTTCCTGGATCAGTTACCCAACGACATCCACCTGCTCCTGGCGGATGCCGATTTCAGCGAACCCCGGAGGGTGGTCGCCCAGGCGGATGTCCTTTGGCGGGCGAAAAAGGAGAGTGGGGCATCTGTTGAGCGCGTTGCCATGCCACGTACCCAGCAGCCCAGGCCAGACCAGGCGATCAAACGCTCCTCACCCACCACCAGGTCTGAGGCACCAACCGACCAATGGTGTTTCTACCACCAGCGGTGAGGCGCTGACACCTGCAGATGCCGGCCACCATGCCGGTTTCCGGGAAATGCCAGAGCCAGCCGCCGCTTATGGCTACGGCGGCTGGCCACCCGGATAGTCTCTTGCATGTGTGGGACAGGCATTCCGGACGTCAGTTCCTAGTGGACACCGGAGCTGAAGTCAGCATCGTGCCTCCCAACAGCCGCAAGACTCACAACTGTACACTAGGACCCACCCTGAGAGCCGCCAACGGCAGCGCCATTCGGACCTTTGGCACCCGGTTGGTACACCTCCAGTTCGGCACCTGCAACTTTACTTGGAGGTTCATCCTGGCCACCGTCGCGCAACCACTCCTTGGGGCAGACTTCCTTCGTGCCAACAGTCTGCTGGTTGACCTGCGGGGTAAGCATTTGGTACACGCCAGGACCTTCCAAACGTTCTCGTTGGGTGAGGCCAAGCTGCCGGCCCCACACCTCGACTCCGTCACCACGTCAACCAACAAGTTTGCCAGGGTCCTGGCAGAGTTCTCGTCCATACTAACGCCCCAGTTCTCCACCACCTTGCCCAAGCACGGCGTCCAGCATCAAAACCCCACCCAGGGCCCTCCCCTCCACGCCCACGCCCGGTGGCTACCCCCAGATAAGCTCCGCCTCGCGAAGGAGGGATGCAGAAAAATGGAGGAGCTGGGGATCATCCACAGGTCGGACAGCCCATGGGCCTCTCCGCTACACATGGTCCCCAAGGCAGCTGGAGGCTGGCGGCCCTGTGGCGATTACCGACGTCTCAACGACTTTACTACCCCGGACCAGTACCCCGTGCCGCACATTCAGGACTTTGCTGCCAACCTACATGGGCGGTCCATTTTTTCCAAGGTCAACCTCGTCCGCGGGTATCACCAGATCCCGGTGCATCCAGACGACATTCCGCAGATGGCGCTGATCACACCTTTCGACCTCTTTGAATTCGTCCGGATGCCCTTTGGTCTCAAGAACGCTGCTCAGTCCTTCCAACAACTCATGGATCGCCTGAGGGATTTCAGCCTGACCGTCAACCCTGCCAAATGCCAATTCGGGCTGGAGACAATCGATTTCCTGGGTCATTGGATCGACAAACACGGCGCCACGCCCCTGCCTGTGAAGGTCGATGCCATCTGCCATTTCGCCAGACCCACCTCCATCAAGTGCCTGTAGGAATTCCTCGGTATGGTAAACTTTTATCACCGGTTCATACCATCTGCGGCCCACATTACGCACCCGTTGTTTGCTCTCCTGTCAGGTGGAAGCAAGGACATTGTTTGATCAGAAGAGGCTCACACCTCGTTCGTCGAAACCAAGCAGGCCTTGGAGGACGCGGTCATGTTGGTGCATCCTCGCATGGACGTCTCGACTGCCCTCACAGTCGACGCCTCCAGCACAGCGGTCAGAGGCGTGCTAGGACAGCTTATCGAAGGGCGTTGGCAATCGCTGGTGTTCTTCAGCAGGCACCTTCGACCACCAGAGCTCAAATATAGCGCCTTTGACCGCGAGCTGTTGGCGTTGTACCTGGCCATCAGACACTTCCGTTACTTCTTGGAGGGCAGGCCGTTTACAGCTTTCACAGACCACAAGCCGTTGACCTTCACCTTCAACAAGGTCTCAGATCCCTGGTCAGCATGGCAGCAGCGGCACTTGTCGTACATCTCAGAGTTCACCAGTGACGTCCGCCATCTGTCGGGGAAAGAGAACGTGGTCATGGATGCACTGTCCCGGCCCACCATCCAAGTTTTGTCCCAGGGGGTGGATTTCGGCGCCTTAGCGGAGGCACAGCGAATGGACATGGAGATGCCCAGCTATCGCACTGCAGTCTTGGGCCTGCGACTGCAAGACCTTCTGGTAGGCCCTGGTGAGCACACCCTGCTCTGCGATATCTCCACAGGTAGATCCCGCCCCATCGTCCCAGCTGCCTGGCGCAGAGGGGTGTTTGATGCCATCCACGGCCTTGCACACCCATCCATCCGGACTACTGTCCGGATGGTGTCAGACAAGTTCGTCTGGTATGGCCTGTGTAAACAGGTTTCCAAATGGGCCCGGTCCTGCACTCACTGCCAGACCTCAAAAGTACAGCAGCACGTCAAGGCCCCCTTGCAGGATTTTCAGCCTACCCGCCGGAGGTTCGACCATATCCATGTTGACCTGGTCAGCCCCCTTCCAGTCTCCGGAGGAGTGCGGTACCTCCCCACAATTGTCGACCGTTTTACCCACTGGCCTGAAGCCATTCCCCTCACAGATACCTCTGCCCAGTCCTGCGCACGGACGCTTTTGTCAACTTGGGTGGCCCATTTCAGTGTCCCGGCACATATCACTTCAGACAGGGGAGCTCAATTCACCTCCGGCCTGTGGTCTGCCGTCACCGACTTGTGGGGTTCCCGGATCCACCTCACCACCGCCTATCACCCACAATCCAATGGGCTGGTGGAGAGGTTCCATCGCCACCTGAAGTCGGCACTCATGGCCCGCCTTAAGGGGCCCAACTGGGTAGACGAACTCCCCTGGGTCCTGCTGGGGATATGCACCGCGCCAAAAGAGGACCTACATGCCTCGTCCGTGGAGATGGTCTACGGAATGCCCTTAGTCATCCTGGGCGAGTTCCTACCAGCCCCTCGGGGGCCAGAGGAAGGACCTGCAGCAGTGCTCGACCGGCTGCGCAAGCGGCTTGGAAGCCTGGCCCCGATTCCCACCTCGCGACACGGACAGGTCCCAACCCGTATGCCTACTTCCCTCCAAGACTGTAAGTTTGTCTTCGTCGGGAGGGGCACGCACTGATCACCGCTACAACGGCTGTACGAAGGGCCATTCCGGGTCGTCAGGAACAATGGATCTACGTTCGTGCTGGACGTTGGGGGGCGTGAGGAGGTGTTTACGGTTGACCGGCTGAAGACGGCTCATTTAGACCCGGACCAACCCATGGTGGTACAGTGAGCGCGGCGCAGGGGCAGGCCACCCAAGTCATGGTTTATTTAATTCTGGTTTTCGCGACGGTATTGCTGGTTCTGGGGGGGTTATGTAGCGACTCATCGCACCAGCATCAAACTGGTTCCCGACATCGCGACGTCGTCGGAGGCCCCGATCCAAGATGGCACGGGGCCCTCCTTCTTCCCCAGCGTTGGGCTGGGAAAGCCCACACGTGAGAAGGTCAGGTGACCCGCGCGTGACGTCAGCGCGGGAACTGTAGCGCAGGAAGTTTTTGGCTATTAAAGGCACACTGCGCCCCAGTCGGCATTCAACCTCCAATTTCGAAAGCAGCAACTCTGTGTCTTCATTTCATAGTGTGTAGCTAGCCGCTACACTTTAATATTTTAAGCAGGATTACTTTTTTATTTCCGTCTTTTACAGTTTCAAAATAACAAAAAAGGAAAAGGGCCCGAAGCAAAAGTTTGGGCACCCTGCATGGTCAGTACTTAGTAACACCGCCTTTGGCAAGTATCACAGCTTGTAAATGCTTTCTGTAGCCAGCTAAGAGTCTTTCAATTCTTGTTTGGGGGATTTTCGCCCATTCTTCCTTGCAAAAGGCTTCTAGTTCTGTGAGATTCTTGGGCCATCTTGCATGCACTGCTCTTTTGAAGTCTATCCACAGATTTTCGATGATTTTTAGGTTGTGGGACTGTGAAGGCCATGGCAAAACCTTCAGCTTGTGCCTCTTGAGGTAGTCCATTGTGGATTTTGAGGTGTGTTTAGGATTTTTCTCGAAACACCTTTGCTCATTGCGGCCAAAAAGTTCTATTTTAACTTCATCAGTCCACATGACTTGTTTCCAAAATGCATCAGGCTTGTTTAGATGTTCCTTTGCAAACTTCTGTCGCTGAATTTTGTGGTCAGGACACAGGAAAGTTTGGAGAAAAAAGGTTGCAAAGTTTCATGAAAAGAACACCTCTCCAACTGTTAAGCATGGGGATGGATTGATCATGCTTTGGGCTTGTGTTGCAGCCAGTGGCAAGGGGAACATTTCACTGGTAGAGGGAAGAATGAATTCAATTAAATACCAGTAAATTCTGGAAGCAAACATCACATCGTCTGTAAAAAAGCTGAAGATGAAAAGAGGATGGCTTCTACAACAGGATAGTGATCCTAAACACACCTCAAAATCCACAATGGACTACCTCAAGAGGCACAAGTTGAAGGTTTTGCCATGGCCATCATAGTCCCACAACCTAAAAATCATTGAAATTCTGTGGATAGACCTCAAAAGAGCAGTGCATGCAAGACGGCCCAAGAATCTCACAGAACCTGAAGCCATTTGCAAGGAAGAATGGGCGAAAATCCCACAAACAAGAATTGAAAGACTCTTAGCTGGCTACAGAAAGCGTTTACAAGCCGTGATACTTGCCAAAGGGGTGTTACTAAGTACTGACCATGCAGGGTGCCCAAACTTTTGCATCAGGCCCTTTTCCTTTCTTGTTATTTTGAAACTGTAAAAGATAGAAATAAAAAAAGTAATCTTGCTTAAAATATTAAAGAAATGTGTCATCTTTAACTTTATGCCTTTTGGAAATCAGGTCATCTTTTACTCGATTAGCTATTCACAGTAACAGAAATTTTTACCAGGGGTGCCCAAACTTTTGCATGCCACTATATGTTTAACTCAGTCCAATTCTATTATTATTTTCCAAATATCCTGTTATGATTTCCTTAATAAAAGATTCTCGCATTTTTCCCTCATCTGACATCAGGCCAAGTGGTCTATTGTACCTCATTTTCTCTCTCCCTCCTTCTTGTAAATAGTGGGATTACATTTGCGACATTACAATCTGTTGTAACTGTAATGGAGTCATAGAGCAATACAGCATGGACACAGGCCCTTGGACACAACACGTCCATGCCGACCACGGTGCCCACCCAGCTAATCCCAATTTCCTGCATTCGGCCCTCTAAGCACCATCACTGAATGTACTTATCCAAGTGTTTCTTAAATGATAATACTGTACCTGCCTCAACCACTTTCTCTGGCAGCTCGTTCCTTATACTCACCACTCTCTGCGTGAAACAGTTACCCCCCAGGTCCCTTTTAAATTTTTCCCCTCTCACCTTAAATCTATGCACCCCAGTTTTGGACTCCCCTATCCTGGGGAAAAGACTGTTACCATCCACCTTATCTATGGCCCTCAGAATTTTAAACATTTCTATAAAATCACCCCTCATTGTCTTACACTCTATGGAATAAATATCTAGCCTGGCCAACCTCTCCCTATAACTCAGTCCCTCTTGTCCTGGCGACATCCTCGTAAATGTTTTCTGCACTCTTTCCAGTTTAACCATGTCTTTCCTATAAAAGAGTGACCAAAACTGTACACAGTACTCCAAGTTCAGCCTCACCAGCAACTTATACAACTGCAACACAATGTCCCAACTCCTGTGTTCAATGCCCTGACTGAAGGCCAGTGTGCTAAATGCCTTTTTCACCACCCTGTCTACCTGTGACACCACTTTTAATGAACTATGCACTTGTATTCTTAAGTTCCTCTGTTCCATTACACTCCCTAGTGAGCTACTATTCATAGAATAAGTCCTAAACTGGTTTGACTTTCCAAAATGCATCACCTCACACTTATCTGTATTGAAATCCATTTGCTACTCCTCAGCCCACTTCCCTAACTGATCAAGATTGCACTATAATCTATGATAAACTCCTTCACTATCAACAAACACCTCCTAATTTTGTGTCATTCACAAACTTACTGATCAAGCCTTGTGCATTCGCATCCAAATCAATTATATAAGTAATGAATAACAAGGGTCCCAATACCAACCCCTGCAGCACACCATTAGTCACCAGCCACCATTCCAAGAAACATTATATTATAAAATCCAATTATAGAACCTGTGGAATCTTGTACGATGACTTCTGTGTCCTTTGTAACTTTGAATCTTTAAATTCTGGTCTTCAAACCATCCACTAATGGCACCATATATAATTTCATCAAATTTTCTCTCAACTTCCTTTGCTCTAAGGAGCATAACTGCTGTGTTTCCAGTCTAACCTTTTAGCTGAAGTTCCACATCCCTGAAACCATTCTAATAAATCTCATCTGTGCTCCCTGTAGGACTTCAATATTCTTTCTAATGTGCAGTGACCAGAGTTGTGGACAAACCTGTGTTTTATATAGTTATGCAAATTGATCATTTAAAATCACAATGGTAAGGTCATCAGCATGTAGTGGCAACCTGCAATATAAAAGTCGTTTGTAACAACTGGAGACGTTTCCACAAGCACCATGATTACTGGGTTCTGGCAAGAAATATAGAAACCCGAAACATTAATCTTCTTTCCTATCAGATGAAGTGTTTAAACCTTAACCATGAAAGTTGAGAAATAACCAAATTACACAATTTTAGTTTGCAACTTAAATCCTCTGCTCAAGAAAAGTTTTCGTACATTTGACCAAATCCCAAGTTCTGTACTTTAAGGTTATCAGAGAGCTAATCAATTGGGTGATGCCAAATTTTAAAAAAATGATAATTACGTATGCTTCAATTTGGAGCTCAGTTGTAACCCAGCCCAATTTCTGTGCTGCATTTTAACATCTACTTGTAGGATACTACACTGCAATTTGGTCAATCACATCTGCTACTCTATGAAGTTACCAAACAGCTGAAGGTACAACACTGTGATTAGAAGACCATCTGTTAATTTTAAAGAAGTCCATTAAAATCTAAAAAAATACTATACTATAGTTGGGACTGCTTAAGTTACACGGTAAAGTTTACTGGCATCATGATGTTATTCCTCAGAAAGGAAAATCTTCAAAGAAGTAAATTCCCAGGTTCATTTGGCTATAATCCTGACTGAGGCAACAAGACAACTGTACAAGCAACATTTTTGTCCATATATTTCTGTATTTATTTTAAAAAATCCATTGTTCAGTTGCGATTGTGAAAAGCAGATAGTCAGTTCCCACTCTGTATCCATACACAAACTGTCTCCTCATCTAAATTTACTACACGCGTCCCATGAAGGATGTTCCCACTAAAGATCAAAAGTCCACATCTTCATAAACAGAACAAAGATACCTAAAAGTATTTACTGCATATGGTATACAATCATTACCCAAAGAACAAAAGGTTCATCAGCTTCTTTTCTTTGCCCCACAATGAAATCAGTGAAGAAATATTCAATAAAAGGCTAACAATGAATACTTTGAAACTGATTTATGGACTTTGCAGGAACTGAATTCAAGTACCAGCTTTCAACACCTGGCTGGCTCCTTCCCTTTTTATTATAATGGTTTTCTAATTGCCTCCTTAATGGTGCCAATTGTTGGAGGTTCATTTTTTTGAACCCTCTCAATCTTGAAACAACAGTAGTTTCATTTGTTGTGAAATTACAGCTCCTGATACCATTCGTACACAATCAATAATAAAAGCACTAAATACACCAGATTTTCCTTACAAACACATGAGTTCTATTGTTCCAGGGTGACTTATGAGTCCTACACAGGAATCAAGACTGTCACAGGAAGGGCAACTGAAGCTTGATGAGGCAAGTGCATGCTTTCTTTGGATGATTGTATGCGCTGTCTGCTGTTTGCTCTTGGCTCAGTCGTGGACATGTTTGCTAATGATTGCACAATGTTCCATTCCAGTCACCACAGAAAATGAAGCAGTCAAATGAACCAATAGAGCTGATAAAACATTCAGTCATGGGCTGATAAGTGGAAAGTAACTATCACGCCATACAAGTGCCAGAAAATGACCATCTCCTACATGTCTAACTAACCTTGACATTCAGTGGTATTATCACTACCAACTTCCTGGGGTCACAACAGATAAGAAACTCAGTTGGACCCCAAAAATGTTGATGTTGCAAGAGATCAGAGAGTGGCCATCTTGAGGCAAGTACTCATCCAACAGCCCTTCCACCAAATACAAGGCACAGAAGAATGATGGAATACTCTCCATTTGTTTGGATGAGCACAGCTCCAAAATGCTCAAGAATCTCCTCACCATCCAGAACAAAGGATCCCACCTGATTGGTACTCCTTCTCCAGCAGTAAACAGTGTTTGCTGTGTGCATCTCTTACAAATGTATTACAGTTACTCAGCTAGGCACCTTCCAAGTCTATCACCAGGAAGAACAAGGACAGCAGATATATGGGAACATACCATGTGCAGATTCCCCTCCAAGTTGCACACCTTCCTGATTTGTAAATATATTATAATTGTTGCTGGAATAATTTGCCTAAAAGTTCTCATTTGAGTCCTCTGCAGCAGAACCCACATGCAACTTCACCCTCTGGGCAGATGACCCTTCAGCTTTTATCGCAGTCAGCCAAAGGGAAAATATGTCTTAGGCTTCAGCGACATTCACTCTGCCTGACCTGGTTGAATTCCTGGCCATTTGAAAGAAGAAAGGCACAAGGGTAGGATTTAAGTCAAGGAGCTTGCTTCCACCATATGCAGTTTGTAAATCAGAACAGATTGTGGCATAAAGGAGATGGGTAAGAGAAGGAGAAGTATGTTTCCAACCCTGCTACTGGCCAATTATGCAAAACCTTCTCCTTCGTTAGCTGTCAGGTCTCACATCCATGATTTTTCCCTGCAAGTTAGTTAGTTGCTGCTTCCTCCAATTGATTGCCACCTTATCCTGCCAGTGAAAGAAGTGTGTCGCCTGGTGTCAAACAATGTCTTTGGATAATGTGCCAGCCCTGGTTGAATTGCTGGAAGAGTGTCCGAGCTGCACATGCATTCTAACTTGCAGCAGTACTAAGTGCAAGGGGGACTTTTCACATCAGGTTCAAATCCTGATTAATAAAATTTGTTGATGGCTGAGTGATAGAGGTGTGGTCCAATAGGCAGCATGTGAAGCTACAAGTACAGATGGTACAGCATGCCATTTGAAGATGCTTTCACTGACCTTCAAAACACATACAAGATAAGGTCCAGGCAGTCACCTCCACAGCTGTCTCCCACCTTATTAAAGAAGATATTTTTCTTTATCTACAAAGTGCTGTCATGAAGGTTTGAAAATCATGACGCTGCTCTCTCTGATGTTATTTTCCAAGTCACACTCACCTCTGTTTCTACTATGTACTGAAGCTACAATGTACAAGATCTTTAAAAGGTGCAAGCTGGATTAAAGCAGTGTGGATGAGTTCAAACTGATACTAGCCACTGATAAAACAGGGTTCCCTGCTCACATGATAAGTTAATGTTTCAGGTCAGCAATCTTTCATTAGTTTCCACTGCCTTTCATTGGTTTGGAGGTGACCGCTGAAGCCAATGAGGGAACTGCTTACTTTTTCCACATATAGGACTTGAGGTGCCTGAAGGGATGGGCTGGTGGGTAGTTTGTGAGGTGGTGTGCTCCTTCGGTCACTTACATTGGGCTTCTGTGTGCCTTTCACAGTGTCAAGGTTCTCAGTGCCATTCTGAATACACCTTCACAATAAGAGGTCATGGACCAGGGACTCACACAAGTGAGATGAGGTAGGTCAATGACCTCAAAACTAACTCCTGGAGTAACTTAGTTGTTCACCTAGCAGCTCAACAGATGCTAATTGAATAATTAAGTTTCTCTAGTACTTTCTTCCGCTTGTCAGCATCTGTAGCTTCTTATCTGTTTTAAGCACTGGTATATATCTTAATTAAGGCAGAATGTACTCTATACAGAAAATCAAGTGGAAGAAAAGGGGTAAGATTGCATTAGGAATTGTATGTACACCCACCTATAACAGCAGTGAAGTGACAGGATGTATAGATGCAGAGATCAGAAAAGCATGCAGCAGTGGAAGAGTGGCTTTAATGGGTTATTTAACTTTCATATAATTTAGGCAAAGCAGATTAATTTATGCAAGAAAGGTAAAGAATGATGACATCTGTATAATGGGGTAGAGACTTCAGAGTAAATTAGGAAGTCTGTTACATAAAATAAAGAAAAATCAATGGAGATTTTCAAAAACAAATTAATGTGATATAGAACTGGTCTATCCTCGAGTAGAGAAGGAAGAGCCCTATTTATCAGAAAAAAGTTATGAATGACTAAAGGTGGAAGGAACAAAAAACACACCGAAAGATGAATTATTAAAAAAAAAGATGAAAACCAACACAGATTCTGACAACAAAGAACAATAAAAGGCGAAAAGATAAATAGAGCTACAAATGTGGACTGGGGTAAATGCTAAGAGGCTGCTTCTCCTAACAAGAGAGATGAGAACTGGGAAGTCACAATTTTACTTTGCAGGAATGGGAAGAAATTTTCCCTCTTAAAGAACTGTGAATTTTTGAAATTCTCTATCCCAGTGGGTGCTTGTTCAGTCACTGAGTACATTTCAGACTGAGTTCAATATATTTTGTACAATATGTGACTGATATGCAGAAACGGAGAAGGTGGAATTGATGTTCCAATTCTGCCATGATCTTAATGAATTGGTGGGGCTTACCCACCTCCTTTTCCTCCCATTCCTTGTGTTTTTATGGTCTTAATCACCCTAAACTTAATAAAATTGCAAACATTGTTTCTCAACTGCTCTCCCAATACAGCATGCTTCACTAGGCCCACTTCATTCCTCAGAACTAGATCCAGCAGTGCTTTCATCTTCATTAGGCTGGAAACATAATGAACAAGAAAATTATCTTGCCCACACTTCATGAATCCCTTTCCTCTTTTCCCTTTACATACATATTTATTCCACTATATTAGGATAAGTTCCCAATCTTTCCACTTGCATTCTTCTCTTTCTCCTTTCAGGTCTTTTATAGCCCACAGTATATGCTCAGCAAAATAGCTCCTCTGTTGTTCTATTTTATAACACTAGGTTAGCCCAAGTCCCTGGATCAACACTCCAATAACACAGCTACCACTATTTCTTCACTGAAGATGCCAAAAAAGTTTGGTCTGGTGCATTCAGTACAGTAGTGGGTATAATTTTAGCAGCATGATAAGTGATAATTACTGCCAATCTCTCTGGCAATGAAAATTTAATTTTACAAGCATGTTGTATAATTGCTTCAGAAGTTAATTAGTAATTAATGAAGATGTAAAAAAATTTTGCTTTTCTGCTTCCTATTTATCTCATAATCCAATTTGTTTCTCCCCGTATGTTTCATCTTCTGTATGTGATTTAAAACTATGTGTTCTGGTTTAGATCTTGTAAGGTTCAGTGATGATTCTTCAGTCTGATTAATTAAAGAGCCTTACTGTAAGAGGATATCGCTTCTGAAAACCAAGTGAAAATATCAGCAAGGTGAATGAGTTCAGTCCTTTACCAGTGCGCATGAGGACTCTTAACAGGGCGGATGGGTGAATGTGGAGCAGATGTTTCCTTTTGTGGAAGAGTCCTGAACTGGGGCAATTTTATTTTTCTCAGAAAATCGCAAGTTTTTGAAACTCTCTTCCTCAAAGGGTGATGAAAGCATAGCCTTTGAATATGTTTTAAAGATGGAGGTTGATAGATACTTGATAAGTGGGGGGGGGGGGGGGGGGGAGTGAAAAGTTATTGTAGATAATTGAGAATGGAGAGAAAAGTTACAATAAGATCAACCATGATCCTATTGAGTGGCAAACCAGGCTTAAGGAGCCAAGTGGCCAACAACTGCTCATAGGTATATAAAATCCAAGTCATGATGTACCTACTGTGCCACTTCAGGCTATCCCACAACACAGAACATATTAAATAGTATTTATAGCACGGAAACAGCCATTTATCTCAAAATGTCCATGCCTTCACTTATGTTTCACAGAAGTGTTTATTGTCCTTCATCATCATCTCAAAAACTTATTCTTCTTTTCCTTTCATCCTTGGATTCATCTAGTTTTCTCTTAAATGTATCTTTGCTAGTTCTCTCAACTTCTCCTTTGCAGTAATGTTCCACATGCAAAACACTATCTGGATTAAAACTCCTAGTTCTGGCATTACCCTTGTAAACCTTTGTACACCAACTGTCATGACTATATATCATTTTCATAACATGGAAACCAGAACGGTTCATGGTTTTTTGTGCATTCTGAACTTTGCTCTCATTCTTTTTTTTATTAAATTTCAATTACTTTCACTTCCAGATTTCTTTCTGCCCAGGTCTTTCCTGCCTTTATTAGCTCAAGGTGGCTTTACTGCTCCAGTTAATAACAACCTTGGTCCCATACTGCCTCAGGTTCAGCCCGTGCATACGTATTGGTCCCTTCAATTTCAATACCAGGGCAAGTGTCAAGTATACCTTACTGGAGATTATGTGGAGTATTTCAGAAAGGAATATTGCAAAACTGTACTTTTATTATACTGAAGTTCTGCAATCCTCTTCCCACAATACAATTTTTTCAGAGTCATCTTCATCTCCAACACCAATTTCTACCTGTCTTTTTATCTTAAAAGGAAAGGCAGGGAGTATGAATCCTATTCACCTAATTATATTATTTTCTTTAAGAAGGATACAAAATTGTGCTTTACGTTTGTTAGTCAATACTCTTATTCTACTTTTGAGTCATTTTTCTTTCATCAACAGGTTGTAAACTTTCCAAATTGGTCCACTTCTTTTATTTGATAAAATAAACCAGCATGATGTTTTGTCATAAAACCAGAAAATGCTGGAAACACTTAGCAGGCCAGGCAGCACCAGTGGGGGAAAAAAAAAACAGAATTAACATTTCAGATCAGAGACGAAGGGTTCTGATGAAGGATCTTTGATCTGAAATGTTAGCTGTTTCTCTTTCCTGGGCTGGTGAGCATTTCTAGCATTTTCTGATTTTACTTCAGATCTCCAGCATCTGCAATCTCTTCCTAATTTTCAGAATGATACTTTGCCTGATCCTTTAGAAAATCACCAAAAACAAAGACAGAATGCTGAGTTAGAAAAAGATAGAAGTCAAACCCTGTCCACGTGATATTAGCCTGCCAATATTCTACCGTGTTCCTTCTAATTTGTCAGATGATACCCCTGATTTAAATGAGAATATCACAGAATAAATGCAAAACAGGCTGCTTAATCGCAATTTACCAGTTTACAATATCACATAAAATCCTGTCATACCGCACCTTTGTTGTGATTCCAGTGCCAGAACCTATCTCAGAGCAAATTCAGACTTTATCTGATGCATCTCATGTCAGTAAAGAACAGAAACCCCTTTAACCGTGATATCCAGAGCCATGATGGAAAAAGTCTGAACTTGCAGGACAGAAGTCAGAGCTTCATCTACAGCTCTAATACTCTGGTTGGCTTTTGCCTATACTGTCAACAGATGCCACTTACTAGTTGAGACTGCAAAGATTACACTGGAACTGGCCAACATTTCAGTGTGAGAAAGGATAGCCTGCAAGTTACACATATATTCCTGTGCAAGGGAAAAAGTAGGCATTTCATGCAGGCTTTCAAGCATCCCTGTCAATGTCAAAGTATCTCATTGCCTATGCCCATCCACCATCAGTAGGCATGAAACAGAACAAGAGGAGCTGGCTGGCACCTGCATGACCCTCAAAGCCTGGCCTGGATGCAGCCTACCCAGACCTTGTGACTCACCACATTCAGATTCCCCAACGAAACTATTCTCTACAGAATATGAGCACCAAAATCTAATCATTGAATGACATGTTTTCCTCATACTTATGCCTGGCCAGATGAGAGATCTTAGCTATGTAAAAAGAAATTGGACATAAGAGTATTGACACGGTGAAGGGAAAGGCCAAGTGGAAAAGCATGCTTACTCCAACTGCATTGTATAAATCAGCAGGGATTATGGGTTGAAAACGTCATCTGTAAACATAAAGAGTGCAATCATCTTCAAAGGTCTCTGCCCCAAAGACACTGTAGCGGTTCTCCAATAATCTTTCCACTCAACATTGAGCCTAGAAATGACATTCCCTCCATCCCACAATACACACAGATACCAACCCCTAACCCTAGTCCTTGCTGTTAGTGCTGATAGTGTGCCATATTCTCCTTGACAGAGAAGTGTGCTGCTGAGTGTGTGAGGTGTTGTGCCTACAATGATTGAATAGATGGTATTGTGTAGAAGCTGCAATGGGTACGTATGAAGACGGAGTAGTGGTAAGTGTGGGTCTGTAGCGGAGTGCATGAGACACACCTGACATGACTTTTGCAGCATGACAAACCCAAGAAAAGTGCGGGAAGCAGCATCAACCACTGTACGTGACCTGACAAAAGCCTTGACTCCATTTGACAATGATTATGGAGAATCTTTCTCAAATCTGGCTTTCCCAAAATCTCCATAATGACATACAAGCTGTGATCCTCACCAAGGGATCCATCAGATCGAATTCCATTGCAGACTAGGGTCAAGCAAGTCTATGTCATCATATTAATCCTCCTCTCAGTTTTCTTTCCTGCAACTCTTCATTTCAATTCCAACAAGCACCCCAGGTTGAAGACCATTCATCAGAATTAGGTCTAAATAGGGTGGGCTGATTGTATTATTGTACATACCTTATATTGCTTTTGGTTGTCCTCCATGTGCTCCAGTAGGAGAGACTTATGGTGTCCATAATTACAATAATACAATCAGCCCACACCACTTCTCATGAAGAGTCGGACCTGAAATGTTAACTCAGTTTCTTTTCCCCAAGGATGAGTGTTTCCAGCATTTTGTTTCTATGATAGGTTTTCAGCATCTGCAGTTCTTTTAGATTTTCCACATCATCTGCACACATAACACTATGCTTGAAGAAAGTAATCTACTCTCAGCTCTTTCTGGGTAAGCGATTTCTTTCCAGGAGAGCAAAGAAAAGAACATCCTCAAAACCTCTTGATAAAACTACTACATTTTTGCCGACTCGTGGGAATCCCTGGCCCAAGGACACTAAAACAGCTACGGAATCATGCAGGAAGGCACTGGTCTCACCTACTGGAGCACATGGAGGACAAGTAAATGCTGCATAAGGTGTATACAATAACACAATCAATGACCTGAAATGTTAACTCTGTTTCTCTTCCCACAGATATGGCCTGACCTGCTAAGTGCTTCCAACATTTTCTGTTTTTATTTTGCATAAAGGAAGATACTGTTGTTAGCTTAAGCCTGCACCAGCACTGGACTTTGCAACTTCAACTGGGAATCTTGAGAAAGTCTGCCAATCTCAGGCAGGGCCTCTTGATATAAAAAAAATGCAGTGCCCACCCCATCCTCTTCACCTTTTGATCAAGAACTAACATACAAACCCAACTTCAGAAATTCTGAGAATACTGAGGCTTGTTTGTGGTAATGTATTTTTGTGAGTATGGATATATATATTCCTTACACATTCACATTGTAGTAAAGCCATGATGTTTCAAATGTTTTAAAAACCAACATTTTTTTCCGATTATCATTTTTGAATAAGCATTCACCTGCATATAGAATTGCATAATCCCAGAATGAGACAACTATTGATTCTTTGCAGGGGCTGTCTATAATCTGCCCTCGGTCTATTCCTCGGTAGTATAGTGGTAAGTATCCCCGCCTGTCACGCGGGAGACCGGGGTTCGATTCCCCGCCGGGGAGGATATCCTTTTACTAGAAACAGATGGTAATTGCAATCCGTAAAATACAACATCAACTGGACTTTTTTTCCCTTTCTAAATCCCACGAAAGTTATTATTTTTAAAATAAACTTTACATGCTCCAAGTCCTACATGCAGGTGTCTGTTGACCTGACAGGCCCTGAGTGAGAGGCGTGGGAGTCAAGGGTACATTTAAAAACAAAACAAACAAGGGCATTTCATGTCGTCACCTACCGATCATTTCTCTGAAAACTTCACTTCTGAGGAGTTGGGGGATGGGGGGCGAGTCCTGTCAACGGGGAGGAGGCGAATTTTACTTCGTATCAAGGGGACGTCATCTCAGGGTAAAACCCGTCGGCCAGCGCATTCCGCGGCTGCGCACTGCAACCGGACGGTTCCGGGATTGTTTTGCTAGCAACCAGAGGCTCGAGCGCGGGGCAGGAATAGTGACGTCCGGGCTGTTTTGGAGGGCGCGAACGGCCTGGAGCTCGCCCGGGCGGTTTGAGGGCGCTCGAGCTCATCCGGACCGTTGGGCGGGCGCGAGGAGTGGGACCGGGCGGTCGGCGGGCGGGCGCGAGGAATGGGACCGGGCGGTCGTTGGGCGCGAGGAATGGGACCGGGTGCGGGGAACCCGATCCAGGTGGGAGTCTGCACCTAGGCGTGTTGCGGATAATGGGGATAAAAGGAATGAAGACGGGGTTGGTTGGGGCTAGGGAATCATTCGAAGAGAGATCAAAAGGGAAGAAAAACAATGACGGGAACGTTGTTCCTCTTCATGTATTGGATTTTCATTTTTAAGAATAAACTAAATGCTGTGGAGCCGCATGGATTCAAATTCTGCTCGTCACGTGATCTATGGTTGGTAGGGCGCGTAATGACGCGCCGGAAATGACTCTGATTGTTTAACAATATCTTTCTTAGCAACGGAGCTGGCCTTCGAGAAGACCGGCAGCGCAGGCTTTATTGGATCGCCACAGGAGGAAAGTCATAACAGCCGAATTTGTTTGGGAACGGGTGTTTTGTTTTGCTGCTCTGTCGTCGCAAGAGATAACATGCCAGCTGCCTACGCACTGGAAAAGAGCAACCAGAAATCTCTGGCGGCAATGTATCAGAGACCCAAGAAGGACCATAGAGTAACTGAAGGTTTCACAGTGAAAGCCATGATGAAAAATTCCATTGTAAGTAAATGTTCATTAGGTCACAAAAGCAAAACACGCAGACTGCAGGCATACTTTAATTTTTTTTTACTGGACCATGTTGTGAATGAAAATGATTACATTCTGAGCAGTACTTCAGCTGTGAATTCTGTTAGGGCTCTACACACCCAAATTGGCAGGTTATTATGCGATATTGATAACTTGCACCTACATAGTACCCTTTCAAAGCAGCAAAATGTCCCATGGCCAGTTCAATAAACAGGGAAAACTTAACTCTTTGCTCAAAGCTTCAGAAATGGATTTTTTTTTTTGTTTCTGCTTTACATTAAATAAAGCAGTCGGTATATTTCAGTACACCATTTGTATGATATGCATTTGAGCTTCTGACAGCACATCAAGCTAAATAATTAATTGAATCTTTGTAACAAGGAAGATACCATCTTTGATCTACCCTGAATTAGCTAATATCAAATAATATGGCTTGCTTGCTATTGTCAGCTTTAGCAAGTTAGGGCAATATTTGGTAATGAGATCAGTCTTATCCATGAATTTAATACCTTGATGTTAACTTCCAAGTTCCCAGTGAGATGCTGGATAGTGACAGCTCTAAAGCCATACTCCAGCATGAGAACCTCAGGAGAGGAAAGATAATATAAAACAAAATAATCATTCATGTTTATTTTAACATGTTAAATATAATGAACATTTTGTACTTCCTGTTGACTGATAACATTGCGATAGAGGGTGTTACAGTGTCAGCTGAGTGGCTACAGCACGAGGCTAAGTGAAATACTTCAAATGAAGGTCAAATGGGGATCTGAAATCCATACAGCATGGAGTCTATGACTGGGATTGTCTTCCTAGTACTTAACCAGAGGAAATTATGGCTCACGCAAAACTGGATATTGGGTAAACAACAGCCAGACAATAAATGATTCAGAGAGGTGGTAGCAAAATTTCACTGCATGTCTTCACTATTTACATGATGTGCTGCTTTATGGCTGATGCGTTTTACACCTGCAAAAATAGCTTGTGGTTTTCTGAAGCCACAAATAACACAATAATTGGGGGTGCTTTCTTCTAAAGCAAAGAATTATTTTTAGCCTGTAAAGGTAGTAGTTTGTCAATTATGTGGGCACATTACCAACTGGAAATGTAATTGAGGGCAAAGCAAAGTCCAATTTCTTTCTATCATAGTTTCTTAAGATGGCTCCAATAAGTTGTTTTTAGCCTCGTAGTTAATGACTGGGTGATGTCCCTGAAGAAAAATGTTTAAGTACTTAATAGTGAATTCTCTGACCCTGTAATTTGTTTGTCTCTCCATCTGTTGCTTTGCCTTTCAGCCATCACTGCAATACATCTGCATTTCTTGCAGATGATGTCAATCTTGCCCATTGTTTTTTCCCCCCCAATCTATCCATCTCCCTCTGCCACCCTGAATGTTTGTAATTTCTCAATATTCAGTAAGCTTTCTCCAATTTCATCTGTATTTCCTCAACCTCTGGCACTTGTTTTAATGCTCTCTCTCCTCCTACCCATTAATAACTGCCATTCTCCTTTCTTATTATTCTTGTTATATTTTAATTTACTTATTTTTCTTTGCAATTCAGTGACTCTCCACTTTAGTTGCTCAATTTGATACCAGCATATATCGATCTCTCATAGTTAACAGTGACGGACAGCTTTGAAGTTAATGGTGCCCCCAGGTTGCTGTCTTGTCTGCTGTGGTTCACTGTGTTTATTAATGGTAAGGATGGTGGCATTGGAAGTCTCCATATTCAGTAAATTTGCAGATGGATCTAAAATCTGTGCAAGTATTAAGGCAGTTTACAATTACAAAGTAGAAGGGCCAAAGATGCCAAATGGAATTTCTTAGATAATTGTAATCTGCAGAAAAAGATAATACAGAAGGCAGCGGCAGAAAACTTCTGCAAATATCATTACAATACTTACTTATATCTTGGATACTGGCTATCACAACTAAAAAACAACAGGAAGTTGTCTTCTTGGCCAAATTATAGGAGAAGATGCAGACAATGGGAAAATATTTCATTGTTCTTATGTTGGACAAAGTATTACTACTAAATTTCAAGTAACAGCAAGATAATTAGGAGGAGCAGGTTATCCACAAGCATTTGAGTTCCACTATTCCCTGAGGAAAGAATACTAGGAGACAAACTAAATTTTTTATGTTTCAAATTTAATTTAACCTTTACTTTATTATCGCCAACAAAAGAAAATGAAGACTACATGAAAGGAAAAAAATAAGAGAATTGGAAAACATATTTGCACCACTCACTGTGGTGTGCAGCTATACCTTGATAATTGCTTATACAGGCAAAATACTATTAAAGGGTCATATACTTTTTAACATTAATATTGACATAAGCATTACTAAATTAATTTGTCTGCATAAATTTACAATCAAAGGATTATGTATTTACCTTTGTGTAATTCCTCTATTCAATTAAAAAAAAATTGCAAACTGCAATCTGCAGTTAATCCCACAAATTCAGGAGCAGGTCATTTAGCCTTTTGTCCATCATGGTTACTTTGTGGCCAAATGCCTTACAATTGACTTTGTCCCCAATCCCTCGAACAAAATAAAATACAACTTCTGAATTTTGAATTAGCAATTGAGCTACCATCAATTGCCATTTAGGGAAGCAAGTTGCAAACACCTACTCTTTGTATGCTTCTTAATTTCATTCTATGGGGACTGACTCAATTTTTTTTTTAAACTTTGCCCTTTAATTTTAGACTCCCAAACCAGCAGCAAAAGCTTCTTTCTGGTTATCCCATGAGTTCCTCTTAACATCTTTAACTGACCCATGTAATCTTTTAAGCCTTCTAAGTTCCAGGGAATACAACACTGGTTTCTGTAATTAACTTCTTGGAGTCCCGGTTTCATTCTAATAAATCTACACTGTATTTCCTCCATAATCCTTCTAAAGGTCATGTGCCCACAACTGCTGATAGCATTATGGGGCTGTCTAGCCAGACCACTGTATAGCTGTTTGCATAACTACTACCACTTGAATTCTAGTCTTCAAGATGTAAAGACTATCATTCCATTAACCTTTTTGATTATAATCTGTACTTGTTCTTGATATTTTAATGATCTATGCATTTGATTCTTGGAATGTCTTCGGACTTCCCATTTTTAGCATTTCACCATTGAAATGAACCTGCACATGCCCACATTTGAGATCAATTCCTCTATTTTAATCTAAATTGATCATTATTTCTGAATATATTAGTAACACTTTACAGCATGGCACTTCCATCTTTGTTGCCTGTTTTTGTCATTAATAAACTGGAATATGTAGCTTTCTACTTCATCTAGGTTGCTTATAAAATTGGTGCATAGCTGCAGCCTTAACATAAATCCTGGAGGATGCATAAGCTTCAACTTTAAAAAGAGTTTCCTCCAAAGGATTTCATCAAATGCTTTCTAGAAATCCACATGAATAACTTCCTTGGAGATGTTCTCTTCAGATTCACTGGTTGAGAAAATTTTATCTGAGACATTCTAGTTCACTCATCCAACTCATTAAAAATATAAGGTATGGAAGCAGAGTTGACTACATAGCTCTTAAGCCCGCTCTGGCATTTAATAAGATTTTAATAGATCGTGTACCTCAAGTCCATTTACCATCAATTCCTATATCCTAAGTGTCTGAAAATATCACTATCTCAGCCTTCAATATTATGACTGAGCATCCACAAATATTGAGATAAAGACCCTCTGTATAACAAAATCTCACCCCATTTCAGTTCATAAATGACTGCTTATCCTGAGACATTCAATGTCCCCACCAGATCTAGACTTTCCAACTAAAGGTAAAAACCTCTCAACCTTGTGAATCATTGTCAGAAACTTATTTATCAATGAGATCACCTCTCCCTTTTTCACTGATGCCTGTGGTGCATTGTGCAACCACAAGGTATCCAAACATGCCCTTTAAACTCATCCCTTCCTAGCATAAGCACATGAACACACTTCCTATTTGAAACAGCAATTTATTTGTGCGCCTTTCAATTTAATATTCCATGGTTGCTCCTCTTCACACTCTCCACATTGAGAAAACTTTACAGAATTTCTCCATTGAGTTTGCAAGCATGAGCCTAAACTTCCTGTGACTCAAACTCACCACCCTACTCCCATTCTAATCTCTGTTTTCAGCCTTCAATATTGTTCTTATGAAGCTTTTCACAATTACAAGTATTAGCATTTAATCTTCTGACTAGGTATATGACTGTCTTCCTACAGCCTTCTGAATCCAACATTAAGTTCAATAATTTCCTCTAGACCTACCATTTGTTCCTTCTCTTTTCCATTTTGCCTTGGACTATTACTATTTAATTTCTTCTGCATTCTAGTCTATTATATACCTCCCTCCACTCTTGCTCCACATCTTAAAACCTGATGTATCTCCAACTTTTGTTAGTTCTGTGGAATGTTCATTAACCTGGAATGTTAATTCTGTTTCTCTCTCCACAGATGCAGCCTGACCTGTTCTATATCTCCTGCATTTTCTAGTTTTAATTCTGAGTTGCAACAACTGAAGTAATTTGGTTCTCGTCTAATCACTGATTCATTACGTTTTGCAGTTTTGCTGTTTTGCATCCGAGATCGCATGATCTAAATGCTAATGTAGATGAATGGCTTATGACCTTTGGTTTAAAAAAAAAGATGTAGTTTCATAAGGCCCTATTTAATTGCAGTGAAGAAACTTTACTCCTGTACTCAAATCCTATACTAATAAAGGCTAAAATACCATCTGCCTTCTTAATTGCTTACTGCACTGCATGCAAGCCTTCAGTGACTTGGTACAAGGCTGCCTTGGTCCCTTTGAATGTCAGTATTTCTCATTGTGTCACATTTAAAGATTATTCTGCTTTTTTTTTATGCTCAAGTGGATGACTTCATCTTTTCATATTAGATTCTACCTGCCATATTCTCAATCACTCAGCTTGTCTTTCTCTCCTTGAAGCCTCTTTACGTCCTTCTCTATCTCACTTGGTTTTATATTTTAAGTGAACTTGGAAAACAACATTTGTTTACTCTCAGCAACGTTGATAGAGCAGGTAAAGATGGCTGGGCCTAGCATACTACCCCTAGGAACCCTTACAACATCGTCAAGGACTGGCATAATTGACGAACAACCACATCCATCTTCCTTTGTGCAAAGTATGAGTCCAGCAGTTTGTGTTTTCCCCTTCCTGCCCATTGACTAGTTTTACCAATACTTGGTCAAGTGCTGCTTTGATGTCAAGGGCAGTCCCGCATGCCTCACTTCCTGTACACCACACCACAACACACACCTATGAGGAGGTATTAATACAGAGGTACACAGGCATGTGGGAGTCCTTAACATTAACTTCAGACCTCATGAAGTTTGATAGCATAGTAAAGGAAATCTTTCTGATTACCATTTACTATTCTCCCACAGCTGATTAATCAATGCTAATCCATACTGAACAACACTTGGAAGTACTGAAAGTAGGAGGGGCACAGGATGTATTCTGGATGAGGGACCTGAATGTCCTTCACCGAGAATGGCTTGATGTATTACGACTTGTCAAGCCAGCTGAAGGACATAGCTGCTAGAGTTGGGGATCTGTGGCAGGGACCAAGCAAACCAACATGAGTGGTAAACAATTGACTTTATCCTTGTCGATTTAACAATTGTAAGCACATCTTATGGCATTGGTAGGAGTAATTATTGCACAGACCCTGTGGAAGTAATGTTCAGTCTTCACAAATGAATGCATACTCCATGTGTGGTACTGCAATCTTGTTAAGTGGAATGGACTCAGAACAGATCCAGCAGCTCAAAATTAGGTATCCATCAGACACTGGAGCAACAGATTCGATGTACACCACCATAATCTGTAACCTCATGACCTAGCAATTTGTTTTTCCCTTTTGTACTACCTCAATGTACTTAAGTATGGGATCATCTGTCTGAATGGCAATACAAGCAAAATATTTTCACTGTATCTCAGTGACAATAATAATAAACCAATTACCCATTATTCCACTTTGACAATTAGGCCAGGGGATGAAATCTGGCTCAATGAGGAATGGAGAAGGATGTACCTAAAATTTGGTGCCAACCTGAGAATGCAGCAAAACTGCACCACATTCAGCACTAAACAATAACAACAATATGCAGCAGACAGAACAAAGCGATTTTCCCCACTTCATGGAGAATTAGAGTACAGCTTTATATTCATTTATCATCTATTATTTATACTGTTGGTTGTCCTCAAATAATGAGAAAAATGTGTGCTAATTTTACTTCTAATTGCTACAGCATTGTACTTATGATTCCTTTAATCAAATGATAGAGTAGGAGAAGATGTGAATAAAATGGTAAGAACAATTTAAACATATTTCGTAAAACCAATGAAGTTAAATTTCATTCAGACTGATTGTTAACTTCAGGATATCGGATAGGTGCAACACTGGAGGCCAGATAAAGGGAAGTTAGAGCAGAGAGTGGGGGAGTAATTGGATGGGAGAAGGTAGAACAAAAACAAAGGGGAGAGTAGGGCAAGGTGGAGGCAAAGAAGGAAAATGGAGCTTAGGGAGGAAAGAAACTAAGGTGGGACAAAATGAAGAGTAAATGATAAGGTGAAGCATAAAACAAGAGCTAGAAAGTACTTTTTTTTTATAAATGAAATTTGAAATGTAAAGATAGTTAGGAGGCATAAGGAGCACATAACTCCAAATATTGACTGAATCAATCTGACTGGTGGGTGGTTCTGAATGGAACTGCTAGTGTTCAGCCATAGTAGGTAAGTGTGTCCTGAACTCATGTGGCCCTGTGAAGTCCAGGACAACACGAGCGTCAGGTGTTGACTGTGATCCATTCCTGACATTGGATTGAATTCTTATTCACTGAATGAGGTTTCTTGGAATTTAGCAAGAAAAAGGTAGGTTAAGTATACATAAACAATTTTAATTGCTTCACATAATCAAATCAATTTTTTTAATGTCATCATTTATCAGAAACATTCAAAAAAACTAAACAAGCCTAAACAAAATTGACAGAAGGTAAGACTCACCTGAATCTTGGTTCCTATCCGGGGTTGCCAAGGAATCCCAGAGGTGAGACCTCAGTAGAATGACAACTGAGACCAAATCACTGCAGAGGCCTTGTTACAGCTCATTATCTGCTTCCAGGTTGATTGGTAGATTAGGGCAGTGCAAAACGAGGCAACAGATTGAAGTAAATACAGATTAGCCCATGTAAACAAGGGGGGAGGAGCAAGATAGCCCAAATTTAAAAGGAAGTATTTAAGAATCTATTACATTAATAGATTTGTAAATCACCAGTGAATAATTTGTTTAAATTTATTTCCATGGGTAATAATGGCCAAAAACTTTTAAAATTAAACCATGAATTAAAAATAGGGACACTGACTTTATTTAATCCAAAGGAATATTAACCAATAGTCGAGTGTGTTTATCCAAAGCAAAAAAGTTTTCAAAGAAAAACAAACTCTACAGAATGCATTTCGTTTGCATGTATTAAACAAAAATCAGTATATGGTGTTTAGCAATGTCAGCAGTATCTGCTACACTGATATTTTTGATGTTCAATGTGTCTCCCTTTGATACACATTAACTGCTAATTTGTAATGAGTGTAGCACCTTGTGTTTCAGCAATTATGCCAACAAATTTCCATAAATCATTCAAAATGCTTTCAGAATTTTTTCAATGTCATTTTTTTCCTGACTGAAATTTCTAATATCCAATAACAACATAGAAATAGGAGAGGCCAATTCAGCCCTTCAAGCTTGTGTCAGCATTCACTAGGATCATGGGTGATGCACATGCTCCCTGAATCAACTTCGTATCCAAAAAGGAGGACTTAAATAATTTTAAAGCATTGTATGGTGCAAGATGATAATTGAATATATAGCTGTACTCTTGGGGTACATTGAGCATAATGATTAGATTAGTAGAGCACAACCACTATTCAGTGAATTTTACTATTTTCCTATTTCATTCAGAGGATTTTAATATTCCATTCTCACAGAAGCACTTCTGTGTGCATGACTACTGCAGTTTCTCTGGAACCAGCAGATACCCAGTACCTTACCAAATGTCTAATCTGAATGGATGTCTTTAGGTGCTGATGCATGGAAGTCTATTTGACTATCTAAGCTGCGACAAGTACTTGCCTGATGTTGAAATAAAGCTTTTTCCAGTAATTGGGAAAAGCAAGGCAAATGAGTTTCTTGTTTCCCCTTCGTTGCTCAGTGGACACAGAGGCTAAAATATGTCTTGGAGGTCAGCTAATTCAATGCAGGTTAAAACCTTTATGGCCTGTTAAGACTCTGTACCATATGATAGCATTTACAAATACTGTTAGTGAAGCAAAAACTCAACTAACTTCAGCAGGCTAACCACAGACCATTAAAAATGTTACTTTGCATTCAATTTTGAAAGTAATTTGTTTTGTGTCAGTAGCCTTGCTCTCCCTTAACCTCGCATAACCAAACTTGCATTGAGCAGCTGATAGGCATACCGACTAGTACCACTTAAAGGGTTTACCAACTACTTCCAGGCTTGATGCTGATTTATTTATTCTAAGTTGTTCTGAAGGTTCTTTAGGTGTTCAGTGCTCTCCATTGTTGTTTAAAAAGTCTTTAGAGAGTGCTGACTTAAAGGCTTCAGTACAAACCAGATCCTTTAAGGCATGAGTATGTTGTGACACATTTCTCACAGATTGCCCTGCAGCTGTGAGGACGAACAGATGGCAGGGAGATCAGTACAAGGTGATAGAAGGGTAAGGCAGGAGTAATAGACTGGTCGGAGTAATTCTCCCAGTTGAACCAAAGCAAGGAAGAGTCCGAGTGATCAGAATCCTCATTCCGCTACCACTGCAAGCTACCACTTGCAGCTACAACTGCAAACTTGTGGTGTGGTGGGTGGCTGTGGAACAATTGCTCTGACTGTCAGTGTAGCCGTGGTAATGAACTCTTATGTGCTTGGTTGCTTCCAAGTCAGAGCTGGAATCAGATTTATTATCACTGACTTATGTGACGTGAAATTTGTTGTTTTGCAGGAGCAGTACAATGCAAAGATATAAAATTAGTATATATTACAAAAATAAATAAATAGCGCAAAAATAAAAGGAATAAGGAGGTCGTGATCAAGGGTTCATGGATTGTTCAGAAATCTGATGGCGCAGGGAAGAGTTTCACTGGTTGCTATCTACTGTTACTCAAGGGAGGTGACTGAATATCTTTCCATTCAAAGGGAGCTTAACTGCATTTCATTCCCTCTTGCCAGTAACATGCAAGTAAAGAGAGCATCCAGCTTTCATAAGATCACACACCTCTTTATAGTGCAGAGCCATTGATTGAACCACATTTGCCTGTAAGAGATGCATGTTAATACTGCCATATGGCAGTGATGAAAGATTCCAATCCCGAAGCATCCAGCTGTTGTATGACTAGCCAGTGACTAATATCTAGGCAGCAGTCTTAATACACTTGTTCTGAAACAGTTTGCTGTGCATTGAGCCACCACTGCAATGGTATGCCTGCAGTAGTTGCAGCATCCATGTTGAACTCCTGCATCATGAACAACATTGCGATTGTGAGGTCACAGCATTTATCATCATCAGTTATAGGGTGAGGAACAGATCTTTGGTTCATCAGTAGCTCAATGTCATTCCTCTATTGTTTACAATCTCAGTTTTTGCTTGGCCATAGTGCAGCAATATAAACCATCACAAACTTTAAAACCAAATTTATGAATGAATTCATCCCATATTGCCTTTTGACCACCTTTACCAGTCCTTCAGGGTCAAGGATGATTTTCTTCCACTCCAGTTCTGTGGATTTGGAGGTGGCTAATATGGGAACCTCAGACTTAGTCATAGGTCAAGCAGATAGTTCTTGATAGTGTGGATGAGTAGGTTGTTTGGGATGTTGTGCACTCATCCCCTGAAAGTCCCTGAAGCATTCTCATTATCTTACTGGAAGTCTCTTGCCATAATAGAGCTCAAAGAATAATGCTTATTTTGGAGGTCGAGAGTCAGGCACGTGGATAATGAGAGCTGATTGAGCCAATGGATTTGGAAGATTTTGCAGAGATAACATTGCTGCTACTTCTCCACTTCTTTGAGATGGGTATCATAGGTTGTGCTCATCTCCAAAGCATACAGGAGACCAGGGATCTCTGCTGATCAGTGGACCATGACCTTGGTGATGGGTTTCAGGTCCTGGTTTTCATACTTTGTTTTTCCAAGGTAAACTTTGTCATTAATAGCTGCTTCACTAAGAAGTGGCTTGTGAGGTATGAATGGTGATCCACATTTTCTAGTGTCTCAGTGGATCTTGATTATCAAGGTTTTGTATTGGGCCACAGGTCAGCCTGGTAGAGGTCCTTTGTCATCTGGATATTTACTATAAAGTCATCCTCTTATAGGCTTCAGTGAAGGAGCCAATGATCACTTGGAGCATTGCTTCTGAACGTGCACATATCCAAGCATCATCTACGTACTGTAAATTGATGACTGAGGTTGGGGTGGTTTTGCTTCTGGAGAGGAGATGGTGGAACTTGAATAATTTCCTGTTTGTCCTGCAGATTAGCTGTATTCCAGAGGGAAGCTTGTCAGAGGTGAAGTACAATGTTGCAATGGGAAAAATTGAGAATAGAGTTGATATGATGACACAGTTTTGCTTGACCCCATACTGCCGTAGTACTTTGACTGATATATTTGGACCATGGCTTGCATGTCATTATGTGGTTTTATTTCCAAGGACAACCAATTTAAAGAGAATTCACTTTTTCCCAGGCTAGAGTGGTGCTAAGATTGTAGTAGCTAGTGTATAACTGGATAGAACCAAATTATACACTATAACTGTAGTTAAAAGCACTGCTTTTGACTACAGCATTACTAATCAGTGTCCCAGTGATAGCCTGAAATGTCCCCTCAATGGGGTCTAGGATTTGTACTCCTCCATATATTTCCAACTGTGTCTTGTCCTGTAGATGTGTGTTAGTGCCAATCTCCTCACAGCCTTGGTCCAAACATGAATCGAAGAGATAAATTCCAGAAGTGAGATGAGCGTGGTGCATCAAGAAGCCCTGGAAAACTGAAGTCAATGGCATCAAGGGGGAAATGTTCCAGTGGTTGGATTCATACCTTGCCCAAAGGTTGTGATTGTTGCAGGTCAATCATCCAAGTCCCAGGACATCACTACAGTAATCTTAGGCCCAACTATCTTCAGCTGCTTCATTATTGACCTGCCTTTAATCAGAAACAGGAATATTTGCTGATGATGGCAATACACCCAATGCTCTTCACCACACTACAGCAAGTGAGGCAGTCCATGCCTCCATTTAGCAGGATCAAGACAATATTCAGGCATACATTAATATGTGCCCAGTAATATATTTGCACCACAAAAGTGCCATCAATGACCATCTCCAAGAAGAGAGAGAACAATCACCTTACCTTCAATATTCAATGGCATTTCCATGCCAAGTCTCCCACCAGGAACAGCTTTAGGGTCACTGGTCCAGAAACTCAACTGCACCATCCACATAAATACTGTGGCTACAGAACAGGTGAGTGACTGGGAATCCTGTGGCAAGTGACTTGCCTCCGGACACAATCAATTACTTTCCACCATTTACAAGGCACCAGTCAGAAATATAATGGAATACTCTCTATGTGCCTGGATGAATGCAGCTACAAGACTCCAAGTTCAATATCATCCAGGACAAAGTAGCCTGCTTGAAGATCCCTATCCACCATCCTAAACATTAATTTCCTTCACTGGTGCACCATGGCTACAGTGTACCATCAGCAAAATGTTTTCTAATTCCTTATGACAAAGAAGGTTTTTCATCCTTGATGTCTATCCTGGCCCTTAGAGCAATCCTATCAATCCGATGGCCCCAATTACTTCACTGTAAAATATTCTCTCTCACCTGTCCATCATCTTCACTCTGAATTTTCCAACTATATCCACCTACACTTGGGTAATTTACTTTGCCCTCAGCTCGTGTAACATTAATTAAATTGGCAGGAAAATGGAAGCTCAGGATCACTCCTGTGGACTGAATATAGGCACTTCACAAAGCAAACACCTAATCTGCATTTAGTTTTTCTAATGTAGAGGAGACCACATTGTGAACACTGAATTGGGCTTCTAGGTGCCTGCCAATTTACCTTTACACCCCCCACTCTGACATTTCTGTCAGTGGTCTCCTACACTGTTACAATAAGCTTGAGCAATAACACCAAACTGCACTTTCTCTGTAGCTGTGACACTTTGTACTGTTATTGTTTTTACCTGTACTACATCAATGCACTCTGTACTAACTCAATGTAACTGCACTGTGTAATGAATTGACCTGTACGATCAGTATGCAAGACAAGTTTTTCACTGTACCTCGGTACAAGTGACAATAATAAACCAATACCAAATCCATCTGGGCACATTTCAGCCTTCAAGGCTCAACATTGAATTCTCCAACTTTAGGAAAGACTTTTGTGCTGTCAGTGTCAGAACTGGCCATTTACACCTGTTATTATTTTGGCTCAGTTTTTGTTTTTCTATGTGTATAATGCTCCATCAGAAGAGCATACTGAAGTCAAAGGAGTGAGAAACTATTTCAAGTGAAGGTTGACCTTGGACACCATGACTATTGGGACTGAATTGAAGTTGGAGTTTTAATGGAGCCATTTGTAATTAGCAAGAGCAATTGTAGTCTAGAGAATGATTATTTCCTCCCTCTTCGTTCTCTTATTTAAAATTTTTGTGGAATTTCTTTTCACTGAGAAACATCTGTGTTGTAGCTGTAGCCATGACAATTTTCTGAGGAGCAAAGTAGTTAAATAAGCCCCGAGAAGGATGTCAGCTATGGGAAAAGAATTGGTGAGATTAATTGTGGATTGCACACTTGCATAAAACTTTAAAAGACCAAATGATCTCCATTATTGCGATTTTTGAGGGTAATATCATTAAGAACATCTGTAGAACTTATTATTGTTTAAATATTTTCAATAAATTGAAAACAAGCAGTGATCCATTTAAAAATTGAAGGCTGAAACTTATGGACAAAAAAAATTAAAAGATAATTCTTGGATATCACCCTAGGAAGAAGAGAAAACATCTAAATCAGATGTCAAATTTCCAGCAGGGAGCTATAAACATTGTGATAATAAAGATGAATTGCTATGCTGTCTACCTATTACTTGTCTAGCAGGAAGTGAATATCTATGTACCATCATAATTTTCATGAGTATCATCCCCGAATGTGTAAAATTTCCATGTCATACCTGAGTATATCTTTGTATTCATTGGGCAGAAATGGAGTGATTATTAAAATAAGAACTTAAGCCATTACATTGGCAATCAAATAACTTATGGATTAAATTAAACCAATTAAAAACTTTTCAGTAAAATATTAATGTGAAGTCTGTCAATAGCAGCCATCAAAAGTCAACTGATATCACCTAAATCCCCAGCTTTATTAAATGAAGTTTGTTGAAACCATCTTTTGGAATTTTGCACCAACCTGAAATATTACATTTCATGAGTTTGAACTTTTACTTGTAATCTGAATTCAAAAAACTGCAAATGCTGGAAATCTAAAATAAAAACAGAATGCTGGAAATATTTTCAGCAGTTCAGACAACATCTGTGAAAATAGGTTTCAGGCTGAGGACTTGAAGCATTTTCTGTTTTTTATTTACTTTTACATAAAATCACTTAAGAGCAAAATACTTAGCTCTACCACAATTTGGCACTGTAAATTCTTGAGATGTTATTTTTCAGACAGTTCTTGGTGAAAGTATAAACCAGTGAGCCCAGCAAGAGTTGAATAGTTGACAGTAAAATTCCCAGGTTGCTTACATGGTGGAAAGCTACTGGGTTGCTGCTCTCTACAATTTGTACATGGTCACCTGGATAGGCAGCTAGAGCACTTGCCCAAAACCAGAAGTGTCATCATTTAAAAATGTTTGTTGAATCCTGATGATATTGAGGTGTGACTGCAATTTAAAATCTAGACTAAATGAGAAAATTATTGTAACTTCCCAATTAAGACTGAGGGCTAATTAAGACCTTTTGGAAAGAACAACAGACTATATAGATAAGTTACTCTTATTCCATTCTTGGACCCTGCAGAACAAGGGTACTCCTCTCCAGGTCCCATGATGAAAAATTAGTCCACCCTTGCCCTGAATTCTTCCCACTTAATGGTGACGCCCTAGAGATAGGTTGCTATCTACTTTATTAAAACCCCTTTGATGTTAACATTACAGTCCATTTACCCAAGACTCAGATCAGCAATCCTTATTTGCGCATTAATTTGCTCAGTCAGGTATTGTTGTCACTACAGTTGTACTAAAAATGCATCCTCGGGATTTAAATAAAAGGGTAAAGATGTCTCACTGCAATTATGTCAGGCCTTAGTAAGAACACATCTGGAGTATTTTGTAGGATTGGTCTCCTTACCTTAAAAAAAAGATATACTTGCTCTAGAGAAAGTGCAGCAAAGATTTACCAGATTGGTTCCTGGAATGACAGGTCTATTATTTGAGCAGAGACTGAGTAGACTAAGCATCTACTCTCTGAAGTTTTAAAAAAAAATGAGAAGTGACCCCTTTGTACAAAATTCTTATGGGGCAGATGCAAGGTAGGTGTATCCCCTATCTAAAAAGTCTAGAACTTTGTTTCTATGAGTGTCAGGAGGTTTAGGACTCCCCAACAACCACGAAAGTACCAAGTTTGTTGACAACTCTATAAACACACATGGAATGATGTGACTGATGGAAACCACCTACATACACACAGCATGAAAACTGGCACGAGGAATATGGAGAACACCTCAAGTATTCTTGAACAAAGCTTCTGGGTTGCTATTCTCTGATTTGTATGTGCTCTCCTCAGTAGTCAGTATAGCATTTGTCCAAAACCAGAAGTCCTCATTTAGAAATGTTGGTTGAATTCTGATGATAATGGGGTGTGTAGACAAGTCTTGTTCATCCTTGCAGTACTCAACTGACGGGTATCAAAGTTTTGGCAGTAGGCTGAATACTGGCCTTTACAAGTAAACAGGCCTTACCACCAACTGTGAGGTGAGATGTTGAGGAACAAAAAATGAAGGATTACGAAGTACAATAAGAAATGGAAGGAAGTCTACAATTTAGATAGCCCCTTTTTGCTTGGACTTTGCCTAAAATAATTAATGAGCAAAAGTAGTAACCTCAACTGACATCCAAAGCTCTGCCATTTTGCCACATAACCTTGAACCTATCATTGACTAACAACTTCAAAATGAAAGCTAACAAAAAATGCACATTCCAATCAAAAATTATAAATTGGCTATTCACCCTGTCTCTCACATACTTTACTCTAGTTTTGCCTAAGAGATGCTCCTCCTATGATTGCAGTATGGAGTTTGGAAGATACCTGAACAATTAGGGATACTACAAGTAGAAAACCTCTAGTAGCTTTAGCTGGATGCAGCAATTATATAAAACAGAACATAGTTTAAATTTACCATGCTTCGTGCAATGCAATGAAATAGTCTGGGTTAACTGTGCATCACCCATCTTTCTGTTAATTTTCGACCTCTATGTTCCTGTTTAATATGCCATTGCTTTGTAATGTCTTGTTTTGTTCACTTTCTGACTTGATTTTGCACAAGGGCATTTTGTTCTTTCCCATTTTAACAACTATCACAATGAATTCTGGCTAATGTTTTGTGGTGCTCCAGTCTAAAGTTCCCTTACCAACTGAATGATGAATCCCATCTGTGACCATAGATACTTCATATTCCACAATGGTGGCAAACCAAGGACCTCAGCTTCCCATTTCTGTTATGAGTCCCCACAGAACCTAAATTATGCTTTTAAACCTCATTATTTCCAGACCCACACCAGCTTCTGAAACCTCATTGTTCAGTTTACAGGTCATTGACAGACCTCATTCTCTGTTTCCTTCATCCCTAATAAAGTAGTGACCTATGTGGTTATTTCTTTCCCTACTCTGCCAAAAGCCCAAGTTTTGGACTCCAAAGCCCCATTCTCCTGGAAGGCAGCACCTGTCTCCCAAGTCTCTTTGCATTTCCATGTATCACCCATTTTATTCACTCCTAACAATCATCCCCTGCCACGTGGCTACTGAATATAGTGGTGAATGTTGAATTACTGGACAAGCAGCCAAAGTTCTAGACCATTGATCCAGAAAAGTGTTCAAATCTTACCAAAACAGCTGGGAATTTTAAAAATTCAATTAAGTAAAACTTGCAATTTGGGGAAAATAGCTATTCTCAACAATGGTAACCCTGAAAGTGGATTAAACAATTAACCCAGACTATTTCATTGTATTGTAAGAAGCATGGTAAAACTGGATTGTTGTAAAAATCCATCAGGTTTACTCATATCCCTTTGGTTGACTCTTAACAGTTTCCTTGGGGATAATTAAAGATGGACAATAAATGCTGGAATTCAAACAGAAAATCCTGGAAATGTTCAGCGGGTCAGGCAGCATTCGTGGAAAGAGAAACAGGATTAATGTTTCACAGTGATGACCCTTCATCAAATCTGGGAAAGAGCCAACAAACAGGTAGTTTTAAGTTGCAAAGAAAGTGACCTTCTCTGCAATATAAAATATCTTTTTAATGTCTCTTTCCCAGTCCTGACAAAGGTTCTTCCACCCAAAACATTATCCACAGAAGCTGCTTGACCCACTGTTTCCAGCATTCTCGATTTTTTTTCCAGATTTCCAGCATCTGCAGGTTTTTATTTTGATATTCATTTACAATAAATGCTGAGAATGCCAACAACACCCAAATCCTGTGAATGAATAATTTAGAATGAATCATTTCTTCTTTGCTGCATATTTTCAAGCAAAATACAGATAGCCTCTCCTACTTCCAAATGGACATGTGTTCACTATTGTGCTGGCTTTCATGTATCTTAAAAAAATGTATAAATTAAAAATTGAGCACAATGATAAAAAAAATGTAGAAAGATAGATTGGGGAAGACATAGAGTCATGGCATAGAAAAGATTTAGAAATAGACATAAAACAGAATAATAAACGTGTCAGAGAATCATGAAAATATAGATGACAAACAGGAAGTTACAGAGTATAGCAATGAATTACAAAGTAGAAAAAAATGAAAGAAATAAGATGAAATAGATCACTTTGTTTTTCTTTTTTCTAAAACAGTAATGGCACAAGAAATCATCTGTATTATGTTATACATTATATAGATGCTATGATTGTTATAAAACAGCAGAATCTTGGATTCACTGTGAGCAACTATAGAAATATAACAAAAAAAAACTTTTGGAGCCAGAAGATTGTTTGTATGTTAAATGTCAGTTGACACTGATATATGACGGGCAGGAGATGGCCAAGATGGTAGGTACACCACCTTCTGGAAGGTCAAACTGGAATAGGAGCTTTGCCATTAAGAATGAGGTAGTATGGCATCTCAGAGACTCACAGTGTGGGATCATATCCCTCCAACTCACTCCAGTGTGCAACCAGCCTATCACCATCAACACATATGCCCAAACCTGAAAGCTGCAGATGTGGCCAAAGAGGGCTTCTACTTTAGACAATCGAGAGACACTCAGAAAATTAAGTAGAAAAATCAAGAACAAACAAGCCTGGTGAAGCAAACTGTGTGAAGTGGGTCATGCTGATCTTTTGTCACCTTGTTAGTATCAATGTGGGAACATGGATGAAATGGCTTTTCAGTTGAGACAGCTTTGAAAGGCCCGAGCACATCCCACTATCTATGAGCACAGAGGAAAACAGATAAAGATATTCTGATATGAACAACATTTGGGGTACTGTGTACCAGGGACAGTAAATTGTACAAGTTTAACTAGACATTCTGATAATTGTGGACCAGGTGGCAGAAATGATTATGGAAGCCAGCAGGAATTTAAAGAAATTAAAGAAACAAGTATGTATTAGGAAAGTAGTGGACTCATGGCCATACAATTGGCCATAAAACCAAAACAATGTCCAGGAGGTGTGCAAAGAAATGCATAAAATGAGATAGCTCATGGATGACAGGTAGCAGTGACTCCAGAGACCAACCACTGCAGAAGAAGACCCTGTGTCAATGACGTGGAGAAGAACTCACTGCATCGAACCCCAGCCAGGTTAATCCAGAGCAGTCATACCTGAATATAAGTAATGAGTTTTGGAAGTTGTGAAACTAAAGAGGTAACTAATTGTTTAAACTACTGAGTGAATCTTTAAGTTGTTTGAACTAATTAAAAAAGAAGTATGGACAACAACATTGTCTGGTGTGTTTTATCGCATGCTGCATTTAATTGGCAATGCTGCTTTGACCTTAGAAGCCCTGACCTGCATCCCAGAGATAGAAAACTGATCCTTCTGGGTGACTTCAGTGCCAAGGTTGGAAAAGACAATTCCATGGCAAGATGTAATTGGCAAGGAGGGAGACTAATTCCAATGAAATCCTTTCTCTGATAAAATGCTTGGAGCACAGTCTTATTATCAACACCCTATTTTGTGAGAGAGTCAAGACTTCTGACAGAGATGCCAACATTTCCAATTCAGGCACTGTCTCGCTTTTGATTATGGCACTATCTGAACAAGAATCCATGAGGATGACCGCACCATTTATGCCAAGTACTTGGAGAAAAAAAAACTGAAGATGTCAGAAATATGAAACAAAAACAGAATGTTGGAAGCATTCAACAGGTCAGGCAGCAATAGTGGGCAGAGGAACAGAGTTGACAGGGTCAACATGCTTTTGGACTGACCACTGCTCAATCCATTCTATTATCTCTGTCAGCCAAGCCCAAATCAGTATTGGCAACAGAAGCATTGCCACAAGAATAGGTCTCAAGGATCCTAGAAAGTGTCTCACAAACAATTTAAAAACTCCCCATCAATAGGAGCTACTGAGTGTCCAGTGTCAGGACTGCCCTAAATTAGCACCTGTGAAGATATTCTTGGCTTCTCTACCAGAAAACAGCAGGACTGGTTTCATTAGAGTGATCTGGAGCTAATTAGCCACAAATGCAAAACATTATTGGATTGGAATGCCACCATCTCTCAGCTGAAAACTGACAGCTTTATAGGCAGCTGTAGGCTGAGTCCAACAGAAAACCCATGATTTAAAGAACAGATGGCAGGTAAAAATAGAGCAGGAAGCCAAGAAAGTTCACTTACAACCTGACAGGATGTCAAGACGTAACCCAAGCACCCAAAGGGCTACACCACTGAGAGCCAAGAACAGAGGTGAACCTTTCAAGGGTAGAGAGGCAATCAGCACCCTCTTGTAGGAACACTTCAACAATAACTTCCTCAACTGCAATTCTGTTCTCTACATGAACATCCTTGAGTCCATTTCACAATAAACTGTACAATGAAATTTGTGTCCGGAGACTCCTCAACCACCACCTCCTAGTGCTGAATACCAGCTACCCAAATTGCAGTCAGAATTCTGTCCATCTAGAAGCACAGTGGGCATGATCTTCCACCATGCAGAAACTGCAGCTGTATGCAGCCATTATTGACCTCACTAAAACCTTTGACTTTGTTAATTGAAAGGGGCTTGTGGTGCTTCCATCTCAAATTTTCTGCCCTTTAAAAACTCTTCTCCATTTTATGCCTGTAACTGAAAAGCATGCAAATTGAGATTTTAATCAACTGTTCCACACAAGCTCAATCTTAGTGAAGGCTGGTGTCAAGCAAAGCTGTGACATTGCCCCACCGCTTTTTTTAAAAATCTTTTTCACAATAATGCTGCTTTAAGCTTCAAAATTCTTCCCAGTAGGTTGCAGCTAATCTTCACACAAAAGGAAACTGTCCTGCATTGCCTCTGCTCCAGAACCAAGGTCACCCCAACTGCAGTCACTGAACTACATCACAATGACACTTGCATATGTGTGTGTTTGGAGGCTAAGCTCCAAGTCATCATCAACCAGTTCACTGAAACTGGTGAGAGAATAGGACTTAACTTTAACATCATTACAACCAGGGTCCTTTTTGAATCTGCTGCTCTCAATCAGTTAAGATCCTTGACAATGATCAGATCATGGGAGCCACCAGTCAATGAGGGCAGACATCAGAGATGAAATTCACCATCACCTTCCTTCCAGCAAACAGCCTTTGGCTGCCTGAGGATACACAAAGCTCATGGTTTACTGGGCAGGCCTGTATCCTGTGTGCTTCTAAATTACCTAGAGTGAGCACCTCAAACCACTGAAGGCATACCATCAATCCTGTCTCCACAAAATCCTCCAAATCTACTGCCAAGATAATCAAATCAATGCTGGCATCCTCTCCCAGGCCAACACCCCCAGCATTGAACCCTTAAATTCACTCCATCAGCTGGATCCCTGGCCCATGATTTTTCAAAATGGAGAAAGAATGACATTGAGAACCTTGTCCATTCGTAGGATCTGCAGAAGACCAATGTAAACAATGGAAGGAGTGTACCATCTCCCAAACTATCCATCCACCATTCCCAACAAGCACGTCCTGCTCAACTGTGGCAGAATTAGCAAGTCCATTAGCTTGCTCAGGACTCAGGAGTGGAATCAAGTCATCCTTGACCCTGAGCGACTGCCTAATAGAGTGAGAGAGAAGATATGTTAGCTGTATGTGAGCTAAGTTTTGTAATTTGCATTGAGTTCAAAATTATAATGCTGCAATTAAACAGGTAGGAAGTACCAAAAATAATTAAGGTAGGTGCCAAAGCTTCAAAAAAAATTCAGAAAAACATGTGAAAATAATTAATCATCACATGCTGTTAGCAAAATCTTCTTTCAAATAAAAGCATTGAATCAATTTGTTTCCAATATTTGTTGAACATAGTCTTGATCCAGAAATCACTGCTTGAAAGGGTGGTTGGTGCAAGTTCTTATTTTATACTTATTATGATGCAGGAGATCACCATTCAGCTAATTGGGGCTAGTCAGTCTCATGGGAGGCATTCCCATTCGTCCCATTGCCCCTTTCCCTGTTTTCTCATACTTCATCTCTCTCAGATGCCTGTTGATTCTTTCTGGCATTAATCTACATTAAGGAAAATTTACAGTAGCCAATTAAGCTATCAGTAAGTCTATGGGATGTGGAGGAAACCAGAGCACCTGGGAACCTCTCATAGCCACAGAGAGAGCATGAAAACTCCACAAAGGGAAGAACCCGAGGTCTGGATTGAACCTGGGTCTCTGGAGCTGAGGCCGCAGCATTACCTGCTGTTCCACCCAAATTCAATTGTAACTTTCCAAAGGGAATTGGATACTTGAGCGGAAACATTTGTTGTGTTGTGGGAGCAAATTTGAGGGAGTTTGACTAACTGGAAGTTATTCCAAATCATAAGCATGACATACAAGTGGTCTATTTCTGTGCTGATCATTCTACTGATAAAAGATTTCAAGCAAGATATTTAACTTACTAAACATTTTACACTACTGAGGGCCTGTGATTTCCAAGAATGGGATGAATTTCTGGGGCTTCCCAAAAGTATTGTTGGCTAAAGAGACCCTACCAGGTAGGAGACTACAGCTTTTGGAATGCATCAGAGCCTATAAATCCCAAAGTGAACTGGCCATTCACAGTGAATAGAAATATACTTGCAGCCTCCAAAAGCCTCAAGACAAGAAGTCACAATTACTAGTAAGCATTGTTCTCCCATGCCTTGACTAACATTCTCCATGAATGAAAAAAGCAGTAAATGTATTGCTGTTGGTGCAAAAATAGTATGAACCACATGGCAGATTGATCAAGAGTGTAAGGAACCATGGGATTCAAGGGAAAAGGCAAATCCATTTAAAAATTGGCTTAGTGTAGGAAAGCAAAATGCAATGGAAAACAAGAATTTTAGTGAAAAAAAGGGCTCTTTGTTTTCACTAAAACAAAGTCTCAGCACTGGGTCTCTTTGTTTTATATAGTTAGCAGAATTGATTTAGATATAAATATTGAGGCCAAAATAAATTTACCAATGATACCAGAATTGGCATTGTGGTTGATAGGGAGGAAGGAAGTTCCAGCAGACAAGAAGGCAGGTTAGGTTGGAACGAAAACAGCAAGTGAGAAACAACCAGAAGTATGGGATAATACATTTGGGGACAGCGAATAAGGCATGAGAATGTATAAAAAATGCTAGAATATTGAGAAGTGTTGAGGAACAGGGGGATTGCATGCCCACAAATCCTTGAAGGTTACAGGGTAGGTAGCTAAAATTGTTAAGGAAGGAAAACAGGTATTTGGTTTTATTGGCTGAGGGATAGAATCCCAGAATAGGAAGATTATGCTGGAAGTTTAAAAGACATTAATTGGGTCAGGGCTGGAGTACATAACCCTTGACTCACCTACTGTATGTTCCAAATGCTATCCATCTCAGCTATGAATATATTCAATGGTTCAATAGGGATCTGAGATGAAAATTTTTTACATTGATAGTGATTGATATCTGGAATGCACTTCCAAAGAAGATGGTGGAGTCAGATACAATCATTACACTTAAGAGGCATTTAGACAGGCACTCGAATGGGCAAGGAATGGAAGAGTGTGGTCCCAGTGCAGGCAGATGGGATCAGTGGATGGTCAGATGGACAAAGAGGTCGACATGGACGTCATGGGCCGAAGGGCCTGTTTCTGTCCTGTACAACTTCATAACTCGGCCTCCACAGCTATTTGTGGTAGAGAGTTCCAAAGATTTATCACCCTTTTGAGAAAAGAAATTCCTTATCAAGCCACCTGTATTCTGACAGTTTTAGATTCCCCACAAAAGGAAATGTTGTTGAAGATGTTGCTAAGGTTGGAGAATTACAACCATGAGAGGAGACTCAAGAATAGCAAAGGAGATTGAGGGAAGATTTAAATGAGCTGTATAAAATTGCTAGAGGCCAAAACATATTTCCCTTAGCAGAGAGGTCAGCCACTAGAGAGCATACTTGACTGGCATAGTCAAAGTAGGCTGAGCCATAACTTACGATAATTTCATGTCAGTTCAACCGTGAGCATTTAAGAGACAGTGTGAGCTCCAAGATGGCAGTGATGGCATCTGACAGAATGATTTGCCTACTCTCTATGCTTCTGGTCAGCATTCAGTGTACACATGCATTCCCCTCTCTAATACAACCATTAATAGCAACCACTCAGGTGTGTGTGCATGCACCATGGGTACCTATTTGGGTCCCTAAGGTTTCTCATAATGCCCAAAAATGGGTGTTGCCAAGTCTAAGTTCCTCCCCAATGTCCCAAGGATAAAAACCTTAGCACTACCCTAGTTGACAGTAGCCTTAGCAACCATATATAATTGAACTGCTCACTGGTCCTTGTTTACATCTGCTCATTTATTTGCCTCTGGACTCAGTTGGCTATTCTGAGGTAACTGTTGATAGTGATTTTGTCTAATGTAATTGTTTCAAAGGAATGTTGTGAATGAAATATATCATCTGCTGTTAGTCTGTAATAACCACGGCTCCTTGGTACCTGCTAACAATATGACAGTTTCCATGGCAGCCTCTACCAATGATTTCCTGGTAATCAGGTGACTAATTTGGGCTTGGCAGTATATTGAATGCCATTCCTGATTTTAAAAGTTTATTTCATTTCAGTTTATTCTGCAGTTCGAAAATTCAGACTTTTTATCCAGCTGCTTAGATTATAACTATAAATATTTAATTTTTACTTCATATCTTAAAGTTAATTACTGACTAGAAGGCTTTCCTAATCATTTCCCCCATCCATAGCTTTTGATGTTGCATATTTTTCTATTTCTTGATTATGTTTGTGTTTTTGTGGGGTGGTTTTACCCTTTTTAATTATTTTTTATTGTGCAATTATTTGGATTTTTAAAAGGTCACTTATTTCTGTGGATACACACCATTCTTGCCCACATTTTATGTTTAATTATCGTTAACCAATATTTTAACGCTGTTATATCGCTTGCACTTTAAAATGTTATGTATCTTGTGTCAGACATGTCCATTTTGTTGTGCTTTTCTATGTGGTACAATATGGAAAAAACTCATTTCTCTAAAGGGAATAAGAAAATTGTGGTTGGTTGATTTATACTGTTACTGTTTGGTTAGCCATGTGCATTGGTTCATACTTATTCCTTTGGAATTTTAAATCAATCATAAACTAATTCCATGGATGAATAACGAGAGAAGGACAACACTGAAAGTGAAGACAAAGGTATCCATAAACAAGAGGATGAAATAAGAGAATATGAAGGGGTTAGGAAAGAAGCCAGAAAACAGGAAGGCAAAGAGGAACCACAAGACTGTAAAATAATATTAAAAGAAATAGAAACCAATTCTACAAACACATAAATAAGAAATGAAGGTATAGCCAATGTAGGAATAGAATCAGCAAGGGATGCACAAGGTAACTTCAGAAGTAAAGATAGCAAAATTATTGAGTGATTTCTTTAACTAGGGAGACTAACTAGAGTTGACGTATAACAGAAAGTGAATAGATTTCAAGGCTTCAAGAGGGAAACAATTGATAAACTAATTAAACTTGAGGACACAAACCTGATCCAAATGAACTGCACCCTTGCATTTAAAAGAAGTTAGAGAAAATACGTCTGACCAAAGAATTCAGGAAGCTGTTCTCAATCCAAATCTCAGTGAATGATAAAATGAAACATTTTCATTTCACTAAGAACAACCTAATTGAAATCTACAGTCACAATTCCAATTTCAAATCAGAGCAAAGATTGCATTGCCAGAGTCTGTGAAGATGGCAATGGCAATGAACATTTATGTGCCTAATTCCCTTTGGGCAAGTGTTGGAGATTTACAAACACCTTGCATTCTTCTGTTCAATACATAAGGGAAGTTACTGAATCTCTGTTGTCAAAGACCAGACGTAAAGAGAACACAAAGCTTCATTTGGGATTGCTGGCTTCAAGATACAGGGTGCCATTGACTCCAAAAACAATGTTTTGAGCAAGGATCTGCATCCTAACTCTGCTGCTTATCACCTGAACCAAAAGTGATTCAACTCCCTTGTGTCCTCCAGGTGTGTAACCAATGGCAGTTAATTAAACAGGTCACTGCCCGCTATCCAGGTTATGGTCATGATAGCTTCATTTTGTGTCACTCTGCTGTCCCAGCTCACTTATGTCATCACGATGAACCAAAAGTTGACTCCTTTGGGACAATGGCAATTCAATGATAATGGGCCGATGAGTGCTATGTGCAACCCATACAGAGCAGCCACACACTGAAGGCCTTTTTGCTGCCACATTAAATCTAATGTAGCAGACCACTGGCATGGTGAAACATTGTTTTTGCTGGTCAGACATCACTGGAGAAATGTCAAGATGTCTGGTGGTCTGTTAGATTTGTGGCAGTCTGGTGGAGTATCTTAGGAAGAGGGTTAGAAATGGTCATTGTCTCTTTTATGATATGAAATCGACTTATTATGTCTGAACAGTGTACAGATGCTTCCAAGCTTCCGATGGAGGATACACCATCAATAGAGCAGTTGAAACCCAGGACACTACCCTCACAAACTCCAGTAGTGATTTCCTTGGGATGATTGAATCTAATAACCACAACCATATTTCTTCTTGCCAGTGTAAAGTTCTCCCCCAATACGCATCAATTTCAGTTTTACTAGAGCTCCTTGAGTCATATTTGGCTCAATGACACCTTGATGTCAAGAGAAATCACTCCCACATCACTTCTGGAATTCAATTTTTTTTTCCACCTTTGGACCAAGGCTGCAACACATTTGGAAGCTGGGTGATCCTGGCAGAATCCAGTAGCATAAGTGTCACTTGATAGCATTGTTGACAATACCATCTCTCACTTGATGATTAAGGGAAGCATGGAGTAGTGATTTTCCATTTTGTGATCAAATTTCCACAGTTTTAGAAGGATACCAGTGTCATATTGAAGGAAGAGCTCGACTGGAGGGATTACGAGGCAATTCTTCAACAAATACAGCTTGAAAGTTGTCAGGTCATTGCTGTCTCCATTATGCTCTGCTATTTCTTAAAATTGCATGGAAAGATTTGAATTCTTGATAGTGGGGACCTCAGGAGAAAACCAGTATGTACTCAATATTTCTGGCTAAATAGCTGTGATGATGAAATAATAGTTTACTTGTACACCACCATCCATGTCTGAGTATAGGAGGGGTAAAGAGTTTTGAGTGATCCATTGGTTGTGAGATCTCTAGGTTCTGTTCACATTTTAACAAGTTTGCAGTTCTGTCCTGCAGCTTTACCATGTTTTTAGGCATGCCTGGTGCTGCTCCTACCATGCTATTTTGCATTCCTCACTGAACCAGGATTGGTCACCTGACCTGATGTTGATGAATGGGATATACCACATTGCAAAGTAGAGACTGGTTATAATAAAATCTTGCAGCTCATGGTTTGCAGTATCTCACGGATGCCCAGTTCTGAGGTACTAGACCTGTTCCGAAGCTATCCTATTCAACATGATGCACACACTTTGATAGAGGGCATATAAATCCACATCGATTTTGTTTACGTAAATATTTGTTGTAAGTCTTTTTCTCCACCATTATGTTACCTTTAATTGGTACAGTTACCAACTCCTTTTCTTTCCCAATTCTTTCAGATTGTATTATATACTGCAATATTTAATCTTAAAGTGGTTCTTTATGCAGCTATGTTTCAATTATCCTTCCAATACCTGGTTTCTGTAGAGGAATGAAAATCTCCAGTTACCCATTTTATTTTTGCTGTTTGTATTGCTGTATAGGCAGCTTAATGTGTTTTTTGAAAATGTTCCTTGCACATCATTTTTCACATTTATTTTACACATGCTATTGCCTAAAATTTCCAGCATACGCTCAGAGCTTGTTATGGGGGTTGAGTGAGGGGAAGGAAGTGGGCATAGAAGTAATCAGAGACTAAAAGATTGATATTGGCCTTTTCTCTGTAAATGTAGGGTTGGGTGGAGGGTGCGGGTGCAGAGTAGAACAATCAGAGGCCCAGAACCAGGAGGAGGAGTGGAGGCCAGAGAGAATCACTTGATCTGGAGAGATTGTGGACTCCAAGGGCTGCATCTTAGGAATTCTCACAAACAATGGGGGCATTCGTGGCTAGTTTTAATGCAGGGTGGCAAAGGATATAGGCAAGTAGTTTGTTTAACTTGCTGGCTTTCCAGGCCAGCGCTGCTGGACTAACCATGCTGTCCTGGAAGTGCACAACAATGGGTGCCTCCATGATAACATGGTCCAAGTTCCTTTGTAATGAGTTGCATGAGAAATGATGTCATCATGTGCATCCCTGATGTGGAAATCATTTCTGGGATTGCAAAGGTGACTCTCAAAAGTTAATGGCCAGTTCTGAGGGAGCGAATTGGATCTGGAAAATTATTGCTATCATGTTTTACTCATGAAATAAATATATTTTCAACTAGTGAAAACAATTCTGCAGATGTATTTACAGTCACAAAAAAAATTAACTGATTTTTTCATTCCTTTGACTTTCACCAGGTGACTAGGTTTACTGTCAATTAGTAGGGTGACTCATTCAATAATTGTGTGATGCTCAGACATGCTTCAATAGGGTGAGGGTGCAGAAACTGATTACAGTATGGACTAGATTTGTGAGTGAGTGCCAACTGCACAATGTCACTATGGAGAGGGTCCTCAGTACATAACTTGCTATCAAAGTTCCCATTCCTCCCTTCTTCCTTTAAATGCTGTATTTGGGCAATTTGGACTACTGAGCAACCTGCCTTTTGGTTAAACAGTTAAACATTGCTGCATAAATATTCGTGGTGCAGTTGGCTGCCTTTTTGATATGCTCATTGAATGTGGATTTAACTAATTTATGTGAGTGGTATCGTTTTTAATTGTAAAATAGTTAACCACAGACTGAAGACTATTTCACTATATTTGATCACTATAAACACTGTTTATTTTTTGTTATTTTTTTCAAGGTGGTTGGTCCTTCGTCTGCAGGATCTTTCCGAGAGAGACCCAGTGGACCCACAGCATTTCGGAAGTGTTACAAGCGAGGTGATTTCCCTATTGCCCTGGAACATGGTTCACAAGGAAATCGAATAGCCTGGAAGGTGAGTTGAAGTACAGTCTTGACATTTACTTCTCCTCTCAAAGTAACATTTCCTATTGTCGAATCGGGTTAGTTTACAAATTAATCAGACAGAGTAGTTTCTCAGTAAATAGGGGCCAGAAAAATGACAGGTCTCCTGAGTCAGCTGCCCACCCTTGCTAACAATTAAGTTATATCCAGCAAAAGAGATGAGAGAGTCAGCTTTCCTTTGAGAGTATTCTCTGCTGGCCAATCCATCTCCATTTTTATGAGGACCTGGCAACCCAGGCTATTTAAAACAGTCCATCAAGTGATGGAACTAGCTAAATGCATCAAGCAGGCAGACATTTATCTCCCAAGCTTCACATCTTCCTGCAGGATGTTTCCAAATGGAAGCTTTAATTACTTAAATGGATAGGTCAAGATTGTATGCCCTATGTGCAGAACAGAATATAAATGAAGGTCGATCCGTATTCCAGCACCGCTTTCAGTAGCTGCAGTTTATGTCAGCTACTGCACTGATCTGCAGCTTGAAATGGCCCTATCTTTCCCATTTATCTGACAAAAGGTTAATTAGCTTCAAAACAAATGCATTGTTTAATGAATGCTCTGACACTAGTATGTACTGTGCTTAAAATAACAGAGTGGTTTATATATAAGAATTGCAAGGCCATAAAAGCATTATCCCTTCCTGTGGGATCAACCAGACTGTAATTCACATTTTTTTCACAAAATGGAATACTTTTCTTGGCAAATCTTAGTTTCAGCTAAAACTTTAGATTTCAAATGTAGTATAACCTTCAGTGCAAATATGTGTACATTGTACGGATTGAGAGAAAAAAGGTAAGTGCATTTTTTATTTCTCTCATTTCATACAAGGTTTCAACCTATCAATAAAATGTTGAATATTTAAAGAAAAATATACAAGCATTTGGAGTGACTGATTTTAATAATTTTGATATGAGACAATACATGTCAGGAAATATTAGTGTTAAGTGGTTTGAAGAAGGAATGGAAATCAGTAAAACATCTGTCATGTCAATCTTGCATTTTGTATTAGTCCAAACACGTAGAATGATCCTTTCCCACCACATTGCAAGAAGAAGGAGTGTGGGTGGGTGGAATTGCTGAGTTAAGGAAGGGGTGCATTAAAAGATTTGGAAAGGACTTCTCCATGAATATCTAGGATTACTTGCATACTTTGGATTGTCACCTGAACATTTTTGGTAAAATTGTGGCATCTGCTTTAGCTGATTGGAGGAAACTAGTAAAGGTAGAATCCTGCTTTCTTTGTGGACCGGCTGTGTTGGCTGAGGAACATAAAAAGATGTCAATTTTAAATTTCAAGTTTGCCTCTTTGCTATTAGTGATTGATCATTTGGTGATGATTGCCGTGGAAAAAATACATGGTAGTGTAGCGGTTAGCGTAACGCTATTACAGCGCCAGCGACCCAAGTTCAATTCCCGCCGCTGTCTGTGAGGAGTTTGTATGTTCTCCACGTCTGCGTGGGTTTCCTCCGGGTGCTCCGGTTTCCTCCCATATTCCAAAGACATACAGGTTAGGAAGTTGTGGCCATGCTATGTTGGCCACACTTGTGGGCTGCCCCTAGAATACTCTATGCACAAAAGATGCATTTCACTGTGTGTTTCGATGTACACGTGACTAATAAAGATATCTTATCTTATTTATGTTAGGTCCTAATCCTGCCAGGATCAGTCCCTGTCATAGACAATTCCTGTTTCATGCAGAGCATACCTAGCACTGTGGAGAAGGGAGGTGAATTTGGCAAAAATTCTAGCAGATGATATCATCCTGCTAATTCCATGCCTTTCTGTACATGGAAGGAAATTATGCAGGAAGCATGCTACCTCACTAAAGAAAAAAAATTTAAGATTAAAAAAATGGAATGGACTAAATGGTGTATGCTCCAGTTGCTTCTCCACTAATTCACCTTGCCCAGATGTTCCTACCAACAGAGGAGTGTTTTGTGCAAAGGATATAGCTAATGTCCTAGAATCATCTTGATGCAAGGCATATAGAAACAGCTGAGGTGCACCAAAAGTCTCAGCTAACTTGAGCTGACTTTGAGTTGGAATAGTGGGGAGCAGGTAGTTGGAGAAGTTATCTCTGATAATTTTGCATTTATAAACAGAGAAGAAAAGTGACATGGAGGAGTAAGAGGCTTAGAACAGCTAGAATGTAAATTATTTCTGAAAGTCCTGTCATGAGTCAATCTTTAAATTCTGAGTGCTTTAGGTGCTTGTAGAAGCTGAGCTTGCAAGGGTTGTAGCTTATCAAATCTAATCAGAGTAAAAACTGTAGGAAGCTCAATGAAATCAAGCTTCTCACACAGCACGGGCTGCTTGTAGAAAATATGTTAGGAAGCAAGTTGAGCACTGAAAATTCTATTGCATAGTTAAATGGAATTAATTTATGCACTTTGAAATATCTGTAACATTTTACTATGTAACAAATATCATTTTTCCAATAATAGAGAAACCATAATAATGGCCAAAAATAATTTTTAAATGTATTTTGAACAATTATATTGATTGGCCTCATTTTGTTTGTAATAATTCTTCATTAATTGCTTTCTGATGTCCTTAGTAGTTTTTAGGAATTTATGTAAATGCTTTGTTTGTGTCTTTTGGGAATTGTTACTATTCAATTTTAGAGTGAGGGAGAAATTTACATCATTTTTTATATTTAGTGTTTCTTTGTAATGTAGCTCAAAGTTAGTGGGACATTGTTCCATATAAAATGAGGCTGACTGATAAAGACTCACCAAAGCAATGAGCTATCAGAGTTCTTCGACAGATTTGTTAAATAAATCATACATAATAAGGCAACCTATAGTTCAAACAATTGAAGATGTTTTGGTGTATCTGCTGGGAAATCATTTGGGGCTATATTGGATGAGGGGTGAGAGTATCACAATGTGCTATGAATCTGCAACTGTTGTTTCCAGTGCAGGCAGCAGGACAACTTTGTCCTGCCTGCTTTATTTACAGCTGTGTGTAGTTACATTAACTTGCTATACATTGGATTTTAACTTCCAAAGGGAACAAATTTTATGAGTAGATCACAACATTAAAAGCTAGCTTGAGCTTCTTAAAGCCAGGCTGCACATCTGAAAGAAAGATGCCCTGTGATATTTTGGAACTTATTCTAATCTGAGACATTTTGAAGAATGGCACAAATGAATGACAGTAGGATGTAGGGATTTGAATTTGGAAGCCTTGGTAGAAGAGATCCAAAATAAAACAGATGTCCTCTGTCTACAAGGATCCAGGTAGTGTTCATGCCAAATAATTAGAAGCTTAAGGGAGCAAAGAGCTTAGATGGCCACTGTCAAGAGTCTAACCTCAAGAACCCAGATTTCCACCACATTCTCAGATAATTAGCACTGCTGCTAGCCTCACACTTGCATACCACAGCTTGCGCACATTACCAGTGATTCATCCACAACAGACACATCACACAAACGCATTGCTCAACATTCATGATCATACTTCCCTCTCTCTTGCAGGACAAGATGGAGTATAAACTAGCCGGCTGGAAAAAGGTGCAGACATCCAGACTAGTATGGAGCTGCATCATCTTAACATTGACCACCATGGAGAAGGAGGTGTTTGACATAAACTGAGTGGCCAGTACTGAGTCAGTGGCATCAAGAGGGTCTTAAGCCAGAGAACATGATGATATCCTCCAATATATACCTCCTCACTTCCCATTTCCTTCTTGTCCTGCAATCTCTTCTAACTTATGCACTGCAGTTGATGGACCCAGAGAGGAATTTAGTCAGGCACATGAACAGACAGGGAATGGAGGGATATAGACTATGTGGAAACAGATGGGATTAATTTAATGTGGCATCAAGGTCAGCACAGATATCATGGGTTTAAAGCGTATTCCTCTGCTGTACTGTTCAATGTTATATGTTGTCAACTCATTCAACAAATCATCTGAAAAGATTTAACATCCTCAAGACCCGTAGTCCTCTGACAATAAAGTTTCGCGGCAGGACCCTGGAAAATGTGAACCATTCCCATTATCTCAGGAGGCACCTTGGTGAACACAGGCATTGGTGATGAAATTCACCATGCCTTCAATGCCACATGCAGCCTTTGGCCGACTGTCAGAAGTGCGCACTTGGCTTACCTTCATGCTATTGGAACCTATCCCCAAATCCTAATTCCCACAAACTGTCAGAAACCTAAAATCCATCCCATTGTCAAAGAAATTGCTGGTTATTGAATCACTCCTTTTCTATTCATCATTCACAATGAAAATCCTTACATTTATAGTGCCTTTTGGAATTTGCTGCCAGCAGTGAGCCACCCATGCTCACCACAAACCTATAGAGCAAGTGGTAACCTATCTGTCCTGGTTCCAACAGTGTTCGTACATTCCTGACATTCGGTAGTGCAAAAAGTATTAATAATCATTCACACGATTTCAAATGTAAAAATTTTAAACATTAAAATTTCCAAAAATCAAAAAATGTAAAACATTTAACTAAATCCAGTTAATTAAAAGAATTGTGAAGTGATTAATACCCATGAGAAATCCAGCATCAAAGTATAGTCACCAAAGCCTCAATGAAGACTAGCTACCATCATGTTTGGGACTTACACTTTTTTAAAGGAACCCCAAATTCAGTGGCAAAATTTGGGGTTCCCTTACAAATGTGCAAGGGATCTAAGAAATGATGGCTATTCAGCATGGTGAATAAATGATGTTTTATAAAGTTCCTGCCAGTTGTACTTTATCATCCATTCCTCTCATGACAGTATGTTGTACATGAGGGTACAGAATCCCTCAATTTTTACCATACCATAGTGCAGTTGCATATGGAAGAATTTAACTTGCCAATTTCTTGCAGGAACATGTATGAGCATCCTTACTGTTACAGGATGAGCATTTTTTTGAGGGGTCCCAAGCCATTTTGCTCATACCCTTGTTTGAGTGTCAATGACATACATCGGGAGTACTGAGGTAAATCTCTCAAGTCATGTTTTTGGAATTCCTCCATCCAGATCTAATGCATTATCTAACCCTGTGTGTGATGCTAACAGTTTTCTTTGCATGACTAGGTTTCTTAACGTTGAACTTTGTCTTTCTAAATAGACTGGGATGGGATGTTATTCTCCCCCATTTCTTTATTTTTGGTTTGATTGATTAATTTGATTGGTTAATTATAGGAATATGAGTAGGGCCTGTTACCCATCAACTGTACTCCACTATTTCAATAACAGTTCCAGATTTGATTGATTGACATTATATGGGTGGAATGATTCACAACTTAATTGATCAATTATTTCCCAACCATTCGTTTGAAGGAAATATTTTAAAATTAAGAATATATGTATATATATAGCTGTTCATTTGCTATGCATTCATAGAATATTGAATAAATTAATCTGAAATTCTTTATAATCATCTAAATTTGAACTGGTGTAACTAATTTTACCCTCCTCCTTTGTTCCAAAAAAAAACAACCCCAGAAAAGTCAGACCTGATTCATAAACATTTTCTCAGCCCTTGCAATATCCAGAAAATCCTCTCTCGGCTCACCTTAATGTCATCATAGCTTGCATGTGGTATGGTGACCAGAACGATACACTGTACACTAGCTGTGGTCCAAATGATGTTTTATAAAGTTCCATAATGGTCACCCTGCTCTTAAATTCTATGCCTTGGCCAATAAAGGCATTTATCCAATATGCCTTCTTCCTGACTACTTGGACATGCACTCCTATTATTGGTATTGGTATTGGTATCGGTTTATTATTGTCACTTGTACCAAGGTACAGTGAAAAGCTTGTCTTACAAACTGATTGTACAGGTCAATTCATTACACAGTGCAGTTAGATTGAGTTAGTACAAAGTGCATTGATGTAGTACAGGTAAAAACAATAACAGTACAGAGTAAAGTGTCACAGCTACAGAGAAAATGCAGTGCAATAAGGTACAAGGTCACAACAAGGTAGATCGTGAGGTCATAGTCCATCTCATTGCATAAAGGAACCGTTCAATAGTCTTATCACAGTGGGGTAGAAGCTGTCCTTAAGTCTGGTGGCACATGCCCTCAGGCACCTGTATCTTCTACCCGATGGAAGAGGAGGGAAGAGAGAATGTTCCGGGTGGGTGGGGTCTTTGATTATGCTGGCTGTTTCACCAAGACAACGAGAGGTAAAGACAGAGTCCAAGGAGGGGAGGCTGGTGTCCGTGATGAACTGGGCTGTGTCCACAACTCTCTGCAGTTTCTTGCAGTCCTGGGCAGAGCAGTTGCCATACCAAGCCATGATACATCCAGATAGGGTGCTTTCTATGGTGCATCGGTAAAAGTTAGTGAAGGTCAAAGGGGACAAACCAAATTTCTTTAGCCTCCTGTATGGAAGTATCCTTCCATACTTCCAAGTATTAACCTCTTGTATGGTGTATTTCCTTGCCTCAATTGTTTTCCCCAAATGCACTATTCTGCATTTCTTTTGACTGATTTTTTTTTGAGGAAGCATTTTTCCTATAATGGAAACCTGGAAATGTCTTTAACAAAAACCTGTGGATGATAAATTAGTATAGATGGGTACTTGACAATCAGCATGAACATAGTGGCCAAAGGGCCAGCTTAACTTACCTCTATGTTAAATTAATTCAGAATTTCATTCAGTAAGGGTATTATGGGTCAAAGATGGGTCAATGGAGTAAGGGTACAGATCAGCTGTCATGTAATTAAATGGTGGAATGAGCTCAAGGCCTTCATTCTCTTCTTATATTTCATGAGTAAATTCCGAATGACTTGCAAGGAGGAATGGTCAGTCAATCCTGTTGCTTGCCCAAGTCACAATTTTGGCATTTTTTGAAGAGAGGGAGTGGGAGGGGTGATTCTGGGGGTGGGCTATATGGTTTTCATCCTGGTCCAGAAGTGGGTCAGAATGTTCTAAGGTAAATGGGAAATGAGAGGAGGTTAATGGCATACCAAAGTAACAGATGCCTCTCCATTTATCCCAAATCAAATAATTTCTCTGCATAATGCCATTTCCTCCACACTTTCAAAATCAAAATCAGTTTAATTAGTTGGCTATCTGCCATTCAGTGCAATGGAAAACAAAACTTGGCAATGTATGATGCCTAGGACTTACCGGTTTAGTTAGACAAGTTGTTTTCCTCCATTCTTCAAAATGTTTTGTATACATTGAATTATTTTTCTCTTAATATTAACATAAAATAAATAGCTTCCATTTTTGGCTTAATTTGGACAAAAAGAATATATTTTATATGAAATATCCAGTGATACTGAAATCCATCTTTACTTGGCGGTTGCACATTCCTTAAAACTCTTCTGTGAACCTGCTGTTGTGAAAAATCCCATTATAATCATAATTTTGCAATTACCTATTGTGTCTTAAGGTTGTGATTATTCCTGCAGTTATTGATGCTGCACCTTGCATTGCCCATCCATCTGAAAAGAAAGAAGAAAAAGAGGAATATTTAGAAAAGAACAGAGAACAAAACAACAAACTTTAGGAAGAGAGAAACAAAGGTGATATAGAGATACATGCAGAAGAAATTATAGAGTAAGGCAAAGGCAGCATCTGCAGATAAGGGAGATTATATTCTCCATCTTCCAGAACACTACCGTGGAAGTGTCTTGCTCAGGGTGAAGCAACTGGGCCTGTGACACTGGTTCGACTCCCTGCAGGAGCACAGTGATCAAATTATACATACAGTGAGAGCTTGGTTAGTTTGTGAAGACACCAGTCTCTCCAAGTTTGTAAAGACTTGCTAATTGCATTTATATTGGTTCATACTTCTGGCCACTAACAGTATCTACAACATCAAGCAAGGTATTTAGCAATAATGGAAAATTGGCTCTAAAGACTCTGTCAGCATTAAGCCTGTTGCAGATCAATTAGATAGTCTTTCTTTTGACAGTTCTCTTATTATTTTCATCTGTTTCTGATGGATGGAATATTGCACCCATCCAGCACTTTCAGCATATTCATGGCATTAGACCAAATATTAATCAGGAAATATCATGAATTGTTAATTTGGATAGATCAGAAAACTGAAAGAGTTCAGTTCATCAGGAAGATGATTAAACTTGTAACTAAGTCTCACCGACCTGTCATGGAAACTATAAATATTTCCCAGTATACTAACTGGCATTATTTTCAATACCACATTTGCTTTATGGACTAACTTGGTTCTTTTTAAGAGTTTAATCATGGGTCCCAGGTAATTATTGCAAAATATTAATTTGCAGCAATTAATGAAAGATTTAGGCAATGTCACACAAGCTATTTGTGTCCTGCATATGTTTGTGGGTAGCAGCATAGCAATGGCATATGTCACTGAGATTGAAGGGAACTGATAACAATGATCTAATGATCTCTGTGGGGCAGAGTTCTCCTTTCCTAATGTTGGTTTGTGTCTAGTAGAGGTTCTGGAGATTTTTTTTAACTTTTAATAGACTCGTGCATACAGAGACAAGGAGTTAAGAAGCTGACATGTAATATTATTTTAAAATGAATAAAATAAAAATGAATATCATTAAAAGCACAACAATTTTCAGGAAATTACCTGAGGAATGACATGATACATATAAAATCAGCTTTTTAGGGCTATTGCAGTTGTTAAGCTATAATTATGGCTTCATCTGCCAATAAAAACTCATATCTTGTATGATAAAGTGTAAAATAATCAGCTTTTTTTACAATACAAATATTTTGTAAATGCCTACAATTTTCATCAGTGAATTTATTTTTGAAGATGTTGCTGGGGTAGATAATATACTGGGAGGATTTTCTGGATTTTCCCTGGCTGAACCAAGTTGCTGTTAGAATTCCTTCATTATAATGTAGTCAATATCAAACAAAAGTTAATTGAAAATTTGCTTGAGAAAACTGTAATAGACTTTATCTGCAATCTAAAGTATGAAAACAATTCCAAAGGCAATTGATTGCATGTCCTTTATGAATCAGTCCAATCTTAAATATATGTTCAATATCAAAGGATTTGAAGAAGAGGTTTTACATGTCCAAGTTTTCTTTCTCTTACGCTTTACTTGGGCCATAATTCGTATGGTTCAGGTCTGAGATGTTTTAGATATTTGTTTCTAAAATATTTAACAGCATAATGTTAAGTTTGAGAAATGGCCACACTTTCCAGTAAAGCCCATCTCTCCCAATTCTTCCATTATTCAACTGTATTTCAAACTTCCCAAATGTTTTCAATTCTGTTAGCCTTTACATTATTACAAAAATGCATCATCTTTGAATGAAGCAGTCCTGTCTTTCATATCATGGATTGCTGCTGATCTTATTTGTACCACCCTTTAAAGGAAACATCCATTTAGTCCTGTTCTTCATCATGTTTTATATGTGTTCCTTTTCAGGGATAGTATGCATCCATTTCTATTTTTAAAGGTACATTTGGGCTGAATCTTACCATTTATGCTTCAGGATGCCTTGACTTTTGTGTTTGTGTAGCTGAATGCAGAAGTCCTAAATGTCAGATGCTGATGCATTTGACTTTCTTCTGCCGCTGGATTTGCCATAAGCCCACTGGTGGACAAGTTCACACGCAGATTCAGCTTGAGCCTGACGAGGCTGGTGTAGGAACAGTAACAATCATTAATTTGAATAGAGTTGTCAATCCTATGGAAGAATGCAGGTGTTTTACTTATTTTTGCTTTTTTTGATGATTTGCAGTTCCAATTAAATTTGCATTAATTTACTTTTCAGCATTTAAATCCTCTTTAATAGATTTTAAAACTGACTATGAGAGAGACACCAAAAAATGTTAAAAAGCCTTTCACAGTTTTTGAAAGCCTTTGGCGGTCCAGGTGCTTGACCGCAGGATGTGTTGCCTGAGGCCATCTTGCAGTGTGGATCACACACTACCTTTTGTATCTGGAAGAAGTGCAGGTAGGTGGAAACTGCATGCAGCAGCCAGCTAGTAGGCTGGATGCAGTTAGTTCTAGAGCATAGAATCTGCTTCCACCACTTTTTCAACAGTGCATGTCATTATGCAATGTATAAATTATCATCTCTTTGTTTCTTTTGCCAGTTTTCTTAAATTGGCAAAATTATGATCCTGCATCAATGAATTCAGAATTCTATGGAATAAAAATGTAAATTGATTATTTTGGCTAGCCGCGGACACAAATACCATTGCAGACCAGTGGAACAAATGGCCTGATACTGTGCTATAGATTCCCTAGGTAGGACGTGTGTTTAAGGAATGATAATTTTAAAATTTAAACAGAAAATTGCTACTATTACTGAAGATCAGATTTCATAAATTGATCACACTAAATAAGTAGCTGCAATTCGGTTATTCCAAGCTGCTTCATTTTAAACTAATATCTTAAACATAAACCACAAAATAATTTACACAGGTTAGATGGTCACAACAAAGTGATGATTGCAGGTGACTTTGTCTTGTTTGATCTCAATTACTTTACTAGAATTCATAAATTTATACTTTAGATTGTATTTTCACAACGTTATTTTCAGTGGGGCAATTTTTTGAATGTAATTGCATATGTTTGTATCTATTTAATAACAGATTTCTCATGCATTATAAAAAGGGACAGGGGCAGCTGCTGACAAGAAGGTTGACACCACAAACTCACAAACATGCCCTGAGCTTTGACTGGTTTAGAGCCAATATAATTAATGGTACTGGAAAGAGGGAAAAAAAAGAAACAGCCTTTGAATTCCAAGTTTACATCACAAAACAAAGCATTCAGACAGTTAATTGTAAGACAGTGATTGTTTACAAGTAATGCTGAAGTTTGTTTCTATTCTTTGTTTTATTTGTAGGAATTAATAAGAACAATGCATACACTTGGTGTTTAAAATTCTAAATTTAAATAATAGGATTTTTGTTCTCTGCTGGAGTCCTCATCTATTGGATTCTCGAGTTAAAGTTTAGACGTCACAGATACATTTTTGAATTTGCACAATTTTAGCTATGCATTTCTGATGTAAATTTCACTACATTGAAAATCATACATATTTAAAAAACCCAAACAGTCATCAGAAATATCTACTATTTAATTTTATTAAATGACCTTTTAAGGCTGCTTGAGAGATTTTATACTGAATGGGATAATACGATGTCTGCATTCAGTAATTTAAGTGAGAATTCCACTCACATGGGTTCACTGTTTTGAAACCTGGCACCTTACTGCTGAGCCACAGAAACAATTTTCCCATACTTCCATCAGTTCTTGAATTCAAGACATGTCATCACATTAAGCTTGGAAATCAACTGATTTACAACTATGGAAAAGTGGTCAATTTGAAAAGAAGCTTGGCTGCTGATCAGTGACTGTTTATTAGATACTGAAATGAAGACAAGGGATGAACTGAACTGACCAATTACGGGTAGTACCAAATGGAGCCGCTGGCTATCAGATATTTATGCCTCAGGAAGGATTTAACTTCTGTGTTTGTGCGGCCAAAAGCAGAAGTCTAAGAAAGCCAGATGACAGTAGGTCTAGACCTTCTCCTCAGCAGTCACTGCTTTTCCACTGGGCTTTCACTAAAGAACCCCTTTAATTTGAATGGGGTCATCGATTTTGTGGAAAATCCTAAATGTAGATAAATGATCTATTTATTATACTTTATTTTAATGTTTTTAATTTTTGTTAGTTTTTAATGTGTTTTTAATGTTTTTGAAAATATGTTGTAATTATTGTAGATCATTTCAATCCATTTTAAAATGTCTATGACAATTGTAGATATTTAAAGTCCTTAAAGGCTTTTACAGCCTATGACAGCCAGCAAGCTGGCTGCATGCTTACTTGGAGTCCATTCCACCTTGCCAAGTGGCTGTTGGATGTGGAGGGTCAGCTGGTTCAGCCCTGCGCATCCAAAGATAATATAAATGTGGGCAGGCATGGACTGCCAGAGGTGAGTCCAGGCATTGGCAGGGTCCAGCCCAATCCATCTCAATGTGTTTTACAATGGACCCATTGGTAATGCACAGTTTTAGACCTCTTATCATCACTGAATTCACAGCTCCAGAGGAATTTACAAATCAATCTCCCTCTTGAACTTAAACAACCACTTCATTTTAAAGAATCGCATGACAGCCAAAAGAATATAAATTTGTCATTTGTTTTAACTAGAAGTGGAATTACTCCTTCACCTCCACCCTGCTACAAAATATGTCAGTCAGAAATGTTGAAGCTTGTTACAGTTTAGTCTTAAGCTGAAAACAGAAATATTGGTCTTGTATGAACTGCTGTACTGTCAAGCTGATGCCATAAGCTAGTCTTTGATGAATTTCCTATATCTAGCCCCAAGGTGAAGCAGCCATTGCAGTCCAATTAGGAAAATAGTGAATGCTTTTATATGTTCACTCACATCATTTATCACTCTGAACTCAAGGTGGAGAGCACCAGCAAAGTGTAAAAAAGAAATCACGGCTATGTAAAATAAGTAATGTTTTGATACTGTTGTTTATGGTAGAGGAACACCATGTCTCCTCTGATTTGAAACTGACAGAGAGGACAATTTGTAACAACTCGTAATACCATCCAGTTTTCCTATTGACTGTTCTCTCTCTGTGATGGGGAAAAAGTTAAAGGCTTGGGGGTGGTTGAAAAATGTCACTAATGTGGAGTTGAGTGAGGTGAAATAGGACAGATGCCTTTGATGTAGCTTTCTCCTTTCAGATTTAGTTAATCTCGTGATAAAAAAGCTTGTCTTGTTGAAACCTTCTGGAGAGACATCTGTTTTCTCTCATGCTGCTGTGCTATTCTACTGATTCTTTTTTTTATCATACTATCTGATAGAAAGGGGATGTTACCTTCTGTTTTATATTTCATTTGACATTCTGGGCATGAAATTAGGTTTGGCAGCACTCATTATTTGGGTGCCGTTTGAGTATTACAGTTGTACCCAAAGCATGGTTTCATACCTTTGGCACAAATGACGCCAGATATATTGATAAAGATGTTACCTGCTGTAGAGCTAATGCCCGCTGGATGTATTCAAAGCAGACAAATCAGGATGCCAATCAACAGCACCATTTTGGAGCTCAACAGTCCAGCCTATCCCCCTCTAATCTTCCACAGATGAAGACATATTCAGCTGCAGAATGAAGGAACACCACCACTTCAAGAACCACAACTCCTCCCACCCCACCCTACCCCACCCACAGCCATATGGCACTATTTAAAAGAACCATTGGCTTTTTACTGGTTATTTGCTGGTTAATATCTGGCTATTAGTGTGATTTCACAGTGTTTGGTGCTTTCCTCCTTGTTTTAAGTTGAAGTTGCCTACAGTGCATAGCATAGCTGATGCCAAAAGAATTTCAAGGATATTGTGCAAACCGTTTGCTCCCAGATATAGGCACATCAGTAGCATTCTGTCCACAATAAAGCATGACAAGGATAGTACACAAAACAGAACAAGCTGCCTAAAGAAGGAGAATGGGAGGGGGAGGATAATCAACTTATGTACATAAGGTCTCTAGAGAGTCATTCTCCTGCTTGAAACTCAATGACAAACAATGGTTGTGAAATCTGCCCATCAATAAAAAATCTGAAATCCACCAATAAAACCACAGTTGCAACGTAAAAGCAGAGCAAGAACCAAGTTGTCAATAACTGTCAAGATGACTGTGATAATTAATTTTTTATGCGTCTTTCTCTTTAAACTGGAACCAAAAATATTTGCAACATTTTGTTTCCTATCTATTGTTGAAAATGAGAGATCACAGATGCTCTCTAATCAAAGAACAGTAACTGCAAATCATTCTCATTTGACAGAACCATTAGACAAAGAGAAGGACATTTACTTTGCTAGGATTACAAACTTCCCATGTTGCAGAGTTCCATTGAATAGATTCACATTGTTTTTTTAACTGCGACATGCTGGTTCTGCTTTTTACCATAATAGATAAGATTCCATTCCTTCACTGGTGTGTGACCAAAGGCAGCAACCACTTTGTCTGCAACCACTTTCTGTAAGGATGTTGGTCCATCAAGTCCAGGGAACACGTCAGCCACATTGGTTTACCTAGTGCATTTTTCCTGGTAATTGCCAGAAAAGTTCCTCTCTCTCTGTTACCCCTTGATTATTATTATTGATGCGTCTTTAGTTGCTGCTGTCTCGAAAATTGATCCAAAACAGTAATGTAGAATCTCTTCCTTTTCTCTCTTTTCCATTATTGATTCCCAAATTTATCCTATAAGGAACTAATGAGTACTTTATCTGTTCTTTTCATTTTAGTATACCTGCAGAAGCTCTTATTGTCTGTATTTACATTATATTCTAATTTTCTCTCATACTCTTTCTCTATTTTTTCTGTCATCCTTTCTAAAAAAAATTGTCAATCCTCTGGTCTACCACTAATCTTCACAACATTGTATGCTTTTTCTTTCAAATTGAAAGCATCCTTAACTTTCTTAATTAGCCACGGATGGTGCATCTTTCTCATAGATCTTTTCTTATCATAATTGCCTTTATTTGTTTTGAACACTTGCTTCGGAGCCAAGTTTCTCACCCTTGAGCTGAATTTGAAATTCTACTATTCGATGTCATTCTCTCCTAAGGGATATTTTACAATGAGATCATTAATTAATCCTGTTGCATTACACAAAACTAGATCTAAACTGTGTTTGGTTCCTCAACATATTGCTGTGAAAAGCTATCATGAATGTGCTCCATGAACTTGTCCTCGAGCTAAATCTGTCAATTTTAATTTGTATGATCTGTGTGGTAATAAAAATCACGCATGATTATTGCAGTACCTTTCTTACAAGTCCCCGTTATTGTTTGATTTATGCCCTGTCTTATAGTGTGGCTATTGTTAGGGCCTATATACTCCACTAGTGACTTCTGACAATTTCTTATCTGCACCCAAACTGATTCTACATCTTGAGTTTCTGAGCCAGTATTATTCCTCATCTCTGCAGTAATTTCATCCTTCATTAACAGAGCTACCTTGTTTCCTTTTTCTTTCTGCCTATCCTTTGCGCCCTGCAGGATGAATGCATAGGCTGGGAAAAGGATAGGCTCTCAGTGCAAAATCCTGTGCCAGGTTGGTTCTCGACGCAAATGCTCCTTGACAGCATTCTCTGACGGGCTTTCATTTTATTCTGGATGCCCAGCAGCTTTCATCAATAGATTGCCCCATCAAAATTCTCATCTGTGAGCATTTTGTAACAGAATGCAATTCCAACTCATTCTCCTGATGTTAACTGCTGTGTGCTCATCTGAGCTGGTTGTGTATGTGGCCAGCAGCAGAGCTAAAACAAACAAAAAGGATAAAATCTTAACATCTATTCCTCCTTTTACATCTCATTCCTGCAGCTTTTCTGACTTACAACCTACAGATCAAGTCACAATGCCTCTTCATCATCACAGTTTTTATGCAGATCCTCCACTTTGTGGCCAGGGTATATTATTGGGTTTCATGTATAACTGAATGGAATAATTCACAGAGAAAGATTGTGTCATGAGAAGGAGTAAAATGTGTTTGAGTATGGCATCTGTAGATTGTCAGTCATAAAAAATAAAGAAGTGAGATATGAAATGAGGAACACATGTAAGGATTCTGTACTTTTTGATTGTTTTAGCTCTGCTACTGGCTACAGCCTCAGCTCTGGCCAATCTAAAGGCCAACACCACCTCTTCCATGGGTCATTCCTGTTCTTTTCCTGCAAGAAAGGGGTAAGTGTATCAGTGAATGCTGGGTGATGAGGCTCTTATATCTGAGCAACGGGCAGTGTACAGTCTATGAGATAAGAATGTACAGTTTCCACAAGTGCGGGGATTTTTAGGATGTTAAAGCAAAAACATATTAGATATAAGCTCTTTTTGACAGAAGTTGTTGATAAGTCAATGGTGAATTCTGTAGTGACTAAGATATATGATATAAATTATCAGGACATGGCATTTGAAGTAATTGACTTTCATGAGACACTGCATCAGATCCTTGGAGCTTGACTGTATTCATCTCCTCCCACCATCTTCTCAGCACGTCTGGAAGATTTTCTGTCAGCATTCCTGCCCCTATATCTGATGATCTCTCTGATTTTGCATCTCCTCTCCCAAGATTCCTAGTGCAGCGTCCTAAGTCCTTGGAGCATATGCTCTTCCATGTGGTGTCATTCCTCACCGCTTCCTAGATCAAATCACTTTCTATTGCAACTCTCAGTACCTGCTCTTATCCAATTTAGCACCCTCACTCCCACTCCAGCAAAATCTTTAGCTCTTTGCTGTTGCTTTTTGAATGCCAATGCCTGCAATAAAACATTAATCCCACATAGGGCTCACTGACAATCACCATAAAAATAAATGGCTGCCTCCCATGATCTATGATGATAGAGCCACGACTGACTTAACTTTTTAATGATAGTCATTGCCCAGAGGATTAACTGGACCTAACTAATCGGCAGTATAGTCAACAAAAGTGGGACGAAAGCTGGGTGGTTTGCCATGACTGTTTCACCTCTTAATCCCAAAAATCCTCAACACTTTCCATAAGGCCAAAGTCAAGGATGTGATGGACTGCTCACCAGTTGCCTGAACTAGTATAAGGATAAAAACACATTGGAAGCTCAGTAAAATTTACTTTGATTCACAATCCCAATATCACTGATGTAATATGACTGTAGAATGAGCTAGTGGAGTTCATTGTTTATTTTTACAACATTCCCTTCATAAAACTTCAGCCATTGAAAACGACTAGAGTGATAATATTGTGAACATAGTTACCTTCAAAATTATTTTGAAATTATACAATATATATTTCCTTCCAGAAATTTGTGGGAAGATCTTCACCACACTGCCTGGTGCAGTTCAAGCAAGATTGCCACAACATTCTCAGAGTAATTTAGGACAGGAAATTAATGCTGTTGTGCAAGCAGTCATACTCAAGGACAAATGTTTTTAAGACCTGAAGATAAATATTCCATCAATCCCAACTGAATGGTACGGATACATTATTAGAAAGTTGGTGCACAGAGCAAGGTCAAACTGTGCAATCCAAAGTCAGTTCATGGTTTCAGTTCTGCAAAAATAATCAGGCTTGAACTGAACTGAATTGAAGCCCAGCCTTTATGGAGAGGTTGAGACCTTCAAGTAAAAACTTGATGAAAGTAATTGAAAGACAAAAGCTATAAATCAAGGCATCAATATGATCATGCCGTTGTGAATGTAATATTTTACTTTGTATTTTTGTTTAAACCTTTATTGAGGTCATTAGACATTTCATTTACTAGGAGAAAAATGGCAGTTTTTGTTCAAAATGTATCTTGAGTCATTAGTGTGAAAGATAGGCTGCCTATTGAATGCTCAACAAAATCAGAGCTATTATGAACAGGTTTTTTCATGTCAGGTGTGCCTTACACAGCTCTTAAAATCCCATCATGGAGATCATGGGTATATAAAAAGAATTTTTGTCATTTTTATTTCATCTTAAGAGATTCTTTACATAAAAAGAATTCAATGAAATATGTATACTACGTGCCAAATCCTATATATTATTGATTATTTCAGCATTCTGTTGTTATTCTCTTGAAAGCATTAGGAAGGCATGACATGACACAGGAAAATCAGAAAGAACAGTAAAGTAACATTTGAAAATGCTCCACCATTCAGATCCAAAGTAGTAACGGGATCATTCCACTGTGATTGAAAAACACTTGTTCCATTCATAGAGTGGCATGGTAACTAAAATACTGCCTCTAAGGTGGTCTTGTCTATCGAACTTGGCAAACCTCCTGCTGTAGAAGAGAAACAAGATTGCTGCCACTTGTCACACTAAAGGAGTTTGTCAGTCCTACATTTTTCAGAGCTTTACAGAAACCCTGTGCTACCAGTAATGAACGATTAAAACATTGCAATATCAATACCTATAAAGTGTTTTTTTCAGCGGAGATAACATTCTTTTCCATTTTCCTTGAGGCTTGTGATGTTGAGGCTACATGGAGTTCAGAGACTTGCAGATGACACGTACAACTTGGCAGCAGTATTCTTGAAAATGTTGCCGTCGTGTTTAGTGGCACGGCACTCGTGCTAAATAGGATAGACTGAGTACAAATCTGGCAGCTCAGAACTGGCCATCTGTGAGGTTCTCTGGCCCATTGGCAACACAAAAATGTACACCACCATGATTTGTATCTTCATGGACCAATATGCCCCTCACTCTACTGTTCCAATCAAGCCAGGGGATCAATGAGCAGTGCAGAGGTATGCCCGGGAACAGCACCACGTAGAAGTAAAAAATGAGGTGCTAACCTGGTGAAAGTCCTAAACAGCAAGAATCAGATGCAGCAGACGATAGAGCTAAATGATCGTACAGCTGATGGATCAGATCAAAGCTCTTCAGTCCTATAACACCTAGGCATTGATGGTGGTGAACAATTAAACAGCTAATGGAAAGAGGCAGCTCCAAGAACATGCCCATCCTCAAGCATACAGTTGCTAAGGAAAAGACTGAAGCATTCACAACCTTGTTCAGCCAGAACTGCCAGGTATATAATCTATCTTGCTTCCTCCTAAGATTCCCACCATCACAAAAGCCATCCTTCAGTCAATTCAATTCAGGTTAGGTGATATCAAGAAATGGATGAAAACACTGAATACAGCAAAGGCTACGGGACTGCACTTGAGCTCCAGAACTAGCTGCACCATTAGCCAAGCTGTTCCAGTAGTCATGATATTGGCATCTAAACTACAAATACAAACTTATGTCCTGTTTACAAAAGCAGGACAAATCCAACCTAACTCACTTCTCAGTGTTTATCTCTCAGATGGTGTCATTGATAGTACTATTAAGTGAATCTTACTCTCCTGTAACCTACACATAATGCCCATTCAGGATTTTGCCAAGACCACTCGGCTCCAGAACTAACCCCCTCTGCCCCCCCCCCCCCCCCATGCGCTTGGTTCGACTCATGGGTGAAAGAACTGAATGCAAGGGATTAAGTGAGAGTGACTGCCCTTAATATCAAGGCAGCAATTGACCGAGTATGGCAACAAGGAACTCTGATAAAGTCGATGGATATCAAAGGGAAAATGCTCCTGTGCCTTGAAGCCATACATTACACAAAGAAAGTTGGTTGTGGTTGCTGGAGGAAAATCTCACCAGGTTATCACTGCAAAAGTTTCTTAGGACATCATCTTAGGCATAACCATTGACAGCTGCTTCAATGACTTTCCTTCTGTTATAAGTAAGAAGTGGAGATGACTGCAAATGTTTGTACAATGTTCAGTTCCATCCCCAATTACAAGCCTGCATGGAGCAAGACATGGACAACATTCAGGCTAGTAAGTGACAGGTAATAACCATGTCCAATGAGGGAGAGTGTAACCACGCACTCTTGACATTCAAAGGTGATACCATCTCTGAGTCTTGCACCAGCAATATTCCGGGGGTCACCAATGACTAAAAACTCAACTGTACCATTGGAATTCAAAGGCTGGCATCCTATGGAAAGTGACTGATCCTGATACCCCAATGCCTTTCCACTATCTTATAAGGCACAGGATGACGGAATACTATCCATTCATTTGGATAAGTACAGCTTCAACAGGACACAAGAAGCTGAACACCATCCAGGACAAAGAAGGCCACTCAACTGATACACAATGCACCAGTCTAAACATAAAATCCCTTCACCACTAGTGACTGTAGCATGTTCCACATACAGAGTTCACTGGAGTTACTTGTGTAGACTACTCTGACAACAGCCTTCATATACATGACATTTACCACTGAGAAGGACAAGAAAAGGCAGTTTGGAAGACTACCATCCTGCTTTGAAAGTATATGACTGCTTCTACATCATCACTTGGTCCAGTCTTGGAATCCCCACCCACCTGCTAAGTAGGCCTATCTTCATCAGCTGTTTCAGAAGGTGACTCACTGCCACCTTTTACAGGGCAGTCATGAATAGGCAATGTGTTGGCCTTTCTTGCAATACCACCGCCCTAAGAAATGAATGAATATGAAAAAAATACTAACAATCTGATCCTAAGTGAGTTGTAGAATTGACAAATGACACAGGGCAAAATCATAAAGTACAAAATAGTTTTCAATGGAGTGCCGTAGTCTCTACTCAAAACTAGGTTTTGTCACTGGAAGGCAGGCAGCGTCTATGGAAAGAGAAACCGTTAACATTTCAGATCAAAGTCTGACAAAGGGTCTTCAACCTGAAATGTTAGCTTTGTTTCTCTTTCCACAGAAGCTGTCTAACCTGCTGAACATTTCCAGTAGTTTCTGTGGTTAACTTTTTCATATCTTTTGGATTGACTTCATCAACCACTCAGTAATACCAATTCTCAATGAGTTCAAGGATGTGGCCATTCAGCACTTGTTGAAGGCAATTAGGGGACATTCGATAATTATCAGCTCTGCCAGTGATGTCCAAAGAATGCATGTATGTGTTTTTTAAATGTATATGTTCAGGATTTCACTATTTTGAATCAAGCAGCTGCAGTAAGGAAGGACAAACCTCAAACCTCAAATAAACTGAGATGGGGGTCTCCCTGAATAAACTTGGAGGTCAGACTCATACTGATAACCTGTTTGTTTAGCATGTGCAATGCATTGTTTTTGGGGTGCTTACTGAATTCAGTCAAATGCTTTCCTCAAGCAGTTCTCCCAGGTGGTTTCCCATTCAAGTATTGTGCAGGCCACTTAGCTACTCCGTGAAGAACACGAAAAACAATGATCCATTGTTGCTGGTAACTTGGCTCAGTGCTTCCCATCCTGATGAATCATATTGTCCCATCAATTTGCTCTTTAAAATTAAAGTAATCCCTGATTGTTAACCAAACTAAGGATATGCAAGATTGAAAGTAAGATTCAAGAGCTGAAGGAACTTTATAATTATCAAGTTTACATATTTATGGATCTGCATGGTGTTGTTATAATAATGTGCAATAACAGAACTTGATAGAATATTTTATTTGTAAAGATTTAGTAATGGTGATGGAAAATACTTCTATTTAAGAAAGGTTTGTTGCATGTGAGTCTCTGGGTTATTTTCACTTTGTGTATTCATGATTAAATTTGCTTTCAACCAATGGAAGGAATTGCCCTGTTAAATTATGCAACCATTCCCTCATTAAAATTCAAGTAATATTTTGTAACTGATATAAAAGAAACTAAATGAGCAGGTTGAACCTGTGCTTTTTACTGATGAATAGAAAATACTTCTGGTGCTAAACGCACTCATCAAAAAGCAAACTACTATGAAAAGAGCCTTTGTAGTTATTTAGAGGAAGTTTTTGTTTGCTCAAGGGTTGGGGGAGGGTGAAAGAGCGATGAGTAGTTGACAAAAGTGTAAAATTCTTCTGTTCTTAGCCACAATACCAGCTCAAAAATGCAATGGCAATGCTGTGGTGTTGCAGGCATAAAATAGCTTCATAAGATGGGTGATTCTGTGCTGGAAGTGCACCTCCCACTGTTTTGGTTGAGGCTACTGTCAGCATCCAGATCTTGCACATGAAACTGTTGGTAGATGTTTCTAATATAATTTAGGAACATAATATCTTTTTCAGCCCCATTACCAAATTGGTCTGTGAAAGAACACAAACTGCAGGGTGCTGAGGTTGTTTTTGGCATTCAGTTAAAAAAACTGCTGGTCTTTAAAGGAACTGCTGGAGGTTTCCAGCTAAAAAGTAATTTGGAGGATTTTTTATTTCCATGTTTTGGCGCAGAATGATATCTCCAAGCTCCACATTTAAACCATGTGTTGCTGGCTGCCAAGCCCATTTCTTCTGAATTTTGAATGACGGGTATTCAACAGCTAAAACAATGCTTCCAATTTTTTCATTATTTTTTTGAAGATGGGTTTTTTTCTTTTTGTAAGAATTTATAAAAAAACACTCAGATGTTCATAAATCAAATATAAAACTTCATACCGCTCCCTGTACTTAGCCCTGGAGGCTTATTAGAATTTAAATAGCTTTTTAAAAAAATATATCTGACATTTAATCCACCTTGGAGGCCTCTTAGTCCTAAATGAAAGGATGCAAATCATATTTCATAGTTTACTACCACCCAGTAGGGAAGTATTATTTCGGTTTAATTTCCGTGTACTGTTTATATCTCCCATCCCCACGCTGTTGTGATTTTGAATGCATTGTGCTGCATTATTATATTTCCCCATCATTCCCAAATTAATCTGATTGACGAATGTCTGAAACTATTTCACCAATAGGTGGCCCACTGAATGTGTGCTTGTAATCTTATTAAACAACCCACCCCCATCCCCAGTTCTCTTCGCCTCTGTCCCTGGCCTAAACCCCTGCCAGTGTTGACTCATTTATATAAAATAAAGTTCCAGGCTGTGACTGGTAGGGTAGCAGAACTGTAGGTCTGTGCAACGATAACAGTCTGAAGGCTTTTCTTTAAAGAAGTTTCTGTATGCAAGCCTGACTGCTTGGTCTTTGTTCAGTGTCCTTGGCAGAGTCTGAAAGAGCCAGGCCTGCAATGAACAGGCCTAGAGTGTCACTCAGCAGAAATAATAAGCCATTGTCTTCATTAAACAACCCTTGTTTTAGCAAATAGATCTCTGAAATTGTAAAAGAAGACTGGAAGGGAGTGCTTTAAAAAATTACTGAGAGAGTGGTCTTTGTTTCGCTCTATGGTTAGTTACAGAAGAGATTCATATTCAAATAGACTAGGGTTGTGAATTGGTTGTTCACACGTTCTCATGCACCCAGGATGGCTGTGATTAAAGCTAATTACAATGACGAATGTAGTTCTAACAAGAGTACTCAATCACATTGTTGTTCATGCATGAAGCAAGTAGGTTTTACCAATGGAGGTGTGATTTCAGCAATTACAAACGATGCAAGTGTTTGGAGAAAGCAGAGAGAATCTGTTTAAAACAAAATGTCTAATTTATCAGTTCACATTTAATATGCAGCCTTATAAATTGGCTTTGTTATTTTTGATTTGCAAAACGTACTAGGATGTCGGTCATGTGTCCCTGGTATAATGAAAACAGAATGCTGGAAACACTCAGTAAGTCAGGCAGCATCTGTGGACTGAGAAACAGTTAACATTTCAAGTCTGAGATGATTCATCAGAACTAGGAGAGCAAGAAAACAAGTTAGTTTACAGTATCTGAGAAGGTGGGGGAGGACAGGGAGAACAAAGGGAGCATCTCTGAAAGGGTGAGATCAAATGAGTTAATATAACAGAGTAGCAGTTAGGATCAGATCATGCTTTTTTGTATCTATAATGTGTTACTAATAACAAGGCCATGGGACATGCCCAGCAGGCTAGGCTGCACTAATAGGTAGTTTGGCTCAACACAAACTAGAGGAACAATACCTCATCTTCTCTATGGGTATATTGCAGTTTTCAGGACCCAATGTCAAATTCTCCAAGTTTAGGTAAAATTGCTCTTTTTGTCTGTATCAGAACTAATCATTTCTGCTTGTCAACATTTTTGCTGCTCTTTTTCTTTTTCTATTGGTATGGTATGGTGAGCTGGGCATGCCCCTTATTGTCAGCAACACATTGCACAAACAAGCAACATAATCTGAACCTATGTGACGTTAACTCATTTGGTCTCACACTATTGGAGATATTCCCTTTGTTCTACCCATCCCTCCTTTATCTTCTCAGCTACTGAAAACTAACTTGTTTTCTCTCTTTCCATCTTTCACAAAAGTGAATGGTTTCTCTCTTCATAGATGCCGCCTGACCTGCTGAGTGCTTCCAACATTTTCTTTTATTTCAGATTTCCAGCATCAGCAGATTCTTTTTTGATGTTGATGTGCCAAAGTATTTATTCATTTCGATATCTTAGCTTGGCTGAAATTCAGCTGTCTGTGGTGGCTGCAATCTCTTGATTTCTATCATCTGCTAGGCCTGTTACAAACTTGGTTCCCTAACATCAGTGCCATCCCTCTATTTGGTAACCATCTGAAACTGAGCAAGACGACTTGCAAACATATTTGACAATGAATATGAGCTTTGGAGCACATTTCTGTGCTATAACTGGAAGAGCATATTTCCTCCAATGTAACATCATCTGCCTTTACTTCACCTCTGCTTAGCTCCTTGTTGGGCTGACCACATCATTCATATTCCCAACTCCTGACTCCTGAAACAGATATTCTATTTTGTGGAATAAGATTACAAGGCAGACAGAAACAAAGATTCAAGGATGAGCTGAAAGCTTTCTTGAAGAAATACAACATCCCTACTGACTCATGGGGGTCTCTGAACCCATAACCACTAAACCCATAACACAGAAGGAACATTTGGGATGGCATTGAGAACTTGGAGCCTATGCATCTGCAGCACTGCATTAACAATGGAAGGAGCGCACCACCTCATGAACTACCCACCTACCTGCCCCATCAGGTACTTCCTGAGCCATCTTTGGAAGAGTCTGTGGTTCCCACATTGGCCTCATTGGTCACTTCAGAACCTACAAAACCAGAAGGGAAGCAAATCAGTCTTAATCCTGAGGGACTGCCTGAGAAGAAACCCTTGACCATGCCTTTTTGTTTCTAAATCTATTTCAACTCTTAGTCAAATATTGTCTATTGGTAATTGGTTTATTATTGTCACATGTACCGAGATACAGTGACAATACCATCCAGTCAGATCATTGTAAACTTTGTACTAACTCTCAGAATCACACTGCTTGCGAATCTACAATTGTTCTCAGTTAAATAACACTTTAATTTTAAAATTCTCATCATTGTTTTCAAATTATTTGTTGCCTCTGATCCATATCTGTAATTTCTTCTTTTCCTGAAATGTCTATGTTCAGAAATTCCATACCTGACCCACAGTTCCACCCACCAAACTTTTCCACCTCTCTGATTATCTCCTTAAACCTACCTTCTTGAGCAAGATTTTGGTTGTCCGCTTTATATTTCCTTATGTTAGATAATGTCTTGCTTTATTAAAGACACAGTATATAAATGAAAGTTGATGTTAATTATCAGCCAGTAGTAATACTTTGCATCTTGTAAATATTATGGTTCAAGTTCCACTCAAGAGATTTTGGTATAAAATTTATGCTATAACTCTAGTGTTGAACAGAAAAAGCAATATGCTGGTGAAGGTGCCATCTTTCAGATGAGATTTTAAACTGAGTACACATTTGCTCTCTCAGTTAAATGTAAATGATCCCATGGTACTACTTCAAGGAAATACTGCGATATTTTACCCCAATTGTCTGTTTCTTTAAACTATTTCACTAAAGCACATTATTGGGTTATAATCACTTTGCCGTTTGTGGGACTTGGCTGCTGCTTCTTGCATTACTATAGTGGCTACAAGTGCTTTAGGTAGTCCTGGCATTTAAAAGTATGTTATATGAAGAAATGCTAATGTATTTATTTTCATCCACCTTTCCAAAAAATATGTGTCAACCTGTTCCTCTTGCAAAATCACTATAATGAAATCAATTTTCCCCTTTTTGTTGAAGCTGTTACCTGACCAACACACTACAATAATGTAAACATATTCAGATCCAATATCACTTCAAGTGCAGTGATCAATATGACTGTTTTTTAAATAGCACAATTTCAGCTCCTAATTCCTCCAGTGCTGCATTATGCTGCTTTTATATCACAGGGCTGTTATCTGTCTGTGGCAGCAGCCCTCTTCAAAAAGGAGGCAGTATTGCTGCCTGCAGCAGCATGGGCTGTACCTCAAGAGATGTTCATCATCATGCTGTGCAAGGCAATTTGTCACTGGAACTAACCAAGTACTACTGTGGATCACTTTATCTGTAACATACAAAGGCACCACATAAGAGGTAACTTTGCAAGATAAGAGCTCATGGTGTTGGAGGTAATACATTAGCATGGATACAGGATTGGCTAACTCACTGAAAGCAGCAAATAGGGATAATAGGGTCGTTTTCAGATTGGCAACCAGTAACTAGTGAGGTGCCACAGGAATCAGTGCTGGGACTGCAGCTATGCTTTCTTAATATATATTAATGATTTGCAGTTGAGAAGGTTCTTACAGTATTCCTTAAAGTGGGCTTTGACTACTTTGATGTCCCTGATGAGTTCACCCCCAATTCCTAGTTCTCAGTGAGATGAGACTTTGGGTGTTGGGATCGTAGATGATTTTTGCAGCACTGAAGAACCATGCACATCATGGCTGTTGCCGAGTTGCCGAGCCTCCTTTGCACTCACCATCTGCCATCTGTTCTTTATGTCCCAGGATTTCTGTTGGATCTCTGCCTTCAAGCATCTGTAAAGCCATTTCTTTTCCCTAGAGGAAGGGTGGAGTCTTAGGAAATGTCTTACATTTGCAGTTAATAAGCTCCTTCCCAAACTGGGTGTTCCCAAACTGGAAATCATGAATGAACAGGGAGATCCACTCCTTACTGAAGTCCAAAACTGCAGCATTCAAATTGGGTGACCCAGACCTATACAAGAAATCGAGGCATGACCTTTGTAAAGCTGTCAGGGATGCCAAGAGACAACACTGGTCCAAAATCGAGTCCCAGACCAGCCATCAGTTGTGGCAGGGCTTATATGCTATAACGGGCTATGAAACAAAGTCGGGCAGCATCGCCGACAACAGTACGCACCTTCCCAATGAACTTAATGCATCCTCTGCACATTTTGAAGAGAAGAGGATTGGAATGTCACCACCCGCCCTGACAGCTTCCAATGCACCTGTACCCACAGTCACCATTGCAGATATCAGGTGAGTCTTTTGGAGAGTGAACCTGTGGAAAACATCTGGCCCGAATGGAGTCCCTGGCCGTGTCCTTAGATCCTGTGCAGAGCAGCTGGTGAGGGTATTTGCAGACAGTTTTAACCTCTCCCTACTTCAGTCTGACGTTCCCACCTGCTTTAAGAAGACCACTATCATCCTAGTACCAAAGAAAAATAAGGTAATGTGCCTTAATGGCTACCACCCAGTGGTTCTGACATCCACCATCATGAAGAGCTTCAAGAGGCTTGTCATGGCACACATCAACTCCAGCCTCCCAGGCAGCCTCAACCCACTGCAATTTGCCTGTTGCCAAAACAGGTCCACGGTGGATGCCATCTCCCTGGCCCTACACTCTCTGGAGCATCTGGATAGTAAAGACAGGTATGTCAGACTACTATTTATCGTCTACAGCTCTGACTTCAATACCATAATTCCAAGCAAACTCATCTCCAAACTCCTAGACCTGGGACTCAACAGCTTCTTTTGCAACTGGATCCTTGACTTCCTGACCGACAGACCACTATCAGTAAGGATGGGCAGCAACAGCACCGCCATGATTATCCTCACCACTGGTGCTGCACAAGGCTGCATCCTCAGCACCTACTTTCCTCCCTGTACACTCACAACTATGTGGCTAGATTCTGCTCGAACTCCATCTCCAATTTTGCAGATGACACCACCTTAGTAGGCCGAATCTCAAATAACGATGAGTTGGAGTAAATGAAGGAGATAGGGAGCCTCGTGGCATGGTGTCATGACAACAACCTTTCCCTCAATGTCAGCAAAAGAAAAGAGCTGGTCATTGACTTCAGGAAGGGGAATGATACATGTGCTCCTGTTTATGTCAATGGTGCTGAGGTCGAGAGGGTTGAGAGCTTCAAGTTCCCAGGAGTGAACATCATCAATAGCCTGTCATGGTCCAACCATGTAAATGCCATGGCCAAAAAAGTGCATCAGCACCTCTACTTCCTCAGGAAGCTAAACAAATGTGGCATGACCCCGTTGGCCCTCACCAATTTTTATAGATGCACCATAAAAGCATCCTATCCAGATGCATCATGGTTTAGTAAAGAAACTGCTTTGCCTGAGACTGCAAGAAACTGCAGGGAGTTGTGGACACAGCTCAGCACATCATGAAAACCAGCCTCTTCTCCATAGAGTCTGTCTATGCTTCTCGCTGCCTTGGTAAAGCAGCCAACGTAATCAAAGACCCCACCCACCACAGACATTCTCTCTTCTCCCCCCGCGCATCAGCCAGAAGAATCAAAAGCCTGAAAGCATGTACTACCAGGCTCAAGGACAGCTTCTATCCTGTTGTTATAAAACTATTCAATGGTCCCCTTGTACAATAAGATGGACTCTTGACCTCACAATCTACCTCGTCATGGCCTTGCACCTTATTGTCTGCCTGCACTGCACTTTTTCAGTAACTGTAACACTTTATTCTGCATTCTGTTATTGTTTTTCCCTTGTACTATCTCAATGTACTGATGTAATGAATTGATCTGTATGAATGACATGCAGAACAAAGTTTTTCACTCTACCTCGGTACATGTGACAATAACAAACCAATTTATCAATTTACCTTGATCTCTTGCTCAATTTCTTCTTCTTGTTAGAGAAGCCGAGAGACTTTCCACAGTTGCCAGTCATGGTGGACATCAGGGCAGCCAATACGATGTAGATACTTCATGGATCCTGTAAACTGCAAGTTGACAAGTTGTCTGTGAGATGCTTTCTGGGCTTCCTGAGAGCTTTAACATTGATCTTTTTGCAGCAGATGCTGATATTTTGGGGCTGGATTGATGGAGATAATGGAGTGGATTAGGCAGTGGCCAGTCTAGCAGTAATTGGTTCCTGTCATAGCATGGGTGACGCAAACATATTTGTGGTCCCTCCCTTGGTCAATGACAAACTCTGGTAGGTGCCAGTGCATGAACTGGGTGTTGCCATGATGTCTTGTGCTTGTCTATTCATTATGATGAAGCCTTTTGTCAAGAGAAGGATCCTGCTGGAGTTAGCCTCATCTACTCCTTCCTTGATTTAGAGGAAGGAAGCAAAGATACTTTGGTCAAATTTGTGGGTAATACAAAAATTGGGGGAAGTAGTGGGCAAGTGGAGTATAATATGGGAAAATGTGAAGTTGTTCACTTTGGAAGGAAGAATGATAAAAACAGATTATTATTTAAACAGGAAAAGACTAAAGAAAGCTAAATATGTTAGAATTTAGGGGAGATGCAAGAGACTGCAGATGCTGGAATCTGGAGCAACATGCAATCTGCTGGAGGAACTCAGCAGGTCGAGCATCATCTGTGGGGGGGGGGGAAGGAATTGTCGAAAATTCATTTTCCCCCACAGATGCTGCTCAACCTACTAAGTTGCTCCAGCAGATTTTTGTTTGTTGCTAGAAATTTAGGGGACCCCAACATTACAGGGCATGGTCTCAGAATAAGGGACACCCATTTAAGACTGAGATGAGGAAGAATTTCTTCTCTCAAAGGTTGAGGTTCTTTGGAATTTCATTCCTCGGGAAAGAGTGGAGGCTGAATTCCCAAACATGTTCCAAGCTGAGATAGGTTTTTAATCAACAAAGGAAACAGGATTTATGGGGATGAGGCCAATAACTAGACTGGAGGAAATTTGAAATAGCAATGATCTTATTGAATGGCAGAGTAGGCTCAAGGGGCCAAATGGTCTACTCCTATTCCCATTTCATATGGTCTTCCATGTTTGGATGAGTGTTCATAAACCTAGCCATAATCATGGTTTCAAATGACTCTATGGAATTTTAAATGTGCAATGTAGTTGAATGGAGCACATTCCAGAGGGTCCCTTAGCACTTTAGATAATTGTAATATGAAAATATAGGTAAATATAAAATTATTATTAAAAGTATTCTCATTCTCACTGAGAGATTGTTTTAAGATTGTGTTTACATTGCTCCATAAAACAGTGGACAAGATATTGCTGGTCAGGGCCTCTGCCTGGAATGTCTGCCTGCTGTCCCCCAAGCCTAGAAACACATGGTCAGTCACATTGGTGCTTTGCATCCTGGAATCCAGCCATGTGGTTTGAGCTCTAAAAAGGCCTGGCAATGCAATAAAATTTCCCCAGCAACATTTGAGAGCAGGCAAACCTAGGGGCTGAGTTTTGCCAGTTGTAAATGACTTTTAATTGCCTTTGATATTTGGAGACATGTAAAAACTAGAGAAAGTAAAGGAAATATATTTTTTAAAGTAAAACCTTATGTAAAAAATACATAACTAACACACCTATAAACACTTGTAAAACAAAATAATTTTTAAAAAAGTAACTTTTCCTTTGCCTATCCTTCCTAATCCTTTGCCCTACAACCTCATTGAAATCAGTGGGGTCTAAAGTCCTACAATAGGTCAGACCTGCTGCACGTTCTGAGAGGCTATTTCCCTTTATCAATTCCATAGGGAGTCCAGCAGCAGAGCGGGCTGACAGATTCCGCTTTCCGACCATGTCAATACGTCCCAGACTTCCCTGCTGGGCAGCGTGTGCCTGGAAGACTAGGCCTTAAACAGCTGAAGACTGTCAGTTCCAATTGGACCTACCAACATTACCAGCAATATCCAGTCCACAATAGGCCATTCACCCCCTGGAGCCTGTCCAATACTCACTTAGATCATTGCTAACCTGTACAGTTTGAATTGCCTGCCTTTCCTCTGTTTCCCTTTGATGCCCTAGTCTAATAAACATTTCAATATCAGTCTTGAAAATTGTCATGTTGCTGTAACCAGAACTTTTTGTGGGAGGAGTTCCAGATTTCTTCTTTCTTTTGTGTGGAAAAAGTACTTCATTAATTCCTTTCTGAATGGCTGAGCACTAATTTTAAGATTGTGCCTTTTTTTTTACCTCCGTGGCCTAATGTCCTCCCTGCCGAGAACTGAATACTGCTTTACATGAAGTCTACAACTGGAGCATCACTTTGTCCATTTCCTCACTTTTGTATTCCATCCATTTAAGATAACAACAGCATTTCGTTTGTTTTTTGATTGCTGCTTGTACCTATAGATAGGTTTTTAGAGATTTGTGCACTTAGACTCACAAATACTTTTGTTCCAAGACAGCTCTTAATCTCTCTCAATTTAAGAGGCTATTGCAATTTGTCTTTCTCAGATCCAAAGTGGACGACCGTGTATTTCTCCACAATGAACTCCATGTACTGTAGTTTGTCCACTTATTTAGATTTTCCCTTGGTAAATGTCTGCTCCATCCTTGCTGTCAGGTAGATATGCCCCTTCAGACCATTCTTGCTGTCAGGTAGATATGCCCCTTCAGACCACTAGAATGTTAAATCTGGTGTAAAAAGTGTAATCTAGATTCATTGTTCTACGCACATGTATCCAGCTGTTATTAAAGTATTGCTTAGGGTGTGCATTTCGCACTGACAAGCCTTTTACTATATGGCTATATACCGAGGACAAATAGACCGAGATTGTGAACAGGTCCTCATCCATTTCTTGCGTCCAAGATGCTATGATTACAGCTAATTACAATGACGAATTAAATTTTAACAAGAGCACTCAATCACATTGTTGTTCATGCTCAAAACAAGTAGAATTAACCAATGAAGGTGCAATTTCAGTAATTACAAACAATTACAAAGTGTTTGGAGGAAGCTTAGTAAATCTGATTAAGACAAAATAAGTATAATAAATCAATTTGTCCTGACTTCATGGGCTGATCAGTTGACTTTTTTCTCTTATCCTGACTTCCAAAACAGAGTGCCTGTTGACAACATTACAAACCAATCTGTTGGGCATGGGGCAGGGCAGCTAACTGGGCTCACAGCAACAAAAGTTAAAGGAAATAGAACTTAAGACAGAAACTGCAGCAACTTTTCTTGATAAAAAGGGGGTAATTGCACCAGAAAAATGCTATGAGTTGTGGATGGCTCATATGGATTATGCGCATGAAACCAATTCTGTGATTTACTATAGCTCAGTCACCAGGCATGATTGGCAAGGGAATTTCCTAATCGGCTCCATTTTGACTGAGAAAAGCATTGTCAATATGTGCTGGGATATCAGGAACATGTCTCTGTTAATTCTTCATCACTTATTAAAATTGTTATGCAAAATATATAAATTGTCATGCAAATATATAGTAGTATAGTCTGTAAGCATTTTTCTGCCATATCATTTGCTTCTTTGTTAAATTCTTTCAGTTGAGACCTGGACTTCTTTCTAGCTTGTGAAAAGTGTAGCTTCCCACCACCATTGCTATAAATTATTAGGTTTGGATTTCATTCTTTCATCTTCATGCCAAATATTTCTTTAATTTTTCTGCAGATTTCCCATAGCAAGAGTTTCTTTTTAGGGACTAGGGCTTACCAGCAATCGGGTGTGAGATATGGAGGTATCATAAATGAGTTTTGGAGTCTGATAATACTGCTGTAGGATGTCAGAATCTAGCAGTATTTCAGTGGGATTTTTAGAACCTGTTTTTTAAAAACAATGGAACATGAACACAACACAACTTGGATTCTGAAATTACTGAGAAAGGGATTTTAGAATGTGGAGCCAGTTTCCTGATTTGTGAAATTAAGAAGATGGAGGGAGCAGCATTGACCAGTTTTAGTCAATCAAACTGGGACATAGCCATTGGTAGTATTGAAAGTGGTAATAGGGTTGTAAGAACCTGGCCTTAATAGAGGGATGCAAGTTCTGGCAACACTTCAGGTGAGAATAGACCAGGAAAATGTCATCAGGCCTTTTTGGACATTGACTAAAAAGCCCATTAGCCATTGTCTACAACCTTCTTTATTTCCAGGAACATGTACTACTCAATTCTTTTCCCTTATCAGCAGTTCCAAATAGCATATACTTCATTAATAAAAACAGAATCTTGGAAATACACGGTAGGTTATCTAGGATTTGTGAAATGAGAAGAAGAATCGTGAAGTCAGAAACAGACTTTATGGCGCAGCATGTGTATGCATGCTGACCATCACCTACACTAAAGAGTTTAATCAGAGCTTCAGTGTTTGCAGTGTTACACTGTTACTTTTATTGTTATTTCAGCAGAGCAACAGCAATCACAGGTGTTGCTGATTCCTCATGAGGCTGATTTTTATCTTGTTGCTGACTTTTTGTAGATAGCATGAGTGAAAATAGAAGCTAAAATAACAACTTACGTTGAGGCATAAGCTTCCTTCGTGTAATTGATCTGAGAAGTTTAGAGGAACAACTGGGATCTAGTTGTGTTATGTCCACAGATTCTCAAAGGTAGCAAGGCATGCAAGTAAAGTAATAAAGACTGTGCATACAGTTATGGGTGTTATTTAGAGGGTACAAAGGCAATTTATGATGATGTTGTCAGAGCCAGCAATTCTTGCTTGTTTTTTAAAAAGAGAGGAAGATGAAGGGAGATTTAATCAAGGTGAATATAATTAATGAGTCAGCCTAGTTTTTCTGCTCATGAGTTGAGGTTTTGACTCAAGTCTAGGCAAAGGTGCTACCCATTGAGTCACAACAAGCTACAAATAGCATGATGGTATGCTGGGGCCTGCAACTGGTGAAATCACAATGGTGGAATGCAAAAGGCTCTTTGGATATCCAGGAGATCGTTGTTTGTTCGTGAGTAAGTGGCTTGTGCAAGGCCAATGGGCTAACTACCCACTGAATGAAGGTCACTGCCATCCGCTGCCCTGTACGCATGCCCAGACTTTGCTGAGGGAATGCTGCATAGTGGCAGCACAAGGAATTTTTCTCAGGGCTGGAGAGCGAGGGAGCGTGTGGGGAGGACTTGAGATGAAGGTGATGAGACGGAGGGACAGATGGTATGGAGCATAGCAAACAGACAGCCAGAGGAAAGAGAGGGGGAGGGGTTCCCGGTGGAGGGAAAGGAGGAGGGAAGCAGGATATGAGAGAGGGAGGACATGTAAGGTTTGGAGGGAGGGCATCTGAAGGACAGGTGGTCAGGGTGCCGGGAGGACACCGAACAAGAAGAGATTTATAGATGGGGAAGATTGATGATAAGAGGGCAGGGAGGGATCAAGGTGAAGCTAGTAGAGAGGCGAGGGTACTTGCTGACAGACATCTGTTCATTTGTGTGTGTGTTGATGTCCTTATGTAAAGGTGTAGTTTCCAGTCATCTAGGACATCCTTGCCATTGGATTAAGAGCCCTCTCTCTCAAGTCCGTGTGGTAGCTGGTATGCCATAGATATCCCATGGTAAAGAAATTATATGCTGGCAATTTCCATTCCACAGCATAAAATCCAGGACCTAGATGGTCAAGATGTTCGTGGACAGCTCCAACAATTTTCCTGAACGTCCCTTCACAATCAAAGCCTGGGATCTTAGATGCGTTGACACTGAATTTGCTACTCTGAGTGAGATATGACAGGCAGGAGAAAGCCAGTTCAAAGAACAAGGTAGTGGATATGGCTTCTTCTTGAAGGGCAAACTCAGAGAGGAAGTATATCTTCATGTGCTAAGCTTTACCATCAATAACAAGCTGGTCTGAAATCTCAGCAACTTTCCCTGTGGGAAAGTTGAACACCTTATGACCTCTGACTCAGAGTAACATGGAATTTGTGTACTCCAATCATCAGCACAGATCTCCCAACCCAGAAGCTACAGATATAGCCAAGAAGGACTCTTATTATATCTTGGAAAAGAAATGTTGGCCCATATCTTCATGGATGTTTTCAATTCCAGGGTCTGAAAGGAAGCAATCCTCTGGCAAGGTATGATTGGCAAGGAAGGAGTAGGGAAACTAATTCCAGTGGAGTCCTCCACCTGACAAAATGGCTGGAGCATGGTCTTGTAATAACCAGCACTCAGTTTCATCAGAAAGACAAGCACAGACCTTGTGGCAATACCTCCAATCCAGCAATGAAATCTGTTAAATTATGTAATTTTCAGAGCAAGCGACCACAAAGACGTCGCAGCAAACACGTCACACTAAGTACCAAGTACTAATGGACAGACCACCACCTCATGAACTCTGTTATCTCCATGACCCTAACCCCAAGACAAGTGTGGCAGAAGGAACAGTGACACAAGAAAATTGATGTTGAAGGTCTCAAGAATCCTGGAAAGAAAAATCTTCTCAGACAGTGCCTCAGACAACCTGATAACCCCCCCAACCGATGAGGACCACAGAGTGTCCACAGAGTCTGGACTGGCTTGGGAGTCCACTGTGAATAGCATGTGTGGAGAGACTCTTGGCTTTTCTACCAGAAAACACCAGGACTGGCTTGATGAGAATGACTAGGAGATCCAAGAGCTGAAAAACGGAAAACTCAAAGATTGGGAATTCCACAACACCTCGGGGAGAAGAAATAGCTCTACCAACAGCTGAAGGCTGAGATCCACACCAAAACCTATCTCCGAAAGAACAGATGGGAAGTGGAAAGAGCACAAGGTCAAATAACTTGCTGATAACTGTGATATGGATTCTGCACCACTGTTATGGTGATCTAAAGCTTAAACACTGCAGGGCCAGCCCTGATGAGAATCAAGAACGGAGGCAAAGGTAACAAGAAAGAGGGCAGTTAATGTCATCAAAAAGAACATCAATAAACTACCCAATCATAATTCAGTTCCTAACATAAAATTATAGAAGGTCTAGATAGTGTGAATAGGAAGTACCTATTCCTTTTGGGGACACAGACTTAAAGTGTCATGGACTCATGCAGCACAGAAGTAAGTCCTTCAGCCACTGAGTCCGCACTAACCATAAAGCACCTATTTACGTTAACCCCATTTTATTCTCTCCACCTTCTCATCAATCCATCCCCCCCCACCCACCCCACCCCCCCGCCCACACACACACACACACACACACACACACACACACACACACACACACACACACACACACACACACACACACACACACACACAAACAAACAGGTTCTACTAGTAGCCTCTGCATTAGGGATAGTTTATAGTGATCAATGATCAATGTGACCAATTAACCTTCCAACCTGCAGGTCTTTATGGTGTGGCAGGAAACCATCAATCACACCCTAAAGAACCCATTCGATCACGTGGAGAATGTGTGAACTCTATGCCAACAGCATCAGAGGTCTGGATTGAGCCTGGGTTGCTGGAGTTGTGAGGCAGCAGCTCTATTGACTGTACCACCATGCCATTTGATTTGTTGAGAAAAATGTTTTTCACACAAAGTGTGTTGGGGATGAGGAAGGGTGTTTCAAAGAGCAGTGAAGGCAGAAATTTTCATCATGTTTATAAAGTACTTTGTGAAAATTTGATGTGCATTTTCCATGATATTGCAGTCAAGAGCTAGAAGGTGGTATTAATCTCAATCACTTTTTTTTGGCTGGTGTAATGATGATGGGCCAAATGGCAGTCTCCTGTGCTGTAAAATCCCATGATTTTCTGTATAATGACAAGCTAAGATTCAGCACTGTTTCCATGCCAATCATCCAGAACTACATTCTGAATCTGTCCACAAATCGGAGAGAATGCAGGTTTGTGAAGAAGTCATTTGTAGTGCCACTTAAGTAGATATTTATTTCCACATTTCCATTTTAAGCCAAGAGAAGGGAGTATGTGCAGAGTTGCGATGTATTGTTAAGTTAGTGACACAATGTAAATGAAAGTAGTAGTTGTCGATATGAGAAAAAGTTAGAATCAAAAAATCTAAAGAATCCCTTGAATTCAGTCCTTCATTGCTAGGCATAGTGTTAAAACTTCTCTTGTGCTGTATTCAACTTCAGCATTAAATGCCCTGATCTTTTCAGAATCTCCTGCTTAAGGTACTACTGCAAGCCCATGATGGATTGGTATCAGTTTTTTTAGATTTCATACTTTCCTGAGAAACTTTAGTCACTTGACTCTTCTGTGATCAATAAGCATCTGCATGAAGCTTATTATCAAAAAGATAAAGCATGATAGATGCTGGAAATCTTACTTAAAAATAACAAATGCTAAACTACTTGGCTGGTCAGGCAGCTTATGTAGAGAGAGAGAAGTTAACATTTCAGAGCAATAACTGGTCATCAGAGCATGATTAAAAGAATGACTTTTATTACAGGCAAACACTTTTTCAGTGCTAATACGCTGCAATCACAAAAATCAATTGGGCTTCCCACTGATGATATTGACCAGCCATGGTGAACTGCACAGGAAGATAGCTCTCTTTATTCTTTGGACAGATCATAACAGAAAAACAGCAATGTTCATGTGTACTCACTTGTCTGAAAGAAAAGCTTTGAGAATTCTTTTGTCAGACTTGACTCCGTTGGATGCATTCTATTTATTCATTTATTATTTTTTATTTTATTTATTGTTGGATCTTACCATCGCTATGAAGGGCAACATCTTTGCCATCCCTAATTGTCCTTGAGAAGGTGCTGGTGACCTGCCTTCTTGAACCAATTGCAATCCTCTGGTGCTTTTGAGGAATCCAGGATTTAGACCCATTGACAATGAAGAGCCAACCATAAGTTAACAAGTCAGGATGCTGTGTGAGTAGGAGGGGAACCTTTAGGTGGTGGTGTTCCCATGTGAACGTTGTCCTTGTCCTTCTTGGTGCAGAGGTCACACGTTTGGCAGATGCTGCCAGAATAACCTAGTCATGTAATTGCAGTGCATTTTGTAGGTGGTGCACACTACAGCCACTGTGTGCTGTTATGGAGGGAATGAATGTTGAGTGGTGGATGGACAATCAATCAAGCTTGCTGCTTTGGCCCAGTGTTGAGCTCCTTGAGAGCTGTTGGATCTATACTCATCCAGGAAATTAGAGAAAGTATTCCATCACGTTCATGACCTGTGCTTTGTAGGTGAAAAGACTTTGGTGTGTCAGGAGGTAAGTCTGGTACATTCTAAGTTTCTGATCAATGATGACCCAAAAAATGTTGATGGTGGGGGACTCGGAGATGATGATGATATTGAATGCCAAGGTAGATGGTTCGGCTTTCTCTTGTTGGAGATGGTTATTGCTTGCCACTTTTGTAGAAAGGATGTTACTTGCCACTCCCCATGCCTGAATGTTGTCAAGGATTTGCTGCAGGCAGACATGGGCTGCTTCATTTGCTGAGAAGTTCCTAATGAAATTGAACATTGTGCAATCATCAGCAAACATCCCTCCTTTGACCTTGTGATGGAAGGAAGGTCATCAATGAAGCATCTGAAGTTGGCTCTTGGACACCATCTGGAGGAACTCCTGCAGTGAAGTCCTGGGGCTAGGATGATTGACCTCCAACTACCACAGCCATTTTCCTTTGTGCAAGTTCTGACTCTGAACAATGCTTTCCCTTTGCCTATTGACAAGTGCTTCTTGATACCAAACTGGGTCAAATGCTGCCTTGGTGTCAAAGACAGACGCTCTGACCTGACCAATAGAATTCAGCTCTTTTATCCATGTTCTGATCAAGACTGTGATGAAATCCAGAAATGAATGGCTCCAGTGAAACCTAAACTTGACATGTGTGAGTAAGTGCCACACTAGCACACTTAACAACATCTTCTATCATTATAATGATGATTGAGAGTGGACTCATTAGATGGTAATTAGCTTGATTGGATTTGTTCTGCCTTTTATGAACAAAATACACCTAGGAAACATTCCATATTGTTGGACAGATGCTGGTGTTACTGTATTGCAATTACCTGGCTAGAAGCGCAACTTGTTCTAGAATGCAGGTCTTTAGTACTAAAGCTGGGATGTAGTGTGGTCCCATAGGCTTTGCTATATGCAGTGCCCTCGGGCTTCTGTGATGGTTGTGAATCACAGGAGGAAGCAGAGATGACTCATCTATTCAGCACATCTAGCTGAACATGCTGGGACATTGTGGAGAATGCAAATGTTTTTTTGAGCTTCCTCCTTAACTGTTTTATTGTCCACCATCATTCACAAGTAATTGTGGTAGGGCTGCAGAGCTTTCATCGGATCCACTAGCTGTGAGATTGTCTTTTTTTAGAGAAGAGAAGGTTATTGGGAGATTTGATACAAGGAGAAAAATAATACACCTTCACAAGGTTTTTGATAGGGTGCCATATAACAGGCTTATCAATAAAATTGAAGCACAAGGGAAATTGATAGCACGGATCTGAAGTTGGCTGAGTAGTTGCTGCCTGCAGATGCAGTGAAGGCAGTTTCCATTGTAGTCTTCAAGAGAGGATTAAATATATGGTGAAGGAAGTTTTGCAAGTCTGTGGAGAGTGGGCCGGATGGGTTGGTGCGAGGGCACATAGAGTGGAACTAATGACTTTCTCTGCTGGTCTGGTAGAGAGCTGGCACAGATATGATGCACTAAATGGGCTCCTTCTATGCTGTAACCATTCTATGATTTTCTGAGCTCTGCTTATTCCATGCTGCTTTTGCTGTTTAGCAAGAACACAGACAGTCCTGTGTTGCAGCTCACTTTAGATAATCCTGGTGCTGCTCTTGGCATACCCTTCTGCATTCCCCATTGAACCAGAATTAATTCCTTGGCATTATAATAATAATAAACTGAAGGATATTTTGGGCCATCAGGTTACAGATTGTGCTTGTGTACATTTCTGGCTGCTGCTGATCGACCATAGCACCTCATGAATGCCCTGTTCTGATGTGCCAGGTCTGTTCTGCGGAATGTAGCGCCACACAAAACAATGAAGGGTGTGAAGATGCGATATTTCTCTCCACGAGGACTATGCAGTGGTCACTTTTACCAATGCTATCATGGACAGGTGAGGACAAGGTCAAGTGGATTTATTTCTTGTGATGGTTCACACTTTTCTTACTGCAGATCCAGTCTGACAGGTATCCAGGTATCAGCCAACCTGTAGAACTACCAAGTCTTGTTGATAGATATTGAAGCCCCTCCCTAGTACATTCTGCGCTCTTACTCTGTCAAGTGCCATACAACTTAGAGGAGAAAAGGAACAGAAGCAAATGGAACTGAATGAGGTTCAGGTGGTGCGTAAACTCCAGTATAGACTAGTTAGGTTGAATAATTTTAACTTCAATATTATTCGATATGACAGAGAGCCTGTGATATACCTTAGAATTCACATTTCTACAAAATAATCTTTGTTAGCTAGTAGAGCCACTACCTCACAGCAGCAGCGATGCAGTTTACTTCTGACCCTGGGTGCTGTCTGTATGCAGTTTGTACACTTTTCCTGTGACCATGTGGTTTTCCTCCAGGTGCTCCCACATCCTGAAGATGTGTGGGTTGGTAGCTTAATTGGCCGCTTTAAGTTAACCCCAGTGTGTAGGTGAGATTAGAATCTGTGAAGTTCATAGGAATGTGGGGAGAGTAAAATAGGATGTGTAGGATTAGTTTAAAATGGGTGCTTGTTGGTGTGGTGAGTTAAAGGGCCTGTCTCTGTGCTGTGCGATTGCATGACTCTCTTCTGTGTCTATTTTTGTTTGTATGAACTATTTCTGATGAAATAATTAAAAACGTGTTGGTACTGAGTTGTCAATCAGCTGTTTTTTTTTTATTTTGCTCTTGCTCAAAACTATAACTCAGTAGTACAGTTTCTTCTTTGACCTATTGGATTTGTGATAAGTTGTAAGGTATCAGAAAAATAACCAGATATTGGAGTATATCAAGCGAGATAATAATGTTTCAGCTGTGGTGTGTACTGTCCATCCATACATGCCAACCAGCTCTGCTTGACATGGACAGCAGGTGTTCAGAATTAGTTAAGTCGATTTTCAATTCCACACTGGGTATAAACTGGAAATCAAAGGAAATAAAAACTGAATAGCGTCTATATAATAGATAATGGCAAAGCACATTTATTACATTTTTACATTTATGGGGAAAATTAATAATACTGATTATCACCTCTCTCCATTGAAGATGCTGCTGCAGGTGATTAGAACTTTGCTACACATGTGACAAAAATCCTGAAAGGGTAAATATTACAATCCAGATAGGGAGAAGGGAGGAGAAGCCATCATAAACCAAGGGGGCTGATATTCAGAAATGGGGTAAAAAAGAATGTGTGCTGATATTGTATGTTTCACTACCTCAGGACATCCCAAAATGCTATAAGAGCCAATAACGGACATTTGAAATATAATTCATGTTATAATGTAATATGATTGCCAATTTGGGCTCTAAGTTTCCATATACAGCAAAATGAGAAAAAAACAGATAATCTGCTATTATTTTGTTGATATTAGATCAGTTCCTGGACACTGAGAAGAACTTTCTGTTGTTGGAGATATATTGTGCCTTACTTTGATGTTTCAGTGAAAAATAGAACATCTGAGAATGCAGCCCTTCTTTAGTACTGTACTGGACTGTCAGCATCATGTTGAAATTGCTGAGGTTAAAACCAAAAGAGAACTGGGAGATTTGGTTTTAGGCTCAATGTTCAACATGTCCAACTGATGCACAACAGCTTGCTGACTAAGTCAAATGGGCATTGAAGTACAAAGCCTAAATAGTCAGAAGGAATGAACCCAAACAAAAAGTACTCCAAGGTATCAGGAATGCAATAAATCCTGGTAGTGGAAAAGAAATCAACTGAAAGAGAGAAAAAGATGATTACTTGTTGGAGGAATTTTCTAAGAGCTGGGGAGGAGCACTTGCTAAATTCAGTATTAGGGCCACAGTTGTGTCTACCTTACATTAATGGTTTGGACTCAGAACTCACTGTGAAGCAGTCAAACTTAGTGATCTAATAAACTAATGTTATTTTGCCCACCTCATCAGATTTTCTTCAGGTCCATACAGAATATACTTTGGCCTTGAATGTAAATTCTAAATGACCTACTCTTGATTTCTTTCTTTCAATGAAGAGAATGATGAAAAGGAAGATAAAACGGTTATTCCTGAGCCATTTTGAAATATCTTTCTTCCTCTCAAACGAATATCTATTAATTAGGATTTATAGATCAAGGAAAATCTGACCGTTTTGTATATTATAAGTTTTTATGAAGATTGTTCTTCCTCTGAAAAATTTGGGGAAAACTGTCAACTATTGGCTTAAAATTAGCTATACCTTTTCACCAAAAGACTAGCCCAACTCACTAGAATCCTGAATATCTTTGCAACCAAATCTTTCCAGATAGCATGTGGAAATTAATACATATTAGTCAATCATCTGCTAATTATTTATCAAGCTTATAAATATTCTATTAACACTTGCCCTTGGGAAACCAAGTGCAAATATAAACCTGATTGAGTGATCCAGTTCAACAGACTAGAAGGGTTTTCAAAAGGACAATCAACTAATAGAATGTAATTAACATTGAAGATGTTCAAAAACCCCTTTGAATTTTATGAAGAGTAAATGTTTAATGCCAATAACATTATCCTTTAATACATGGCATTCAAGAAATTGTGATGTGATTTAATCATTCAAAAATCTACCATCCCAACTCCCTTGGCCCAGGAGCATTTAACAAATCATTTTATTAATAAACAGGTTCTCCACTCTATACACTCCCAGATCTTCATCCTCAGTTGTGCTCTGTATTTCTACTTGACTAACTACATCCTTCCAAGTCTGTATCTCTGAGCCGGTGCTAAATTTGCTACATTGTTGCAGTGAAGTTACTGATGAAGGATTTGAATATAGTGGCAGTTTCCACTTCAGATGTGCTGGAATATTTATTTGACTTCTTGATGGGCAAGATGTGAAACAGAGAAATGGGCTAGAACCAGAATTGTGGGCTATTGATCCAGAGACATGAATTTTGAACCCTGCTGATAAAATCTGTAATTAAAGCTTGTCTCAGTACACAATAACCATAAAACTCATGTATTGCTGTTTAAAAAAAAACTGGTTCACTAATGTCCTATGGGGAAGGAAATTTGCTATCCTTATTTGCTCTGACCTTTGCATGAATTCACATCGACAAATGTAGTTGACTATTAATTGCCTCTTCAGTTTTGGGGCGATTAGGATGAACAATAAAAGTCAGCATTTTCAGTAATCTCCACGTCCTGTGGAAAAAGAAATTAAAGTTTCCAAAATGAAAACTCCCTTAAAAGAAGTAATAGCAGATAGTTAGTATTGCATTCAACAATGCATTGTCTGGATAATAATTTCCCAGCTTTTATTAACCTTCTAGTTTCACCTTGTCTCCCACTTTGCCATCTCCCATAGTCTCTTCTATTTCTGTCCTGCAATTTTCAGTACCTCCTGCCCATCTGAATAGTAATGGTCTGGTTACACACCAGTTTCCTCTTTGGAGAAAAAAGATGAAAGTTTAAAGACATGGAAATTTCACCTTATTAGCATGTTGTTGGGAAGTAGAGGTGTACAGTTCCTTTTGAAAAGGCAGTTGAATCTAAAATTGGCACAGAGGCATGAAAGGAAGGATAATGGCCAGTGGGTTTTACCATGGCACTGATGAGCTGTTTGGTCTCTATGGTGTTGTATCTTTTAAGACTCAGTACTAGGACTCCTGCTTTCTGTGATATTTAATAGTGATTTAACCTTAAATATGGGGGACGTAATTAAAAAGTTTGCAGATGAGATACAAATTGGCCTTTTGGTTCCTAGTGTGGGAGATAGTTGCACACTTCAGAAAGGAATCATTGGACCGGTTCTATATAAGGTAATGCATTTTGGAGAGCACAGAAGGACGCAATTTACCCATGAGATCCATGCTGGCTCTATGCAAGAACAATCGAGATATTCCTGTTCTTCCCCCCGCCCCCCACCACCCCCTGCCCATAGTCCTGCAAATTCTTTCCTGAATCTCTCCAGTGTGCTGTTGAATGCCATGATTGAATCTGTGTTCACTGGTCCCCAAGCAGTGTGATCCAGATTCTAACTTCTGACTGCATAAAAAACATTTTTTCCTCTGTCACTTTTGGTTCTTTTGCCAATCTCATTAAATCTAAATCCCCTGGTTCTCAACCATTCTACCAATGGGAGCAGTTTCTTCCTATCTACTTTGTTTGCATCCTTTAGTTATTTCTACCAGATCCCCTCTCCACTTCTTCTTTTCAGGGGAGAACAACTGCAGCTTCTCATGTTTATCAAGGCAAACAAAGTCCTTTATCCTTCCTTCATCTTGTAAGTCTCTTCTGCATCCTCTCTTCACAGCTTTCGTAAGGAGGACATAGGTTGAGGCTAAGCCTGTGCTTTATAAAGGTTCATCATGACTTCCTTGCTCTTGTACTCTCTTCCTCAATTTATTATGCCCAGGATTTCATACGCTTTGTGAAGTCCTTCCTCAAATTGCTTACCAGTTTCAATATATCCCCAGACCTCTCTCTTCCTGTGTACCTTATTCTTTGTTGAAAGCCTGGAGAAACCAACTTTGTAAGCTGAAGAAGAGGGATGTATTATTTAAGATACATAAGGAAATTTAAAAAGTAAACTTGGAATATTACAGTTCTGGAGTCAGGGTATGACAAAGAAATATTCAAACTGTTGAAAGGACATCAGGAATTTCTTCTTTACACAAAGAGAGAACAGTGGAAGAAATGAGCTTTCAGGAAGAACAGCAGAGATGAGAAGTTTAGAATACTTTAAGAGATAATGGAGTGTTAAAATAGAAGGATCAACAGGATAAGGCTTTCTCTGAATAAATGAGCGAAGATAGCTCAAACTATCTTAAAAAAAGTTTTGAGATTGTTTGCATTCAAAGTAATGGTGAGAGAAAATCTAAACCACATAATTCAAATATAGACATGGCAGAGTGATTGTTTCAATTCTGTGTATGGCTGCCTGCTTGTTTTTTAAAATAAATTGCTGGTATTTAATTTCCAGGAGTACCAATTACTATTCGTCAAATGAGCTGAATTACTCAAATTAGAAAAAGGTTTGGAATCTTCAGGGATTAGGCCTGACCAGGATAGCTCTTACAATTTTGAGAAATACATGAAGAGAATCACCGTAGGTCAAGATCATGTCCAACCTGGCCTGTGTCTCACATTCAGCCCCCACCCCCCCACCCACCCACACACAATCCCCACAGCTGCATTGACCTTTCAGGGCCTGCAGGCCCAATTGAGCCTAAGGCCTCTTTACTGTGCCTGGACAGAAAGGTGGAGCAGTCCATGAGTGGTGTCTAGCCCTCAGGAAGTTGTGGATCCTGAAGTCTTGCCCCTGTATGCCTTGGTGCCCTTTGATAATTCGTACTGTCTATAGAGTCATAGAGTTGTACAGCTCGGAAACAGGCCCTTCAGCCCAACTCGACCATGCTGTCCAAGATGCCTATCTAAAGTACCTCCATTTGCCCGTGTTTGACTCATATCTCTCTAAACCTTTCTTGTCCATGTACCTGTCCAAATGTCTTTTAAATTTTGTTATTGTACCTAATTCAACAACTTCCTCTGGCAGCTCATTACCTATACATAGCACCCTATCTGTGAAAAATTTGCCCCTTGGATTCCTATTAAATCTTTCCCCTCTCACCTCAAACCTATGCCCTCTAGTTCTTGATTCCCCAACCCTGTGAAAAAGACTGTGTGCATTCACCCTACCTGTGCCCCTCGTTATTTTATACCCCTCTATAAGATCACCCCTGAGTCTCCTATTCTCCCAGTCTGACGAACCTCTCTTGAGTCCTGGCAACATCCTTGTAAATCTTTTCTGCACTCTTTCGAACTTAATGGCATCTTTCTTATAGAAGGGTGACCAAAACTCCAAGTGCAGCCTCACCAACGTCTTGTACAACTGCAACATAACATTCCAACTTCTATACTTAATGCCCTTACTGATGAAGGCCAGCATACCAAAAGCCTTCTTCACTATCCTGTCTACCTGTGATCCTACTTTTAGGGAACCATGTAGTTGTACTCCTGGGGGTCCCTCTGTTCTACAACACTCCTGAGGGCCCTACCGTTCACTGTGAAAGTTCTACCCTGGTTTGATTTCCCAAAATGCAACACCTCACACTTTTCTGAATTAAACTCCACTTGCCATTCCTCTACCCACTTACCCAGTCGCAACATCCTGCTGTAGTTCTTGGTAACCTTCTTCACGCTATACAATACCACCTGTTTTAGTGTCAAATATTTTAGCTTCCAGTTACTTTTAAAGTTATTTTTCTCAAATAAAATACATTTTTCAATTTATTTTATTTGAGAAAAGTATCTTTATTTTTAAAACTACGTTTTAAGTTATTAATATTAATAAAACAAGAAAAATATGTGCTTACTTTCACATACCTTTTCCATCCAGTGACCCCATTCAAATCATTGGCGTAATATTGAGGGACCAGATACTAAATGCATCCATCTCCTCTGCTCAGCGAAATTGAGCTCCACCCCTACTGAGTCCTGAACTAGCAATTAGTCCAGTGCATTCCTCTGTGCTGTAATTTGTAGCCACACGTGTTTGGAATCTGCTGACCTGTAAGGAGGATGCTGTTGGTGGTTCTGTTCTGAATTCATTGGCGAAAATTGGTACATTTCGGCCTGTTAATTCAAAAGAGTAACAAGTTTGTAGAGGCAAATTTGCTGTTTACCTTTTGAAGAGATAAACACTAATCACCTATAACATATTAAATTAAATACACAAGTTGTACATATTCGGACATTATCACCATCAGGGAGACAGTAATGCCTGCAGGTCCAACATTCTACCATTAGATGGCGCTTTATAAACATTGGAAGCTGCTGACCCCATCTCAGAATATTTATCTCGCCTTATTCTTCTGCATACAAAACTCATTGATTACCAGTAGCTTCCATCATAAACATAATTATGTTACATTGATGTTATTTATCCACTTATTTAGTGTTGGCAGTTTGACAGTTAAGCAAGGTCTAATGTGATGCTCTGAACTGGAATGGTTTTCTGGTGGCATTATTCCACAGGTTTTCATACTGAACTGAAAAGTAGTTCGGTTCAAAACATACTAAACATATTACAGTCTGTGAAAAAGTGGTGTGTTGGGAATGACCTAAGATGTTAGAGCTGAAAGATCTAGAGTTAGAATTTAAAAAGTCAAAATGCATGTTGACTCTGTCTGGAATTGGGGGGTCATGCAGGAAGATTACTTTTGCTGAACTCAAAATGAAAATGGTAGTGTATGTAAACTGCATACTATAATATGAATTTGATCGCATGGTTTGCATTCCCTTCTCATTAATGCAAATTATTTGACAGTGCCATGATTATTCTGTTTAAAGTGTGTGCTTGTGTGCTGTTAATGCAGTTATTTGTGCATTTAACAAAACAATTTAAGGTGTAGGCAGAGGGCCCTGCATTTATAAACTATTTTTTTCTTGCATGGAAAACAGTTGCAAAGGCTCTGATTTTAGTTTAAGTGACAGGGCATGGAGCTGAGAAGAACAATCTGGTTTCAAGACATTCGGTTATATTGTGTCCTCTCAGTTTATGTTCAAAATAAAGCAAACACATCATTTGCATTTGTTACAGAATCAGTTTCATGAAATAAAGGCCTGGTAGGAAATAAGACTTGGGTAGAAAATTTTCTGTGCTCCAGATATAGAACCAAGTTTTACTAATCAGGCAATTAAAGTGAAGCTCTCAATCTAACTGCCAAATAGTTGGAGTCATAGGTCAGCTGTTCTGATCTGTACCTACAAGCTGTGAAAGCAAAGCATTTGCCAGAATCAATGGAATGGTCACATTCCAGGGAATTCTTAAACCTGCAAACCCGGAAATCATTCAAATTCAATGCATGTTTTGACTTATCTCTTCTCTACCTGAAACAATAACAGAAAATGCTTGAAACATTCAAGAGATTATGCACCATTTGCCTTCAACAAAAGCTGATATCTGATTCATTAGCCCCTTCCATTCTTTCCACACATGCTAATCAACATGTAAAGTGTTTCCAGTATTTCCTAAATCTTGTTTTACATTTCCAATGTTTGTATTTTTTTTTGTTTTTCTTTATTGAGTTGCAAAACAATGAATGCTGTTCCATTGCTCAACTTTTTTGTTAATGTGATTTTTTTCACTGAGGGTTCTTTTCTTCAATCACACAACCACTTCTAATATACTTAAAGATGAGTGTCATAATTTCTTCAGGCATGATCTGTAGCTTATATGACAAGGAAGCTGCAGTAGTTAGTGTTGAATTTTCTTGAGCTGGCTTGAGCAAATGGGTATTTTATTCTTCCACTAAGACATGTACAAAGGCAAGTTTTCTGAACATTCTTTGAAAGGGTAATTAGAAATATGACAATTTAATGATGAAATGCTTTTTAATATTAAAATAAATTTAAAACTTCTCTTGAAGCAGTATAAAACATGTCAATTAAGATTTTTCTGCCTTGACTTTAGATTGCATTATAGACTGCAAGATAAAATAGTCATCAATATGAAATATTTAAAATAATTTAACATTGTTTTTGCTAAAATATCTCATGAACTCTCTGCATTCATGATGAAACTCGCCTATTTCCCATGGAAGAAGTGAGTGAGATAGCAGATTACTCATTGACTCAGAGACCTGACTTTGAATCCAAGTCAGACTGATGGAATCAACATCTCCTCTATCTTCTGGCTGTTGAGCTTTTCCCTGACCCTGGATGACTAAGACTAATTACAGTGCACCATCATTGGCACAGCTGAGACCAGCTAACCCGGTCCTCCCTGATCAGCACAGCTCAAGAACTCATCTTCCATGTAAGCTTTTATTGTACAGCAATAATTTCCATAAAATAAAATTAAAGCACTTTGATAAGAAAATTGCTGCACAGTATTTTGAAATATGTACTCTGTATTCTGAAAGATAAATGAAATAAAAAGGACATGGATAGACAATGATCTTATGTAATCTAATCTGTATTTGGTATAGTGTCTATATTATAGTGTTCTGTGTACTTCTTGTGGTATAGTTCTTGTGGTTTTGAAAGATAAGAGAGAGGTTTCATTATCCATTATGCTGATTTACTTTAAGACTAGAAAGACCTTGTTTCTTGTACGGTTTTGAGATCTGTACTTTGATCTTTTCACGCGACTTGGTTCGCTGCCACTTGCACCGTTGATTTCTGTAGTGACATTATTGATTGATGCTTTTTGTTGAAGAGTTGCTGACCTACGAACTGGTACATGGGAACACAGCTCTGCCAGGATGATGCACAAAATTTCAAAGTCAACAAGGCAGTCTCAAAGCACGCATTATGGATTTTCATCGCTATTAATTCTCATGGCAAGTTGGTTTTCTGTTAGTTGTTTACTGATAAATGTGCTCAAATAACAGCAAGATTAAAACTTTATTACAATTGTCTGCAGCAGAACGAAGTTACTTGTTATTTGTGATTGTAACTTGTAGCATGGATTTCTGGATCATTTAGAAAGAAGAAATCAGAGCATTTTGGTTGGGGAAGTTTATGTTTTCTTTTGGATTCAGAGCTGTTCATTCTAGAGATTCAATTGTTCGAAGTATGTATTATCAAAAAATACTACTGATTATGAGTTGCATAAAAGTTACTATTACTCTATATCAATTTCAATTCACATTTGTACTAATGTAGAAAAAAAATTGTCTGGAAATACTAGTGCACCCAAATGGGCATTCCACCTGATGCTGAATGGGCTTTATGTATCTTAAGGAACAACAATTTGCCACCGGGGACCAAAGCCAGATTCAAAGGATCAAGAGGGTGGGAAGGCTGTAGGCCAAGACTGAGTCTTAGGTTGGGGTAAGAGGATGGTCAAGATCAACCAGACTGATCAGGCCTGTGTTCAGCATTTGGAGGGAACCTGAAGGAAATGTGGCCTTGAGTCAAAATTGCCAATCAGATGTGGACAAGCATGGGGTGGGGTTAGTGGCCATGGGGATCAGGAGGTTTGATGAGGTCAGGGAGGGGGGAATCTAGGAGGATTGGAGTGTTGGGAATGTCAGGAACAAGAGTGGGGGGGACTAGAGCTCAGTGTGTGTATGTGTTGAATTTGGCGACAAAAGTCATAAGGAAACTGCTTTACAGGATCCCCATCTAGTGCTGCGCTATTGAAGGCTGATTGTCCCAGGAGTGTCCAATAATGGTTATTTCTGGGTCAAGTTAATCTTAGTCCCCCCATAAGGCTTCAAATGAGGTATTGCAGGGGAAATAAGGTCAGAGTATGCATGAATGGTGCAGAAATCTCATTGGGATGCAAAGATGAATAACCCTCTGAAATGTCTGTTCAACTGTCTAGTGTTATGCAAAACTATTATCATGTTTCACTCCAGGTAAAATTGATTTTCAATTGCAAAAGGCTGAAAAAAGTAATGCTTTTTACAACTTAAATTTCTAGGCACAATTTCTCAACTAACAAAAATGATGTTGCTGTGAACCATTTAGGCAATGTCAGCTACAAGGCTAGAGAATGAAAGCTAATGTATTTTTGGAGGAATGAACTGCACAAATTATATTATTTAAAGTTTAAGTGGCTCCATTTCATAGCTGGCATGGAGTCCGAATGTACCAATATGGTGAGATTGGGTCTGTTATCCTTACTGTGTGTGTGCGTGTGCGTGTGTGTGCACATGCACATGCGCGCACATGCACAAACATGCTCCATTGAGCCACATTTTGAATAGGGTCTAAGTACAGTTACCTTGAGAATTTATCCTTGTCTGCCTCCACATTATCATCTACATGTTGCCCTTTGGTGAAATCTGCAGACATTGAGAAATTTTTATATGTACATCCAACTGTCATGATCACTCCACTGTCACTATTCAGCATGCAATCTTGGTTTAATTGTCATTTCCTCCAGCTAAACTTTGACTGAAATCATTATCTTCAGCTCCTGCCACATACTTTGTACCTGTTAAATAAATTCCATCCCCCCCCCCCCCACCCCCGTCACTAGCTAGCCACTCTTGGGCTGAACAAAATTATTCAAACAATATCTTGTTTGACCTTCAAGATGAGGTTATAAAATTCATATCGTCTCCACCACAAAAGGCTCTTCTCACCTCTGTAACGTTGCACCCTTCCTTACCCCTTCCTCAGCCCGTGTTGCTGAAATTAATGTACAGTCTGTGAACATTTATCACATACCCTCTGACCTTTCCTTTGCCATACTTGTACCATTGCTCTCCTGATTATTTGGTAAAGATGGCTACCATACCACAATTCTTTATGTTCCTGACACCTACATATTCATTGTGTTGTTTCAGCAGAGTCCCCATTAGTAGCCTATTGTGAGTATGGCTGGAGTGAACAAGGAGTGTTCCTATGATTTGTTTTTTTGCTTGGTTGGTTAGAGGTTCTTGAGAGACTCCAGAACAATCCAAGAGAAATAGTAATTCAATCTTTCTATTTTTTCCAGATTTAATAATGCTAGTACTCCTTTAGCCCTCCTTTAAACTTCAGTAAATGGTGGAAACAATCAGTATTTCGGGGCAGCAGCTGTGGAAAGTAAAACTATTGCCCGACCTGCTGAGTCTTTCCAGCAATATTTTTTTTATTTCAGATTTCCAGCATCAGCAGTTTTTAAATTTTCATTTCCTTGAACTTCAACTGATATAGAATGATCTTTTCAACATCCCTCTGTACTCTGCATAATTTTTCTTTTCTTTGGAATCTAATGGGCTATATTAAAGGATGGCCAATCAGTGAGTGCCAAAACCAAAAGATTGTTCCTTGATACAAAATGAAACACTCACTTAATCAGAGCATACTCATGCAAAAAAGCAAGTGTAGGAATTTGTGTTATTGTAATTCCTTTGCAGACAAAGGTTTAGTCTGGATATTTCTGACCTTAAGGCCACTTTTCACCACTTAACAACCTCTTCATTTCATCCCTTCATAAGCTATTTTGTCCTTGTCTTTAAGTTATTCCTTCAACTTCCATCTCCATAACCTGTTGATGTTCCCCAGCCAAATGGTCCAGTGTGAACAGGTACTAATCTTCTTCTTATTCTCAAATCAACCGTGAAACTTTTGGATTTCCCACTCTCAGCATTACCACCAGCCAAAGACCTAAATGATCTCAAAGATTTTTAATCTCATTCTTGAGGAATCCTTTCATTGCTACTGGTGGTAAAGTTTCAAGCTAAGTGCAGCAGAATTCTCTCATTAGCAGATTGAGGTTTCATATTTAAGTGCCATCCAAATGTTGGGCAATGTTCCAGTAGGGTAGTTACATGTAAGAGCTCAAGTAAAAAAGGGCACGCAGTGTGAGTTGGTAATAAAGTGAACTGGGAATAAAGTATGCACTCTTAACAGGAATGTGGTGAGAATGGGAATTAGATGTGGGAGCTGGAGGAGGTGGAAAATATGAAAAGGTTAGTGGAGACACAAAAGACTGCAGATGCTGGGATCTGGAGCATGAAACAAACTGCTGGGGGAACTCAGTGGGTCAGGCAGCATCTGTTGAGGCAAGAGGATAGTCAACGTTTCGGGTTGAGATCCTGCATCAAGACTGAGGGTGTAAAGGGGAGATAGCCAGTATATAGAGGGAAGGGGAGGGCTGAGGCAGGAGCTGGCAAGTGATAGGTAGATCCAGGGGAGAAGGAGTGGATAGATGGGTCAGGTGGGGGAAGGTGGGGTTGAGATAGCAACCGAGGCTGGAAGATGATTGGTGGAGACAACGAAAGGCTGCAGATTATGGAATCTGATAGGAAAAGAAGGTGTGAGTGGAACCAGAGAAGGGAGGGGAGCTGGGGAAAAGGGGAACATGGAGGAGGGAGGGGATTGGGCACCAAGTGGGTGGAGGGTGTGAATAAAAGGCAGACCAGGTGGGGGAAGGGGAAAAACTGGGAAACCGAAACCAGTGGGGTTGGGGGTTAGAAAGAAGTGGGTGCCCAAGAGGATCTGGGTGGATGAGGAGGAAAGAGAAAGGAACAGAGGGGAATGCACAAAAAGTGTTGGAGGAACTCAGCAGGTCAGGCAGCATCCATGGAGGGGAAAAAAACAGTCGACGTTTCAGGCCAAGCCCCTTCATGATGAAGGGTCTCAGCCCGAAACGTCAATTGTTTTTTTTCCCTCCAGGGATGCTGCCTGACCTGCTGAGTTCCTCCAGCACTTTTTATGTATTGTTCCAGATTCCAGCATATGCAGAAGTTTTTGTGTCTCAGGAACAGAGGGGGAGCAGGTTACTTGAAACTGGAGAATTCAATGCTCATGCTATTGGGTTGTAGACTGCCCAGGCGGAATATGAGGTGCTGTTGCCCTAGTTTACATGTTGCATTATTTCCTCTTCCTTTGACATTGTGATCAATGAAGGAGGCAGTAAAACTGAAAATTTCAAATTTAATAAAAATGAGATAAAGAAATAAACCTAAGCAGCACTTTTAAGTCAGAAAAGATTAACAAGTAAATAAATAAAAACTGACATTGATTTTTTTAAAAAAAAGATGCACAGTGATTAAAAAGTACCATAAAGGGAGAAAATGAAATGTATCTGATAATCAAAATTCAGCATTAAAAGTGAATCCATATTGATATACAGTATTTGACAGTTCTGTACATGAAGGCATGCTGCACAGAATCAAAGCACATGCATTTGTTAGAAGCATAAACGCAGCTTAAAGGGTGGCCAATTCAAGGACCTGCCTTCGAGGTAGGCACAATTGAGAACTAAATATTCCAGCCTAAAGTATCTTTGGAAAAAAAATGGATATTTGGAAAAGAGAGATTGGTAATACTAATGAAAGACAAAATTACAATGTTGGAGTGAAAGGGAAACAGTTAAGTATGAATAAGCACTGGAAAGAATATGTCCAGAAATTAGTAACAGTAAAGGTTGCAGGTTGCTATGGACCTCCAGAGAGTGGTGATATGTTGGGAAAATGTATTTTATAATTTGCTGCTGTATATTTGGAAAAAGGCACACAGTTTTTTTTGTTAATGATGGGCTGCAATGTAAACTTGGTTAATGGAGGTCCCATTGCTTTCTACTGAATGAGATAGAATGTTCTGTTATGTCTTTGGCACTACATACGTGGAGGCAAGTAGGGAGTTTTCTTCAGTGCCTTTGAAGAGTACTCTCGATACAACTCTAATGTGCCTTACTGATGGTGGATCAGCTCCACAATGGAAGTAGTTGAGTCTCACTGCAATCATGCTCTTGCAGCCATTTGAATACAGTACCAGTCCAGGTGATTAGGGGAATCCCCATGCTACTGTTGTTGGGGATTGGACAAAAGTGAATGCCATTGAATGTCAAAAAGAAATGGTGAGAATTTCACTTGATGCACAAGACCATTGCCAGGCACTAAAGTAGGAAGCTGGTAGTAAAAAGTTCCAAGCCTCGGCTGCATACTAGCATGGAAGATCTCTCTGTATGTCCTGTGAGTTGGTGGAGAGGAATCCTTGTGCGAACCTCAGGACTCGATGGTGCAACATAAAACATTTAGAGAGAGCCATTCATCATTGCCACCTGCCTTCTCCTTTTCCTCTTCTGCTTTCTTCTTTTCCTGTTGCTGTGTACTGAGCAAAGAATGTGCCTTCATGGTTGCCAGATTATGTATGATGCAGCAGATAATGACAGTCATGCAAAATGCTGTCTGGAGAATGTAGAGGATCTCCTGCAAGTTGTCTAGGCATCAGTATCACATAAAGAGGACCCTGATGCCAATCTCCTCCAAGTGCTCATGGTTCTTTGTTGTGTCAGGATGAATGGGTCAAGCAAGCTTCCTGGGTCCATGGTATTGATTTATAATGATTTTTCTTGGGGATCTCAAAAGGTTTGGATGCCCAAGGAGTGGTAGCCTTCCATTTAGTAATGACCTCTGCATATGAATCTCAAACCTCCATATGTGCAATTTATAACTCCTTGGACTTTCAGGAAGCCAACGGTCTATTTGCCTGTGACACCAGTTGCTTGCAACTCAGGAAGATTAATCCCCCTCTCTTTAACAACCCAGATGTAGTGGAGTACAGCAAATTGGTAGATATGGCATATATCAGTTAAGGCTACCTATGACGATTCAGAAGTTTAGGATGACAGAGACTTTCATTGACAGCAGTCCAGGAAGGTGTACATGGATGAAGCTCTACTTACAGGTGTTGGCAGATCTTTGTTACCAGGTGCATTGTTCCCAAAAGACTCCTGGTGAATGGGCTCTCTTACCTAAAGCTCTTTTTTCCTTCTGGCCTTGGCTGCTACAGAGGCTCTGCCTTCTGTTGCAGGTCCTATGAATTTCAACAGGATTTGACCAAGATTTCAATTAACAGAAGACAACCATCACCTCAGTATTTATCTGAAGTTGCTCCAAAACTCCACTTGCAATCTTTAACAACATGAATTTGATTCTGATTAGATTTCCTGTGTGTGGCCTACATTGTGTTAATTGTATTTATGATAATCAGTTACATAGAGGAGGTGTCAATTGTGCAACGCCTGAACAGGGGAATACATGAGGACTCCAGCCCACCCTCAAAAATCATTTAGTCTGTTATAGGTACAGGCTTACACCTATGTCTGCATTATATGCCTCTAGCTTAACGCCTCCATCAAAAGTGGTCAAATGTAAATTCCGGAACATATTCCTGGCTCTGAGTGCTTTATAAACTGTATGATCTGAATATACATTATACACAGTAGACTTTCAATTGGCTATTATGATCCATTTTGTGCAATGATTAAATCCAAAAGTGCTTAAAAAAACATAATGAGATTACATTTCTGGGCCAAAATCAAACTAAAAACACAAATACAAGAAAAAGTGAAAATCCCACAGACAGAAAGCTATAAAAAGCAACAAGCAATCCAAAGAAAGTAAAAGAAAAATGAACAAAAATTTTGAAAGATGGAAGAGAAATTCAAAGGGCCTTGTACAAATATTAAAGATATGGTGGTGAGATAATAAAAGATACTTTTTCCTTCTTCACCTTCTTTGGCTGTCCCTGGGGATCCAGGATGACATATTTCTACTCTAGATCTTTGGTTTTGAGGTGGCTGATGAGGCCAGTGTGGGACATGCAGATGCTGCTCTGGATCAGGTAGGATGTGCTTGATAGCATGGGCAGATGGGTAGTTTGAGAAATGGTGTGCTCCTTTCATCATTTACGTTGGACTCTGCATGCTCCCAAGGTTCTCAGTGCCATCCCGAATGCTCCTTCTTCATTTTCAGCAGACATGGGCCAGAGATTGCCACAAGTTGGCGAGGATATTACACCTTTTTAAAGAGGTTTTGGGAACATCATTGAATCATTCCTCAGTCCACCAGGTAATCTCTTGCTGTAATAGAACATAGAACATACAGCACGGTACAGGCCTTTCGGCCCACGATGTTGTGCCGACATTTTATCCTGCTCTAAGATCTATCTAACCATTCCCTCCCACATAGCCCTCCATTTTTCTATCATTCATGTGGCTGGCTAAGAATCTCTTAAATGTCCCTAATGTATCCTCCTCCACCACCTCTACTGCAAGTGCGTTCCACGCAACCACCACTTTCTATATAAAAAACTTACCTCTGACATCCCCCCTGTACCTTCCTCCAACCGCCTTAACATTATGCCCCCTCGTGTTAGCCATTTTTGCCCTGGAAAAAAGTCTCTGACTGTCCACTCGATCTATGCCTCTTACCACCTTGTACACCTCTATCAAGTCACCTCTCATCCTCCCTCTCTCCAAAGAGAAAAGCCCTAGTTCACTCAAGCTATCCTCATAAAACATGCTCTCTAATCCAGGCAACATCCTGGTAAATCTCCTCTGCACCCTCTCTAAAGCTTCCACATCCTTCCTATAAAGAGGCGACCAGAACTGAACACAATACTTCAAGTGTGGTCTTACCGATTCAATTTTCCAAAGTGTATCACTTCACACTTTTCTGGGTTGAACTCCATCTGCCACTTCTCAGCCCAGCTCTGCATCCTATCAATGTCCTTTTGTAATCTACAGCAACCTTTTACACTATTCACAACACCACCAGCCTTCATGTTATCTGCAAACTTACTAACCCACCCTTCCACATCCTCATCCAGGTCACTTATAAAAATCACAAAGAGCAGGGGTCCCAGAACAGATCCCTGCAGAACATCACTGGTCACCGACCTCCATCCACAACTACTCTCTGTCTTTTAGCTTGGAATAGGCTGATGTCAGTCATTTAAACCATGTAACCTTCCTATTGGAATTGAGTGAGTGTAATTAGGACTTCAGTGCTGAGGTTACTGGCCCAGGAGAAGCCATTGATGTTGATTAGCTCATGGATTTGGAGAATTTTAAGGAGAATTTTGTAGCATCACTCCAGTGCTTTGAAGTGCCTACAGCAGGTAGTCCAGAAGTATGCAGGAGGGCTGCTGTCTGGTGGACCATTACCTTGCTATTGTGTTTGAGGTCTTGTTCTTCATATTCTCTTTTCCTCATATGGCTAAAGGCTGCAATGCTGGCACTGAGAGCAAATGTGAACTTTATTGTGAATGCCCACTTTGAGAGGTGACTCCCAAGATCAAGGAAATAATTGAAATTTTACAGGGTCTCGTCGTGGATCCTTATTGTTGGAGGTCAATGTTATACAGCAGGGGCAGGTTGTGTGAAGATCTTTGTTTTGCAGATATTAAGTGTAAGGTTCATTCTTTCAATGCTTCAGTAAACAAGTCAATGATGACATAAGAGCATGGCTCAAAAGTGTAGAAGTGTTGTCTGGGTACTGCAGCTCAATGACTGAATAGAGGTGTTTTTGTTTCACTTCTCCTACAGACTAACTTCCTGTGTACAGGTACAACATTGCATTGAAAAAGATGAAAAAGAGTGTTAGAGTGATGATGCAGCCTTGCTTGACACCAGATTGCACTATGATTGGATTGGTTGTGGACTCATTGGTTAAGATCATGGCTTGCATCCCATCAAGAAACACACACAAGGTGGAGGTGAAATTCAGTGGGCAGCCAAATTTGAAGAGGATGCTCCACACTCTCTCTTGATTGAGGGAGTCAAAGGATTTTATAAGATCAAAAAGGACATGTATAGTGGTTAATGCTGCTCCCTAAATTTCTCTTGGAGTTAATACACAGTGAAAATCACATCCATTGTATCTTTTAAATGGACAGAATCCACACTGTGGTTCAGAGTGCAGCTCTTTGGTCATTGGGAGGAGATGGTTGAGGAGGACCCTGGTAATGACTTTCCCTGTGGCAGTGACCAGGGAGATCTCTGCAGTTACTGTAATTGGATTGGACTCCATTCTTGAAGATGGCTATCTCTAAGGTGTCTCTGAAGTCTTCTGGCATGTACCCCTCTTCTCAAATGTGGGAGATGAGATTGTGAATTTGTAACTGAAGTCCCTGTCAGTTAAGTTTTAGAACTTCGGCAGGGATACCATGTGTTCCCAGGGCCATGATGCTTTTCAGTTGGCACATGACCTTAATGACAGCTTGTCAGTCACGGCTGGCCACTAATCTAGACCAGATCATTTATTGTGGAATAGAATTAAAGACCATCAATTCAAGGACAGAGTAATGGTTGAGGAGTTCTTTAAAGTATTCCTTCTGGTAGGTGCTCTGCCCTTGAAGAGTTCACCTCTATTCTCAGTTCTTAATGGGTGGAGTGCCTCAGTGTTTAGTCTGCACATGGTTATCAGTGAATTGTTGGACTTCCTGCACTCTTCCATTCACTACCTGTTCTTTAAATCACAAGTCTTTTTTTTGGATTTTGGCCTTCAGAGTGTTTGGACATTTGTTTGCCTAGATGAGGTTACAGTGATAGGTTGGGCCAATGCCTCAAAAGGATTTTAAAAACAAGAAGACTGGTGTGAGCGAGGATCTGCAGAGAGCAGATAGATCAATCTCCAGGACCTCACGTATTTTATCCCAGGATTTTAAAAGGTGGAGAAGTTAAAAGTATGATTGTCATAATTTTCCATCCACGGTGAAGAGTTAGGAGGTGATGTCGGGATGGGTTGCTGATTTAGTAAGCTTTTAGGGAGTGGTGGTCTCAAATCTAATTTGACTAATCTTGTTTAATTATTTTGAGGATAGTGAATAGGGAAGTTTCTATGGATGCTATTAGTTTTGGAAGAAGTTCTGGAAGGAATTAGCTTTGGAAGAAGTTCTGCACCGGTAATTATTAGCAAAAATGAGAGATTGTGCAATTGGAAGTAATCATGTGTTGGCTCATTATTAGTTGGGACAAGGGAAGTAGAGTACAGGCAAAAGTAATATATTCTGATTGGCAAAGAAATGATAACCAACACATAACCTGGATTGGCCCCTTGTATTCATACTTGAATGAGGAATATTTTGTTCTGCAGATGGGCCTAAGTTAGAAGGTACTTTAGTAAGTGGACAAATCTGTTCTTGATGTGAGGTCAGTGTAGGTGTGAGGTCATCCATTTTAGTTCCACAAAAGACAAATTAGAGGTTCTTCCTTAATTGTGAAAGTTTAGGAGTTATAAAAGAGCGCAGGAGTGTTGAGGTTAACAAACATGTAAACCTGTTAAACAAGAAGAAAAAGGAAATCACAATGGCTAATTGAATGTTAGCCTTCATCACAAAGGAGCTGTATTAGAAAACAGAAGAAGTTATACGCTATTTGTGCAGAGCCCCATCAGATATGCTGTGTACAATTTTATACTTCATACTTCAAAGAATATATTGGAGGGAGGTCAATCAACAGCTGAAGCAGTTAAATTCTGAAGAGATGTTCCATAATCTTGGTATTCCCTTTATAGAAGATTTAGAGATTATCTTAATGAAATATTCACAATACAAGAGGATTTGGTGGAGTAGGAACTATTTCCTCTTGTGGATGATCCAGAATAAAAGGCCACAGTCGAAACATTAGAACTAAGCCTCTCAGGAATGAAACTTGAAAACATGTTTTCACACAAAACGTTAGGGGAAAACTGGAAATTTCAAAATTTGAAATTTACCTTTTATATAGTACAGGTTGTAAGGTCAAAGATAGATGAATGGAATTGAGGTATAAATGAACCATGATCTAATTAAATAGCCCAAGGACAGAATGGTCTCTACCTGTCCTTATGCTATGTTGCAAAACAATATTCTATATGTTGAATGCTGTTAAGGAAGTCTCAGTAAATACTTTTTGTTGATGTTGGGTCATAGGTTGGCATCTTGCCAGCAGTAAATTGACCCATTGAGAAATTGCACTGAAGGTGAATGGTTTCAACTCCCATTGAAAAAATTAACATCATCCATTCACTAAAATAGGTAAGAAAGAGACATATGGTTTTTTTCTGCTAAATGTAACTCAAGAACAGGTTGTGGAATAATAGGTTTTGTGTCTTTTTGTCATAATTAGGAAACATCTCTAAGATGTCGTTATTTTCTTGCAGGTGGAGATTGAGAAATTAGACTACCACCATTACCTGCCTCTGTTTTTTGATGGCCTCTGTGATACCATGCACCCATATGACTTCTTTGCACGCCAGGGGATACATGACATGCTGGAACATGGTGGCATGAAGATTCTTCCTGTTATTCCTCAGCTTATCATCCCAATAAAAAGTAAGGATCTAAATTTAGTATTTCATATTCCCCTTATTAAAGTCACAGCGCTTTTCTCTTGGGAATCTGAGTGTTTGGCACAATTAAGAAAAAGTTTACAAGTGAGGGTCTATCAATACTGCCATGGAAGAGATTCAAATGAGTTTCCTTTCAGTAATATATTTCATGTAACAGGAAGTGAAGACTATCCTGAGCCCACAAAGAAACTCCCTGTCCCATGTCCCTCAACACATGAAACAATTTTCGTGCCATTTTCATCCTAAGTGGTGAGCTGCCTCTGGCCTGCCTGATATCCCACTGCTAGGGATCCCTCTACAGCCACTTAACATACATTTCAAATGGGATATTATTGAAGCCCTAGAGTTTAAAAAACCATAAACAATCTAATGAAACTAGGTTCTTTCTGCTTGTGTCTGAACATACCTACGTTACTTAGATCGGAAGAAGTGCCAGATAACAGGACCTTTTCTGCTGGAGCAAAGAAGGCAAAGATAAATAGATATTTGCATGATTTCTACTGAAAAACGGGAACTAATCATCCAGCTTTTTAGCCCTTAAAATGAATTAGTTTTTTTTTAATCATCTGTCTTAGTATCAAACAATGTGGCTCAATGTCAAACTGAGATAATGCACATGGATTATTCTACCATGTTAAAATTGTAATATAAATGCAAGCTGTTGATCTAGCTCACATAATGGAAGGTAGACATGTTCACATTGGGGAAGAGAAATCACCATGAAGACTTAAACAAACCAAAATCAATCTCACTACCCACACTCTACCCCACTCTACTATTAATGTGTTGTGAATCATTTGTAACAACAATAAAATCAATTAATACAAAAACTGAAAATTATAACATTGTGGTCTGAAATTTAACATACCACTGTCTTTCCTGTTTCACTACCTTATCGGTAGGTTTTGAGGTACTAGCAGGATGTTGCAACATTGCATGGCAACAATGTAGCTGCTGGAAAGCTGCTCCCTTTCCCTTTGAGTCGAGACAGATATCTGATGACTCACAAGTGGCTCTTGCCCTAAATTGGTTGGCTTCAAACTGCTGCCAAGGGAGTAATTGATGGAGTAATAGGTGATGAATGGGTGAACGTTCTGCCTGAGAAGCTGTGGTGGGATTGACTTGGAGCCCACATGAAGGGGACATCAGTGTTCTGAACTGGTACCAGAGTACCTCTTGGGACCGGATAGACAACCTTGTAATGATCTGTGGCCCTCAGTCTATTCCTCCAATATTTCAACCTCCAGATCTGGAGCTGATCCAGCTGAGAGACCCTGAGTTCTCTTCACTTTCTTTCATAATCAGTTCAATGTGCAATTTGAGTAGAACTCTGCTCACAATGAAGAAGGTAGTGCCCTGAAGAAGGAAGTGGTCACATTACTGCCCTGAAGAAGAGAGTCAAGTTTCTGCATGTCACAACTCTCCTCCTGTTGGAGAGCAATCTGCTAATGTGCAATATCTCTGTAGTCATGTTCTCATTTACCTGTTCATGTGCAGTACCTTTTTCTCCTGGAGAACTGTTGAATTGCTCATGACTAGTGTAGTGTCCATAGGTTCTTTAATCTTACTGTTTACCAAGGCAACTAGCAAAAGTCGAGCTACCAAAATAATCATTTATTGAAGCCAGTCAACTTTCAACTAATAGTAGTGGCTGCTTTAACTTGTCATCAAATGTCATTCCACATTGTTCACTTAGTTCTTAAAGGTACATTTGCATTAATGTATACTTCAGGTAGCATCCATGTGTCCATTGACAACAACAATCTGTTCACGAGTGGCATCTCTCTGCTAAATGAGGACATCAAGCTATTCCATGGAGCCATATCACTGTTCCTCTTGAGGAACAAACCTCCAGCTAGATCACTGTGAGACTGCATAGAAGCTGCAAGATTTTGCATGGCTTCTGTTTGTAACTTCACAGATTTCACCTGAACCAACTGTCACTAATCCCCATCAAAGAAGCATGCACGACATTGAGAGTGTAGGAGATGTTCTCTTGACTCCACGCAACCTACTGTTCGAACTTGGACATGGACTGCTCCATGCTCTTTGACACCACCTATTTGCTAACCATCTTGCTGTGTAACCACATCGGCATTGCTTCAGCAACATCCCAATCATGGATCTCTCCTGAGGCTGGTTGGATGCATGGATTCCACCCCAAAACCCTGAGTGTAGTAATCTCCTGCACTAGGTCTCCCATACCCAGGGCCAGATTGAAACCTATTCCTCCCTCTAACTCATTCTCACTTGTCCATTGTCCCTCTAACCCCTAATCTATTCATCCTTTGCAGTGCTCGTCGCTGAGGTGGGGTGTCAGGCACAATGGGGTGAGAGTGGCACAGTGGAGCAGATGGTAGAGACCCATGTTCAATCCTGACCTGGGGTGTTGTTCTGGAGGGAAATTATCATAGATTAGTCATGTTTTTTCTTTAATAGATAATAAGGCAATTCCCCTAAAACTGTGACAAATTATAGTGTTGTAGGAATAGGCAGCACAGAAAGGGGCATCCGGCCCCTTATTTCCATACCAGCCAAAAATGGAGCTTTTTAATTTCCCAACTCTTAGTCTGCAGCTTGCACATTACTTCTCTTCAACTGCCTATCTAGGTACATTTTAACTGAAACGTTTCTGCCTCCAATACCCTTTCGGTCAGTGAGTTCCTGATTCACTTGAAACATTTGCAAGGTTACCAGACACCTATAACATAAATATTGATATTGAATATATTGATTGCACACACCAGAATGATACTACTGCTTAACACCCGCATTTTGAAACAATAAATTATGAGGACAGCTTGCTTAAATTAGGGTTTTGAAGCTTGTGAGGGATGATTTCATCAAAGTGGTAACAAAATGATAGGGTAGATAGAGAGAACCTCTTTCAGTTGATGGCAGAATCCAGGGCAAAAGAGAATAACCTTCAAATTAGAAATGGAAACAGGAAGCACTTTTTCACATAAAGGCTGGCAGAAGTCTGGAACTTCCTTACAAAAGGTATAGATCCTTGGTCAGTTGAAATTTTCCAGATCAAGAATGCTAGATTTTTGGATAAGAATATTTGTTTATGCTTTTTTTATTTCATGTAACTAATTGACCATTACATCGCTAGTAATTCAGTATTCTATTTTGTTTGCATAGTTCAATCTCGTGACCTAAAATGAAACTTCCCTGAAAAAAGTTACAGTCAAGGTAGCTTTTCTTGTCACTTATTTCATATATTTTTTACATTAAATGAAACAATAACATTTCATAAATTTTCAATCAAAATTTTCACATACTGTATATCCAAGTTTTTGGAAAAAAAATAATTTAGGCTTATAAAATATCTTTTGTATTTGTGAGACATGATGATAAATGTCTTTGTGAAGAAATGTAACATCTTTTCTCATTTTCAGGCAACATTATTGTATCAAACGCTCTCAGATAAGGTACAAATTGAGCCAAATGCAGAACCTCTACTTTGCCCCAACATAGTGCTTTTACTCTTGGCAATTTTCTTCCTTGTACTTTGAAAGTGCTGACATTTGCTAATATATAATTCCATGGTTGCCGTCCTCAAGGAAATTTTGCACCTATCTGAGAGAAGCTTTGATGTTTGCAGACCGATTTCATCATCACTGGAAAACAGTGACTACACCTGCTAAGATCCCAATTTAAACAGACGTTATAGAACCCCAATTTTATTAACTTCGTGAGGCTCCTGTCTGTTTTAGGTCAGCTCCTCATCTATAAAGCGCAGCAGGGTCAAATCAACAATATCAAGAAAGAGTATACAAACAGGAAAGCTATATCTTCATCTTTAATTATCTCCATTGGCAGTTTCTGTCAAGCCTACTTTTGCAGCTTGCATTTTAAAGGAATTAAATAGGATTTTTATCCATTAAATTATATTCATTGTTATATAAAATGTTTATGCAGAACTGCAGATTTTTTTTTTACTTTTATAAACCTGTATGGGAGCCCTGAAAAATATAAATATTATCCTCAAACTACCAGCCAGTAGTTTGATACAAGTATCGTTTTATTCATGTTTCATTGTTGAGATTGTTGGAAAGGTCAGTAACCTATTGTACCAGTAACAATCAATGAAGTATTTTTCAAATGTATACAGTAAAGTAGCAATTTGCAACAAAATTCATTGTTTCAGAATTTAATGTATCTTTTGTAATATTGGTGTTGGTGTGTTTTGACGTCTTAAATGACAGCATTGTTCAATGTATCAACTATTTGTTCAAAGTTTAATCAGAATGTCTCTATGTAAGCTGTTCTCAAGCTAAGGAATGCAGGGGGAGGTCTGGATCTGGAGGTGTTACTTAGAGAAAGACTTTATACTTACCTTTAAACACAGCCAAATTGTTCCCAAAACAAAAGTTCATTTAGTCTATTATTCACAAAAGTGAGATTATTGTCAAATGAAGGCAACAGAAGATGTTTCATAAAGGTCATCGGTACAAAAGGGAATAATCATGTGTTGCCACATAGATATGAGAATGAGTTTGCATGTTAATGCTTTTGTTTGTCACTAATAGAAGCTTACCAAATTATTTGCAAACATTTGCCTCTTTGTACAAAAAAAACTATGATTTCCAGAATTTATTCATTGAGCTGCCTTCAATGATTTCTTAGTAATAAGCTCAAAACATAGATGCCCAATTGTTTGAAGTGAAAGTATCTGTTGTTGTGGAACATTGCACATTAGCACAGTTCCACTAGCCCTATGGTACATGCTGTGATTTGGACGGAGCAGTGAGCAGTCTGCAAAATGAATAAATGAACTGTATTCTGGGGGTTAGTGAGGAGTCAGCTCAAATTGTGGGAACAAATAACAGTCAGGACAAGGCAGTGTTTTATAACATCAGTGGTGCAATCCATCTTTGGAATTCTTCAAAGCTCTGCTAATAAAGGCCTACTTGCAATCCCCAGCAGAGAATAATTTAATTAAATTTATCCATTAAAGTTTCCTCTTCACAAAGACCCGTCATTCTCCTCTGTCTTCCCTTCTGTCCCTGCAGATGCGCTCAACACTCGAAATAAGCAAATCATTTGCATCACGCTGAAAGTGCTCCAGCACCTGGTTGTATCAGCTGACATGGTGGGCGAGGCATTAGTGCCTTATTATCGACAAATCCTCCCCATCTTCAACATTTTCAAGAACGTGAATGGTAAGTCATCAGGCAGACTCTCAATCTCTTCACTCTCCTTTCTATATTTTTTGGTACAATGAGGAGAGAAAATGTAAAGTGCATTTTCTTATAATTACAGTTAGAATCTTGATTTATCCACATCCACCTGAGGCACTAATGGCTGCAGTGGACTTCTCTAAATAGTGAAGCTAATCAATACAACATATAAATCAGATTTAATACCCAATTTTAACCAAACCCACACAGTGGGAATAATGTGGGGTTAGAATTAATGTCCATTACATGTCCACCATCCTTCAGTCCACAATTCCATTCTCACTAAGCAGGTAAGATGGAAATTGGGGATGATGAAGTCTTAATATGTTTGCAGTGAAAATATGAGTAATTAGGCTGATGTGACAGAGGAAAGAGGTGCAACAAAGATGAGTTCTATGAAATTATTCTTTTAATATCGTCTTTCTCAGCTGCCATATTTTCAGTTACTTCTTTGAGCTTCCATTTAGTTAATTTTTAGTTGTTTTTGATTGTCTCAGATTATATCCTCTGAAATATAAACAATGACTTCCTCAGTATTTTTGGATTTTTTTGAAAAAGATTAAATTTTCTCCCCCTCTTGTGCTTTCATGTCTCATGGGCTATGGTTTCATAGGCACTGGGTGAACCTCCACGCAGATGATCTTTGAGTTGGATGTTGCAGCATTATAACTGGTTAGATCTCCACAAACTCCTGCCATTGCACAAACCAATAACATCTTTCTTCAAAGTGTATTTTTTAGGGTTTGGGTTGCCGTCAAAGTAAGCATCTATTGTCCATCTGTAGTTGCCCATCCAAAAATGGTGTGAGTCACCTCTTGAACTGCTGCAACCCTTTGGTTAAGTTACTCACATAGAGGTATTGGATAGGCAGTTCCTAATGATGAGGGACCTGTGATATATTGCCAAGACAGGTTAATCTGTGACTTGGAGGATAACCTGCAGGTGGTGGTGTTCCATGGTGTTCTCCAGCCAGGACTTCCTGTCCTTCCCAGCTGGAGAAGTCGAGATGTTTTGTCTAAGTAGCCCAGTTGAGTAAATATAGTGAATATGGTCGATGATACACACTGCAGCCACTGTGCGCCAGTGATGGAGGCTGCTTCTTACCAACCCATGCCTGAAAATTGTCTAGGTCTTGCTGCATACAGACTTGGATTGCTTTATGTTCTGAGGAGTTATGAATGAGGCAATCATTAGCAAACATCCCCACTCAAGGTGATCACTGAAGATAGTTGGGTAATGAACAGTGCCCTAAGGAAGTCCTGCAGCATGGTCCTGGGACTGGGATTATTCACCTACAACTGCAACCAGCTCCCTTCCTGCAGATGTGACTCCAGTCATTGGAGTGTTTTACCCTTTGTTGCCCACTGACCAGTTTTACCAGGGCTGCTTGACACAACACTGGGTCAAATGCTGCCTTGATGTTAAGGGCAGTCACCTTCATCTCATCTCTGCAATTCAGTTCTTTGCTCCATGTTTGTGATGACATCTGGAGCTGGGTATCATTGGTAAAACTCATGTTAGGCATTGGTGAGTGACATTAACAAGTAAATTAGTCCTGCTGATGATACCTTCCCTCACTTTAAATTTATTCATTTTACAGGATCTGGCTGTCATTGTCAAGGCCTGCAGTTATCGTCCATCTCTAATTGCTCTTAAGCAGATGGTGGTGAACCACCTCTGGAACCACTGCACTCCTTCTGGGGCAGGTGTTCTCAGAATGGGTGCAAGTTCCATGAGTGAAATCTAGTGATGGTGAAGGAATGGCAATACCTTTCAAATCAGGATAGGGTGCAGCTTGTAAAGCAACCAGGTGGTGGTGTTTCCATGCACCCACTGTCACTATCCTTCTTGGTGGTGGAGATCGTGGGTTTGGGAGGTACTCTCAGAGAAGAGTGGTGGAGTAACTGGAGTTAATTTTGTTGATGGTACATAATGTAACCATTATACACCAGTAGTGGAGGGAATGTATGTTTAGGGGTGCCAATCAAGTGAACTGCTTTGTCCTGGATGGTTAGAGCTTCCTGAGAATTGTTGGAGCTACACTCATTCAGGTAAGTGAGGAGTGTTCCATCACGTACCGCACTTGTGCCTTGTAGGTGCTGGAAAGACAGCCTTGGGTATTAGAAGGTGAGTCATTCACCATAGGATACTCAGTCTCTGACCTGTCTTATAATCATGGTATTTAAGTGGCAGGTCTAGATGAATTTCTGGCATTTATGTGGCATGAATGTTACTTGCCACTTATCTGCCCTTTTCTGAATGTCGTCAAGGACTTGTTGCATACAGGCATGGGCTGCTTTGTTTGCTGAGGAATTACAAATAGAATTGAATATCATGTAATCATCAACAAACATCCTCATTTCTGATCTTATGTTGAAAAGAAAAACATTTGTTGAAACAGCTGAAGATGGCTGTTACTAGGACATGGCCCCCAGGTACTCCTGTGGTGATATCCTCATGCTACAATATCACGAATGATTGAGAGGAGACTGGTTGGTAATTAGCCAGAATGGATTTGTCCAACTTCTTCTGTACTGGTCATACTCTGGCGGATTTTTATGTTTTTGTATAGTTTCCAGTATGGTAACTGTACTTGAACAGATTGGTTAGTTCTGGACGAGTATTTAGAACTTGAATCAGGATGTTGTCTGGTCTGTAGCTGTTACTGTGACCACTGCTCTCCAGAGAATTGAATTGTCTGATGACTAGTTTCTGTGATGGTGGCGATCACAGAATGAAGCCAAGATAAACCATCTACTTGGCACTTCTGGCTGAACATGGTTCCAAATGCTTCAACCATCTCTTTAACGTTTCTCTTCTGGACTCCATCATCCTTGAGGATGGAGATCTTCTTGGAGCTGCCCTGCCCCATCAGCCATTTAGATGCCCACAGTCATTCATGGCTAGCTGTGGCAGGACTGCAGGGCTTTGATCTGATCCATTGGCTTTGATCTCTGTCCACTGCATGCTGCTTTTGCTGTGTTATCATGCATGTATTACTTTGATGAAGTTTCACCAAGTTGGTGCCTCATTTTTTGGTCAGCCTGTTGCTTCTCTCTGGTTTGATATTAATGATTTGATTGTAGTGACTGAGTCAGGGATATGCTGGGACATCAGGTTACAGATTGTGGTGATGTACATTGCTGCTGCTGATAGTGCACAACACCTCATGGATGCCCAGTTTTGATTTGTTCCTAGTCTTTCTCATTTAGCAGAATCGTAGTGCCACACAACATGATAGAGGGTTTCCTCAGGTGAAGACGGGACTTTGTCTCCACAAAGACTATGCAGTCATCATTCCTAACAATGTTGTCATGTTGTCATGGATGCCTCAAGTAGATTTATCCCTTGTGTCAGTTCACTCAGTTCCTGCTACAGATCTAATCCGGCAGCTGTGTTCCTCAGTATTCAGCCAGTGGCTGTGCTACCCAGTTACATTTGGTGATGGACGTAGATGATTCCATTCACAGTACATTCTGTGCCTTTGCCATTTTCAGTGCTTCTTCAATAAGGAGGAGCACTGATTTATCAGATGAAGAAAGTCAAGAGCTTTCCTTGACTTGAGATTTCATGAGGTCTGGAATCAATATTAATGTCCCCTAGGTCTATTTCTCAGCACCTGTAGACCACTTTACTACCACGCCAGGGGGACAGGATGTATCCAAGGATTGTGATAGAAGAGCTGGCCACATGGTCTCTATTGTCAGCATATCAGGCTGCTGCTCTTCCATTTTAAACATCCATCCCCAGATGTTTCTGAGGAGGATATTGCAAAGTTGTCTGGGTTGAGAGCAACTTTACCATTTCTGAATTTGATGCTGAGTCAGTTCTGGCTGATCCATTGGTTTTATTCTTTTGTGTTTTAATTTAGTGATGACTATTCTCTGAAATGGCTCAGTGACTTGCTGAGCCATTTCAGGGAATAATTAAGAGTCAAACATATTACTTCAGGTCTATAATTGCATGAAGGCCAGCCAAACTGGTAAGAATAGCAGATTTTGTTCCTTGAAGGGCATTCATGAACCTGATAGGTTTTTACAATGTTTCGTAGTTTCATGGTTATCATTACTATTGATTAGTTTTTTCCTAATTCCAGATTATTAACTGATTTTAAATTCCTTAACACAGAAGGTAGAATTTCAGTGTACATCTGTCAATTGATAATCTGGATTACTGGTGTCCAGTAATTTAAGCATGGCATATTCACGATGCCTCGTGTTGTCAAAACCTAGTCAGTGGCAGAACTGGTGCAACTTGACTTGCCTCATATCCTTCTCTGTGTTGGCTCTCCTTCAAAAAAAACTCAAATCAATGTGGAAAACTTATTGATGTTATTGCAGAAGCTGCATGAAAATAGAATGTAAACACTCCTGCAAATTTCCTAGAAATCTAAGTGGTGACAGGAGAAAAGAAGTGAAAACAGGTTAGAGAAATAGAATTAAGTTGTGCACTGCATTTCCTAGCTAGACTCTTCAAATATGTGTTAATGTCAGTTCTTTGGACACTCATTTTGGACCAGCATAACATATATGGGAGTACCAAAAACCAAGTATGCATCAAAATTATATGACTTCTGCCTGACATTATTAGAAAGAAACTTAATTGTCAAATTTCCTGTTTATTGTTCCAAATAAACAGGGATACTTTTGGGCAGAGCTGATGCTAAAATCATGGAATTTTGGCAGCATGCATGGTACTAATGGTGGGTGCTCCAAATAAAGTGGGTGCTTGCTTCCATTTAATATTATTATTTTACGAAATATGGCCATCAGAGGCAAAGCAAGTATTTATTGCCCATTCCTAAATGCTGCTGAGGATGTTATTGTCAGAAAACCTCTTGAGTTGCTGCAGTTTGTGTTGAAGTTACACCCATAATGCTCACTGGTAGGGAATTTCAGTGTTTAGGTCCAAGGATGATGAATGAGGAGCCATAAGTCATGATTGAGTATGACTTGGAGAGGAACTTGCAAGTACTGATGTTCCAATGAATCTGTTTTTCTTGTCCTTAAAGATGGTAGAGGATGAATATATGAGGAAGGTGCTGTTGAAGAAGTCTGGTGTGTTGTTCCTATGAATTTTGTAGATGTGCACACTGGAGCATGGTATTCCAAAACTGCAAGCTGTTATTGTTTTGGAGGATTGGCAATCGTGTGGGCTGCTTCAGTTTTGGGCATCTTGAATCTTGTTAGAGTGGCATTTATCTAGGAAACTGGAAGGTATTCCATCCCAATCCTGATGTGCCTTGCAGATTGTAGTAAGTCTTTATGGAGTCAGGAGAGGAACCACTTGCTTCTGACCTGCTCTCCACATGTAACTGATTCAGTTAATTTTCTGATCAATGCTGAAGTTTCCTGCAAGTAAATAATGGAAGATTACATCAATGGTAATGCATTGAATGTCAGTTCAAGGTGGTTAGTCTCATCTTTAATTGAAATGTTCATTGCCTGACACTTCTATGTCAGATAGATACTTGACACGAACTACTTCATTATCTGTAAAGTTGAAATGGAAATGAGTGAATAACCCCACTTCAAGGTTTATGATGGGTGGAGTGTCATTGACGAAGCAATTGAAGATGATTGAGTCTAGGACATTGCACTGGGGAGCTCCTGGAGAAGTATGCTGGGATTGAGTTGCTTGACCTTCAATAACCACAGTCATCTTCCATTGTGTGATGTCTACTTCCACTCAATTAAGAATTTTCCTTGATTTCCATTGACTTCAATTTTGCTGGGACTGCTTAATGTAACGCCTGTTTGAAAACTGCTTTAATGTCAAACATAGTCCCTCACACACAAGTTGTAGAACTGACCACTCCACAACTGTTTGTATGTACTTCCACCAGACTTTATCCCAGTTCAAAGGCTTGGTTTCCTCCTTGTCTGCATTTTGTCTAAACAATCCACACAGCCAAGAGGTTTCTTCTTCTTTCTTATTTTCATTTAAAAAGCTTTTCATTTCAAAAATTTAAATCAGTGTCAATTCTGCCTCACCATTTACACGTCCCATAAGAATTTACTTCAGATTTGATTTAAAAAAACATGAAGTAGCAAGCTCCTTAATAACTATTCTCACTAGTACAGCTATATGTAACTGCCATTGTGAAAAAGACTATCATGAATCTCAGCCTCAAAAATGATTACTATTGCATAAAAGGAGATAGAAATTCCAAAGCTAGCACTACTTTTTATTTTATGATGCAGCAATTCAAACTCAGCGTTGGGACCTTGGAAACCATGGATTTTGCTATCTTTAAAGGTTTGTCAAGACCACCCCAACCACTGAAACATCTTGCCTTTATACAGCAGTCTTAATGTAGATAAACCTCCCAAGATTCTTTAGCAGTATAATTAAAAAGTACCAAGTCAATGGGGATATTATTAGAAGACTTGGTCAAAAAGATAAGCTTTGAGGACAAAGGGGATATGCAGATGGAAAGATTTAGGAAGCATATTTCAGAGCATAGGCCAATGCAGTTAAAGACATAATCATCAATGATTAAGCAAGAGAAGAAACTGCATAGGAGGTCAGAGAGGGGAGAAGGTTGATGGCAATCGTAATGGAAGTTATCTTTGAGATAGAACCTTTGACAAAACAATAGAATTTGAGGATAAAGATTATAATTTTAATTTGGACAGTTTTGGGTACTGGGTACTGACAGATCAGCAAGGACTAGGGATGATGGATGAGAAAATCTTGATACATGATACATTAAAGACAGTAAGGTTATGGATAAGCTGAAACTTGTAGAGGATGGAGGATTGGAATAGTTAAGACAAGAAATCATAACAGGAAGGATAAATATATCATCCACAAATGGGTTGGAGATGTTGTGGAGTTGAAACTGGGCAGTACTTGTGATGGAGAGGGTACAGGATCAACATCTTTGCATCTGATTGAGTTGGTGGAGAGCTGTAGTTGAGTGTTATCAGTGGATGTGTGAGTTGGATCCATGAATATAGAGGGACACTTCTGAGGTCAGAGAACAAGGACCGGTGGAGCAACCATTGCTCAATATGCTGTATGACTGATCAGATCTGAAAGAATGATGAGGAGGGTTCCAGTGAGAAACTTTGGAGAAGGAACATCTTGTCGACCATGACAAAGGTTCCCGAGAAGCCAAGAAGAACGAAGAGGGAGGGTGCAATGAAGTCACAGTCACAAGGATGAAATTAGTGATTTTCATTAGATTTGGGAGGAAAAGAGATCTCACTGGAGGGGTTCAAAACATGGAATTGTGGTAAGGAGGCTCAGACATTAATAAGGTAGAAATCCAGACAGTTGTTAGTTTTTACACCAAAGTAATTCTACAATCATGTGAATCTCTTTCCTGAATATATAGACTAAATGTTCTCTGAAAATCTGTTTAACAACTATGCAGTGAAAGACTAATGTGACAGATAATGTCTTTTTGTATAGAATTTTTATGATTGAAGCTGATGTCATCATAATGTATTTTATAATAACAACTTACTTTTATAAAGCAGCTTCTATATAGCAAAACTCCCAAGACACTCAACAAAAGCGCAACTGAACAGAATTTAACACAAAGCTGTATAAGGATAATGTGGGACTTTAAGGAACATCTTGAAGGAAGAAGGAAGGGGTTGAGATTTGGAGTTGTAGGTACAACTGAATTCCAATTGAAACTGAAGCCTATGATGTGGCAATGAAGGTCAAGAAATCATGAAAGGCCGGATTAGGAAGTGCAGAGAGAGATATCGGAAGGTTACAGAGCTCTGGGGCAGAATAGATGCAGGGAGAGTGAAAGTCAAGGAGGGATCTGCATACAGGAATGAGAATTTTCAATTTTATGTCTTTCCTGATTTGGATTCAGTCTTCAGGTCAATGATCTTCCATCACAACATTCATCTCTACTTCTCTATTTTTGTAAGAACAGAGAATGCTTGACCTACTGAGTATTTCCAGCATTTTCTGTTTTTTTATTTTAGATGGTACACACTCTAGCCAGAGGGTGGTGAATCAGGTGTCAACTGAATGAGCCATTTTATCTTGATCTATGTCGAAGTGCTTAAGTATTGTTGAGCTGCAGTCATGCAGGCTAGTGGAGAACATTCCATCACAATCCTGACGTCTTGTAGCTGATATATATGGGAGTCAGGACATGTCACTCAGGCAGAATGCCCACCCTCTGACCTTTTCTTGTAGCTAGAGTACCAGATGAAGTTACGTTTAATAGTTTTTTACCTGAGATGTTGATAGTAGGGTTTTGGCAATAGTTATGCCATTGAATGCAAAGGGAAACTGTTAGAATCTTTCTTGTTGGAGATAGTTCTGTACAAATGTAATTGCTTGGATGGAAAGTATGGAGTCCTTCAGCACATGGGCATGTCTGGGGGGCTAAGACATCATCTCACTCCCCATCTCCCTACTAATGGAATTGGACATACAGTCCTGATATTGCATTGCCAGCAGCCTGAAGCCCATTTCCTCGCTCTCAGGCATTTTTTTAAAATCAGCTAGCTGCCTGCAATTGATCAGAGCAAGAAACAAGAAATCGGAGATTGGAAAAGATCAAGGGAGAGAGGAGAAATATCAGGGCATTGTTTATTTGATTATTGTTGATTGAGGACAGACATTTATCAGGTAGGAGATTTGTGGAGGAGGAGAAAGTGGACAGAAGACTTCTCAAACTTCACACTCACAGCATCATCCAAAGCTAGTCATATACCACATGTTAGTGACAGGTTGACTATCTTTTCAAAATTAGTACATGAGTCATATTCTCAGTAAGATGTATGGCTACTCATGTGAAAGGTGTGGGTTAATCACAGATTGAGATTCCAGTGCCTGTTTTCTAATGTTACCATATAGGCTAACATATGATAGACAGATATTTAAATGTAATATGACAAGGTAGTCAGCACCTGTTAATCGATACCCAGTGTGAGTCACAGCCTCAAGCAAAACGGGGAGAAAATTTGAAAAAAATAGGAATGGAATAGTGGCGGAGTGGAAAATTGCAGTCAGAATATGAAGGACAAATGAAGATAAACAGAAAAATAAGTACATAAGGAAGATTTATCAGAAGTGTAACACGATGTACATAAAATGCCATTCATATGAAGCATTTTAGCATTAAAAGAGTGCAGAATATTTGGTGCTTTAAGCTTTTACTTATACTTTAATGCTTAGCTATCTCATACAATTTGAAATCATTTGAAGTCTATAGTATTTTTTACCAATCACCCTTTTAGTCAAATTAGTAATGAATATTAAGCATAATGACAGTTCAATTAACTATTGCACACAAGTGTCCATGAAATAGAGACAGTATGTGTGTGGAAAGGAACATATGCATTTAGCAGACTAGGTGAGAGAGTGAGGTCATTTGGAATGAAGATATTATTAAAAATCAATCTGCAGAATACCAATATAATGAAATGTGGTTTCAACTGAAACATCATGGCTAGTCTAATACAGGCTGTAATCATTTTGGTGCATTTGCTTTAACACAGAATAAGCTAGGACATGTTCAAATCAGCAATGTAATTCAGGATTTCAATAACTTCATGAACTGCCAGAAATTAAAGTTCAGCATAACTCAATGATATTAGTTAAGGTTGTTGTTTTTTCCTTCCTGTGTGTATATTAATTATTATTGCAATAGGATTGGTGTCATGCAATCACATGTATTTCAGGACCACACCTTCATTTTCATTGTGGGGAATTTCAAATCCAAACAAAAGACAACAGCAATTTATATTTCTAACAGCATCTTTGACATTCTTCAATGTTCATTCTTCTCCTAAGAGATGTCATAGGAGCATACTTGGGTAGAATACTTGGGGAAAAGCAATGCTACTCTTTGGGATTTCTACATCACGAATTCTCCCCCAAAATCCACCCACCACTCCTGCTCCCCCCATCATGTACCCACTGTGGACTTGGCATTCTTGATTCCTGCTGAATTGCTTGATTCCTGACTCTCAATAAAACAATTTTCCCAATTCCAATATTTTTACAATATAACTATTGAAAAGAATATATGTTTTAATGCCTCAGTGTTTTTTCCACTGCATTGCTTGTGGCATTGTCCTGGAGTTTAATCTTTATTGGCTGGAGATCCCATGTCAATTCCCCTGGAATATGGAAGAACCTGTTAGCATGAAAGTACCCCTGCCCACCCTTCCCTCCCCATGCCAGAATTTCTCAGAAGGTCATACTGCATTGAGTATGACAACTGAGAGTTTTCCAAAGCAGAGCTGCTGAAGTCTGATCTTGCTGGCATGTCCAGGAACATGCAGAATTTATAAATGTGTGCCCTGGAGTTGTCTTGGAGATGGATGCACATGTTGCATTTTTGGTATCACTTCACCTGCATTTGCTGGTTATTTGTGAGCTGCCCTTTCAAAAACATCCAGTAAGTTCAAAACCTAGCAAAGAAAGTCCCTGCTCAGTAATATGTGTGGTGCCATTTGAAACACCCACAGTAGCCTGAATTGTGAAAGAACATATTGTTAGACAGACAAAACATCAAAACAGAGGACTTTCAGGCTTCCCTAGTGGCACTAGTGCAAGAAATTGGAGAGCATTAACAATTTCAACTTATTATGATTGCTAATACATGACCTAAAATAATGGTTGAAGTAGATTCAGTGATAACTTTCAAAGTAGATAGGATTTACATCTGAAAATAATAGAAAATATGTCTAAGGGGAAAGAACATTGGAGTGGAATTATTTGGATAACTCCTACAAAGAACTGGAGGATGTACCAAATGGTGTCTCATGGTGTGAATAGTATGAATTTTTGCCCTTGCATTTTGCATTTTCTTGCTCATTTTTAAATAACATTTGTAACCATTTACCAACAGTTTATATAAATCATGTTCTGATACTAATTTGTACCCTTTTGAAGAACTCGTGTCCTAATATTTCATGATTACTGATCTCCTCAAAACAACACCAACTGATATTAAACTACTATTATAAGCTGATACTGCAGCTTAAAAAATAGGTGCAACTGACCACATTTTCAATGATTGTGGAGATTATTGTCACGTGTCAAGTCAATTAGTTCCTTTACCAAGCTCTGTGGTTATTATGCCCACTTGTGATACATTCAAAATGGCTCACAAATTTCAGGTTAATTTTTCTGGTGATTTTGGAGTTGTCAGACTTGTGTTCACTGCTATGGTGTTGATGAAAGTGAGCCCATGTCAGCCTAGCTCAATGGATATCACTCTGATCTTTGGTTTGAGTCCTGCTACAGAATCCAGGTTGATGGTTTAATGATGCCGTCTTACAAAACTGGCTGTTTTGTTTACTGCAACAAATGCATGACATAAGAAACTTTATCACTCACTATAGTAGGGAGAACTTCCTTAAGAGTTGAAGTGTGTGTGTGTGTGTGTGTGTGTGTGTGTGTGTGTGTGTGTGTGTGTGTGTGTGGGTGTGTGTGTGTGTGTGAGAGAGAGAGAGAGAGAGAAGCAAACGAAGACAGTGCAAATTTCATCTTGGAAATGAGATGATAGAATTAACGGAAGAAGAAAAAATACTAATGATATTCATGCCCAATGTTCTCTTATTATTGCATTAATTCCTGTTTGTAAGAAAATGGATAATTAAGTGTATATATAAGTGCTAATTTAATGCTGCAAATTTAATGAAACTAGATCACATAGCAATACATTTACCAGCTTTGTGCACTTCAGAAAGTTTGTTCCAGCAATGTCAGGCATGGGATATGCCACCTCATACACAAGGTTTGAGAGGTTTTACCACGCATGAAATTACATTATCCATCATGCAACATTTGTTTGAAGCATTTGCAGTGGCAATTGGGTCACAATTTTCTGCTTTAGAATCATTGTCGGCTATTCATTTTCATTGTATCCATCACATCATTGCAGCTGTAGTATTTAAAATAATATTCAGGCACTTATTGCTGCAGTCTGCTACGCTGAACATTGGAGGCTGCTTGGTCACTCTGGAAGCTACTTACCACAAAATGCCAGAATGACACTTGAGTGAAGTGGATTAGTCCACTCATCACCACTTTGCCATGAGTGCTTCTGTGATGGACCCAGTGGGTTATTGCACTACTTGGAGCAAAAGGGCATGCATTAGACATAGGTGAGTTGTACCCAATGACCATGAACAAGGAGACGAAGAAAACTTCACGCCATACTCCTGTCTCCAGCTCTCCTGTAAACTAAGTTTTCCAAGTCAATGGTGATAGAGATCTGTTACCTTCAGCAGGCAGCTCTGGTCACACACCCTTGCCTGGACTGATCTGCCTGTAGAAATGAAGGTCACTGTCTCCCTGAATTTTCTAGCCACTGGATCATTCCAAGCAACAGCAGCTAATCAACGTCATATATTCCAGATTGCAACACACCTCAATGTTATGAAGGTCACTGATATTGTCTGCACAAATCAAAAACTGTATCTTTTTCTTGAGATCATCAGGCTGAGTGAAAACACATACTTGTGAGGATTGTGGACTTCCCAAAAAACCAGGCAGTGATAACCTCCACTTTTGCTGTTTGGGATTCTATTAAAATCTCATAGATCTGCTTGAATCACAAGTTCTGTCATTTTCCAAACATTAACTGGTTAACTCATAGTCAAACCTGGAGAATTGTTCACTGCCACATATCCAAGGATTTGTATGACTCAACTTTTAGGCAGTCCATGTTGCCTGCCATATTTGGAATTGGATTGGTTTATTATTGTCACATGTACTGAGGTACAGTGAAAAACTTATCTTACATACTGTTCATACAGATCAATTCATTACGCAGTGCATCGAGGTTGTACAAGGTAAAATAATAACAGAATGCAGAATAAAGTGTTACAGTTACAGAGAAAGTGCAGTGCAGGCAGACAATAAGGTGCAAGGTCATAACAAGATAGATTGTGAGGTCAAGAGTCCATCTTATCGTGCTAGGGAACTGTTCAATAGTCTTATAACAGTGGGATAGAAGCTGTCCTTGAGCCTGGTGGTACGTGCTTTCAGGCTTTTGTATCTTCTGCCTGATGGGAGAGGGGAAAGAATATCCGGGGTGGGTGGGATCCTTGATTTTGCTGGCTGCTTTAATGAAGGCAGCAAAAAGTAGAGACAGAGTCCATGGAAGGGAGGCTGCTTTCCATGATGTGCTGAGCTGTGTCCACAACCCTCTGCAGTTTCTTGCGGTCATGGGCAGAGCAATTGTCATACCAAGCTGTGAAGCATCCAGATAGGATGCTTTCTGTGGTGCATTGATAAAAATTGGTGAAGGTTGATGGGGACATACCAAATTTCTTTAGCCTCCTGAGAAAGTAGAGGCACTGGTGAGCTTTCTTGGCCATGGCATCCATGTGGTTGAACCAGGACAGGCTATTGGTGGATGTTCACAGTCCTAGGAACTTGAAGCTCTCAACCCACTCGACCTCAGAACTGTTGATGTAAACAGGAGCATGTGCACCATCCCCCTTCCTGAAGTCAATGACCAGCTCTTTTGTTTTGCTGATATTGAGGGAAAGATTGTTGTCATGACTCCATGTCACTAAGATCTCTATCTCCTTCCTGTACTCTGACTCATCGTTATTTGAGCTGAAGCCCACTACAGTGGTATCATCTGCAAACTTATAGATGGAGATAGAGCAGAATTTGGCCATGCAGTCATGAATCTATAGGGAGTAGAGCAAGGGGCTGAGGACGCAGCCTTGTGGGGCACCAGTGTTGAGACTAATTGTGGCAGAGGTGTTGCTCCCTATCCGTACTGATTGTGGTTTGTTGGTCAGGAAGTCAAGGATCCATTTGCAAAGGGAGGTGTTGAGTTCCAGGTCTCAGAGTTTGGTGATGAGTTTGCTTGGCAGTATAGTATTGAAGGCAGAGCTGTTGTCAATAAACAGTAATCTAATGTAGGTGTTTTTACTGTCCAGATGCCTGAAAAGGCTGAATCTTGGGGAATAAAGGGTAACCCCTCTTTTCCCTCTTTTCTTAGCTTCTGTCCGTATTCCAGCTAGTGCAATAGAGTACTTTCATAGTAATTGACACTGGACCATCAGGAGCCTTGTGGGTAATGACAATTTCCACAAGATGAAATCCTGGTCTCTGCATTTCTCAGTGCCATCCTGCAGTGACCATCAGAGAAGGGTGGATATTTCATCACTGGCTGATACATCCTCCAAATCCTCATCATCAGAAAGAATCAGTCTTTGCCTGAGACCATTCAGGAGGAGTAGAAGGTGATGGAAAGAGGCAGGCAGAACAGGTGGCAAATGAGGACAATGTCAGCAGCAGTAACAAAGAGAGGCCCTCTGATGATGTGCTGTCAGAGTCAACTTTATTATCCAGTGCTTCTGTTGTTGTAGTATTCACTCAATGTAGTCTACACCCAGACCTTGAGATAATAACAGCATAAATGATAGGTCACATTCACATGCCTATTTCCATATGCGAGCGAGTCATGGTGTGAGGTTACTGTGTGATTCGAAGTGCACAGTCAACCTCGCCCACTGTTGCTTCTTTATATTGTGACCAATGCCTACAGGTAAAGTTTTCACAAAACTGCTAAGGGCAAGGACTGGTTTCCACTGGCATTTCTCTGGCATTCGTAGAACGCTGACAAAACTGCAGAGTTCTTACCTTCAAAAAGATTCTCTGTCTTAAGCAACCAAGTAGTCTTGGCAGTTCTGGCTTTCTGAAAGACACAGCAGGGAGATGAGTTCATCAGTAGCATGGATGCTCATGAGGATTATTTCCATTAAGGAAGTGGAACCAGGCAACTTAGAAAGTAATAATGGAACAGGGAAAAATCAACATGGATTTATGAAAGGAAAATTATATTTGATAAATATTTGGTAGAAAAATACAGCAGCAGAGTTTTTTAAAATTGTGAGAGATTGAAAAATCTTGGTGTTCAGAGGGAGCTGGGTGTCCTTGTAGATGAATCACTGAAAGATAACATGCAGGCGCAGCAAGCCACTAAGCAGGCAAATGGTATGTTGGCTTTTATTGCAAGGGGATAGATACAATTTTACATGGCCCTGGTGGATCCATGCCAAGAATATTGTGTACAAGGAAGAAGAAAGTGAGAGAGTAACAAAGAATCATCAGATTGATTTCTGGGATGAGGCTCGGTTGGGGAGAAATTGTCCTATGAGAGGGATTTAAGCAAACCAGACCTATATTCCGTAAAGTTTAGAAGAATAAGAAGTGACCTTATTAAAAGAAATAAAATTCTTACAAGAGTAGATAAGGTAGATGCAGGATTGTTATTTCCCCTGGGTGGGGTGCCTGGAACAAGGGATCATGGTCTCAAAATGAGGATGAGATGAGAAGAAATTTCTTCACCCAGAGAGTAATAAATCTTTGAAATTCTCCACCCAGGAGGGCTGTGGAGGCTCAGTTATTGAGTATGTTTAAAATAGAGATCGATATATCTTCAGATATTAAAGGAATCCAGGGATATGGGATTAGTGCAGAAAATGGTGGTAAGATAGTAGATCATTGGTTTCATTCAGGATCTTTGCAGAGAAGTTTTGTTTTGCTCTATTATCTACATGCTTGTCCCTCTCATTGCAGGTCAAGCCAGGAAGATTTTAAGAGTCTCTCAAATAAATTGTAATAGCCTCTACAGCTGTATTTCTGTGCTGTTTGCCCAGCTCCAGGGATGCATCGTTTGGGACCTGATCATTCTCTGATCAGAGGGGTCAGCAGGGTATGAGACTTTGTCCTGATCCTTGACCAGCTCAAATCAATGCTGCACAATTGAATACTTAAAGTGAAAGGAAACAATCACCCTTACAGTGATTAATTCTTAATGTTGGCCTACCATTATGGTTTGCTGGCACCACTACATTTATACAGTGCCCACAATCCTACCTGCAAGTCAGGATGGTGGAAGCCTTCCCTCTTTCAGTACAATCAACCAAAGATGACCGTGATGATCAAATCACTGGAAGCTCTAAATCTGGAAAGATTGGCTGGTGACTTCACTTTCTTACTGGTATTGGTATTGGTTTATTGTCACTTGTACCGAGATACAGTGAAAAACTTGTCTTGCATACCGATCGTACAGGTCAATTCATTGCAGTTACATTGAGTTAGTACAGAGTACATTGAGGTAGTACAGGTAAAAACAATAACAGTACAGAGTAAAGTGTCACAGCTACAGAGAAAGTGCAGTGCAATAAGGTGCAAGGTCACAACAAGGTAGATCGTGAGGTCAGAGTCCATCTCATCATATCAGGGAACCATTCAATAGTCTTATGTTGAAGGGCTACAGTATGGGGCAGGTGACTGAGGAATTCGGTAAGATTATTGCCAGAGGATTTGTGATGGGAGAATAGATGCTGACATGCAGAAAGAGGACTGTCCTTTCTCGCTCCCCAGTGCCACTGGAACTCTTCTGGAACTAAGCATTCAGCTGGTTTGTTGTCTGGTGTAACCCAGATCACATAGTTGCCATCACGACCCTTGAAACCTCAAACGATGCAGGTGATCAACTCCAGCTTGGCAGCAGATTTCTCTCTGATGGCGACAGTGTGGGATCTCTCTGCTTTTTAAGTTTGCTTCTGGGGACCAGTATGCAGAGCTGATTGAATCAACCTGAGAATACATTGAGGCATGAAGACTTGTACGTCAGTGGTGGAAATATCCATCAGCTGCTGCACTGTGAAAGAGTCTGTGCCAGCTGGTGCTGATGTGAACACACTTCTAAACTGAAAGGGATGAACTCTTGGCTCCACATAATTTTCTGTGAGAGGTTGAAGGTAGACTTCCTCGTGTGCCCTGACATATCTCACGATTGCTTGGTGGGCCAGACAATGCACCAAACATTTCAACATACATCTGTGGCAACTTTCCCATCTATTTTCCTCTATTGTAGCCCTCATCTGAATGCTCCAAGACTGGACTGATATTTGACGTCTCCCAGGGAGCTGCCACACAAGCTTCACTATCCTTCTTACCTAATTGCAACCAGTTAGTGCTAGATGTCTTGCCAGTGAAGTACACACCTATAATCTAGTCAACTTAACTCTCGCAGTGCCGATACCTTGTGTTAATACTAGATGGGCAGATGTAATGAGCTGATGTCTTCTTCCTTCTCTGTGGTATGGTGTTCCTGCAGGGTGGATGGTTGTCAGGTGATATAATGCTTAATACTCTACAATAATACAAAATGATAGAAAATAATGGTGATAGTGAGTGGCGCCACAAAGAGGAATGCAGAAATACATAAAACATTCAGTGCTGTGAAGGAAAGAGACAAGGTAAAGGGTCTATAGATATCTGCAGAACCTTTGATATACTTGTGATATCATAAAACTCAGAAGGTTGATGGCCTGTGTCATCCCAATGTCGAATGGGACATCTATTCTTTCCTCCAGACTAGTAAACCTTTGGGACTATAAGTGTGATGGGCAGTTGGAGAAGTAGCTACCATTTTGTGGCAATGAGGTGTAGATGAGTTTATGTGTGTGTGAATATGTGCATGTGTGTATGCATGTGTAGGTGTATGTGTGTATTGAGCAGTGGGTTGTAGGGGTCATGGAGCTGTGTCCATTTCAAGGGTAAAGTTGTGAGCTACATTTCTTAGAAACAATCAAGCGAGGTCAGGGAATTTCTTTCTGCTTTGCTGACAGGAATGAGATGAAGCACAAAGCAGTGACTTCCACTCACCATCTTTGATTAGCGGGCATTCTTGATTCCCCTGACAAAGAGGACATAGTTCCTTTTCTCATCCTCATTACAGTGGCATGAAGATCTGTGCACATGAAATAGGGGACGTTTTCCCTTCCCTGCATTGGTTCTCATGCAGTCATTTAAATTCAGAAAGCATTTGCAGCAATATTCTGGATTAATAGAGAAGTGCCCTTTAAGGGTTGGAGACCTGATGCTGATTAACACATGAATAGGGTTAGAAGTTATCGAACCCTGCAAATTACCAAGAGAAACTAAGTGTTAACCACTGAAATTGTGCATAGATATGTTTACAGTGATCAGGATAGAATCATGCATCCAACCCTGCACCAACATGAGTAGGTGCAGGTTAACTGCACAGCACAGGTTTCATTCTCAAATTTTGGGATAATCCATTTTCAAGGTATATATGTTTTAGCGAAGGTAACCTGTGATCATCACAAGATATAAAGCATGCAACACCTTTTGTGCACCTGCTGCTCAAGGATAGCCCATGCCTGGTTGATTTGGTTGCTGAAGCCAAACTCGTGAGCTGTGCATTGTGCTCATTCCACAAGATGGGGATGGAGATGAGAAGTAAATATTACACCAGCAACAACTTGATTTTCCACAGTATTTCTAATGTAGTAAGTGTCCCAAATTAGTTCACAGTGTAAATCCTTAGCAACAATGATAAGAAAAGTGTTTAAGAGATTTGCTTTGAGGAGGCTTTTAAAGTTGAGGATAAAAATTGGAGGGTAACCAAAAACCGAATATACCTGAAAAACTAGGGAGGCCAGGCATCATCTGAAAAGAGTGAAATAGAATTAAACTTTCATGTCATGGACCTTTCTCTCCCCATGTTTCCAGCCTGACCAGTTGAATATTTCCAGAATTTTTGTTTTTGTTTTAGGAATTCTATATGTTTTCAGTTTTAAGGTGGAACAATTTGTGGGTTTCGTTCTGGATTGTTGAAACTGTGTCACTATGGATAAAATAAAAGTAGGTCAGAATGGTATATGTGTCTGGAAGAGGTTGTGGAGGTTGAGTGGGGAACATTCAAGGGATGACACTTAGGGTTGTGAACTTGGTAGACTGGGGATCCACTTGAGATGAACAAAGACAAACCAGGTACGTGAGCAGGACTTGATTTAGAACCAGATATGGGTGGTGGATAAGTTTAGACAGAGTGGAGTACAGGCCAGTGAGGAGAGCACTGGAAAACTATCAGGTCCATTGTATCTACAATTGGCATCACAAGGTAGTAAATTTTTGACACACTAATGCACAAAAAGCAAATTATTAGCTTGCACAAAATAAATTAAATACTGTACTATGTATGTACAACTAACAGAACAGTTCACTGTAACTCTCCTCACTGGCTTGATGTACTTCACCTTTGTATAAACACGGTGAAGTAACACAGTATGGCACAGCTTGAATCACTGTATTCAAGCAAAAGCTACAAGGATTCTATCAGAGCTTTCACAATCGCTGGAATATATTGTTTAGCCTTGTAGAAAGTATAGTTATGGGTTTTGTAACTTGCGTTGTTGTGTACCAGAGACACTTTTTTTCCTCTTGATCTTGTCCCTTCCCCAACAACTGAGTGGAAGCTTGAAATGAATGATGACAGTTCGGTGGCTGGGAGACTCACTGTGCTGTCTATAATACCAAGGAAACTCATCATATCTTCCTGTCATTACTGGATAGCTCTGAATTCTAAGTTTGTGACCTCAGAATTTGACACCACCCTCCTGACATGGTTAACAAAGCACCACATTAGTCTCTTCCAGCAGCCTGCTTAATTTACAGAATTAATTGGCTATATTATTTTTTTTGTGAGTTGTTTTCAGGGACAGTTAAAATTGAAATTCTCAGAATGAAATTAAAAAGAATAGCCTCAAGAAATTTATTCACCAGATAATCAGAAAAATTGTGTTGGTGGAATCATCTTTGGCTTCATGTTTTCCTGCATGATTTATCAATATGATACATCTACATTGCCTTCATTGTTAGTTCAACAGTCAAGTAACAGGTTTGATTTAAAGGTTTCTTCACTCTGCTTCTGATCATATATAATTAACTGTAGTCTTAGATATTTTCCCTACGGCAGCTAGATTTACAAAATAGGTACAGTTACACATCATTCTCAACATGGTAATGCAGGAGGACCTTTTTCTACTGCGTCCTCACATGCAACTGTTCTTGATTTTTGTCAGGAGACAGTTTGAAAAATACTGCATAGAAGTGTGAACTTTTGACACATTCTCCCGTATAGAAGACAACTCAGAACATTAAACTGTATTAACACGTGTATAAAAATGGGCTGTGAATTTGTATCTGAATGCAACCACTTCTGCTGGGAACACAAGCATCTTATATCCCTGACTGCTGTGATTCGATGTGTTCTATATTGATAGTTGCCCCAAAGTAGTATAAATTTACCCATACCTGTCCCTGATTCAAATTGATTTCTTTCATGTTGCACAACCTTAGCCTTTGAGGCATTCCTGTTCCTCTCATGGATCTTGTACCCCCAATCTCTTTCTTTCTTGTTCAGTCTTCCTGTCCCTTTCCTGATCCTGAATGCAGCTGATTCTCACCTGCTCAACCTGCTGACCTATTATCATGCTTCCAGTCTACCTTCTTGATCCTCAACCTTTATTTTGGTCCCTATATTCCTATATCCTGTCTCTCCTGCAATGGAGATTTAGTAAATTCCTGATGGCTTGTGATACAGTGGAATTAGCCTAACCTAACCTCCTCAGATTGCAACAACAGTTTCTTCCTTAAAATGAGAATTTATAAATTAAAATTTTAAAGTAGATCAAGAAATTCGCTTTACAAAAATAATGTTCAAGAATATACATGATCAGGAGGGATAGAAAATGATCATTACAGGTTAAGGGGCTATTCAAACTGTTTGCAAATGCTTCTGAATTATTGCACTGGAGATGTTCTAGAGCATAATCAACAAACACATTGTTTGTCAGTTTCCTGCCCATTGCCTTTTCATCAAATAGCAGCAGCTCCAGATCACTTCCTCTCAGTTCACTGGAAGGATGACAAATGTGGTTTGATCAAACCCTTCAGTTTATTCCAGCTGGTAAATAGAGATTTTTCCTCCAGTATACGCTTGAGGAATTGGTTCTTCACAGCTTCCTTTCACAGATTCCTTTCACAGAAACTCAGAAGGAGATCATTTGGCCCAAGGTGCCTGTGCCAGGTCATTGAAAGAGCTATCCAATTAGTTACATGTTCTTTTCCAATAGCCTGGCAACCTTTCCTTTGTTTTGCCAAAGTATTTGGTATGTTCACCTCACCTTGCAACAAATTTAACGATATCATGTCCATTGAATCTTCCTTGGTGTTTATGATTTCAACTGAGCTAGAAACATATGGATCTCAAAGATGGGGGAAAAAAATCGATCTACCTAATCCACATTTATGCTGTTCTGATAGTTGTACCTGATAACGTGTTTGTTCAGCTTCTCGTCCAATTTTGCCTTGAAGCTATCAGAACTCCCTTGTTAAACTGTTACCAATGATCAACTGCATTCTCACTAAGGCAATATATCATTACATCCCTTTTTTTTAGGGATGTGGGCATTACTGGCAAAGCCAGCATTTATTGCCCCAGAGAAGGTGGTGGTGAGCTGATTTCTTAAAGTGCTACAGTGCTTCTAGTGAAGGAACTCCCACAGTGCTGTTGGATAGGGATTTAGACCCAGTAATGAAGGAATGGTGATATATTTCAAAATCAGCATGGTGTGCTACTTGGCCAGGAACATTTAGGTAGTCTTTTTTCCCATGCACATGCTGCCCTTGTCCTTCTTAACGGTAGAGGTTGCAGGTAGAGAAAGTGCTATTGGAGCTGCCCAGGCAAGTCGCAACTGTAGTGCATTTTGTGGATGGTAGCCACTGTATGTCAGTGGTGGAGTGAATGAATGTTTAGATTGTTTCTTAGGATGCCAATCACATAGGTGCTTTGTCCTGGATGATGTTGAGATTCTTGAGATTTGTTACAGCTGCACTCATCCAGGCAAGTGGAGAGAATTCCATCATAGAGATGGCTATTGCCTGGCAATTTTGTGGTGAGGATATTACTTGCCACCGATCAGCCCACATCTGAATGTTATGAAGAACTTGCATCCACTAGGAGTGAACTGTTTTCATGTTTTCATTTGCTAAATAGGCGTGAATGGAATTGAACATTGTGCAAACATCAGTGAACATCCCCATGTCTGACCTTGTGACAGAACGAAGGTTATTAATGAAACAGCTAAAGATGATTGGACCTAGGGCACTGGTGGCAGAACTCCTGCAATGATGTTCTGGGGCTGGGATGATTGACCGACAACCACAATTATCTTCACTTGTGCAAGATATGACTCTAACCATTAGGGTGCTTCCCTTTGATGCCCATTAACTTCAGTTTTATCAGGCTTCTTAATGCCAAAAACAATTATTCTCACCTCACCTCTGGAATTCAGTTCTTTGGTCCATATTTGGACCCGGGTGAGATGAGGTCTGGAGATAAATGGTCTTGACAAAACCCAGACTGGGCATTGGTGGGTCATCTTGATATCACCATCAATGATGTCTTGCATCACATTGCTAGTGATTGATTGGGTAATAATTAGCCTGATTGGATTTGTTAGCTTTTTGTGATTAGGACATACCTAGACACTTTGCCTCATTGATAACCAAAAAACTGCATATGCTGGAAATTTAAAACATGAACAGAAAATGCTGGAGATACAGTGCAGGTCAGGCTACATCTGTGGAAGGAGAAATAGAGTCAATGTTTCAGGCCAGTAACCCTTCAATAGAACTGAAAAGGAGACAAAAGAAGGCAGTAAAGCCACAGAGAGAGGGGATGTCTCTAATAGGGTAAAACCAGGGTGACCATGGGGATAATTTGTAAGCAAGGTTACCTGGTCAATCAGTGAATGGGGGCAGTTGGAGGGTGAGAATATACACAAAAAAAACTGGACAGAAGAATGTGAGAGTCATGAAATGCAGGTCAGGCTGGGCATGTCCTCCACTCACAGAGAGAGACAAAGAAAGGAAGGAAAAAAAGGACAAAAGAACAATCTGAGCTAATTTTACAGGTGGTAGACTGATAGAGACTAAGAAATTAAGTTACCTAAAGTTGTAGAATTCAGTACTGAGTCCAGAGGGCTGCAATGTGCCCAGAAGGAAGTTGAGGTACTGTTCTTCAAGCTTGCGTTGGGTCTCACTGTGACAGTACAGGAGGCCACAGACCTCTCGGTCAGGGTGGGAGATGGATGGGGAATTAAAGTGGCAGGTTATGGAACTGAATGCAAAGTGATCTCCAATCTGTGTTTGTTTTCTCCAATGTAGAGGGGATCACATTGTGAACATCGAATGCAGTACATTAGATTAGAAGAAGTGCAAGTGAATTGCAGCTTCACCTGGAAAGACTGGGTCCCTGGATGGTGGAAAGGGAAGAGGTGAAAAGGCAAGTATTGCATTGCCTGTGCTTGCAAGGGAAAGTGCTCTAAGAAGGGGTGGTTGGTGGGAATGGAAGAATGGACCAGGGATTCACAAAGGGAGTGGTTCCTGTAAAACACTGATAGAGGAGAGGGGAAGATGTCCTGAGGTTAATGAGTCCTGATGCAGGGTTTTGACTCAAAACATCAACAATTCCTTTCCTCCCACAGATGCTGCTCAACCCGTTGAGTTCCTCCAGCAGATTGTTTCTTGCGAGGGGAAGATGTGCCTGGTGTTGAAATCTCTTTGAAAGTGGCAGAAATTGCAGAGAATGGTTTGTTGAATGTGGAGGCTTTTGGGCTGGAAAGTTTGCAGAATAAGGATAGAGTTCCCCTGGTCCTAACCTTCCATCCCACCAGCCTGGTACACACTGCTGACGTGATGATGGAGTGAGTGGTAAGGGGGAGGATTAGAAAGTTGGTTTTTTCTGGGTGTGACTGAATCTCTTAGGAGTTGATCAACTTGGTCAAACTCTTGAGGTGTTCTGTAGATGATGAAAGTATTTAGGGAGTCAGAAGATAAGTAACTCACCACAGGGTCAATAGCCTTTGACCTTCATTAGTTACGAAGCTGATCCAATCTAAGTTTTTGGTCAATGGTTACCCCTACCCCACTGAAAGGCGTTTATGTTGGATGTCTTAGTCCTGGCAATAACAGAAGGAGGTACTTATAGTCTGTCTTGTTGAAGATGGTTATTGTCTGCCACTTTGGTGAACAAATATAACTTAGCACTTAATAGCTAAAACCTGGATGTTGTCTTGGTTTTGCTGCATGCAGGCATCAACTGCTTCTTTATCTGAGGAACTAAACACCGTCAAACATCAGCATACATCCTCACTTCTGCCCAATGATGGAGGGTCATTGATGATGCAGCTGTAGACAATGGGAGCAGATTCACTGTCCACAACAATTCATGCAACATTGCCCTCGATATAAGATGATTGGTGTCCAATGACCATAAACCACCTTCCCTTCTGCTCAGGTTGACTCCAGTCAGTGTGGAATTTACCCATGATTCCTACTGACCAAATTTACCAATGCCACACTCCATCAAATGCTTCCTTAATTATAATGGGCAGTCACTCTCACAGCACTCCAAGAAGTCGGGTCTCTCACCCATGATTTTGCCACAGGTTGTAAAGAGGTCTGAAGCTAAGCGGACCTGGCAAAACCTGACTTGTGCATTAGTGAGCTGGGAATTGATAGGTAGTGCTGGATAGCACAATGTACAACACTTTTCATCACTTTGCTGATTATTGGAAGTATACTGATTGGGACAGCAATTAGCAGGTTTGGATTTGATAGGGACAGGCCATACCTGTGCAATGCTTTACATTGTAAGGCAATGTAAACAGGAGCAGCTTGGTTGGAAAAGCAACTAGTTCTGGAACATAGATCTTCAACACTACAATCAGGAGTTGTTAGGTCCCATAGCCTTTGTAATATCTAGTGCTCACTGCTGTTTCTTGATATCGTACAGCATAAATTGAATTGACTGAAGACTCGCTTCTGCGACAGTGGGGATTCCAGGAAGAGGCCATTAAATTTGTTTAATTTTTCCAGCATGCACACAAGTTCATTGGACATGACTCTTGTTTCTGTACTTGGTAGTCTTGTGTTTATCATTCTTGGATATTTTACTCAATTTTTAATTTATTTAATTTTAAGTGCTCACTTTATTCTTGTAATCTCCAATTTACACTGTGATTTATGTTTATCTTTCCTCCCCCCAAATCCCAGAGACCTGTCATACAGAAATGAATTTACTTTATTTCCAGTACTTGGGTGATGTTTACTGACAATGAAACTAGCCTCCTTTACTAAACTGTATTCCCCACAACTCCCAGTTGCATATTAAACTCTGTTTCAATTTTGTTCCTGTTAGCTAGGAACCTTCCCCTTCATTTTAGACCCGACCTATTTGCATCTTTGTCAAAGTAAGGGAGGATGCACTTCTGTAACAGACCTCCCCAACATCAATCAGTGTGTACTCACCACTGTTTCTTATTCTCCTCTGTTAAGAATAGCATATTTTGACAAGTAGGTGGGCATACTGATTCAATATGATAATTAGTCTAGGTGGAATGTAAAACTAATTTGTTTAAGAAATCACTGGAGTATAAGTGAAGTGATTCAACAAGTCACTCTCAGCTGGTTGGTGAAAATCTAATGGTTGCAAGACATTTTGCTTTAAACTGTGCATTACTAGTTATCTCGTAGATTTTCACAGTGTGTTGGAGAAAATGGCAAAAATTTTAGAAAAGTGAGGGGGCCATGAAATGTTGAGATGTTTTGAAATTAGGAGCAATAGGTGAAGGGGGTATGGCGTGATGTTTATTGGCTGATTCTCAAAAATGTGAGCTTAACAGAAATGTGTAATAAATGTTTTTGTAACATTGGAAAAATTAAGGGAATAAAATTGTTTTTTGTCAAAGGAACTAAATGTGTAGAAGTGAGTGCAATCAGCTGCCAATACTATTTGTAAACGTTTTAAACTAGAACTCCATTTTATGGTGTGTTTTTGCTTTAAGTTTACTATTAACATGGAGTGCTTTGGTTTCTGGCCTAAATTTAATCCTAAACACGGTGTACTGAGACTTTCTTTTCAAGATTTTCCTTTTTCTTCACTCTGATTATATTTAAAGTGCACGTGCATTACAACCACACTGACTCAAAGCAATTTTTCTTACAAGAGTGTTGTTTCTATATGAATGTGCACACACGTTTTGCTGAAGCTCAACTTCCTCCTCCACTTCAATATCTCAGTAAATTGATCCAGTGAAGAGCTCAGCTATGATTTTTAAGAGGGTCTAAGGTTCAAGCTCAAGGCTAGAGGTTGGCTGCAGTAACAGTGAGGTTGCTACAGTAGTCTGAGCACCCTCGGTTACACGGAGGATCTGGAGCTTCTGCTCCTGAACTCTGTTCACTGTCCTTCTTGGAAATGAATATCGTGGAGATAAATCTGACTCACTGTGTTGTCCTCCATGATTCAACAATTCGTTGTCTCAACTTCACAGGAAGTGTGATAATATAGGTAATTTCGTAGCTACAACTGCAAAATAGATTTATGATTTTATTGCATGATGCAGAAAGCAGCCCTCCGCTATCCACCTCCCCCAAATCCTCTTGCGATATTGCCTGTTTTGGTATCTATGTGCATTCTGTGATCTTGTCTTTTCAAATCAGCTGCAATTGGCACATCTGAAAGAATTTATCAGTTTTTCTATTGTGAAAGGGAAAGCTCCAGTGGATAAAATTTAATATTTTCTACAACCTCTGACAAATTTACTGACACTTGTTGTTTACAAGTAATGAGTGATGGATAATTTAGGCCAACTGAATCCTTCTGTGAGTGGTAATTAGTCTGATGGTTAGAAAGGAATTATATAATTAATATGAGTAGCATTTTACTAGGTTTCGGCCACTAGCATTAGAGTATAGTGTTCTGCATTTGTCAAATGTTGGGTAGATGATGACAAGAGACGTTCAGACTGCTCATTTATGTAGCAAACATCGTGCACAAACAGCTCAATGGAGGCAGCTGGGTTCTGAAGCAAACATCCACAATAATCGACCTTGCCAATTTGATTATGCATATTTATTTCTGTACAGATGCTATATCCCCCAGAACACATCTTCTGGGCAAAATAGTAAGGATTCAGATGAAATTGTCCTTTTTTTGTGTAACTTTGCTGCTATTATATTATGATGCAGCAGGAATTCTTCCTGTTAACTCACTAATTACTTTCTCCTGACAGACCTGACTCCAGGGTAAGTCCAGATGGTTCTCAAGCACAAACAGCCTGTTTTTTTTTTAATTTTGGTTTTCATACACAAGATTGTTCACAAATAAGCTGTATTGTATATTTGAAACAATAAGCAAAGAATGCTGCTCTGGGAAAATAGGAGAAAAAATTTTTCTAATTAAATCACGCTCTATATGTTCTCCATTCTTCCCCCAGAACTGGTCTGTGACAGGAAGCTGCAGCAAATTCAATGATGCATGAGCTGGATGCTTTTGTTCTCTGATCGTGCACACAACAGAAAGCATCTATGTAACACCATTTTTTTTCCGCTCTGACAATCAACACTGTTATTTCTCATTTCTTTCACATCTGTGCCTCAACTGCAGAGTTGCATCTCTTTTTTATTTCTCTGCTTCAATGTTTTTGATGTTGCACAGCAGGGAGTTGAAGGTTTTGAGCTAGATTTGTGCTTTATATACAATAGCATTATGAAGTGCAACTGCAGTGATCAACCTCAGATTTTTAGACATCAGTACAATAGTCTTACTTGTGAGAAATCCTGGAAATCTACATTCTTTAAGAATTGGCATAAAATGTATGGGGTGTAAGTGACGTGAAAGGATGGAAAAAGAGTAACATGTTAAAATGTCATTTTCTCAGGAGGGTTCCAGCAACAGAATTGTGTTTGAATCACAAAATCATTGACAAGGCATCTTAATCATGATAAAGCAGTAAGAATGAATTTGCATTTGTATATTGTCTCCCCAAAACACTTAGTAATTGATATAGAATTGCCAACAGCATGGTTTCACAAACAGCAATGAGGGTGTTGGTTGAAGTGTATTGAGATATTGGGATATTGGGCATGATACTGGGAGAACTGATACTTTTCTTTGATTAGTTCCATTGGATCTTGAACTGCCATATGAAAGAGCAGAAAGACAGTGCCTTCCACACTTCAGCACTACTTTCATTTATAGCCAATCATTGATGTTACTAATTCAATTTATTTTTGTTTAAGTTTGCGGCTGTAATGTTATGATGCAGCCATAACTGTTAGGAAGCATTGTCTGATTTCTTTTTGTACATTCTTGTCTTTTACACCTTCGTAGATTTGTATTCATATTTAACCAATAAGGTAGTTAAATTGCATTTTGTTGCTTGCCAAGAGATCTGCAGGAAGTTTATTCATTACAAAGAAGACATCTCACCAAAAGGCATGTGATTTTATCCATTTGCATTTATTGAAGCAGTACAGTCCGAAAAGTGACCACATATAAACAGCATGAGAGTTACTTGAACATCAGCAAACACTGTATGTCTTTTCTGAAGCTATTTCCAGGTGAGGTTTAGGATTACTGAGGCTTCTGCAAGGGAGTGATGTGGGTGGGGCTTCTTCCAGAGTTTCTGCACACAAAGATGAATTCAATTTTCACAGTTCATTAGTGCATGTGGAAATTGGGCTTTTTTGTCAGCACCCTGTCCAAACTTGATTGCTTCTACTTCCCATTATCTGTGGACATTGGTACAAGTACATCTAAGTGAACACCAGTATGAAACAACCATATACAACAAATGTAACATGTGAAGGCATTTCAATTAATCAACATTTAAAAACCAGCATTTCTATATGTACCCATTTAAAAAAAACTATTGTTCGAACTATATTCAAATATCATCTTCATATTCAAAAGCAATTAGACCTTTTCTCATGTTAGCTGCGACCAGTTAAAGATTCATCTTATGAAATAAGAAATGTTTAATCCTGTTTCATGGATTTTATAAATAAACTGTTGTGAATAGGCATAACCTGTAAATGCATTGGACTCCATTCAATATTATAGATAATAACAAGAAATTTTGAAATCACTTTGTTTTCAGCTCATTTCTCCTTGGTTGATTTTTTTGAGAACTACTTTCATTTTTCTACTTCTGGAAAGCAAACTCAACATCGCTGACCATATCTTTAAGGATTTTACAGTTTCACTCTTTTTTGGTTCCATTTTAATGGTTATTTTCGCACACTGCATTCCACAAGATTGACAAACAGTGAGGTGATGCAATGCACGGCACTTTGCCAGCCCAGATATATAAGCATCAATAGCAGGAGCCTGAGAACTGCAACAGGCTCACAAACAAAAGGAGGTTGTCAGTGAATACCATCATCTCTGAAAATGGTGCCTAACTTTCTGAAGTGCCCTGAGTTCATACTCCTCTGGATAGGCCTAACATTCCATAATTTCAGAACCACCAGATAGCTTAATTGTTAAACCATTTTAACCTACATATTGCTTGTTACAAAGATGTCAATTTTCCTGTTGTGGGTTTTTAGCCTATGTTTTCAGAATGAACTTATCTAATACCAATTATGATAGTTCCCTGTCCGCAAATGGTTAGACTTCCTGCACATTTTTTTCTGCAAGGGGCACCTGAGTAGTGGTAAAGTCACCAATCACATCGTCCCATCTGAGTTCTCAGAGGGAATGTTGACCATTAATTTGGTCAAACAATTTAGAGTCTTCAAGTCATACAGCAAAGAAACATGCCCTTCAGCCCACTGAGTTCATGCCAACCATCAAGCACCCATTTACACTAATTTGACATTAACCCCATTTTATTCTCCCCTCATTCCCATCATCTTCCTCCAGATTCTACCATCCATCGACGCACTCGGGATCAATTTACAGTGGTCCATTAACCTACCAACCTGCACAGCTTTGAGATGTGGGAGGAAACTGGAGCACCCGGAGGAAACCCACGCGGTCACAGGGGGAACATGCAAACTCCACACAGGCAGCACCGTAGGTTAGGATTGAACCCTGGTTCACTGGAGTTGTGAGGCAACAGCTCTACTAGCTACACCAATGTTGTAACACTATGTTCAACCTGTGCTCCATGCTGGAAGCACAGACTTTGTGAGTTTACATTTAAATATGAGGCTTATCCTATACCACTTTTCTCCCTCCTTCTCTTGAACGCACTGGTTTATTCTGGGACCTGGTTCAAAAAGAAACTGGCAGCCTTCCACTACCCAGCCCAAGTGTTTATTCATGATCCTAGACAATAAGTGTCAGCAGGCTACTTAACTTCAAAGAGCATTAAACTCAACGTAATCCTATTCACACACTTTCATGTTTCCACAGCTTCCAAACTGACTGAAGATTATTGTTCTCAATGGGAGTTTGCTGCAGATGGGGTCAAAATACTTCAAAATGGTGGTTATATAACTGCATCTTGCTAGTATTTTCATCATGCCATGATAGAGTACATTTATTGGTGCTATGTAAAATGCCAGTTTGACATACTGGGTTTCTCTGAGATCATTTGGCATTGTATCTGAATATTATTTAACAGGGAGTTAGTATGCAAAAATCATTTTAAAAATTAGCCAAGTTAGCCTTTCTAGGCATTTTTGGCTTCTTAGAGGAAAGATATCCTCAAGAATATTAGTAAGGAATTAGTTTAGTCATGTTTCTGGACCTAAAGCCAGTATGCTTTCTGCAGATGCATCAAGCAACTCATGGGGAAACCATGTTTCAAAGAGGCCATGCACTCAAAAAGTGCCCTGTGGAAATTAAGCACTGAAAGTTTCTGTGTATCAAGCATCCAAAGGGTACAGGGTGCAAGTTCCAAGTGCTGGAAAAAAGAAATGTAAATACCTATCCACTGGAAAGTAAGAAAATTGCAGATGATCGAAATCTGAAATGAAAACAGAAAATACTAGAGTTTTTCAGTTGGTCAGGTTATGTATGTGCAGAGAAGATCAGAGTTAACGTTCAAGTGAATGACCTCTCATCATAACTGTGACACTAAATTGAGTGGAAAAGCAAATTGTGTAGAGGATGTGGAGAGTCTGCAGAGAGATGTAGATAGGTTAAGTGGGTCGGCAAGGTTCAGGCAGATGGAGTACAATGTTGGTAAATGTGAGGTTATCCACTTTGGAAGGAAAAATAGAAGATCAGATTATTGTTTAAATAGTGAAAGATTGCAGCATGCTGTTGTGCAGAGGGACTTGGGAGTGCTTGTGCATGAATTGCAAAAGGTTGGATTGCAGGTGCAACAGGTTATCAGGAAGGCAAATGGAATGTTGGCCCTCATTGCCAGATGGATTGAATTTAAGCAGGGAGGTTATGCTGCAACTGTACAGGATACTGGTGAGGGAGCACCTGGAGTACTGCGTGCAGTTCTGGTTTCCTTACTTGAGGAAAGATATACTGGCTTTGGAGGTGGTGCAGAGGAGGTTCACCAGGTTGATTCTAGAGATGAGGGGGTTAGCCTATGCGGAGAGATTGAGTTACCTGGGACTATACTCACTGGAATTCAGAATAATGAGAGGGGATCAGATAGAAACATAAAATTATGGAAGGGATAAATAAGATAGAAGCAAGAAAGTTGTTTCTGCTAGTAGGTGAGACTAGAACCAGGGGACATAGCCTCAAGATTCAGGGGAATAGATTTAGGACAGAGATTAGGAAAAACTGCTTTTCCCAGAGAGTAGTAAATCTGTGGCATTCTCTGCCCAGGGTGGCAGTAGAGGCTACGTCCTTAAATATATTTAAGACACAGTTAGATTTTTGCATAGTAGGGGAATTAAGGGTTATGGGGAAAAGGCAGGTAGGTGGAGCTGAGTCCATGGTGAGATCAGCCATGATCTTATTGAATGGCAGAGCAGGCTCAACAGGCCAGATGGCCTACTTCTGCTCCTATTGCTTATGTTCTTATTAAACCATATATTTACACATCATTTTATCAATCTAAGTGGAAGAACTGTATTGAAAGTCAAAAGTCGAATTTATTGTTATATGCACAAGTACATTTATGCACAGGTGTAATGAAAAACTTACTTGCAGCAGCATCACAGGCACATAGCATCAGACACGCAACATTCACAAGAAAAACAAACATAAATTATACACAATTTTTTCAAGAAAGAACACAATTAGAACATAAAAAACTAAGTCTATTGTAGTGCAAAGTGGTCACTGTTGCTATCAGAATCAAGTTTACTATCACTGACATATGTCGTGAAATTTGTTATTTTGTGGCAGCAGTACAATGCAAGACATAAAAATTACTATGTTACAAAAACAAATAAATAGTGCAAAAGAGGAACAACGAGATAGTGTTCATGGGTTCTTGGACCGTTCATAAATCTGATGGCGGAGGGGAAGAAGCTGTTCCTGAAACATTGATTGTGGGTCTTCAGGCTCCTGTACCTCCTCCCTGATGGTAGTAACATGAAGAGGGCATGTCCCGATTAGTGAGGGTCCTTAATGATGGATACTGCCTTCTTGAGGCGCCGCCTCTTGAAGATGTCCTGGATGGCGGGGAGGGTTGTGCCTGTGATGGAGCTATCTGGGTCTACAACCCTCTGCAGCCTCTTTCGATCCTGCGCCTTGGAATGTTCATACCAGACAGTGATGCAACCAGTCAGAATGCTCTCCACCGTTCATCTGTAGAAATTTGCAAGAGTTTTTGGTGACATATCAGATCTCCTCAAACTTCTAACAAAGTAGAGCCACTGGCATGCCTTCTTTGTGATTGCATCAATGTGTTGGACCCAGGTTAGATCCTTGGAGATGTTAATGCCCAGGAACTTGAAGCTGCTCACCTTTCCACCGCTGACCCCTCAATGAAGACTGGTGTGTCTTCTCTCGACTTCCCCTTCCTGAAGTCCACAATCAATTCCTTGGTCTTGTTGTTGTGACACCACTCACTCCTATCTATCTCACTCCTGTATGCCTCTTCGTCACCATCTGAGATTCTGCCAACAGCAGTGGTGTCATCAGCGAATTTATAGATGGCGTTTGAGCTGTACCTAATCACACAGTCATGAATATAGAGAGAGTAGAACGTGGGCTAAGCACGCATTCTTGAGTTGTGCCTGTGTTGATTGTCAGTGAGGAGGGAATGTTACTACTGAGCCGCACTGACTGTGGTCTCCCGATAAGGAAGTCGAGGATCCAGTTGCAGAGGGAGGTACAGATGCCTAGGTTTTGAAGCTTGTTGATTAGTACTGCCTGATGGTAGCTGCAAGAAGATGGCATGGCCTGGATGGTGGGGATCTTTGATGATAGATGTTGCCTTCTTGAGGCTGCGCCTCATGTAGGTACTTCCAGCAGTGGGGAGGGATGTGCCAGTGATATATTAGGCTGAGTCCACTATTCTCTGCAGCTTCTTATGTTCCTGTGCATTTGAATTGCCGCACCAAAGCATGATGATATTGACAAGAGTCCTCAGTGATTTTAATTAAACTGTGGAAAAGACATGTTTGATAAAGCTTAGTTAACTAAGTAATGTAGCTTCAGAGAAAATTTCAAGTTGAAATAAAAACAGAAAGTGCTGGAAGTTCTTAGCACATCAGGCCAAATCTGTGGGAAGACAAACAGAGTTAATGTTTCAGTTCTGACGAAGGGTCTTCGACCTGAAACATTAAGCTCCATTTCTCTTCCCATAAATGCAGCCTGACCTGCTAAGTATTTCCGGCATTTTCTGTTTTTGTTTTAGATCTCCAGCATGTTGCAGACTTTTTTTTGATTTTCATATGAAGTCAAATCCAGAATTTTGGAAAGAGTGAGACTCTCAATAAAAAGGTGAACAAGGGTAGTTGCAAAAATAAAAGTCACACTGTTAAATATTTTTACTTATGTTATTCTTGAATATATACTTTGGAATCTCCTCTATTATGTTACTAGTTAGATTTCAATATTGACCATTTTAGTTATTTGGAAAAATAGATTTTGACCCTTTTTTGAGAATTTTGTTTGATATGAGACATTATGAATTAATACTTATCTATTATGTTATTACCAACGGGGAGGAGATACAGGAGCCTGCAGACCCACACTCAACGTTTCAGGAACAGCTTCTTCCCTTCTGCCATCAGATTTCTGAATGGTCCACGAACTCATTATTCCTCTTTTGCACTATTTATGTATTTTTGTAACTCATAGTAATTTTTATGTCTTTATGTCTTGCACTGTACTGTTGCCACAAAACAACAAATTTCACAACGAATGTCAGTGATAATAAACCTGATTCTGATAAATTACACCAAAGAGAGAATACAACTTTAATAGAGGACATATGATGAGGAAATCTCAAATGATACAAAGACTGGCCATGTGGTTGATGGTAAGTAAATGGCTGTAGATCCTATTTAGCCATTAGTGGACTGGTCAGCTAGGCAGGAAAGCATTAATGGAATTCATTTAGAAGTTTGGAGAAAAACAAATATATGTCGAACAGAGGGTCTTTGAAATGCCAAACATCTCTGATGACAGTAGGACAGATAGATAAATTGATTAAGAAGCATATGGAATAGCTTTCTATACTGAACAAGGCATGGAATATAAAAATAAGGTTGTTTTGCAAGAACTGTAGAAACAATGGTTATGTCACAGCTGGAGTACCGTGTACAATTGTCATTACCCCATTATGGAGAGAATGTAGCAGCAGCACAGTTTGTACTGGGGTGATTTATAAGCTATGGCTGGAGAAACTCTGCTTTGAGAAGAGATTGGATAGCTGAGGACTGTTTCATTTGGAACATAGAAAGCTGAGGGGAAATTTAATCAGGTGCTTAAAATTATGGGGGCCAAGACAGGGTGAATAAGAAGGACCTATGTTCTTCAATTGTGAGGAAAACTTTATTCACCTGAAGTGTGATGAGCAGCCTGAACTGAAAGGGTTATCTTTGCAGAAGCCTCAGATTTAAACTGCACCCAGATAAGCACTTAAAGTAGTCATGATCCAACAGCTAGAAAGTGGGGTTAGTCTGAATAATCTTTCTTCAGCAGCATGGACACAATTAGCTAAATAACCTCCTTCTGTAAGTTTCTATAATTCAATGAAGGAAGTTTGTTCAAGTTATGAGAGCATAAATACATTTTATTATTTTCTGGAATGATGGATAACAGCAAATGTCATTTCTAGGGTGCTCTCAGCATCAGCATTAAAGGCAGGGTTTTGAGGATTGGGCTGTTCAGGAGAACCTTATGCTTGCCCCTGGAAAATATCTGTCTTTAAAGGAAGTTTCTCTCACAGTTGCAGATACCTGTTCTTTTCAAATTAGGGACCTGCAAAGAAATGTTTCCATTTTGATACATATCCACAACACGTGTTCTCCCCCTGAAGTCAAATGGTTAAGCAACTGGAGAATCCCTCCCCCAACTGTTCCACAACTGCCCACCCCACCTCTCTTATTTGGTTCCAACTGCCCACCTTCCTTTTCTATCAGATTCCATCAAGTACAGCCCTTTGTGGCCTCCACATATCACTTCTCAGCCTGTTTACTATTTCCACCCTGCCCTCCCCTACCTGACTCCATTTGCCAATCACCCCTCCTTACCTAGATTCACCCATCGCTTGCTAACTCTTGCTCCACCCCTAACTCTCTTCCCTACTAACTATTTGCCCTCTCCTCCTTCAGTCCAGATGAAGGGTCTCGATCTCAAATGCCAATTGTTCATTTCCCTCTACAGAGGCTGCCTAACCTGCTGAGTTCCTCCAGCTATTGGCTCTGATTATACCATTGCAGGCAGCTGCACCAAAGCAATCTTAGAATTACATACCCATGTTATTACTTTTTCTCAGTAAGGGGAAATAATCGACTTCCCACGAAGACAGAATTATATCAAATTCAAAGCATAAAAACAGGTTATTTGGCTCAACCAGAGTGCCAAAAAGCAAAATTAAAACAGAAAATGCTGGAAATATTCAGCAGGTCAGGCCTCCTCTGAGGGGAGAGAAACAGAGTTAACTTTTTAGGTCGAAGACCCTTGTGGTTGACAAATTTGCCAATGACATAAAGATATCGAGATCAGAAGATTAGACAGAATAAAAAAAACAGCCGCGAAAGAAAGCTGTGAAGAGGGCTATAGAGGGCTACAGAGGGATATAGACTGGACAAAAATCTGGCAAATGGAGTACAATGTGGGAAGAGGTGAAATTGTTCAGTTTTGTCTGTTAAAATAAAAATATTATCTGATGAGAGATTGCAGAGGGATCTGGATGTCCCAGTGCATGATTTGCAGAAGATTAATATGCAGACACTGCAAAAAAATAAGGAAAGTTAACAGCATGTTTTTATTTATTAGAGCAGGAATTGGCCCACCATGTCTGCACTGACCATGATGCCAATCTAACATCACATCTGCCTGCACATGGTCCATATCCCTCTATTCCCTGCCTATTCAAATGTCTGTCTAAATGCTTCTTAAACGTTGCTATCATATCTGCTTCCACCACCTCCTCTGGCAGCAAGTTACAGGCACCTACCACTCTGTGAAAAAAACTTGCCTCTCACATCTCCTTTAAACTTTCCCCTTCTCACCTTAAACCTATGCCCTCCAGTAATTTCCATTTTCACCCTGGGAAAAAGACTCAGACTATCTGTGTCTCTCATAATTTTATATACTTCTATCAGGTTTCCCCTTAGCCTCTGATACTCCAGAGAAAACGATTCAAATTTCACCAACCTCTCCTTATAGTTGGTACACTCCAATCCAGGCAGCATCCTGGTGAACCTTTTCTGCACCCTCTCCAAAGCCTCAACATCATTTCCTATAGTGTGGTGACCAGAACTGCACACAGCACTCCAAATGTTGCCTAACCAAAGTTTCATACAGCTGCCATATGACTTGCCAACTTTTGTACTCAGTGCTTTGATCGATGAAGGCAAATATGCCATCTACCTTCTTTACCACTCCATCTACTTGCCACTTTCAGGGAGCCATGGACTTGCACCCTAAGATCCCTCTGTACATCAATGCTCCCAAAGGTCCTGCCATTGACTGTATACTTTCCTCTTACATTTGACCTCCCCATTTAAATAAATTGTGAAAGCTCCAGCACCGATCCCCATGTCATACCATCATTACATCTTACCAATCAGAAAAAAGACCCATTTATGCCTACTCTCTGTTTCTTGATAGCCAGTCAGTCTTCAGTCCACACCAATATATTACCTCCGACACCACAAGCTTTTATTTTCCATTATAATGTTTGAGGTGACACTTTATCAAATAGAAATGGTAGTATATCCACCAGTTCTCCTTTATGCACAGCACTTGTTATTTCTTCAAAGAACTTTGACAACTTGGTCAAACATGATTTTCCTTTCAGAAAAACATGTTAAGTTTGCCTGATTACCTTGATTTTTTCTAAGTGCCTTGCTGTAAGATCTTTAACATCTTACTGCAATTATATAGGGCCTTGGAGAGACCACCCCTGGAGTATTGTGCACAGTTTTCTTCTCCCTACCTAAAAAAGTTAGTGCAGTGGATATTCACTAAACTGGGTCCAGGAACTGTGGGTTTTCCAAACAAGGAGCGATTGAGTAGACTTGGTCTCTATTCTCTAGAATTTAGACCAATGAGAGGAGACCTTATTGAATCTTACAAAATTCCTGCAGGGCTTTACAGGTTGGATGCAGGAAGGATGTTTGCCCTCGCTAAGGAGTCCAGGGAATGGCCACAGGGTAAGGGATAGGCCTTGTAGGACTGAGGCAAAGAAAAAATCATGCAGAGGGTGTTGAACTTCTGTAATTCTCCACCCCAGAGGACTGTGGAGGCTCATTCAATGAGTTAATTTCTGGATATCAAGGGATATGGGAATAGTACAGGAAAATAGTGTGGAGATAGAATATTGGCTGCGATCTTGATGAATGGCAAGCAGGCCTGAAGGGCCAAAAAGCTTGCTTCTACTATTTCTTATATTCTTAGGTTAACAATAGCTTCCAACATTTTTCTGACACCAGTGTTGAGCTAACTGGCCTGTTGTTTCCTACTTTCTGTCTCGCTTTTTGAGTCCATCACTTATTTTTCAATCTAATGGAACCATCCCTGAACCTTGGGAATTTTGAAAATAAAAACCAATACATTAGTTATCACACCAGCCACTTCTTTTAAGACCATTGGATGAGGTCTATCAGGACTGGGGGAATTGTCAGCTTGCAGATCCAACAAGTTCCTCTACCATTTCCCTGGTGATTGGAATTTTCTTGAGTTCCTTCTTCCTTTCCATTCCTAATTAAAAGCTATATCTGGGATGTTACTTGTATCTTCTATAGTGAAGATTGTTGCAATGTACCTGTTTAATTCATCTGCCATCTCCTTATTTCCCATCATGAATCCGCCAGACACATTTTCTAGAGGACAGCGCACACTTTAACTCTTTTTTTCAATATCTTTTTTGAAATTCATACTATTTATTTTTACATTTCTGGCTAACTTTATCTTAACCATAGAACCATAGAACAATACAGCACAATACAGGCCCTTCGGCCCACCATGTTGTGCCGCCCTTCAAACCACACCTAAGACTACCTAACCCCTTCCTCCCACATATCCCTCTATCTTAAATTCCTCCATATGCTTATCTAACAATCTCTTAAACTTGACCAACGTATCAGCCTCCACCACCGCCCCAGGCAGCGCATTCCATGCACCAACCACTCTCTGGGTGAAAAACCTCCCTCTGACATCTCCCTTGAACTTCCCACCCATTACCTTAAAGCCATGTCCTCTCGTTTTGAGCATTGGTGCCCTGGGAAGGAGGCGCTGGCTGTCCACGCTATCTATTCCTCTTAATATCTTGTATACCTCTATCACGTCTCCCCTCATCCTCCTTCTCTCCAATGAGTAAAGCCCTAGCTCCTATAGTCTCTCCTCATAATCCATATTCTCTAATCCAGGCAGCATCCTGGTAAATCTCCTCTGCACCCTTTCCAACGCCTCCACATCCTTCCTATAATGAGGTGACCAGAACTGGACACAGTACTCCAAGTGTGGCCTAACCAGAGTTATGTAAAGCTGCATCATCACTTCGCAGCTCTTAAACTCGATCCCACAATTTATGAAAGCTAACATCCCATAAGCTTTCTTAACTACCCTATCTACTTGTGAGGCGACTTTCAGTGATCTGTGGATATGAACCCCCAGATCCCTCTGCTCCTCTACACTGTCCAGAATCCTGCCATTTACCTTGTACTCCGCCTTGGAGTTTGTCCTTCCAAAGTGTACCACCTCACGCTTCTCCGGATTGAACTCCATCTGCCACTTGTCAGCCCAGCTCTGCATCCTATCAATATCCCTCTGCAAGCTTCGACAGCCCTCCACACTATCCACAATACCACTGATCTTTGTGTCATCTGCAAACTTGCTAACCCACCCTTCCACCCCCTCATCTAAGTCATTAATAAATATCACAAAAAGTAGAGGTCCCAGAACCGATCCCTGTAGGACACCACTAGTCACAGCCCTCCAATCCGAATGCACTCCCTCCACCACAACCCTCTGCTTTCTACAGGCAAGCCAATTCTGAATCCACACTACCAAGCCTCCCTGGATCCCTTGGCCTCTGACCTTCTGAAGAAGCCTACCATGCGGAACCTTGTCAAACGACTTACTAAAATCCATGTAGACCACATCTACTACACTACCCTCATCAATCTTCCTGGTCACCTCCTCAAAGAACCCTTTAGAATCTTGTCCTCTAATTTTTTCCTTCTTCATTCATCTTTTAGTTATTATTTTGCTATTTGATATTCTGTGCAATCTTTTGACCTATCTCTAATCTTTGGGCAATTATATGTTTTTCCTTTGAGACTGATACCCTGAATAATGGGTCCTTCCCTTGGATTTTTTTGTTCTCATTGGAATGTGTACTCTGAAAGATTCCCTTAAATGTCTGCCACTGAATCTTGATTGACAAATCCCTTAACCTAATTTGCCAGTTCATTCTAGCTACCTTTGTTTTTATGCCCTCATAATTTTCCTCATTTAAGTTTAGAATTCTGGTCTTCAACCCATTCAACCCATAAATCAGCCATGATCAAATGGCAGAGCAGACTCTATGGGCCAAATGGCCTAATTCTGCTCCTATGTCTCATGGTCTGATCTGTTCTCTCCTTATTTGGGGGAAATGTCTCTTCTGCCTTGCTATCATGTATGCATGAGTGAAATGTTGAGTGCTGAGTCACCTAATCCATATGGAGGCCATTTAGCCCATTTTGTTTGTACCCACTCTTTCAACAAGCTGTTCAATTCGTCCCATTCCTAGTTATTTTTTCCAGAGCCCTGCACATTTCTTGTTGTCAAGTACACACCAAATTCCATTTCGAAAGTTACTGTTGAATCTATTTCACTCACCCTTTCAGGCAGTGTAATTCAGGTCGTAACAACTCGCACAACAAAATAACTCATCTCCCTCTGGTTCTTTCGACAATTGTCTTTAACTTGCACCTTCTGGTTATTCACCTTCCTTCCAGTGAAAGCATTTTCTCCCTATCGACTCTCTATCAAAGCCATTCATAATTTTGAGAACTTCCATTAAACTTTCATTTTGCCTTCTCTGCTCTAAGGAGATCAACCCTGAAGGATAGGCAGTAATCAGTGAGAATAGGCAGCAACACCTCCACCACGATTATTCTCAACACTGGTGCCCCACAAGGCTGCGTCCTCAGCCCCGTTCTCTACTCCCTATACACTCATGACTGTGTGCCAGATTCTGTTCTAGCTCCATCTGCAAGTTTGCAGATGATACCGCCGTAGTGGGCTGTATCTCAAGTAACGATGAGTTGAAGTACAGAAAGCCTAGTGACATGGTTTCATGACAATAACTTTTCCCTCAATGTTAGCAAAACAAAAGAGCTGGTCATTGACTTCAGGAAGGGGAGCAGTGCACATGCTCCTATGCTGAGGTCAAGGGGGTTGAGAGCTTCAAGTTCGTAGGAGTGAACATCACCAATAGCCTGTCCTGGTCCAACCATGTTTGATACCACGACTAAAATGCTCACCAGCGCCTCTACTTCCTCAGGAGGCTAAAGAAATTTGGCATGTCCCCGTCAACCTTCACCAATTTTTATCAATGCACCATAGAAAACATCCTATCTGGATGCATCACAGCTTGGTATGGCAACTGCTTTGCCCATGACCACAACAAACGGCAGAGAGTTGTGGACGCAGATCAGCACATCATGGAAACCAGCCTCCCCTCCATGGACTCTGTCTACACTTCTCACTGCCTCAGTAAAGCAGCCAATATAAAGACCCCACTCACCCCAGACATTCTGTCTTCTCACCCCTCCCATCAGGCAGAAAATATAAAAGCCTGAAAGCAAGCACCACCAGGCTCAAGGACAGCTTCTGTCCTGCTGTTATAAGACTATTGAATGGTCCCCTAGTACAATAAGATGGACTCTTGACCTCATAATTTACCTCGTTATGACCTTGCATCTTATTTTCTACCTGCACTGTTCTTTTTCTGTTAGTGTAACACTTTATTCTGCATTCTGTTATTGTTGTTCAATGCACTGTTGTAATGAATTGATCTGTATGAACGGTATCTCAGACAAGTTTTTTTTACTGTACCTCGCTACATGTGACAATAATAAACCAATTTACTAATTTACAAATTTAGCTATTTTTCATGTTTGCATGATTCTCGGTCGTAATTCTAGTGCAGAGGTGATATTGCAACTGATACTGTTGGCCCCTTGACTTCAAGCATAAGTACAGTTTCACCCAGGATAATCTTTCTCTGGATAACCAAATGGCATTGTAAATGTGCTGACAGAGTTAAGATGCAAGTTATTCAGCATATAATTGAATGAGAGAACAAGTTCTTCAGAAAATGGTGCATTTCTGTTTCTATATTCCTCCCATATAAGCCCATTGTAGTAGGGATAAAAAGATTCAGGAAGTACAAATTTAGCTTGGAAATGCTGACTTGGAATATGGTGAATTCAGATTAAACTTAATCTTCTGTGGACTCTAATCTATTAATATTGTCATACAGTTCTGAATGGAAGCTTGCAAAAACACCCATGGCACGCTATGGTTTGAACATGGGTATATTTAAAACTTGTTCTGTAACTCTATCAGTTTTCTGATATCTATTTCTCTGAATAAAAGCCAACAGCTCTTTGTTCTGCAGATTGCATCAAATAAAAATTCAAATGTATGAGTTATATGAAATAGTAACCATTTTAAGCACAGAAATATGAAAATTCTTTTGACACAAAGAATATAAATTGTAGGTGAAATAACATCTGATTAGAGAAAATTGATGGTTTTTAGTAATGTCCATTTCATTAATAAATTGTTGCTTCAGTCTCCAGAGCTACTGGAACAGCTTAATGGACTTGTAAATCAAAACCCATTTTAAAAGAAGAAAGAAAACGATTTTAAGTGCTGAGCAGAAACATTATATTTGTTGCTTTTTTCCCCCAATTTACTTATATATCCCTAAGGTATTCTAAGATTTCTTTTGAAAAAGATTTAGCAACGAATTAGCTAATGAGCTTGGCATGTGCCTTTGATCTTCAGGCTAAAGAAATACAATTAAAATAATCTTATCTGAATACATGACCTAACTGTCATTTAATAGCATTTTCTATCTTGGTAATTCTAACATTAAAAACAATATACTGTTCTATCAAATTCTATTAAAGTTTATAGTTAAATGAGATGTATTTTTGTCAAATTGAGAATAACTTTAACTAGTCTTAATTATGATTTTACCTGTGTCATAGATGAGGAAGGTTGTGGGTTTTGTATTTTAGCAATTCTCTATCTGATTTATTTGCTGGTAAGCACATAGATTTTACAATTGGTAACTGGTGAGAGGAGGACAGAGGATGCTGGGATATTACAGCAAGGGGTCAAGGTCAACAGGAGGGAGGGAAAAATATTGAACATTTCAGTTGAAGTCATTTAATGATTCCTGATATCTTAAAAATCATCCCCCACCCCCGCCCCTCTGCCCTTCAAACCAGGCAATTGTCCCCAGCCATGAAGTGAAGCTGAACAGTAAAGGGAAGAGCTTGACCACTAATGTTGTACACCATCATATTGCATTCCATAAAGATTCACAGGAGAAAGCTCTCTGATCACCTAGTAAGAAACACAATGACTGCTGTAATTCATATTGACTCCAAAGTTCCATGTCATGTCCTGATCTTGAATGGGTTCATCATTCTTATTAGGTCAGCGACTGAGAGTCAGCAGGAGCAGAGGAGGGTGAACATCTTCAGGAAAAGGGTCTTTCACTTGCACTGTCACCCTCCCACCCAGCTTAGTGATTTGAAAATGCAATTATTTGTCTGTGAGGTTCTTGAGATGTGCTGAAGTTGTGAAGGTGCTGTAAGAATGTTGTCTGCACGATTGATCAATTGCTAGAATTGATGAATGATGAAAGGTTTCCAGGTTTTAAATCGCTGGTGTTTGTGATGTGTTGAGGAAGTATATAGGTACAATCGTGACAATTTAAGATTAGTATAAACAGAGTTACAAGTCTAGATATTCACAGAATTCACTTTTCTCACCACTGTACATGTGTAAATCATCCCCTCCACACCACGTGCGCCCCCCTCCCCCTCCAATAAGACTGTATTCAGTTTCCGGTTGTATTTGCCACTCTAAAAATGTGACTAGGCAATTCCCGTCTTGAATTGCCTTGCACCAATGAGCCGTTTTCTGCGTCAGATGCCCACATGTTCACAATATTCTCTGTGCTTATTCATTTGATGCAATGCTGAAAGAAATCTAGGCATGTGGTTCTGAAGCAGCCCTGACATGGGCACTCTCACCAACTTGGTTCAAGTAATCTCTTTAAAGGGGAGTACCCAAACCAGGTCCCAGTCTGATGCTGGGAATCAATTCGGATAGGTTCCTTTTAATTTATTTACAGGCCTGATATCCTTCTAATCCCCACTTCCACCCAGAACCCAATGCAGAGCTAGAAGCTTTCATTTGACACCCTTCACCCACCACCTCCTGAACTCCCAGGTCCCAATCTCTATCTCAGTCCCCAGACCCTGATCTCCCAACCCAACTCCACCTCCTATACTTCTCTACCCTGCAAAGCATCATAGGACTGGACTGCTGGTACTGCCCACCGCTATCTCCAACTACCCTTGTACCATGTCTAGTTGAGCTTCCTGGTCTCCTGAAGATACAAGATCTTTTCCTATTTCATTTCTCCTATAAAAAAATCTTGAGCATTCAGCACACATGCACAATATTTCATCCAATGGGCGTGGGCTAATTACTCGTTTCCAGTGTTTTTTGTCTTATATCATGTAGCATGAATGGCCAACAGAAGGTGCAAAGTGGGAGAGTGCACTGCAGACTGTAAGCATAGAGGCTGTAAGCAGGTGATAGAATCAGGCAGCACCCAACTCCTAACTTTCAGTTCGATATCTGATAAAATGGCATATTGATACATTAGGGACAAGGGTCTCCTTCATACACAGCCTCAGTCACTTTCTTGATGCATCACCGTACCAGGGTGATATAATTACATCTGGTACTGTGGAGGTATTGCTGGTAGTACCCTAGACATGACTGAGGAACAATGCATTCGAAATCTCAGGTTCATCATGAATGCTGCAACTGATGAGAATTGCATGGTACAGGAAGACCTGCAACCGTTTCCTTGCAGAAATATTTGTTTGGTGGCACTTATTCCTCTCCTTCACTTTGAAACAGCATTGCTTCCAGAATTAGCCAATTGTCTTTAAAGGGCACTTCTATTAGAATTTGAGCCACTAGCCAAATTATGTTTCTTTCCTATTAGATTTGCAGTATACTATAAAAGTTCCAACTATTAAGTAATCCCACAAAATTGGGCTGCAGTTGAACCAATCAACAGTCATCCTGGATACCAAATATACTGATCTATCAAATTTAGGAATGTGATGCTTCATCAAATATTCCTATACTGTTTATAACATTCTGACTTTTTCTGGAACACGGTGTGAATTCAACTACCTGAAATAAAGAAAACCAACTGTACCTTAATTTATGTGCAACCCAGCAGAGGATTTCTGCCATCAATTTTATACAAATGCTGAAAATGATTACTACTTCCATAAATTGGTATTGGTTTATTATTGTCACTTGTACCAAGGTACAGTGAAAAGCTTGTCTTACAAACCGATCGTACAGGTCAATTCATTACACAGTGCAGTTACTTTGAGTTAGTACAAAGTGCATTGATGTAGTACAGGTAAAAACAGTAACAGTACAGAGTAAAGTGTCACAGCTACAGAGAAAGTGCAGTGCAATGTCACAACAAGGTAGATCGTGAGGTCATAGTCCATCTCATTGTATAAGGGAACCATTCAATAGTCTTATCACAGTGGGGTAGAAGCTGTCCTTAAGTCTGGTGGTACGTGCCCTCAGGCACCTGTATCTTCTACCCGATGGAAGAGGAGAGAAGAGAGAAGAGAGAATGTCGCGGGTGGGTGGGGTCTTTGATTATGCTGGCTGCTACACCAAGACAACGAGAGGTAAAGACAGAGTCCAAGGAGGGGAGGCTGGTGTCCGTGATGCGCTGGGCTGTGTCCACAACTCTCTGCAGCTTCCTGCGGTCCTGGGCAGAGCAGTTGCCATACCAAGCCATGATACATCCAGATAGGATGCTTTCTATGATGCATCGGTAAAAGTTGGTGTGAGTCAAAGGGGACAAACCAAATTTCTTTAGCCTCCTGAGGAAGTAGAGGCGCTAGTAAGCTTTCTTGGCTGTGGCATCTACGTGATTTGACCAGGAGAGGTTGTTGGTGATGCTCACTCCCAGGAACTTGAAACTCTCAACCCTCTTGACCTCAGCACCATTGATGTAGATGGGTGCATGTACACCGCCCCCTTTCCTGAAGTCAATGACCAGCTCTTTTGTTTTGTTGACATTGAGGGAAAGGTTGTTGTCATGACGCCATTCCGCTAAGCTCTCTATCTCCTTCCTGTACTCCGACTCGTCGCTGTTTGAGATATGGCCTATAATTGTGGTATCATCTGCAAACTTGTAGATGGAGTTAGAGCAGAATCTGGCCACACAGTCATGAGTGTATAGGGAGTAGAGTAGAGGGCTGAGGACACAGCCTTGTGGGGCACCAGTGTTGAGAATAATCGTGCCGGAGGTATTGCTGCCTATCCTCACTGATTGCAGTCTGTTTGTTAGAAAGTCAAGGATCCAGTTACAGAGGGAGGTGTTGAGTCCTAGGTCTCGGAGTTTGGTGACAAGCTTGCTTGGAATTATTGTATTGAAGGCAAAGCTGTAGTCAATAAGCAATAGTCTCATGTAGGTGTCTTTATTGTCCAGATGCTCCAGAGCTGAGTGTAGGGCCAGGGAGACGGCATCTGCTGTAGACCTGTTTTGGCGATAGGTGAATTGCAACGGGTCCAGGTCGTCTGGTAGGCTGGAGTTGATGCGTGCCATGACCAACCTATCAAAGCACTTCATGATGGTGGATGTCAGAGCCACTGGTTGGTAGTCATTGAGGCATGTTACCTTGCTTTTCTTTGGTGCTGGGACGGTAGTGGTCTTCTTAAAACAAGAGGGAACCTGAGATTGAAGCAGGGAGAGGTTGAATATGTCCGCAAATACTTCTGCAAGCTGATCGGCACAAGATCTGAGCACGCGGCCCGGGACACCATCTGGGCCAGGTGCCTTCCTTGTGTTCACTCTCCGGAAGACTGACCTTATGTCCTCCACTGTGATCACAGGTTCAGCTGTGTTGGTGGCTGTCAGGGTGGATGGTGACAATCCATTTCCCTTTTGTTCAAAATGTGCATAGAATGCGTTAAGTTGATCAGGAAGGGATGTGCTGTTGTTAGCTATGCAGCCCGACTTTGTCTTGTAGCCTGTTATGGCATGTAAGCCCTGCCATAACTGGCGGCTGGTCAGGGACTCTATTTTGGATTGGTATTGCCTCTTGGCATCCCTGATAGCTTTCCGAAGGTCATACCTCGATTTCTTGTACAGATCAGGATCACCAGATTTGTGTGCAGCAGTCCTCTCTTTCAGTAGGGAGTGGATCTCCCGATTCATCCATGGTTTCCTGTTTGGGAACACCCATGCTGTCTTCTTTGGTACACAGTCCTCCACACACTTGCTGATAAAGTCCGTGATGGTGGTGACATACTCATCAAGGCTGGCAGCTGAGTGAACATGGACCAGTCCACTGTCTCAAAGCAGTCACATAGGAGCTCATCTGCTTCCTCAGACCAGCACTGCACGACTCTCCGTACCGGATCCTTCCGTTTCAGTTTCTGTTTGTATTCAGGGAGAAGGAGCACAGCCTGGTGGCCTGATTTCCCAAAGTGAGGACGAGGGGTGGCTCGGAAGGCACCTTTGATGGTAGTATAGCAGTGGTCAAGGATGTTGTCACCCCTGGTGGAGCAAGAGATGTGCTGGTAGTATTTCGGTAACACACTCTTGAGGTTGGCCTGATTGAAGTCCCCTGCGTTGATGAAGAGGGCCTCAGGGTATCCTGTCTCAAGGTGCATAGTTTTCCAATGCCTGTGATTTCCCCCAAAATGGTAAGTTCTTTTCTCTGTAGGTTATTTGGAAGATCCACAAGAAGGGAAGGAGGTTGAAGTGGTTCTGATAGGGTGTGATTCAACTCGACTGATTAGGAAAGGTCACAGTGTCTACCATAAGTTATTCAAGGATAACACGAGGTTAGATGCCAGGAGGCATTTCTTCCCTGGAAAATAGTAGACCTTGGGTTTAGGTTGTTGGTATTTTACTAAACTTCTTCAGGTAAGATTCGGGGTGGCCAGAGATTACCTTTCAGAAATGGTAACGTGGATAGGGTTCAAGTGGTCTTCTGGAAAACTTTATCATTTAAAGGGAGTGATAAAAAAAACCAAGAGCTCCTTCTTGCTTTCATTCAGGTTTTTAAACAGGTTTTTCATTTCCATCCAGGAGCCTTCTTCTGGGTGGTTTGGGGAGTGGGGAGTATCTTGTGATGTACAAGGCATCACAGTGGGACAAGTTGGATGAGCCATGAGGACATTTATGTCCATCACAGTTTCTTAATCCAATATAAGCCACCTGAGGGGAATTTGGCAGCATTGGACCAGCTGACCAATTTTACTTTCAAGAAAATTATACACAGAGTTTCTTGTATCTTCAAAAGCCTTTGACTCTGTCATTCAACAGGATCTGAGGAGACTCTTTCTTAATATGTGTTTGTCTTCCAAAACTTGTCCCCATTCAAGTTTTTCTCCATTTTCTATTTCAAAGTTTTGAGCAAATCTACTCATACCAATCTTTAAGGCAGTGCATTCCAAGTTTCAATAGCTTCCCACACAAAAAAATTCTCATGTCCCCTGTGTTTTTTTTTGACAATCACTTTAAATATTCTCTCTGATTACCAAACCCAGAGTGTGTCGTATCATTTTCATCCTGTTTGCTCTATCCAAACCTCTCAAAGGAAAAGAGATGTACATTGAGAGCTCTGAAGTTAAATTGACCACCACTCCTTCATCCCCAATTGCCTGGCTGATTCAATCTATAGATTTGATGCAATTCACTGTGCTTTTTCCACCCACAACTATTCCTTTCCCTCAAGATAGGTTGGACATTTCTTCTGATTAATGACTCCTTCAATTACAAGAGTTACTGTGTTAATTGGTTCTAGCAGTTTCTCAATCTATATCATACTATATTGGAATTCATCCAATAAATGGTTGTATTAGTAAGGAGATAACTTAAGGTGGACACTGTGATCTTCCCTAACTGGTCTAGATGAATTACACCCTATTAGAACCACTTAAATTTCCTTCCCTTTATTGTGTGGATCTTCCAAATAACCTGCAAGGACATAAAAAAAACTTCGACAAAATAGCATGCATTAATGGATTTGGAACAATTACTGTTATTCGTACAAGGCTGTAATGTGAACAAGAAATAACATTTCCCTTTTACCTGAATATTACAGCAGAGAATAACCATTTGGCTCCCTGTTGTTCACAAGGTTTACCAGTTACTTATTTAGATATGAAAATTAATCAAGCAGGCTAATGAAATATATCTTTGCTTCAAGTGAGGAAGAGATGTTTTAGATTAGCATCTGGTCAGACCCTGTCTGGAGGACTCCATTCTGTTTTGGGCACCATACCTTAGAAATGATATATTGACCCTGGAGGGAGGACAGCACTGATATGCTAGAATTACACAAGATTTTAAGGATTGAACTATCAGAATTAGTTTGCATAAAGTTAGTTTGTAGGTGAGAAGACAGAAGTGATTTAGTCAAGGTTTTAAAAATGATAAAGGGAGTTGATAGGGTAGACAGAGAAACTATTTCAACTGGTGGGAGAATCTAGAGCAAAGATTTATAATCTTACAGTTTGTAGCAGGCCATTTTGGTGTGATTACATGAAACATTTTAATACAATGACTATGGATATCTAAGAGGCTGTAAATACAGTATTGAAGCATTCAAAGTGATATTAGGATATGTTTGCTCTTTAAGCAAAATCAAGTCACTGGAAGTGCAGATCAGTTCTGATTTAACTGAATGACAGAATAGTCTTGGGGATGATTGTCCACTTCTCAATTCTGTAAACCTTTGCCAACCATGTGAGATCATTAAACTTCTTCCAACAACGTAAGGCAATCTACATACTATCAAGGTGTTACATATGGCCATATTAACCTCTGAGCACATTGCCTGTCTCTTTGCTTCAAATTTTGAAGAATCTTTCCCAGCTAATAAATTCTGCATGTTTCTCAGCAGATAAGCTAAAAATAACTTGCGAATAATTACCATGTTTTGGAGAAATGCTATGAGTACTCAATTCACAATTTTATTGCTCTTGATTTTCTAAAAGAACTGCTTTAACAGTATGAAGAAAGGCTGGGGAACAGAAATTATTCAATGAAATTCCCACAAGCAGTAAATGTAAAACAGCTACTTCAACAATGGAATCTTCTTACTTGGAAGTGCACAACTTTAACAACAGCATAATTCATCTTCCTTTTGTAGCTGCCTTCTGCCAGAATCTTTATTTAAATGGAATCCAAAGGTGCCCTTGCTCCACTGCAGCCTATGCCTTGCCCAATGTTACATAAGGCACCTGACCCTGAGATTTCAGTTGGTAAAGGTCTTGCTTTGCTCCATGGCCAACTAGCATTTGGGGACAAGGAATAACAGGGCAAAGGCTTTCAGCTAATTGACCAATATATTAATTCAACTTGCTGACACTGATTAGGATCAACAATGCAACCAGTCAGTTACTGTTTTTTAATGGTTTTACAGGACATCAGTGAGGAAGCAGAGTTAAAATTTACAAATGGGAATGTAGCAGAAAGAGATTAGCCAGAAATGCTGTTGGTAACATGGAGTCATGGGATTATATAGCACAGAAACAAACCCTTCAGCCCAACATGTCCATGCCAACCATTGAGCCTTCACTGTGTAACTCCTATTTAAATTGGAGTGCACTATTTATAGACCTCTCAGTTAATCCCTTGAAGATCAAGAGCAATAAAATAGTTAATTGAGTATTAATTGCATTTCTTCAAAACATAGCAATTACTAATGTTATTTTTAGCTTATCTGCTGAGGAACATGCAAAATTTATTAGCTCTAATAAGCATTCTAAGAGCACTGCTTTAACAGTATGAAGAAAGGCTGAAGTACAGAAATTATTTAACAAAATTCCCACAAACAGTAAATATAAAATGTAAAACAGCTAAAGGAAGAATTATTTATATCACTGGTAATACAGTCTGAGGAACTTGTGCTGTGTTCTTGTTAAATAGCAGATTTATTAAAACTCTGTCTTGAAATTTCAAGCAATATTGCCTTTGATTCTATCCAATTGGTACTACATTTATGTAAGCAAACTGTCGGCCTACTATATTATTTTACTTCTCTTGATATCTGGCATCCTTCAACATCAACTAGACATGAGAGTTGAACTTACAATTTTGAGCTGGGAATCAAAATGTCATCTTTAATATTCACAGCATCTCTCGCTTCACTGGTTTTGAAATATTTTTAGGATTCACCGGAATGTTTATTAAAAATACAATTCATCTCCTGTAGTGTGACTTACAGAGAGAAACAAAAATGTGGTTCTCTTCCTGTAATCATCTTTCTGCTACTTTTCCAGTCTCTGTGCTGCCCCCTCTTCTCTGCTTTATGTTCTTTGGCATAAAGACTCCTATTATTGATATTTAGACTGCAAATTCAGCTTCTTTGCTTGGACATTATGGGTGCCAACTGTCACCTGATTTTTTGTTTGATACTCAATTTGCATCTTCTACCATAGACGGAATGGTAATCACACAGGTGACACCAGAGCACAGCAGAGATATATTGAATAGGAAATGCTGATTTGATGCTGGCACTACAACATTCGAATGCAATGATGCAACTAATGCCATGATTTCAAGTCACCTGAGTGAGGCAAGGTCTAGCAGTCAGAGAGCCTCCTGCCTGCACAATAAAAAGGGATTACTGATTATATGCTGGTTAGTTGCTGTTTGATTTGTAGGCATATGGATTATTGAACTGTATTGGTTCATGTTTTCAACCCCCATCAAAATTTCTTAACTCTTCAGGAAATATTGTGACAGAAGAAAGAATCTTACCCCAATCTCCAGAATGTAGCTAAATTCTAATGATCTCAGGTTTGTTGACTATTCCTTCCAAATGTGTTGCATGATAAGGAGAATGAACAGTCAAACCTGCTGAAGGAGATGGCAAGGAAGAAGGAGAGAAGAGTCCTCAGCAATAGGCCTTACCCTCCAAGCATGTTTCAGGAGTAGTTCTCCTGTGTTTGTACCTTGGAGAGAAGCCAAGCCTTAGGAGCCTCCAAGATCTTTAAGAAAATGTTAACAATGATCTGCTACATCTGCAGCCATAACTCCAGTGATGGAACAGCCCAGAACTACATTGATAATAGCTGTAAAGATTAGCACAACTTTTATACTTCAGTTTTTAACACCCCCACCTTTGCCTAAGGGACATCAGCAATCTTTCACAGTTTGGAGCACAGTACTGCTTTAGAGAAGTCATGAACACTTTCTATTCTAGGAGAAAATAATTTGCCTTCATCTCCCTTGACGGAGTGTGAAAGGCAGCAATGCACATGGGTTCATCAGGAGCATAGACTTATCAAAGGTGCAAGGTGCCGTGCAGCACAGTGGAGCAGCAGGGGTAGTGCTGCTCTTTCATTGGTCCAGTGATCCGGATGTGATCCTGACATCCAGTGCTACCTGTGTGGCATTTGTTCATTCTCTCTGTGATCATTTTGCACATTCTCCCTATGACCAGGGAAAACATAAGTTTTCCCTGGATGCCCTGGTTTCCTCCCATATACCAAAGTTGTTAGGGTGATTAGTTACTGTAAACTATTCCTCTTGTAAATGGCAGAAGAATCAAGATAGATTTGATTCAAGAATCTAGAAAGAGAATAACTTGCGGGCAAATAAGTGGTGAAATGAAATCGATGAGATTGCTCTGAGAGCCAGCATACACTCGATTGATTAAAAAGCCTCCTTCTACTTTGACTGCAATCACATTGCGTTTCTTGTGCCACATTTGGTTTCAGAGATGCTTAGCAACTGAAAGAGCTTTCACTCTTGGAACAGTCAGAGAATCATTATGCTCAGGTGACAGTTATTTGAGGGAGGCCACTGTATCTAAATCAAAAGGCAGGCCCCTTTGAGAACAAGTGGTGTCCTCCACCTTACTTGAGTCCAGTACCTTCACAGGAGAGCAAAAGCTGCTTACAATGAGAGCCACCGTATCATAGAACAATAACAGCACAGTCGCAGGCAGTTTGATCCTTTGAAACCATCTGCTCCTAGTCACTGTCCCTTTCCTTACAGTCCTACTTTTTGTTTAGTTTCAAACACTAGTTCAATTCTCTCTTGAAAGCCACAATTGAATCTGCCTGCATCTTGCTATCAGGCAAGTATTTCAGATGGTAACCATTTAATTTGTAACAAGAAGTTTATCATTATAATACTTTTGGTTCTTTTGTCGGCCTCCTTGAAATGGTAGCCAGGTTACCATTATCAAGCAGACTATTAGTCTTACTCAAACAATGATTCTGTTGCCTGGAATCACCTTGCAGCACACAACAGAGACTGAAACCCTCCAGGTTTGAGGTTATCTGTTATATGCCGCATAATGGGGTAAACATGGCCCTCACTGGTAACTATGGAGCCAGGAGGAGGACAAGGAGGACAATAAAGAGGAGATAACTTTAGAAACCTTTATTTGCCAGACTGTGAATTGGGAATGGTCCAAATGCAATTTCAGTGACCATGTTTCTAATTCCCTATTGCACTGAAGTTCTGTTCCAATCTTTTCTTTTGTCAATGGTAATCCAAATGTCTGCTTAACCAGAATAACAGGATAATGGCCATCATCATCAATATTCTAATATCTGTTATATCCAACTATGGCAGTACCACACAAAGCTCAACTAATAGAGGTGTGTAAAATCATGAAGGGCAGAGATAGGGTGAATGCACACAGTCTTTTTCCTAGTGTTGGAGAATCAAGAACTGGAGTGCATAGGTTTAAGGTGAGAGCACAGAGATTTAATAGGAATCTGAGGGGCAGCCTTTTCACCCAGAGAGTGGTCAGTATGTGGAATGAGCTACCAGAGGAAGTGGTTGAGGCAGGAACATTAACAACATTTAAAACACACCTGGACAGATACATGGATGGGAAAGGTTTACAAGGATATGGGACAAATGTGGGCAAATAGAACTAACTTAGATGAACATCTTGGTCAGCATGGACCAGTTGGGCTGAAGGGCCTGTTTCCATGCTGTATGACTCTTTGACTCTAAGCTATAAGCCAACCTTGCCTGAGAGTTTTTGGAGGGTGAAAGATGGGAGGCCAGCCGTGAACATGCATGAGGATAATGGAAGTTTGTGTGGCACAAAGCTCCGATGTTTGGGTCTGGAAGTGTTAAAATGGAGCTGGCCACCATTTCCATCTGGAAAGGATGGTCTCCAAGCTCTGAGCAAATCCACGTGAAAAGATGGAATTAGATTCCACCATGCTTATTAATATTGCATGCATGTTATCCAGTAAGTTTGCTATTGCACCAAGCATTCCTTTGGGAACACCCTTCAGCCTTCTTCTGCAGGGTTCAATGTCAAAGTCTTCTTCCAGTTTTGCAGATTTTCTCCTCTGTAACCTTGCCTCTGTGAAGTTGATGCTTGGACTACTTTTTCTGTGTACCATGATTACAGCTCCACCTGCACAATGACTTACCAATTGTTGTCTCCAAACTAACTTTTAAGTACATGGGGTCATTGTCTAATTTGGTGACTGCAAGTATCAAATTGATTGATTCGGATGGCTTAATTTTCACTCTCCTCCTTTTGACCTGCTACTTTGTAGGTTGAAACTCTTAACTATCTGCAGTCCAAGCACTGGGTGTTTTTGTTTTGTTATTGTGGAAAGCTAGTTAAACAATTGAAGCTCAAGAAATTAGAAGGAAAAGAGCCATTACTCCTCAAAAAGGATAGGTCTCTATCAGACATAATTTTGGAGATATTAACTTAAATGTTCAGAATCTCTGGTGGCTTCTCTCATGGGCATACACTCACTTTCCTCTATTCACTGCACCCAGTGTATCCAATATACCCACGCATAAGACATTTGTTGATACAAGAGACCGCAGATGCTGGAATCTGGAGCAAAAAACAAACTGCTGGTGGAACTCAGCAGCATCTGTGAGGGGGAAAGACCCTACATCAGGACTGAGGGTGGAGAGGGAAGACAGCCTGTATAAAGAGGAGAGGGGAAGGCATGAGACAGGGGCTGGTAGATGATAGGTGGATTGAGGAGGGGTGAAGAATGATGGGCAGATGTAGCCAGGTGGGAGGGGGAGAGGTGAAATTGAGAGACAGAGGCAGGTGGAAGCAGACAAGTAAAAATAAAGGCAGATAGAACCAGGTGGGGAGAGGGTAGGGTAAAGGTGGTGTCAGTGGCCAGAGGATGATGAGCAAAGGCTTCAAGAGTTGGAATCTGATAAGTAAGGAAGGTGATAATGGGTGCATTTAAGGGAGAGACAAAGGTTAGATGGAAACAAATGGGGGAAAGGATCCAGTGAGTGAAGTGTGTGGGTAGTAGATGAATGGAACTGGGGTGGGGGGGGGGGAGATGAAAATGTGTGATGGAGGGCTGGAGGATGGAACAGGATATGAGCAAGGGAACAAAAATAGGAGGATCAGAAATGGATGGATCGGAAGGAGAGAGAAAATTGAACACAGGACATAGGGGTTATCCGAAACTGGATAATTCAATGTTCATACCATTGAAAATTTGTCCTTCAGTACACTGTTAAAGAACCAATGAAAAGAACACTCAGGAGATAAGAAAAGAGAATATATTAACATTAAAAATGCAATTGTTTGTCTCATTTAGATTGATAGAATGAACAAAGCAGTACAAAGAACTAGCACCATTGTAGTGAAGGTTCTCTTTGGTCACACCTCAACTTTAAAGTTCTCAGTCTTGTTTTTAAACACCTTCATGGCCTTTTTCTATCTCTATAATCTCCAGACCTAACATCCTCCAAGATCTCTGTTACTGATCTAATTTGATTCTCAACAGATTGTCAATGCTCCATTTCGGATTTCCCCACCAATTCAACACAATGGTGGTTTCATGGTTAAGTTACCAGCTCACTAATCCAGAAATTTGAATTAGCAACCCAGGGATATGAGTTCTAATCCCATCATAGCTGCTCTGGAGTTTAAATTCATTTTTTAAAGAAAATGTAGTTTAAGAAAAATTGCCTTTGAAAATTATTGGATCACTTATGTCCTTTGGGGAAAATAAATCTTCCATCCCATCCTTATCCAATCTAGCCATTGTGTGACTCCAGATCCAGGCAATGTAATTTCACCTTAAGTGCCTCAAATAACCTAGCAAGACACTTGATAGCATAACTGCAACATCAAATCAGATAATGGATGAAAACAGACAGACCACCTGGCATCAGCCTAAGCACTGAACATGGACACAGCAAAGTTCCTGCAAGCTCAGTTGACTTTGCAAAGTCCTCCTAATGAATAACTGGGGCTGAAATCAAAGACCTGCCTCATAAGGGATCAACCCTGTTCAATGAGGATTGCACAAGGGAATGCCAAGATATTACAAGGCAAACTAAAATTGAGGTGCCAAGATAGTGAAACTCCAAAACAGCAAAAACACCTAGTAGTAAATAGATCTAAACAGTATACAAACAATGGACTGGATCAAAGCATTGCACTCCTGCCACATCTCATAATGAGGGGTAGTGGACAACTAAACCATTGAAAAGAGAGGTTCCAGGAACAAGCCCTATCCATAATGATAATTGAACCCAACATGTGAAGCCAAAGACAAAGCTGAAGCTTCTGCACCCAATTTCAGCCAAAAGCATGGAGTAGATGATCTGTCTTGGCTTCCTCTTAAGATTTCCACATCAAAGAAGCCTGTCTTCAGCCAACTCAGTTCACATAATTTCCCATATTCCATTTTGGATCTAGTTTTAGGGAAAATGGTGGGGACTTGAAAGGAGTGTCAATGTGAGAACATATTTGTGGCATTGAACATAATTTAGTTGGAATAGCTGTGAAAAAGGACAAAATTAAAACAGAAGTAACAGTTGTGAATGTTGATTTTACTAGGCTTAGCAGTGATTTTGCAAAAGTGAAATACAACCAGCTACTTGATGGTAAATCAGTCTCAGAGAAAAGAGAGGTGTTCAAGAACGTAATTGAAGAGGGTCAGGGTAAACATGCTCCCACAATGGGAAAGGAAGGGACTGCCAAATTTAGAGCCCCCTGAATGACAAAGAGTGTAGGATGAAGCAAAAAAAAAGGGAAGCTTACAATCAAGCCCTGGAAAGTGGGATTAGGTTTGGTACATCTTTTTCATCCAGCATGGAAAAAAATTAGCCAAATATCCTTTTGTGTTATACATTTTCTTTAATTGTATGCTGAGAGCACTGAGAACAGAGGTTAGGGAACCAGACAAAATCCCAGCTGCAATACTAATGACTTGAACTCCAGAGCCAGACACACCTCTAGCATGACTGTTCCAGCACAATTCACATCTCCCTGATAATGTGGACAATTGCCCAGGAATGTCTGTCTGCAAAAAGCAGGACAAAGTTAATTCAAGTAATTGGCTTGCAATCAATATACTCTCAATCAATAGCAAAGAGATGCTGGAAGGTGTTTCGACAGTGCCACCAAGCAGCACGTACTCAACAATAACCTGTTCACCAATGCCCAATTTGGGTTTTGCTGGACCACTCAGTGCCAGACCTCATCACAGCTTTAGTACAAACATTGAGCAAAGAGCTGAATTCCAGAGATGGGGTGAAAGTGACTGCCCTTAGCATTAAAGCAGCAGTTGATGATGTGTGACATCAAGCGGCCCTGATAAAGCTAAAATCAATGGGCATCAAGAGGAAAACACACCAGCAGTTGGAGCCACACTTCACACAAAGAGAAATGTTTGTGGGTGTCGGAGGTCAATCATCCTAGCTCCAGGATGTCACTGCAGGAGTTCATCAGGGCAGTGCCCATGCCCAGCTTTCTTCAGTGACTTCATCAATGTCCTTGTTTCCATTACAAGGTCCGGGCAGGAATGCTTGATGATGTTTGCACCATGTTCAATTCAATTAGAAACTCCTCAGCAAATGATGCACCCCATGCCTGTGTGCAGCAAGGCATAGAAAATTTTCAGTCAAATCACATCTATGCCACAGAAGTCCCAGTCAATGACCATTTTCAAAAAGACAGAGTCTTAACTACCTACCCTTAATATTTAATAGCCCTACCATTGCCAGCATCCTGGGGTCATCATTGACCAAAGAATCATTTGGACTAGCCATATAAAAAAAGTTTAGGAGCATTAGGAATGCCTGGATGAGTGCAGCTCTACTCACACTCAATTAGCTGGGCACAATCCAGGACAAAGTATCCTGCTTGAATAGTACTTCATCCACCACCCTGGAAGTTAATTTCCTCCACCACAGTTGTATTGTGGCTACAATGTATGCCATCTATTGCAGTTGCTCACCTAGACTTCTCTGGCAGCATCTCCCAAACCCGCAATCTCTACCACCCAGAAGGTGAGGGACCATCACCTGCAAGTCACAAACCATCCTGACTTGGAAATATATCTCCATTCTCCATTCTGACTGGGTCTAAATCTTTTTTCATCTCTACTTCTCCTTTAAATGGTAAATGGACATACAGATGATGTTTTTATTAGATTTTTGATGGATTTATTGATGCTTGATTTTCTAGTCTTGTTTTCAAGTGATACCAGATCTACAGCATGTTAACATAACTGCTATGTTAAGAATTTGGTTAACTGCTTTATTCAAAGGGTTTATCAAACTGCTGCATATAACTAAAGTAAGAAAACAAATGGACCATCAGGCATCCAACTAGGTACCAGATTTGTATTTGACAAAGTCTCTTCTGACATTGCAAAGTTCTCCTCACCAACATCTGGGGATTTTTGCCTAAATTGGGAGAACTATCCCACAGAGCAATCAAGCAAGCAATAATCTAATATAGTCACCATCACAGAATAATAACTTTCAACCCTTGCTGCAAATGACTCCATCGTAATTCCTGGGTATGTTCAGAGCCACCAGCAGGACAGACTCACCAGAATGGGCAGCACTGTGGCACACTGTTGAAAAGGAATGACCCAGTCATCCTCGACATTGATTCCAGACCTTATGAAGTCTAAAGGCATCAGGCTGAGCAGTCAAGGAACCCACTGCAACCAGGCTACCAGACTATCTGAAAACAAATTGCCAACCAGCAAAGCTGCAACACATAACAATATATGTACTCAGCAGTGAAGTTCCACAACCAACAGATCAGATCTGAAATGTTGCCACAATTAATCATGATTGCTTGTAGATAAATTAAATAGCTAATCGGAGCAGAAGCAAGCTCCAAGAGTAGCTCCATCACTTCCTGCTAAAGTTCTAGCAATCGCAGAAGCCAGCCTTTAGCCAATTACAATCATTCCATTTAAAATAAAGAAACTGCTGAGCATCAGATACGCTAAAAGCTGTGGGACCAGACTACATGCCAGCCACAATGCTAAAGACATGAGTTCCAGAAACAGGCTGCTTCAACACAATTAAATACATTTGAAAATGAGAATTTCCAAGGATGTCCTACCTAGAAAAAAACAAGACAAATCCATTTTGGCTAATAACCACCCAGTTAATTTATACTCCATCATCAACAAGATGATTGAAGATGCATCATCAGTGGTAAAAAGGAACATTTACAGACCAATGACTTGCTGAATGATGCTTAGTTTGGTTTTGACCAGGACCACTATGTTCCAGACCTCATTACAGCCTTGGTCCAAACACGAACAAAGGAGCAGAATTGCATAGGCTGGGTGAGAACGCCTGCCCTTAACATTAAAGCAGCAGATGATGAAGAGTCACGTCAAGAAGCTCTGGTACCACTGAAGTCATTGGGAATAAAGGTTAAACTCTCAATTGGCAGAAGTTGTAATTCACATACAGGAAAATGGTTGCAGTTTGGTATTGGTATTGGTTTATTATTGTCACTTGTACCGAGGTACAGTGAAAAACTTGTCTTGCATACCGTTTGCACAGATCAATTCATTACACCGCGCATTGAGGTAGTACAGAGTGCATTGAGGTAATACAGGACAAAAACAATAACAGAATACAGAGTAAGTGTCACAGCTACAGGGAAGTGCATTGCAGGTAGACAATAAGGTGCAAGGTCAAACAAGGTGGATTGTGAGGTCAAAACTCCATCTCATCGTACAAGGGAACTGTTCAATAATCTTATCACTGCAGGATAGAAGCTGTCCTTGAGCCTGGTGGTATGTGCCCTCAGGCTCCTATATCTTCTCCTTGATGGGAGAGGAGAGAAGAGAGAATGACCCAGGTGGGTGGGGACTTTGATTATGCTGGCTGCTTCACCAAGGCAGCGAGAGGTATAGACAGAGTCCATGGAGGGGAGGCTGGTTTCCATGATGCACTGGGCTGTGGCCACAACTCTCTGCAGTTTCTTGTGGTCCCAGGCAGAACAGTTGCTATACCAAGCTGTGATGCATCCAGATAGGATGCTTTCTATGGTGCATCAATAAAAATTGGTGAGAGTCAAAGGGGACATGCTAAATTTCTTTAGCCCCCTGAAGAAGTAGAGACGCTGGTGAGCTTTCTTGGCCATGGCATTTACATGGTTGGACCAGGACAGGCTATTGGTGATGTTCACTCCAAGGAACTTGAAGGTCTCAACCCTCTCAACCTCAGCACCATTGATGTAGACAGGTGCATGTACACCGCCCCTTTCCAGAAGTCAATGACCAGCTCTTTTGTTTTGTTGACATTGAGGGAAAGGTTCGTGTCATGACACCATGTCACTAAGCTCTCTATCTCCTTCCTGTACTTCAACTTGTCATTATTTGAGATACGGCCTACTACAGTGGTATCATCTGCAAACTAGTAGATGGAGTTAGAGCAGAATCTGGCCACGCAGCCATGAGTGTGTAGGGAGTAGAGTAGAGGGCTGAGGACGCAGCCTTGTGGGGCACCAGTATTGAGGATAATCATGGCGGAGCTGTTGCTTCCTATCCTTACTGACTGTGGTCTGTTGGTCAGGAAGTCAAGGATCCAGTTGCAAAAGGAGGAGTCTTTACTGTCCAGATGCTCCAGAGATGAGTGTAGGCCCAGGGAGATGGCATCTACTGTAGACCTGTTATGGCGGTAGACGAATTGCAGTGGGTCGAGGTTGTCTGGAAGGCTGGAGTTAATGCATGCTATGACCAGCCTCTCAAAGCACTTCATGATGGTGGATGTCAGAGCTACTGGTCAATAGTCATTAAGGCATGTTACTTTGTTTTTCTTCAGTACCGTGATGATAGTGGTCTTCTTAAAACAGGTGGGAACCTGAGATTGAAGCAGGGAGAGGTTAAATATGTCTGTAAATACCCCCACCAGCTGATCAGCACAAGATGTGAGCACACAGCCAGGGACACCATCTGGGCTAGATGCTTTCCTTGTGTTCACTCTCCGGAAGACTGATCTTATGTCCTGGACGGTGACCACGGGTTCATTTGCATCAGAAGCTGTCAGGGTGGGTGGTGACAATTCACCTCCCTTCTGTTCAAAATGCGCATAGAATGCGTTAAGCTCATCAGAAAGGGATGCGCTGTTGTTAACTATGCTGCCCGACTTCGTTTTGTAACCCGTTATAGTGTGTAAACCCTGCCACAACTGACGGCTGGTCTGGGACTCTATTTTGAACCGGTATTGTCTCTTGGCATTCCTGATAGCTTTCCAGAGGTCATATCTCGATTTCTTATAAAGGTCAGGGTCACCAGATTTGTATGCAGCAGTCCTCAATTTCAATAAGGAGTGGATCTCCTGGTTCATCCATGGTTTCCAGTTTGGGAATACCCGTACTGTCCTCTTTGGTACACAGTCCTCAACACACTTGCTGATAAAGTCTGTGATGGTGGTGACATACTCATCAAGGCTGCCAGCTGTGTCTTTGAACATGGACCAGTCCACTGACTCAAAGCAGTCGCGTAGAAGCTCATCTATTTCCTCAGACCAGCACTGCACGACTCTCTGTACTGGATCCTCCCGTTTCTGTTTGTATGGAGGCATTTATTGGGGTTATTGGCAGTTATTGGAAGCATTTATCTCTGACCCTGCACATGGATGAGGGAGTTTCTCTGGACAAGGGTCTACAGCACAACCATCTTCAGCTTTTTCATCAATATCTTCCTCTCTACTTTCAGAAGTGAGGATGTTCTTTGAAAATGCTTACAATGTTTCAAAGATTGGTGCTAGGCAAGAAGATAGGGAAAGTTAGAAATACCAGCAAAGGATGATTAAAGCTGGAGGGAGAAAGTAGATTGCAAGACCAAGCCAGCAAGTAAAATAAATAATAGTGAGAGCTTCCACAGGTGTATAAAAAGTGCAGAAGTAGCTGATGTAAAAGTTGATCCCACAGAAGATGGGATTGGGAATTAATAATTGGACATAAAAGAATGGTTGAAACTTTGAATTTTCTGTCTTCCAATAACGGTTGAAAGTTCAGGGGCAATACAGAGGATTGAACTTAATCAAAATCACTAGAAAAAAGTACTAAGCAAACTAATGGGATTTAAGGCTGACCATTTCCCTGGTTCTTAAAAAACAAAGACTACAGAGATTGTAGCTGCATTGGTTGTGGTCTTTCAAAGTTCCTATATTCTCAAAAGGTCCATGTGGATTGGAAACAGCATGTATAATGTCCCTATTCCAAATAGAAATCAAGGCATAGGAGACCATAATCCATTTTGCTGAACAAAAGTCATTGGAAAGTGCAAGAATCCATTGTTAAGGATATAGTGGAAGAGCAAACAGAAAATCATAACACAGTGTCAACATAGTTTTTTGAAAGGGAAATTTATTAGAGTTCTTTAAGGGAGCAACTGCTCAGGTGGATAAAGGGGAACCAGTGGACATAGTGTGTTTACACTTCCGAAAAGTATTCAGAAAGGTTTGTCATAAAAGGCAACTGCAGAAGGCAAGAGCTCATGGCACTGGGGGGTGATATATCAGCATGTACAGAGTTTTGGCTAAGAGTCAGAATTAATGGGTCATTTTCAGGTTGGCACACTGTGACTAGTAGGGGTGTTGCAGATGTCAGTGCTGGGACCTCAACTATTTAGAACACAGAAAAATACAGCACAGGGACAGGCCCTTCAACCCTCGATGTCTGTGCCAACTATGATGCCAATTTAAACTAATCCCATCTGCCCACACATGGTCTATATCCCTCCATTCCTGTCTATTTATGTGCTTTCTAAATGCTTCTTAAATGTTGCTGTTGTATCTGCCTCCATCACCTTCCCTGGCAGGGCATACCAAGCATCTATTACTCTCTGTGAAAAAAAATTGCCCTGTAAATCTCCTTAAACTTTCCCCCTTTCACTTTAATTCTTTGCCCTCTAGTCTTTGACATTTCCACCCTGGGAAAAAGAATCGAACTATCTGCCATGTATGCCTCTCACAATTTTATATACTTCGATCAGGTCGCCTCTCAGCCCCCGATGCTCCAGAGAAAACAATCCAAGTGCGTCCACCCTCTTCTTATAGCTAGTACTCTCTAATCCAGGCAACATCCTGGTGAACCTCTTCTGTATCGTCTCCAAAGCTTCCACATCCTTCCTGTAATGCATCAACTAGAACTGCACATAATACTCCAAATGTGGTTTACAATCCATATTAATTACTTCGATGAAGGGACTGAATGCATTGTAACCAAATATCCTGATAATTAAAAATAGGTGGGAAAGCAAGTTGTGAGGAGGAGAGAAAAGTCTACAAAGGTTCAGCAACTATGCAAGAATTTGGCAGGCAGAGAATAATGTTGGAAAATGTTAGATTATCCACTTTGGTACACAGAATAGAAAAGCATAATATTGCTTAAATGGAAAAAAAAGCACAGAACTTTGCAGAGAATGGAGTGTTAATGTGGGGAAGTCATGCTACAACTGTACAGGATGTTGGTGGGACCACACTTGGAGTATTAATGTACAGTTTTATATACAGTTCTGGTTTCCATATTGAAGGAATAACACACTGGTATTGGAGGCAGTTCGGAGAAGCTTGATTGGGTTGATTTAGGTGATGTTAGAAACATAGAAACATAGAAAACCTACAGCACAATTCAGGCCCTTCAGCTCATAAAGCTGTGCCGAACATGTCCCTACCTTAGAAATTACTAGACTCATTTTTCTCAGCTCCATGTACCTATCCAAAAGTCTCTTAAAGGACCTATCGTATCCGCCTCCACCACTGTTGCCAGCAGCCCATTCCACACACTCACCACTCTCTGAGTAAAAAACTTACCCGACATCTCCTCTATACCTACTCCCCAGCACCTTAAACCTATATCCTCTTGTGGCAGCTATTTCAGCCCTGGGAAAAAGCCTCTATCTACCCAGTCAATGCCTCTCATCATCTTATATACCTCTATCTGGTCCCCCCTCATCCTCTGTCATTCCAAAGAGAAAAGGCCGAGTTCCCTCAACCTGCTTTCATAATGTTATTTCATAACATCATAATGTTATTGAATAGTTCTGAGAGGGATAGATAGGGTGGCTGCTGAGTGTGTTTCCCCTTTTAAAAATCTAAAACCAGTTTTAGAATAAGGGATTCCCCATTTAAGATGGAAATGAAGAGTAATTTCTTCACTCAAAGGGTTGTGAATCTTTGGAATTCTCTCGCACAGTGAGCTGAGATAAGAGAGATAAGAGATATCTTTGTTAGTCACATGTGCAATGAAACACACAGTGAAATGCATCTTTTGTGTAGAGTGTTCAGGGGGCAGCCCGCAAGTGTCGCCATGCTTCTGGTGCCAACATAGCATGCCCACAACTTCCTAACCTGTATGTCTTTGGAATGTGGGAGGAAACCGGAGCACCCGAAGGAAACCCATGCAGACACGGGGAGAAAGTACAAACTCCTTACAGACAGTGGCCAGAATTGAACCCGGGTCACTGGCACTGTAATAGCGTTACGCTAACTGCTACAATTCAGGGCTGAGGCAGATGGGTTTTTAGTTGAACAGTGGGGTTGAGATAAAGATGAAAGTAAGCCGGACAGGCTGATACAACATACTGGTAAGAAAGTGGCTGATGCTGTGTTTGCAACGTGACAGTATCAGTAAGGAATTTTACATGACAGTACCGGTAAGAAATTTAAGTTACTTTCACCCCTGGTCAAGAGTTAAGGGGAACAAGTAGGAAAGTGGAAATGAAGCCAAAACAAGTTCAGCTATGATCTCATTGAATGGCGGAGCAGACTTGAAGAGCCATGTGGCCTACTCCTGCTCTTAGTTCTTGTGTTCTTATGTTAAAGTGTTTAAATCAATTCGTAACTTCGGAAAAGGAATAAGGTTTGTACCTGTTTGCAGGAAGATCTGGACTGTGTTCATCCATTATGAAAGGAAATAATTTTATTGTTAAGAATGTCACTATTTATTACTGGGGACTGAATACAGAAGTAGCGAGTTTATACTTTAATAATATGGAGCATTGATGAGACTGCATTGGGGTACTGTGTCTAATATTGGTCTCTTTATTTAAGGAAGAATGCTAACGCAAATACCACACAGATGGCACTCAAGTTTAGGATTGAATTCAGGTCATTGGACCTGTATGTCAGCAGCACGAACGGCTGTGCTGCTGTGTTCCCCATGCGCCACTCTGCCATTCTGAGGGGTCTTAACATGGTGTATGGTAGAGCTAGGGAGTCATGGTTTAAAAATAAGTGGTCACCCATTTAAAACAAAGATGATGCACATTTTTTTGTGTGTCAGAGGCTCACTGTCTATGGAACTCTTCCTCAAAAGTAGTGGAAGATAACTCTTTTGTAGTTTAAGACAGAATTAGATAGATTGTTGAGAGGCAATGAGGTGAAAGGTTACAGGTAGAAGGCAGGAACATGAAATTAAGGTTACAATCAGCCACAATCTCACTGATCAGTAGAGCAGCCTCATGGTCCAAGAAGCCCACTCTGTTCTTGATCTGCTTGTTGTATGCTTGTTCATAATTTGAAGAACTATGGGGAGAGGATAGGGAAGTGAGACTCCGTGGATTGCTCTTACATAAAGCCAGTCTGAACTTGACAGGCTGAATGGCTTCTTTTCCTTACTATAACCATTCTGTGCTTCTGACTCTGAAAGGTATAGGCTATAGATTGAAACAAACATTCCATAGAGACAAACGGCACAGGCACAGGCTCAACGCACAAAATGCTGGAGGAACTCAGCAGGTCAGGCAGCATCAATGGGGGGAATAGACAGTCAATGGACCATCCAGATGAAGGGTCTCAACCCGAAACGTTGGCTGTCCATTTCCATAGTTCATCCAGCATTTTGTGTGTTGCTTCAGATTCCAGCATCTGCAGTGTCTTGTGTCTCCACAGAAACAGGCTCCTTGGCCCACCATGTGCATGCTGACCATTGCATTATCTATAGTAGTCTCATTTACTCACATTTGGTCCATAGTCTTCTATCCCTTGGCAAATGGAAATTGCAAACCATTCAAGTGCGAGACAGCAAACATCTCAAACAGAAGAATGAACCTACATTCAATGGCATTACAGTTGTGAAATCCTCACCATCAACATTCTAAGACCACTGTAGGCCAGAAGCTGATCTGAGCTTTTCCAATTACTACGAGAGATACAGTAGCGATTCACAACCTGGGAATATTGTGGCAAGAGGCTTACAATCTGGCTTCCCAGAGCCTCTCCAAAAAAAATACAAAATGTGAATCAGTAGGGTGATGCAATAAATTCTATTTATCTGAGCGAGTGCAGCTTGAAGCAACCTGCTTTTTGGCACTCCATTCCCACCTTAAATACTGTATTTACTTTCTCCATCACTGATGCACCATGGCTGCTGTGGATACCATCTAATCAAAGGTCTGCACCTCTTAAACCTGTGACTTCTACCATCTAGAGTGTCAAGAATAGTGGGCACATGGGAGCTCTAACTCCTGCAAATTCCCTTCCAAGTCACATAATATCCTGAGTTGGAAATATATTGTCATTCCTTAAAACTCTTTATCCAGCAACCCTATCTTCATCAGAATCATTGCAGTGGATCAGGATGATGGCTCATTCCACTTTCTCAAGGGCAATTATGGATCAGCAATAAAAAGTGGCCTTGGATATCTCTTTAAATATTGAGTTAAGCTTATTAGCTGTATTCTGTGGTGTTGCAATTTTTTTGGTGTTATTTGAGGACCGAAGAAGAATTTATAGCATGGATATTGTGTCGGGGGCTTCAACGTAAATAGATTATGCAATCATGGACCAAAGGACAATATTCTCAATCCCACATATTATCATCATCATCTTCTGCTTCTTCAGTGGCTTGCTTCCATTCTAGTTCAGTGGAATATGAAGTGGCTGATGTGGGATTCGCAGATTCTATTACATAGAACAGGGGAAGCTTGATGAGATGATGGGTGTGTAGTTTGTGAGGTGGTATGTCCCTTTCGCTGTTTATGCTGGGCTTCTGCATGCTTCCAATGCTGCGCAATCCTTTGAAGAGTGTTAAGGTATATCACTAGCTGTTGACATTTACTGTATCAGCCATGACACTTGGTAGTACTCCTGCCCCTGACCCTCACTCCATTACCTGAACTAGACTGGGTACTTCATTGTAGTGTTGAGGGAGCAATGTACTGTTAGACATGTCACCCATCATCTCGGCCAATGATGTGGAGTATTGGTGAGACCAATGAATGGGCAAATATACTGATGTTGCAAAGATAAGTGAGTTAACAAGTTGAGGAAGACATAATGAGCCGAAAAGCGATATAACTAGCCTTATACATTCTCCCCATGTGCTCCAGTTTCCTCCCACATTCCAAAGACGTATGGGTTAGGAAGTTGTGGGCATGCTATGCTGGCACTGGAAGCGTGACGACATTTGTGGGCTGGCCCCAGAACAGTCTACGCAAAAGATGCATTTCACTGTGTGTTTTGATGTACATGTGACTAATAAATAAATCTCTTGTCTTAAGTGAGTAGGCAAGGTGTTAGCACAAGGAGTAGAATATGGGAAAATCTGAAGATATCCACTGTGGAAGAAAGGGTGAAAAACAAATTTTTATTTAAATAGAGTGAGACTACAAAATGTTGCAATACAAAGGGATCTGGTGGTCCCAGTACGTAAAATACAAAGGGATGACATACAGGTACAGCAGGTAATTAGGAAGACCAGTGGAACTCTATTGCAAAGGATGTGGAGTATAAAAGTAGGAACACTTTGACACAATTATGCAGGGTGCTGGTGAGTACTGCACACAGTTTTGATCACCATCTTATAGGAAGGATATACATGCACTGGAGACAGTGCAGAGAAGGTTCACGGTTCATTCCTGCGATGAAGGATTTTACATATTAGGAAAGTTAAGCAGGTTAAGCTATGATCATTGGAGTTTTGAAGAATGAGAGGTGATCTTATTGAAAGCATTAGATTCTGAGAGGGATTGACAAGGTGGATGTTGAGAGTATGTATCACCTAACAGGGTATCTCAAACTAGGGAGCGTAGTTTAAGAATGAAGGATCATCCTTTTAAGATGGATAGGAGGAGAAGTTTCTTCTCCTGGGGGATTGTGACTGCCTGGAATTCTGTGGAAGGAGAGTCATTGAATATATTCAAGGCAGAGATTGACAGACATTTGAACTACAAAGGGTAGAGGGTCATGGATAGGAAGTGGGAGAGTGATGCTGAGGCTAAGATTGGATCAGCTATGATCTTATTGAATGGCAGTACAGGCTTGAGGAGCCAATTGGCCAACTCCTGCTCCCGTTTTTTTTAGTCCGGCGCCTCAAGTAGTCACATGTCACTGCAAGATGGGCTCCTTATTTGACTACAACATATCTGTGCTGTGAATGGTTTGGAAAATCCACAATTAGTACTGTGGGACCCTGCAGTTATATAACAAATAAACATAGCATTGAAGGCTCAAGCACGCACAGGCGACAGCAACGCAATGGGTCTCCCACTGGAGGCCTTTGTATTCACATCTCCTTCCTGACTTACAGCAGGATCTGCTCCTTGTTTAACTGGGAGTTAAATACAGATGTCGTAGGTTGCATGTTCTTGTTTAAATTTCTATTTGGTATGGTAGAAACAAACACCAAATGACACTGTAAAAAGATTTGTTGTGCTAAGGTGAATTGTCCCCAGTCCAATTTCCCAGTGGGTAGGACTTCAACTAGAAATGGACACTATCATGTTAAACAAGTGCAAAACAGCTTTTATGTTCAGTTTGTACATTAAAAAATTGATGTTACATGCTCCAGATTTAGCCTGGAATTTTCACACATTAGCATTCTGTAGAGCATTCTTTTCATGAGCAGAATATACCTTGAGGATAGCCCCAATAAAACTCTGTCACATTGCACTTCAAAATATGCATAACAGCTGACACCATATAACATTCTCTGTGATTCCCCTTTGAATGGAGTTACAGTTGGTCTGAATTCTGGGCATGTCAAATATATATTTTGGCAATGATTGACTTAAACCTACGTAGGCAGCGTAAAAGCAAGAAGGTTGAATTTCAGTTAGCAAGAGCGCATGGATTTGAGAGTGTTTTCTGGGAGAATTCAGTCTGCTGGAAAGTCAGCTTCAACCCAAATTGTGATTCACTTTAGCACATTAGTCCAAGTGTAAGTAATTCCCTCAGGATAGATGACTCAGCAATCTGAATATGTTAGGGACATAACTTTTTCAATTGATTCATTTTTTTCAGGATTTGGGTATGGCTGGCAAGGCCAGCGTTTAATACCCATCCCCAGTTTCCCTTGACTAGACCAAACCAGAAAAGGATGGCAAATTCCAGCTGATCATCTCAGATGAGCCCTGGTAGCGTCACATAGCTGCCTCCCCATAACTGCATAAGACAGGTGGTTTGTTTGCTAGATTAGTTATTAAAGTTAAATTTGTCTCTAATAAACCCAGTCAGGATGAATGGCTGTTCAGATTTGCAATTCTGGATTACCACAGTTGCGATGTGCTATTAACTGCATGCATGTAACAATTAAGACACCCCCATGATCATTCAGAATTGTTCATCAGCCAAGAGACATCCTTTACATCAATGGGCTGCCCATTTCCAAACACAAAAGTACTTACAAAAGAAATTAGAAGGGCAAAGAGGGCCACAAAATATCATTGGCAGACAAGATTAAGGAAAATCCCATGTACTCAAGAGCAAGGAGGTAACCAGGGAAAGAGTAAGGCCCATTAGGGATAAGGGGCAATTATGCTTGGAGCCAGAGGATGTTGGTGAAGTCTTAAGTGAATATTTCTCATCTGCATTCACAAGAGAGAAATACATTATCATTGCATTTCAGGGACGGGAACGGGGATGGGGACAACCTAGAACATGTTAACGTTAAAAAGGAGGATGTATGAGATGTCTTAGTGGGCATAAAAGTGGATAAATCCCCAGGACCTGATGAGGTGTATCCCAGACTACTGTGGGAGACAAGGGAGGAGATTCCTGGACCCCTGGCACATATTTTTAAATCTTCGCTGTTTTCAGGTGAGGTGTCAGATGACTGGAGGACAGCAAATGTGGTACTTTATTCAAGAAGGGCAGTGAGGTTAAAACGGGTAATTACAGGTCAGTGATTCCATTGTCAGTGATGGGGGAGTTATTGGAACAAATTCTGTGAGACATGATTAATCTACACTTGGAAAGGCAGGAGTTGATGAAGAATAGTCAGCAAGGTTTTGTCTGACTAACTTGATGAGTTTTTTGAAGAGGTAACAAAATATATTGATGAGGACAATATAGTTGATGTAGTCCACGTGAACTAAAGTGAGGCCTTTGACCATATGGAAGGCATTTTTTAAAAGCCATGGGATCCAAGGCATGTTGGAAAATTCAGTCCAAAGTTGGCAGGATAATAGGAGACAGAGGGTGATGGTGGAGGGTTGTTTGTGTAATTGGAAGCTACGACCAGTGGTGTACCGGAGGGATTGGTGCTGGGACCCTTACTATTTGTCAAAAAGCTTAACAATTTGTATTTAAATGAGGTATGTATGATTAGTAAGTTTGTAAATGACATGAAAATTGGTAGTGTTGTTGATAGTGATCAACAGCCTTGAAACAGGATACCCTGGGGCCCTCTTCATCATAGCTGGTGACTTCAACCAGGCCATCTTCATGAGTGTGTTACCAAAATACTACCAGCACATCTCTTGTCCCACCAGGGGCCCAAACACCCTTGACTATTGCTACACAACCATCAAAGACACCTACTGAGCCACACCCCACCCACACTTCGGTAAATCAGACCACCAGGCTGTGCTCCTTTTCCTTGTGTACAAACAGAAACTGAAATGTGAGGATCTGGTACTGAAAGTTGTACAGTGCTGGTCTGAGGAAATAAATTAACTTCGAGTCTGCTTTGAGTCGGTAGACTGATCCATAATCTCAGCAGCCAACATAGATGAGTATGTCACCACTGTCATGGATTTCATCAGCAAATGTGTAGAGGACTGTGTACCAAAGAGGTCAATCTGGCTGTTCCTAAACCAGAAACCACAGATGAACTGGAAGATCCACTCCCTACTGAAGTCCAGGATTGCAGCTTTCAAATCAGGTAACCCTGACCTATACAAGAAAATTGTGAAGCTATCAGGGATGCCAAGAGTCAATACCAGTCCAAAACTGAGTCCCAAACCAGCCGCCAGTTGTGACATGGCTTATATGCTATAACAGGCTACAAAACGAAGTTGGGAAGAATCGCTGACAACAGCACATCCCTTCCTGATGAGCTTAACACATTCTATGCATGTTTTGAACAGAAGGGGAATGGAATGTCACCACCTGCCCTGAAAGTGTTCAATGCACCTGAACTCAGTCACCATTGCAGACATAAGATCAGTCTTCTGGAAAGTGAACCTGTGGAAAGCATCTGGCCCAGATGGTGTCCCTAGCCATGTCCTCAGATCCTGTGCAGATCAGCTAGCAGGGTATTTGCATACAATTTTAACCTCTCCCTACTTCAATCTGAGGTTCCCACCTGAAGACCACTATCATCCCAGTACCTAAGAAAAATAAGGTAACATGCCTTAATGACTACTGCCTGGTGGCTCTGACATCCACCATCAGGAAGTACTTTGAGAGGCTGATCATGGCACGCAATAACTCCAGCCTCCCAAACAACCTCGACCCACTGCAATTCACTTACTGCCGTAACAGGTCCACTTAGGATACCATCTCCCTGGCCTTACACTCATCTCTGGAACATCTGGGCAGTAAATACACTTACATTAGACTGTTGTTTATTGACTACAGCTCCGCCTTCAATACTGTAATTCCAAGTAAACTCGTCTCCAAACTCTTAGACCTGGAACTCAACACCTCCTTTTGCAACTGGATCCTTGACTTCTTGACCAACAGACCACAATTAGTAAGGATAGGCAGCAACACCTCCACCACGATTATCCTCAACACTGGTGCCCCACAAGGCTGCGTCCTCAGCCCTCTACTCTAGTCCCTATACATTCATGACTGTGTGGTTAGCTTCTGCTCTAACTCCATCTACAAGTTTGCAGATGATACCACCATAGTGAGCCGTAACTCAAATAACGATGAGTTGGAGTACTGGAAGGAGATAGAGAGCCTAGTGACATGCTGTCATGACAACAACCTTTCCCTCATCATCAGCAACAAAAAAGAGCTGGTCATTGACTTCAGGAAGGGGGGGTGATGCACATGCTCCTGTTTACATTAATGGTGCTGAGGTCAAGAGGGTTGAAAGCTTCAAGTTCCTAAGAATGAACATCACCTGGTCCAACCAAATAGACACCACAGCCAAGAAAGCTCACCAGCACCTCTATTTCCTCAGGACCATGAAGAAATTTGGCATGTCCCCTTTGACCCTCAACAATTCTTATCGATGCACCACAGCTTGGTATGGTAACTGCTCTGCCCGAGACCGCAAGAAACTGCAGAGAGTTGTGGACACAGTTCAGCAGCTGACGAAAACCAGCCTCCCCTCCATGCACTCTGTCTACACTTGATAAAGCAGCCAACATAATCAAAGACCCCACCCCGGATCATTCTCTCTTCTCCCCACTTCCATCGGGCAGAAGATTCAAAATCCTGAAAGCACGTACCACCAGGCTCAAGGACAGCTTCTAACTCACTGTTATAAGACTATTGAATGGTCCCCTAGTACGATAAGATAGACTCTTGACCTCACAACCTACCTCGTTTGCACCTTATTGTCTACCTGCGCTGCAATTTATCTGTAACTGTAACACTTTACTCTGTATTCTGTCATTGTTTTCTCTTGTACTACATCAGTGCACTGTTGTAATGAAATGATCTGTATGGATGGCATGCAAATCAAAGTTTTTCACTGTACCTCCATATATGTGACAATAATAAACCAATTTACCAATTTAGTGAGGAGGAAAGTCTGATGTTACAGAATGATATTGATCAGCTGGTAAGTTGGGCAGGGCATGCCAGATAGAATTCCAATGAATGCAAGGTTATGTGTTTTGCGAGGTCTGTGAAGAGCAGGGCATACACAATGAATGGTAGGGCTTGAGGGAGTATTGAGGAACAGAGGAACCTTCTTGTATACATCCACATATCCCTGAAGGTGGCAGCACAGGTTGATAAGGTGGTGAAGGAGGCATGCAGGATGCTGCCTTCATTGGTGAGGGTATAGAATACAAGAGCCTGGAGGTCATGGGACAACTTTATAAAGCTGTGGTTAGGCCACAGCTGGAGTATGGTGTGCAGCTCTGATGGTCACACCACAGAAAGGATGTGATTGCACTGGAGAGGGTGTAGAGGAGGTTTATCAGGATGTTGCCTGGGATGGAACATTTCAGTTATTGGGAGAGATTGGATAGGCTGGGTTTGTTTTCTTGGAGCGGAGGAGGCTGAGGGGAGACCTGATAGAGGTATACAAAATAATGGAGGGCATGGGTAGGATGAATATTGAGAAACTTTTCTTAATAACAGAGAGATCTAAAACCCGAGGATATCAGTTTAAAGTGAGGATAAAGGGTAGAAGGGATGTGAGGAAGAATCTTCTCCACCAGAGGGTGATTGCTGGAACGTGCTGCTGCACAGGTGTTGGAGGCAGGGACTCTCACAGCATTTTAGAAGTGCCTGGATGAACACTTGAATTGCCAGGGCTTGGAAGGCTACAGACCAAGTGCTGGTAAATGGGATTAGTGTAGATGGGTACTTGATGGTCAGCATGAAGATGGTGGGCTGAAGGGCCTGTGTTTGTGCTGTATGACTCTATGACAAAAAAATCTTCTAGCAGATGTGTGCAATATTCCTGGGTAGCTGTCATGACGGCTTTCTCTGCAGAGTCCATCTTTCCTGATCTCTGTAATTTTAAGCATTGTTGCCACGGGCTGCTGAGAGACAAAGTAAACCCACTCAAAGTATGAATGATGAAGCACTTGAGAACTCAACCATTAAGGCAGTAAAGGGAAAGCCAAATGAAAGCTGGATGTCTTATGACTTGGCACGATAATGATTTACTTTGGGTGCTTGGAAATACCTGGAAGAACGCACCACCAAGAGTTTTTAAAATGGCGATGGTGTGTTGTGCTCTAGAGCAGTGGTTTTCAACCTTTTTCATGCTGCGGACCCCCAGAACACGTCCTTGTTAGATGGCGGACCCCCAAAGCCCACAAAATCAAACAATCGATAATTCAGGCATACAACACTTAAATTACTGCACATAGGCCCTATTGAAATAGTGACTATTTCAATCACCGATAATTAGCAGTGATGTCTTTCAGTGTTCAGTTCAATGTGAAGGTTGTGCCTGTTTTGCACTGCAGAGTTTGTCCAAATGTGGTGGTATGTGTGACAAACATATGCGTATGTCATCCTCAATATTCAGTCTTGATCTGTATTTGGTTTTCATGGCAGTGACTGCAGAAAATGCTATTTCGCACAAGTAAGTAGTTGCAAATGGTAACAGAACATTGATGGCTTTGCCAGACAGCAGTGGATACTCCTGGGAACATGCTATCCAGAACGACAACAGTGACATTCGGTTGAACTGCAAGCGCAAAGTCCTCTCAGATGACAGTTCAGCCAATTCTTCTTGTTCATGTCCAGTTAAATCAGTAAGCATGCATTCAAATGGATTTCGAATCCAATCAAACATGCTCGTGTCATCGTCACCGAAATACTCATGGAAATAATGTGACAGCTGTTGAATATGGTTCAAAATGGTGCTCGCAACGGCCTCTGTCTTAGTCTCGTTCACTGTCAGAAAGTCAGCCAGCAACGGAAACATATAATAGATGCCTTGCTCGCATCCTCCCTTCCAGATACAGAGTTTTTTCTGGAAGGCGTTGATTTTGTCATGCGTTTTCAGAACATTTGAGCCAGGTCCTTGCAATAATAGATTTAAGCTGTTCAAAATGTTGAAAATATCTGCAAGATAAGCTAATCTGGCAACCCACGTCTCATCTGTCAAGAACTGTGCCAATGATCTGATATGCTTATTTAGAAAAATGAGCAGTTCATCTCACAATTCATATACACACTGCACAACGTGGCCTCATGACAGCCATCTGACTTCTGTATGTAGCAACAAATGCTTATGCTCGGCTTTCATTTCACGGCATATGTTTTCAAGCAAACGTTGACTGAGCGGCCTGGCTTTGATAAAGTTAACGATTTTAATGCACGTGGAAAACACATCTGCAAGATTTTCATCCATATCCTTTGCAGCCAAAGCCTCACAGTGAATCATGCAGTGGGTTTCTGCTACATGTGGAGTTACTTCTTTCACTCGTGCGACTAGACCCGACTTCCGTTCTGTCATTGCGGCAGCACCATCCGTGCATACTCGAATACACTGTGTCCACGCCAATGCCGATTGTACAAAAAAAGTCTCAAGCACACGGAAAAGTTCTTCACCGGTTGTACACCCTGGGAGCGCCTTGCAAAACAAAAAGTCTTCCAAAGCCTCTCCTTCCCAGCAATATTGAACATAAACCAACAACTGCGCAGCACTGGCAACATCAGTACTTTCATCGAGCTGAATCACAAATCTGACTTGCTGAAGACATGCTATCAGCTAGCTCTGTATATCTTGCGCCTTATCGCCAATTCTTCTGCTTACTGTGTTATCAGACAGTGGAATGGCTTTCAGTTTTTGACTGGATTCTTTTCCCAGTACAACTTCACACATATCTACTGCTGCAGGCAGTATAAGCTGTCATTTTGCCTTTCTGCTTGAAGTACAGCTCCTTTTGCCACTCAAAATATTCCTTCGGCTTACTGGCAATATCTGGATGCACTGTTGTTAAATGGCGCTTCAAATTCGCTGGTTTCATTGCATCGTTGGACAGTGTTTGCAAACACACAACACAGAGAGGCTGGTCCGCATTTTTCCCCACTGCGATGAAGCCATATGAAATGTATTCTGGATCGTACTTGCATTGTTTTCTCTTTCGGTCACCCTTATCCCCTTCGTCATCAGAATCTTCCGGTTTCTGGTCAGCTTTTCTCTTCAGAAATTTCTCCATACTCAGCAATACTCGCTGGACAGTTTAATTACTATTACTGATAAACAAAATTATCAAAACTAATCTAAAATTTACACGCTTGCGCACTTTTCATTTAACAGTGATGTCACTGTGGCGTAAATGCATGGTAAGTAAGCAATATTATTAAGGCACACAAACAATGTCACTCAGTCTCTCTAACGCTACAGTGCACAACAGAATAGTAGTAAGCAGTGAACACTACTGACTACTCTGACTACACAAATCAAATATTAAGTGGCAGCTTACCAGAAGGAAACACCGTCTAAGTCTCTAGGATTGTCACCTATAACAGATAGAATAGATATGGACGATTTTCTGAATAGTGGAAAAGTGGAGCAAGCAAGTAAGCTATGTCTTTGTAACAGGTCATTTTTCCATTTTTTTCTTGGCTTGCTCGCGGACCCCCTGGCAACCCGCCACGGACCCCCAGGGGTCTGCGGACCACAGGTTGAAAACCTCTGCTCTAGAGGATGTTGAGGAGCACCAAGGTTTGGAGCTGCAGCAGATACAGAGCACAGAGTCTCAGGGCTGGAGGAGAAGCATAATGTAGGACTAGATTGCCCAACCTGACATACACCTGGCACTTATTGTCAAGCTGTGGCTGCAATTTCCATCAGTGGAAGTTGTTCTATTAGCCTGGGACTGCACACCACTTGGCATGCATTGGTGTGCAGGGGAGGACATATGACCAGCACTTGCATATACTGATGATGTCAACTTCGAAGCCTATTTTTCAATTTTCCCAAAGCCTTCATGTAGATTTGCTGCAACAACAGATGTGAGTTGGTTTCAATCAACATAATTAATATTAATTAACTATCTGAACAAAATATAAACTGATCCTTATCTATTTGTTTTACCATTTCTTTTAGCCATTATTTCAAGACAATTGACAACTTCACTCAGCAGATTACAGGGATGTTTGCCATGGGAAATAGAAATATATTGAATGAAAAGATGTAACCATCATATTATTTGAAAGAATACTTGACCTATATCTAATTTGGAAGGAATAACTTGTCAGAGGATGAAATAAAAATTTTATGGCCTATTTTAGTCTAAATCCAAAGATGTTTCTAACATTTTTCATGGAGCAAAGATAAGTTTTTATGTGTATGATATGAAATCAACATCAAAAACTTTGAAATGATCATCATTATATCATGGATTTAATGCAGTTCATCCATGTCAATTTAATTAAATAATTTGCAGTTTAATTTTTTCTTAAATGGCTAAAATTGTATTCTACTGCCATTGTCAACCCAAGCAACAACACCCATGTCCCTCAATTCTCCCACCATCACCACCAATCTATGACCAACCCCACCACTCTCCATCAGTTGTGAGCCAGAGACCACATTCTCTTCCTTAGACCTCCCACCATATTCAGTGATGCACATGCACCAATAGATCTTGACTCCTGGAAGAGAAGGTCTCCATCAACACCCAGTTCAAGTACTTTATTTCCTAGTGGCTTGGTGAGGGACCAAATTCGCCAGTGGGTAGGATGTTGGGAGGTTAGTAGTTCAGTGGTTGTCCAAGAAACAGAGCTAAGTACCACAGTTATTTCCGCACATCAGTCCACAGGTCCTCGGCATTGAGGATGACTTGCTTCCACTCCAGTTCTCTGTGTTCAGGAGTGGTTGAAGAGTATTATGTAGGAACTCCACAGGTGGTGCTCAACAAGGCAGGTAGTGGATCTTGTGTGTTCCTTCTGCTGTTTGTGCATGGCCTTTCTTTGTTTTGATCAAAGGCTCGAGATATTTAGTGCCTTCCAGATGTTCCTTCACCATTTTGAGCTGCCATGGGCCAGGGATTCCCATGAATCATTGAAGGCATTACATATTTCATGGAGGCTTTGAGAACATCTTTGAACTGCTTCCTGTGTCCTCCTGGAAATCTCTTGCCACAACTGAGCTCAGAGTACAGTGCTTACTATGGAAATCTGGTATCAGGCGTGCAGAGGATGTGGCCACCCACTGGAGCTGGTTGAGTATGATCAGATTCCCAGTGCTGGGGATGTTATCCCGAGAGTGAACAGGTTTGCCTGTCAGACCAATGGGTTTGGAGGAAACAGAAACAGAATTGATGATACTTAACTGTTTTAAAGTATCAACTGTAAGTTGCCCATGTTGCTGCAGCATCCAGGAGGGAGGAGGTGACTGCTGATCAGCAGAACATGGCCTTTGTTGGTTCTTGAGCATTCTTATCCTCGGCTCTCCTGTGGCTGTGCTGGCGCAGTGGTGAATTGTGACACTGGTGTCTACTTTTGCTGAGGACTGGCTCCTGAGATTGGAACTGAATCATGTTTTTAAGGGTCTCATTGTGAATGTGATTGTCGGGGGTCAATGCTGTGGAGTGGGCACAGGGAATTGGAGGACCTTTGACTCAAGATTGTTTAATGTGAAGCTCATCTCTTGTATGCTTCAGTGAAAAAGTCAACAATGACTTGGAACTCAGTCTCTGAAAGTGCATGTATACAGTGTTGTGTGCAAATCAGATGATGTTAGTTTTTGAATCGTTTCATCTAAGTTTGAATGCTTCTCTATTTGTCTTGAAGACTAATTCCACTCCAGCGGTATTGCAGGGAGGGAGGTCGAGAAGAGATGATACATCCTTTGCTTGACCCCAATCTGCACTAAGATTGGGTCTCTGGTGGGTACCTTGGCCAGAGTCACATCATCATGTAGCAGACGTGGAAAAGTAATGAATTTCTGAGGACAGCCAAATTTGAGAAGAATTCTCTTTAACCTTCTCAGTTAATAGAGTTTGTGAGGCCAATAAAGACCATGTAGGCTGGTGCTACCATCAACAGTGTTGGTGGATTTATCGCATGGTAAAGGTCATGTCATTGCAGCACTTGATTAACAGAATCCACAGTGCAACCTCAGGAGGAGCTTCCTGACTGTCAAGAGGAGGTGGTTGAGGAGGATCCTTGCCATGACTTTTCCCATTGCAGACAGCAGTGAGATTCCTCTGTAATTGCTGTTAATGGGTGTGTGTCGTTTCTTGAAGATGGTCATTATTATGGTGTCTCTAAAAACCCTTGAGCTACCCAGATGTGGGAGTTGTGTTCATGAATTTGTACCAGAAATACTCTTCTGCTGTATCTTCATATCTTAGCAGGAATTTTGTTGCCCTAGAGCCCTTGTTGCTTTTCAACTATTAAGTGGTCTTTTTGACCTCTTTCTGGGATGGCATTTCACTGGGGTTGTGAGGGATAGTGTGTTGTGGAACGGAGTTAGGAACACTCACATCAAAAACAGAATTTTGACTGTTAGAGATCTTCAAAGTGCTCCTTCAAACTAGTGCTAACTACCTTCCTATTTGTGATAAACTCTCCTTTGTTTTTGGCTCTTGGTGGAATTGATTCTTGGATGTTTGGGCTAAAGATCATATTGACAACATGGAAGAATCCATTCATGTCACACTTATCAAGTAGTTCCTCGATCTCCTGTGCTCTTTACACCCACAATCAATCTTTTATGTCACACATTTTTGTGGCCTCAGCCTTCAGATGCCTGTTGACTTGTTTCTTTTACCTTGAGACATGATGTAGTTTCAAGTTGAAGAACACCTTGTACTGATGACTTCTGGACCCCTTAGTTGTTATCATCAAGTGTTTGCTGGCAGACAAACCAAGATATTTTTATTCCACAGGCACTATTTACGATGGACTTCAAGGCAGATGAGGCACTTTGGACACCATGACTGTTATTGGTCAGGAATTGGAGGGTAATATGGCAAATGCAGCTGAAATGAAGAACATTACAGGGCAGGATGTCCTCTTAATAGAACAGTGAGGACGAGGAAGAGCAAAGGCTTGTATATACATAAGGCTGTGAACACGGGTGCATTATTTAATAAATTGTTAAGTTTTCATTATAATTTTGACCCATTTAAATGTGTCTTGACCTTTGAGTAGGGACTTTTGAATATTGGACTGAGGATTGGATGGCTTATGTTGAGCTGGTTGAAGATGACTTTGAAGGAGAGTCCTGACAATAGATAAAGATGAGAGTGATTATTGGTGGTATTCTGGACAGATGGCATTAACAGAAGGGGATGTGTATATAGATTTGAGAAGGTGGACTGAGGGGATGAGGTATCACGCACATCATTATTTCGATGAACATGCCAATACACTTCCCTTTCCTGTTCTGATTAGGTCAATAAATTGCAATCAACACTGAATTCAGGAGCATGACATGCAGCTCCTACTGCTAACCTCAATAGCAACATTCTTGATGTTATTAAAATAGCTTTTTCCTTCTGCGTGTCGAGAAGAATCCATTTACAGTACCTACAGCCCCAGACGTCACAAACATAGAGCCATCATTAAAACAAAGGATTGCTTGAGCATTTGCAATCTATTTAGTCACTTACACATATTCTCCTCCCAACTCCAGAATCCATCATATACTACATTTGCAATGTTTCCTTAACTAGTTCAATGGACCAATGTAGGCCATCATCTTACCTGCCTGGTATGATTGCTTGGAGAAACCTGTACATTTTATGTGGCTGGGTAAAAAACTTACTCATGCATTACATCACATTATTCATGCTTTTAAATTTCCTGCACATTACCAAACAGTATGTCTTAACCTCTTTTCCCTTCGCTATTCTTAAAGCACCAGGAACCTCCAATTGAGCTCATGGTTTTTATAATTACTCATTCATTTTCATTTCCTAGAAAAATAGTAGGTTGGAACTATTAGTAATAGCTATCAGTACTACTTTTTCTGACCTTTTTTACACTTAAGCTCTGATGTTAAAATTGCCCATCTAGTAGGAATGGTGCTGATGTGTGTTTGAATTTGAGGTAGAGTGTGGACCATTGCATTCCTGAGATGCCTGTTGTGCAGGCAGGAGAGGGGTGTCAGATATATTAAAAACATGGATATATTAGGACCTGGTGACAACATTAATTGTAAGTTGTGTCCAGTTCCTGTGCCAAATACACAGTAAAATTAGGTGCAAATGGATTGGGAGCCAAATAAGATCCAGAAGAATGAACCCATTATGTCTGTGCACAGCCTCCTCTACTGCCAAGTTGAGGCTAGACGCAGATTAGAGGAACAGCACCTCATATTCTGCCTTGGTAGTCTCCAACCTGACGGCATGAACATCGATTTCTCTAACTTCCAGTAACCACTCCCCTCTGTCCCTTCCTTTTTTTACCCCCTTTTCCCTTGTCCCACTGGCCCCCATCACCCCTTCTTTCCTCTCCCCCACCCTCTCCATCTACTCATCACACACATATTCCTTCCACTGGTTCCCCTCCCCACCTCCTTCCCTTTATTCCATGGTCCACCATCCTCTCCTATCAGATTCCATCTCCTTCAGCCCTTTGTCATTTTGATCTATCACCTCCCACCTTATTACATCTTTCCCACTCTCCTCCCTTCCTCACCTGCCTATCATCTCCTCACTTGGATCCATCTATCAGCTTCCAGGTCTTGTTCCACCACTTGCTTCCCCCCCCCCCCCCCCCCCACAACTTATACTGGCTATCTCCCCTCTTCCTTTCCATTTCTGAGGAAAGGTCTCAACCCAAAACATCAACTGTCCATTTCCCTCCATAGGTGCTACCTGACCCGCTGAGTTCCTCCAGTGTTTTGTTTGTCAACCCGTTTAAGTACTTTTGGTTTTGTTCCCCTGAGGGCCAGGAGGAACAGCACTGGGTGAGATGATGACAAACCTCTATAAGTGAAGTCCAAGAATAAAAAGTATCCAAACCACACCATGCAAAGGAGCTGACATTGTCCTGTCTGCTTTGACTGCACAACTTCCACTGGAGCTAAAATCCAAGCAATCGTTTCCACAATGAGTGCTATTAGCACACACCTATAACTATTTCTGAAGTTTGAATCCGGTCTACTGTGCACCAAGAGTTTTGCCCCTCATTCATTGTACTCTTGACTTACATAGGTGATGTGACCATACCTTAAGCTTTAGCCCTTGTCCACAATGTTAGTGTGATGGGACTTAGAGTCCAACTTTCTCTTTTCATATATTAAATGGAAACCAAAATAGCAAACCACTGGATGTTGAAAAAATGTGAGCTGAATCTCAAATGATTTTCACTAAATAAATTAAAATATCTTTATGTCAAGAATAGTTTCTGTGCTTGTTAAAAACTATGTTCCATAGCAGTAACAAAAAATATGAGTTCAAGCAAAGCATGCCAGAATAAGTTAACGTAATAACAGACAGTTTACTTTCTTGAAATTAAATACAAATAAATGTTTACTGTAAAATTATTTGAAGTGATGCTCTTTAATATGTTATTCAAAAGTGTTTCTTTTCTTCTTGTGCTAGGCTTTATAACAAATGGAAACAGAAAATAACCATCATTAAAATAGACTGATGGTGAATATAGTATTTTCTTTGAAATCTATCACAACTTTAATACTAAGGATGGCCATATCCTTGGCCTGCACTGCCATCCCTTATTTCTTTCCAGTTCTTTTTTAGAATTGATTCTTGTGCAAAGAAAATGTGCCTTTTTTACTGGACCATGCCCTCCCATCTACCTTACTCTCAACACCTATGAACAGGTAAAACTGCAACCTGCTTCCACTCCCACATGACTTTTAGGATACTGCAAGCTTATGTTTAACTGGTAGGACAGTCACTCTGACATCGTGGAGGCACAGGGTCCTCAATCCCATTACAGAGCCAACAGGTCAAAGAATGAGGATCCAAGCCTACAGAGCCATCAGCAGATGAATTCTCAATGGAGCAAATGTTCTTTAATAAGTTTTCCTTTGTTTCATGGGAGTAACTCAGAAAACCCCATGTGAATGCTAAATAGGTAAAAAATGAGATTTATCTTCATCTCACTTTTGCCTAATAATGCTCCATCATGAAGACAAAATAAGCAAAGAACCCACAATCCATATATTAAATATTCACACCACAAAAGAAAGCCAAGGAGACCATTACATCTGCTGTGACGGTCATTTTCTGCTACACCAATCCAGAACCCATCCATTTTCTCCCAGGAGTTATATATCATGACATTTTTAGCTTAGACATTTTTCCTCAACAAAATGTGTTGGTCACTATCTAAACTATTTCCTTTGGCTATGTACCCCAGCATCCTCCTGCATAAAGACATTCCTCTCTACCTTTCTTCAGTTTCATTGACAATGTTAAATGATAAGCCATTGACATAGATTTCTCAAGCAAATGAAATTACTCACACAATCTATGTAATTTTAAGCATTTCAACAAAACCTTTGGGATGGGTGTTTTGGCATCCTTTCCTGGAGTGGCACCTTTTTCTAGTCTACTTTGGCAGGTATATAACTGAAGCACATACCTTGTAATTGCATAGCTTTATATGCTTTGTCAGTGACAGTGTCATGAAAGTAATCAATGAGTTTTTATTCAGTTAATGAGTGTCACCAATGGCACGTCAGATGTCAGGCCCATGGATTTCAGGCTCCAATATAAGCAATATAAATCACATTATGTTTGAATAAATATATATAACATCATTGAATGTCTGAAAACTAATAAGCTAATAAGCTGAAGCTCGGTAAAACGGGAGAATTCTATGCACCAAAATTTTCACCAATAGAAGTTGTAAAGATCATAAGATCAAAACGGCTGAACTGGCAAAAAGCAGTAAAGGAGTTGACAATTTTGTGGATTGAATAATGAATGAGTGTCATAGAGGATAGTCTATTACCAGCAGCATACAAAATGGTAAAGTAAGCAGCAATTGCACTGTGGATTGGATTGGAATAACAGTAAAACATTGTGAAGCAGTGAAAAGGCGTCAGAGTCATTGACTGTAAAATTGGGCTGTCTAGCACAAGTGACAATTTGCTTCTGATTTCACGTGCAAAATACAGGCAACCTTTTTTGTGCACCATTCAATAGTTTGGTCAGTGCAGCAACTCATGTATCACTCATGCAGACTGAACAGATATTGATGTCACTTGATGCCTCCGGGCAAAGTCAACTTCGACCACATGTTAAACACCTGAGAAGAATCTGCTGTTTATAAGCAGGAAAAACCCGCCATTCCATTTGCCCTAGGATCTTCAAAAGATTTGTTGGTTAACGAGCGGAGGAAAGTTACACATTTTCTTATTTTCATTTTTTAAGTTTCAGAAGTCATGAGGGTATGGCTTAAGGTATGCTTACGTGACCTAACGTACTTGACTTAATATTAAGGAATTTGAAAAAAAAACAGAATCAACTAGGCTTAGAAATGATAACCATAAAAACTACCAGTTTGTCAGAAAAACCTATCTGATTCACTAATGTCCTTCAAGGGAGGAAATTTATTGCTCTTACCTGAATCGACCTTCATGTGTCATCAGAACTATTCCCTTTGGTTGACACGTAAATGCCCTCTTTAATGGCCAAACAAGCCACTCAGTTGTACCATTACTGCTATGTTCAGACAGAGGAAGAATAAAACTGGACAGACCAGCTGACATAGAACTAAGCACCAAATTTGAGTTCAAGTCACACCTAGCCCAATGGATTTTGCAAAGTCTGGTGTCTAAGTTGGGAGAGCGGTTCTAAACTGGTCATACAAAAGCTTCACATAGTTGTATTCACAGAATCATACCTTATAGTCAATGTGCCAGACTTGTCTGTCATAATCCTTGGGTATTTCTTGTCCCACTAGCAGGACAAACTGACCAGAGGTGATGGCACAGTGATATACAGGTGGGGAGTGGGGTAGCCCTTAGAGTCATCAACATCCATTTCAGACCCTATGAAGTCTAGGGCATCAGGTCACACATGGACTGGGAAATTTCCTGTCTACCACCCACCATCCTCCCTCAGCTGATGAATTAGTGCTCCTCCATATTGAGCAACACTTGAAAAAAACACTGATCAGGAGCAAAGGGACAGAATGTCCTCTGGTTGGGGAACTTAAATGACCATCGCTAAGACTGGCTTGGTCATACCAGCGCTGACGGATCTGGCAAGGTCCTGGAGGACACAGCTGTCAGATCAGGACTGCAGCAGATACTGAACAAACCAATCTGAAGGATGAACCAATTTGACTTTGTTCTTGCTAATCTAAATCACTGTTCTAGGAAGTTCACCAACTTCATGCCACTGTTTCAGGAGCATCTTTACCAGGAGAACTATAGATTCAAGAATGTGAGTCACCACAACAATCAAGGGTAATCAGGGATGATGATTAACTACTTGCTTTGTCAGTCATGTCCATATTCCAAGAATGAATACAAAAAAATCCCTACTGCAGTTTAGGTTCATTGATTCATACGGTTATGCAGCATGAAAACAGGCTCTTTGCCCAACTTATCCATGCCAACTAAAATGCCTATCTAAACTAATCCCATTTGCCCAGATTCTGCCCAAATTTTGCCCAAATCCCTCTACACCTTTCCCATCCATGAACTTGTCTAAATGTTTTTCAGACATAATTATTTGTGGGGATGTTTTTCAACCACCTCCTCTGGCAGCTCATTCGATATACCCACCCCCCGCTGTATGAAAAACTTGCCCCTCAGGTCCTCTTTAAATCTTTCTTCTCTCATCTTAAACCTATCCCCCCCTGGTTTTTGACTCCCCTACCCTCGGTAAAAGAATATGACTATCTACCTATTATTTTATAAACCTCTATAAGGGTTACCCCTCAGCCTCCTTCACTCCTGGGAAAAATGTCCTAGCCTATCCAATCTTTCCTTACAACTCAAGCCCTCCAGTCCAGACAACATGCTTGTGAATCTTTTCTGCTCTCTAGCTTAATCACAACCTTCCTATAGCATGGTGACCAGAATTGCACATAATACTCCATGTGTGGTCGCATCAATGTCTTGTGCAGCTGTACTAGACTAGTCATGCAAAAGCGTCTGTCTGCTCTACTACAATCCTCAGAGCCTTGGCATTCATTGTGTAAGTCATGGCATGGTTTAGCTATTTTTCCTTCCCATTGTTGTGACGATATCAGCACCTGCTTGATCAATGCAAGACCAAAGCAATATTCCAAGCCATAATTAGACAGTTGATAAAGACAACAAATATAATTGTAAGCTGGTACCTCTGCCTGGTTATGTACTGCTCCAGGAATATCAGTTGGCATTCCACATACCTTACACATCTTTAGCTGCCACAGTTCCACTTCTAGAAGGCTGCCCACTTCTAGTAGAGGAAGCTCCAGATGGCTTTGCAATTTCAAGCAGCTCTGGTCCCAAAAGGCCCAGCATTGGAACATCTTGGCATGAGTGGGCTGAAGGGCCTGTATTGTGCTGTATTGTTCTATGGTAACTCTGGGCTGCCTACCTGGTAATAGCAAGGGCACTGGCAGTGTGGGTCACAATTTTTTTATTAATTCACCAGATGTGGACATCAGTGACTTAGATATTCAAGTATTTATTGTCCATTCCAAATTACACCTGAACTGAGAAGGCCGTTAAGATATTGGTGGATATCAGCCTCATGTAGGTCAGACCAGGTAAGGATTCCTGAGGGGCATTAGTGAACCAGATGGTTTTTTTGACAATCAGGTAGTTACTGTTACTGAGATCAGCCTTTATTTAAATTTCAGATTATTTGAGTTAAATTCCTATCTGACGTGGAGGGACTGAATTCTTATTTGTGGGTCAATGATCCAGAACTCCAGGTCCTGTAACTTAACCACTATTCTTTCATGCCCCTGTCATCCTGAGAGCGGGCAGCCAATTCATTGTCGATGGGGCCACTGCCACTCACCTGAGATTGCAGAAATCATAATCTATTGAAAGAGAAATTGATAGATTGCCATGACACCATCAAATGCCAGAATTTTGATAAAAGCAGGTTCAGCTGCAGCAGTAGTTGAGATATCAGTCATCAGACACTACGTGATGGTTGGGTCCACAAATAGAGAATTGGAACTGATCACCCCACCCCTGTGGAAAACGATCAGCTCTGAGCACAGCACAAATCCATGTTCTAAGATGGAGCAACAAACAGAATACTGGAGGAACTCAGCAGGTCAAGCAGCATCTGTGGGAGGAAAGGAATTGTCAATGTGTCGGGTTGAAACCCTGCATCAGGACGACCATGTTCAAAGTTGGCACTGGGCTCTATTCATTCTCCTTTACATTTCTTGTCTTTTCAGTCAGGCCTGCCATTACATCAAGCATCTCACTGTGCTCAGTCATTCAAGCTGTTCCACTCCTGAGCCCTCTGTACCAGAACTCTTGTCAGACTTCACTGGAGAGCTAGCACTTCCTGCTGCTCTGACTGCAGATCCAACCTCTGAGCTAACCGGTCCAGCATGCAGTGTTCCAGTGTCTGAGTTAGTGAATGCAGTGTCAGATTGAGTAATGTGGTGCCTTCCTCATTGCTCTCATGTTGTCTTTAAGCAGTGTCTGAGCCGGTGGAAATTCTTTTCTTTCGGAAAGAGTTAGGATTCGGATTAGAGAAATGACAAAGGGATATTGTTATGGTAAAGGAATGGGTGAGTAAGAAATAGGTGCTTGCAATATCTGTAACTTTTAATTGTGAATGGATTGTTGGATGAGTAAGGTGTGAGAAGGTAGATTCAGTGAGTGCACAGCACCTTCAAATATTCCTTCACCACTGCTAGCCATAGACTCCATAACAAGTGTTCCAAGAATGAATGGCAATCTGCCCTCCAAGGCAATCTGTTGTTGGACTCTGTCCTCACCAATCTGAAGGTGCAGCTGCTAGTTACGCATGAGAGAAAAGTGTTATGTGAAGCATGTTAGTGAGCATCTTGCACTGTGGTTGTGTAATATTCCATGCCATGGCTAAACAATGTGTGGAAGCTGTGAAATGTGGGTGTGAGGGTTGAAGCAGTGATAAGTATGTGTCAGTGTAGTAGACCATTTAGATTTTAGTTTCCGTCTTGATTTATGGATAAGTGATAATGGTGTATTTCATGGAACACTGTGAAGCCAATGGTCCAATTGTTGAGAATGAGATCTAAGGAGGTTTTCACCATTAACCTTTTGCAGCAATGATTTCAATTTGACTTTCTCCAACCGCTGCTCAGGTATGAGTCTTGAGGACTTCTGAGCCCATGAGAGTTACAGGATCTCTATCTGCCCCCACATCTTCTTGACTGAGGTATTATAATCAGGGTGTCTGCTCCTGTTTGTGACAAGTCATAGCTTACAGCATGCTCCCAAAACCTGTAGAGGGATCACCACTGGTTGTGAGCTCAGATCATCTCTCATTTGAGAAGGGCATGCATGGCTTCAGTGATAGCATTGCATTAAATTACTCCTCATGGATATGATGTAAAGGAATGCACAGCACCCTGACACTAAAAGTACTTTGAAATATAATGAGGCCACAACATGTCTTTCCTCTGAGTCCTGCACTGAACCAAATAAGTGTGGGTTAATTTTGATCCCAGTGAGCATTTCTCAACTCACTTTAGTTTCTGTCCATGATTTAGAGATGTTTAAAGTTAATTAAGCCTTAAAATTAACAGGTCTTTTATTAATTGTGTATATTTGGACTATGGGACCTCTAATGTGAAGAATGGACAATCAATTAACATCATGTCAAAATGTATTTATGCCACATATTAACTGGTGGTGTAGCTTGAAATTTGTATACCTTTTGGGTCTTGAACAATATTATGCAATGAACTAACTGAAACCCCAGACATCTATCTAAAGAAAACCTCAAAACATTGATTATTCATTTAGATAAGAACATTTACATGGATTATTTTATAGTCATATTAAAACCCTTTATAATTCTAGTGTGCTTGATAACGTGAACTGGATAGTGTGCCTTATGTGATAACATAAGATTAGAAATGCTGCATGTGGAAGTTGCCTAGGAAACAACCAAACATCTAGGAGCTTCCTGGCACTTTAATTCTCAACAGATCTTATTGCCACATACAGTTGCATGTCCAGGGCTACCCAACATTAGCCAGCTCTTCAGTGCTACCGGGTCTTGAGTATCAATTGGTTCGACCACACAAAGATCAACAGTCAGTTGAATATAAACTTATGAAACTTGCATGTTGTCCTTTTGGTGAGGTAAAGGATGCCTTGAGCTGGAATACTATCAGATTTTAATGCTACTGTTTTCTTTGTGTTCTTTTTTTGAACTCGAGTCAATACAGGAGATGGCATCGACTACAGCCAACAGAAAAGAGAAAATATTGGAGATCTGATTCAAGAGACTCTGGAGATCTTTGAGCTGTATGGAGGAGAAGATGCCTTCATTAATATCAAGTACATGATTCCAACTTATGAGTCATGCATTTATAATTGAAGCAAATAAACTGGTTGAAGAAGTATGCTGCATTAATTTATGTAACTGGGAATTTTGTAAGAGTGAATGCATCAATTACACCATAAAATTAACCATAATTGTGTTTTTGTTTTCTTGATTGTTCCTTAATACCTGCCTCTGTATTGCATATGTGAATTTAAACTGCCACTGGACTCAGACCTCAATCTTTCTGAACAATAAAACAATTTACTTACATAGCTGAATGATTGCTACTCTGTTTAGCTCATGATCGAGGTGATGTCATAGTCTATAAGTGTGAACTAATTATTAGGTGAGTACAATTCTGTTAAAAATTTGTATTGGCTGTTCTGTACAAAGGAATGATGATTTTGACTTGTTTATTAAAATGTAACTAGGTCCTTACCATCATTAAGATATTTGATATATAATGGAGATGATGCCTCGCAAAAGAAAAGCAAATACTGTTCTCTCCCTCTTAGGTCTACAGTAGTATTTCTGTATTCCTAATAAAATCCAAAGTAGGATTGTGAAAATCGCAACATTTTATGAATCAAGAAATTTAATGTGGTTGCTTAAATTTCTTTGATCAGCTGTCCTTCCAAACCTACACCATTCCTCCTTCTTCCATTTTCAGTGGTATGCATCATTCCTTCATTCTGACCTTTGCCAATGCTGTGTAAAGATTACACTCTGGATAATCTCTGAAACTCTCTGCTCTGAGATATCCCAAGATCTCCTGGACTGTTACAACAAGGCCCAATGTAAGGTCGAGGAACAACACCTTATTTTTTGTATGGACATGTTGCAGTCGGCAAGACACAATAATGAATTGTTCAGCTTCATATAACTTGCTCTTTGTTTCAGTTTGCATCGCATCTGGCCACTCATACATGTCTTTCCTCCCCTCTTTTTGTTTAATTTGTATATTCTGGCCTGCTCAGCATGTTTCAGTAGGCCGGACTGTACAACACTACCCAGACTTCACAACATGAGCTGCACATGCACAAAGGAACTTATCCATTCAATGGCTGTCCATCATTTGACCATATTACAGACATTCCCTTTATTCCATCCATTGCCCTGCCCCACTCCTACCCAAACCTTCCCTGTTACTACACTAACTTGCCGTATGATCTAAAACATTAACCAGTTTCTCTTTCCACAGTTGCTGATTGACTGGCTGAGTTCTTCCAGCATTTCTGTTTTTGTTTCAGATTCCTGCATCTGCTGTTTCATTTGTTCTCCTATTTTTAATTTGCTTTTTAGACTTTCAGTTTGTCATTTTCCTTCAGTCATTTTGCACTTAATCTTAATTCCAAACTGTTTGAGGTTCTCTTCACATCTCCTGTCATTGGAGAAACCTTTACTCTCATCTCAAAACTTCATCTTAAGTGGGAAAGTGGTTTATAGAGTAATGATCAAAGGATGATCTGCCTGCTTCTGAGGAAGTATCACACTGGAGAAGGCAATGGTAACACTTTTACCTGTCTGAAGGTTATGTGTTTAAGTCCCACTCTCAACTTCCGGCATGTAATGTAGGATGCCAGTTCCGTGGAGTACAGAGGAAGGGCTGCAGATGTCTGTCATTTTAGACAGTGAGCAACACCATCTACTGCCTCAGGTTCAGTAAAAGATCCAGTCATTTTATTCAAATAAGATAAGAGCAGAAGTGCCCAAATCAACTTTTATCTCTCAGTGATCATCTAACACAGAGGATCCAATCTTTCAGTGCAGTTTGTGGAGGGTTGCTATGCACAGATTAGCAGCTATGTTCTGTACATTACAACAGTATGTATCCTGTGAAAGGACTTCATCAGATAAAGTCCTTTGGGACATCTAAAGGTCATCAAAGGTGCTATACAAATTTAAGTTTTTTTTAACACTATAAAGCATCCACAGTTTGAGACTAGTTCCTGATGCTCCATATTGTTACACCAACAGAAAAATAATCCTGACATATTGCAAACAGAAAAAGCATACATAAAATGAAAGATATTATGTGAAACTCGTCAACTAATTGATGCTTAACTGGGAGAATACACTAAGGCTGGAATCTGGGCAGCTTACTTGATTGCGATTATAATGGTTTTGCAATATGGCTAAACTGCTGTGTGTTATCATTTTTTGTTTTCTATTATATTAGAGCAGGATTATAGAATGTTTCTGATAATTAAAATAAATACTGATATTTGTTCCAATACGGCAAGATTACAGAATATACTGTGAACAGCAACAAGTGAGGTATACAATCAATGGGTTTATGTAAGTATATAAATCACAAAGCATAGTTTGAGACTTTACTAGGACCAGGGGACTAATATAATGGCATTGAACTCACAAGCTGACATTTACTACTTATGTATCACTGGAAAAAGTCTATTTCGCCAAACTTCTGGTAACTAGGGAGGAGGAAATGATACACTGCCTGCTGGATGGAATTTGGGTAGAAATTTATTGGTCAGAGTGGTGGAAATACAAACACATTTGGGAATGGAACTATAATAGATTATTCCCTTTTAGAGTGGAATATTGCCTTCTCTGGCAAGACTGGCATCAGTTGTCCATTCCTAGACACCCTGGTAAAGGTGATAGTGTTCAGGTTTATTGGCCAAGATTAAGCTAAAATGGAACATCTTGCAGTGGCATGTTCATTATCCTTCAGATCAAAAGATCATTTATCCTGCAAATTGCTGGAAGTGTGAGGTAATATGAGTGCAGCATGGGAAAAGCGTAACTATGATCTTAGGGTTGGAAACAACAGTTTATCTCCTTAACTAATGAGATTCAAGGATTGAGAAAGATTTGAACATCAGAGGGTGAATTAGAATCTAATCAGGAACAAAGAAAAATAAATATGAAAGAAAGGTTGATTTAAAACAGAGAATAAAGAGAAAAGCAGGAAAACAACAGAATTTATCATAATATATAATTTACCAGAATGAGTTTCCTAGGTTTCATTTGTTCTTTTCCCAAGCTGTTATTTGGCATTACAGTAGTCTTAATCTTGACATTCGGATGGGACTGTCACAGCTGTGACAATTTTGATTGACAATTAATGTAGAAATGCAGCAATTTTTGGAAATTCACAAGGGTGCTGTTAGTGAGCTACAGTTTTCTAGCTTAACAGCTGTAGGGGAATCCAGAACTGGGGAGCGTTGGGAGAACCTAAAACAAGGAGGCACCGTTTTAGAACAAGGGGTTGCTCATTGGAGGTTTATCTCCAATAGAACATAGAACGCTACAGCACAGTACATGCCCTTCGGCCCACAATGTTGTGCCGACATTTTATCCTGCTCTAAGATCTATCTAACCTTTCCCTCCAACATTGCCCCCCATTTGTCTATCTGTCTGTCTAAGACTCTCTTAAATGTTCCTAATGTATCAGTCCTCACAGGCTCTTCAGGCAGTGTGTTCCACGCACCCACCGCTCTCTGTGTAAATAACCTACCCCTGACATCCCGGTTATACCTTCCTCCAATCACCTCTCATGTTAGCCATTGTCGCCCTGGGAAAAAGTCTCTGACTGTCCACTCGATCTATGCCTCTTATCATCTTGTACATCTCTGTCATCACCTCTCATCCTCCTCTCCAAAGAGAAAAGCCCTAGCTCACTCAACCTATCCTCATAAGACATTCTCTCTAATCCAGGCAACATCCTGGTAAATCTCCTCTGCACCCTCTCTAAAGCTTCCACATCCTTCCTATAAAGAGGCGACCAGAACTGAGGTCTAACCAAGTGTGGTCTAACTAGAGTTATATAGAGCTGCAACATCACCTCGTGGCTCTTGAACTCAATACCCCGACTAATGAAGGCCAACTCTCCATACGCCTTCTTAACAACCCTATCGACTTGTGAAGCAACCTTGAGGGATCTATGGACCTGGACTCCAAGATCCCTCTATTCCTCCACACTGCTAAGAGTCCTGCCATTAACCTTGTATTCTGCCTTCGAATTCGCTCTCCCGAAATGTATCACTTCACACTTATCCGGGTTGAACTCTATCTGCCACTTCTCAGCCCAGGTCTGCATTCAATCAATATCCTGTTGTAATCTACAGCAACCTTCTACACTATCCACAACACCACCAACCTTTGTATCATCAGCAAACTTACTAACCCACCCTTCCACATCTTCATCCAAGCCATTTATAAAAATCACAAAGAGCAGGGGTCCCAGAACAGATCCCTGTGGAACGCCACTGGTCACTGACCTCCAGGCAGAATACGCTCCATCTACCACCACCCTCTGTCTTGTGTGCACGGGCCAATTCTGAATCCACACAGCCAAGCTTCCCTGGATCCCATGCCTCTTGACTTTCTGAATAAGCCTTCCATGAGGAACCTTATCAAAGGCCTTACTAAAATCCATGTACACCACATCCACAGCTCTACCTTCATCAGTCTGCTTTGTCACATCCTCAAAGAATTCAATCAGGCTTGTGAGGCATGACCTGCCCCTCACAAAGCCATGCTGACTGTCCCTAATCAGCCTATGCTTCTCTAAATGGCCATAAGTTCTGTCTCTAAGAATCTTCTCCAGTAATTTGCCCACCACTGAAGTAAGACTCACTGCTCTATACTTCCCAGGGTTATCCCTACTCCTTTTCTTAAACAAAGGAACAACATTCGCCACCCTCCAATCATCTGGCACTATTCCTGTGGCCAGTGAGGATGCAAAATTCATCGCCAAAGGCGCAGCAATCTCTTCTCTTGCTTCCCATAATAACCTTGGATATATCCCATCCGGCCCCAGTGACTTATCTGTCCTAATGTTTTTCAAAAGTTCCAGCACATCCTCTTTCCTCACATCAACATGCCCTAACGTATCAGTCTGTCGTACACCATCCTCACAAACGTTAAAGTCTCTCTCACTGGTGAATACTGAAGCAAAGTATTCATTAAGGATCTCTCCTACCTCTTCTGACTCCAGGCACGTGTTTCCTCTTTTATCCCTGATCGGTCCTACCCTCACTGTAGTCATCCTCTTATTCTTCATATACATGTAGAACGCCTTGGGGTTTTCCTTGATCCTACTCGCCAAGGACTTCTCATGCCCCCTTCTAGTTCTCCTAAGTCCATTCTTAAGCTCCCTCCTGCCTACCTTGTAACTCTCCAGAGCCCTGTCTGATCCATGCTTTCTAAACCTCAGGTAAACTTCTTTCTTCTTCTTGACACGACATTCTACATCTCGTGTCAACCACAGTTCCTTCACTCTACCATCCTTACCCTGCCTCAATGGAACAAACCTATCCAGAGCCCCATACAAGTACGTATTCCTTAAACAATCTCCACATTTCTGTTGTGCACCTCCCAAAGCGTTCCCAATTTACGCTCCCAAGTTCCTGCCTAATAGCATCATAATTCCCCCTCCCCCAGTTAAATACTTTCCCATATCGTCTGCTCCTATCCCTCTCCAAGGCTATGGTCAAGGTCAAGGAGTTATGGTCACTGTCTCCAAAATGCTCTCCCACTGAGAGATCTGAAACCTGATCAGGCTCATTGCCTGGTACCAGGTCCAGTATGGCCCCTCCTCTAGTCAGCCTGTCCGCATACTGTGTCAGGAATCCTTCCTATACACACCTAACAAACTCCGTCCCATGTATCCCCTTTACAGTAAGGAGGTGCCAATCAATATTAGGGAAGTTGAAATCAGCCATGTCAACAACCCTGTTATTTTTGCACCTCTCCAAAATCTGTCTCCCAATCTGCTCCTCGGCGTCTCTGCTGCTATTGAGGGTTCTGTGGAATACTTCCAATAGAGCGCTCGCTCCCTTCCTGTTTCTGACTTCCACCCACACTGACTCAGTGGATGATTTCTGTTGGACATCCTCCCTTTCTACAGCTGTGACACTGTCCCTGATCAGCAAAGCCACTCCCCCACCTCTTTTACCTCCGCCCCTGTCCCTTTTGAAACATCTAAACCCTGGAATATCCAGCAGCCATTCCTGCCCTTGCAACAGCCAAGTCTCTGTAATGGCCACCATGGCATAGTTCCACGTACTTACCCATGCTCTAAGTTCATCAGCCTTGTTCCTGATACTTCTCGAATTAAAGTAGACACACTTTAGCCCATCCAGCTGACTGCAATTTTGCCCTTCCAACTGCCTATCCTTCCTCACAGTCTTTCTACACTCTGCATCTACTTGTATACTAAATTAACCAACCTCTGACCTATCACTTTGGTTCCCATCCCCCTGCCAAACTAGTTTAAACCCTCCCGAACAGTTCTAGCAAACCAACCCGTAAGAATATTGGTCCCCCTCCAGTTCAGGTGTAACCCGTCCCTTTTGTACAGTTCCTACCTTCCCCAGAAGAGATCCCAATGAGCAACAAATCTGAAACCCTGCCCCCTGCACCAATTTCTCAGCCACACATTCATCTGCCAAATCGTCCTATTCTTACTCTCACTGGCACATGGCATAGGCAGCAATCCAGAGATTACTACCCTTGAGGTCCTGCTTTTCAGCTTCCTACCTAACTCCCTATATTCCCCCTTCTGGGCCTCTCTTTTCCTACCTATGTCATTGGTACCAATATGTACCATGACCTCTGGCTGTTCACCCTCCCCCTTCAGAATGCTGTGGACCCGATCCAAGATGTCCCTGACCCTGGCACAGGGGAGGCAACATAAAATCCGGGAGTCTCTTTCATGTCCGCAGAATCTCCTGTCTGCCCCCCTTACTATGGAATCCCCTATCACTACCGCTCTCCTCTTCTCCCCTCTTCCCTTCTGCACCACACAACCAGGCTCAGAGCCAGAGAGCTGGTCACTGCAGCTTTGCCCCGGTAGGTCGTTTCCCCCCTCAACAGTATCCAAAGCGATATACATGTTATTGAGGGGAACGGCCACAGGGGTACTCTGCACTACCTGCCTATTCTCAGTCCTTCTCCTGACAGTCACCCAGCTACCTGCCTCCTGCAGTTTAGGAGTGACTACCTCCCTGTAGCTCTTATCTATGTACTCCTCGGTATCCCGTAGGAGCCGAAGGTCATCCAGCTGCAGCTCCAGTTCCCTAACACGGTCTGTAAGGAGCTGCAGCTGGATGCACCTCATGCAGATGTAGTTATCAGGGAGATTGGATGTCTCCCAGAACTCCCACATCTCATAAGCTGAACATGCTAATGACCCTGGAGCCATTCTCACTACTCTGTCCTGGCACTAAAGGGAACAAATCAAAGAGAGAAAGGAACTTATCAGATTCTTACCTTCGCTTCTTCTCTCTGAAGCCTCTTGAACCAAAGCCTCAGCTCCCCACTCCAACACTGGCCCACTGACACAATGGCTGCTCCCAAAATGGCCGTTCCGCTTATAGCTGCCTTCCCTTTATTTGCTGCTCTTTGCAAAGGTCCCACTCCAAATCTCGCTACAACTCCGGACTCTGCTCTTTTGCCTCAGTCTTTTCTCGTCAAAACCTCTTGAGTCAAAGCCTCTAAATTCCCACTCTAACGAGCCCACTTCAACGATAGCCGCTCCAGAGATGGCCGCTCCGCTAGACACTACCTACCTTTTATGGTTGAAAACTCCAAGCAAAATGGCGAGAGAAACAAAAACTCACCGTGTGAGGTGACTCTCCGCTCTCTTTCCACTGCTGCCGCTTCCCGCACCTGCGCACTGGCGTTTGAGAAGGTCATGGGTCATTGGAATTCCTTACACCAGAGAGCTATGGAGGCTGGAGGCAGGTTTTTTGAATACATACAAGGCTGAGGTAGATTTTTGGACCAGAACTATGGGGGTTTGGAGGGAAAGTAAAGTTGAGGCCAAAATCAGATCAGTCATGGTTTTATTGAATGTCAGAATGGGCTTAATGGGCCCTCTGGCCTGCTTCTGTTCCTTGTTTCCTTTTGTCACAAGTCACCTAGAAATTTGTACTGATTTATATTTCCTGGGTGATTTCTCCTTCACTGCAAGTTGACCATTGATTTACACAGCAATAATGATAAATGCTATTAAATTTGGTATGAATTTAGTAGCAAAATCTAGCCAAGCATTTGCATCTTTAAGATTAATTGATGACAAGGATAATCCCAGTGTTGTGTGGTGATTGAATGAGGCAAAGGAGTTAAATAAACAAATAAACTCATAAGAACATGGGAAATAGAAACAGGAGTAGGCCATTTGACTGTATGCACCTGCTCTGAAATACAACAAGATCACAGCTGACAATTTACCTCAGTGCCAATTCCTTATTGTAATCCAATATCTTTTCATTCCCTAATATCTAAAAATCTACCGATCTCTGTCTTGTATGTACTCTCAGTCCTCTTGGATATAAAATTCCAAACATTCAACACTCCTGGGCAAAGAAATTTCTTCTCACTTCAGTCCTGACTGGCTGACCTCTTATTTTGAGACTGTGACTCTTGGTTCTAGATACTCCATCAGGGCAACATAATCTCTGCATCTACCTTATCAAGTTTCAATAAGACACCTCTCATTCTTCTAAACTCTGGAGAGTACAGGCCCAGTCTGCCTAATCTCTTCTCATGGGACAATCCTCTCATCCCAGGAATCTTCACTGCACTCCCTCTCTTTCGAGTATGTCCTTCCCTTGATAGTGAGTTTGGACCTGACATTATATTTCGGGTGTGGTCTTGCCATATATAACTTCAGTAAGATCCCTTTACCTTTGTACTCAAATCCTCTTGCAATAAAGGCAAACATATTGCTTGCATACCTAATTGCTTGGTGTATCTGCACATGATTCATACACCCAGGTCTCTCTGAACACTAACACTTTCAATCTCTCACCATTTAAAAATAATTTGCTTTTCTATTTTTTTCTACAAAAATAGATGATTTCATATTTCACAACAGGATATGCCTTTTACCACGTTCCCACTCATTCACTTAGCCTGTCTATATCCCTCTGAAGCCTCTCTACATCCTCCTCTCAACTCACACTGCCACCCAGCTTTGTATCGTCAGCAAACTCGGACATATTAAACCCATCATTCAAACCATTGATACGGATTGTGAGGAGTCACTGAAATCTGCAGCATCTCACTAATTACAACCTTTCAACCCAAAAATAACCATTGTATTACTACTCTGTTTTCTGTTCAATATCTTCAGTATCTTATCCCCAATCTCCATGTTCTAATTTTGTTTAGTAATTTCTTGTGTTACACCTTTTGGAAGACCTGAACGTCCTAATATACCTCATCCATTGCTTCTCGCTTATCTATTCTGCTAGTTACAACCTCAAAAAAACTATTAACAAATTTGTCAAATGTGACTTCCCTTTTGTGAATCCATGTTGATGCTACCCAATTGTATTATTATTTTCTAAGTGCCCTGTTACCACTTTCTGCATATGAGATTGTAGCATTTTTCCTATGACTAATGCCAGACTAATTGGTCTGTTCCATGTTTTCTCTCTCCTTCCTTTGTGGGGTTACATCTTCTATCTTCCAATCTGTAAAAACAGTGCACATCTGTGGAAAGAATGAACATTCAGGGTGGTTGAGAGGATGCCAATCAAATTATTCTCTCTTTCCCAGTTCTGATGAAGGATCTCAGGTAATTTGGTTGCAAATCAAATGGGCTTCTTTGCCCTGGATGGTGTCAAGCTCATTGAAGTTACACTCATCAGACAAGTGTAAGGTATTCCATCATGCTACTGACTTGTGCCTTGTAGATGGTGGAAAGGCCATGAAGTGTTAAGAGGTGAGTCACTCACTGCAGGTTAACCAGCCTCCTGCATGCTCTTGTAGCCTTGTACTGGTGCGTTGAAGGCAATGGTAAATTTCATCATCACCTTTGGTTGATTGAGTAAAAGAGAATTTAAGGATCAAGTCCTTCAATTTGCCACAAAACTCAGTGATCCCTGCCTTCCTATATGCTTCTGAGACCCACAGTGGGCACCTCAGTACACCAGAAAAATACCACCAATCCTCCAAGTTGGCTGGAAGGATGTGAAGACGATGTCAGTGTCTTCTCCAAAGCCAGCATCTCCAGTATAGAGGCTCAAATTACTCAGTCTGTTCTTACCAGGGAACAGAGGAAACAAGTCAAGGTTGTGCTCAAAACATTCTTGAAAAATGCAACATTCTCATTGAGTACTGAGAACCTCTGGCTCATGATCACTCAGAGTGAAGAAGGAACATTCAGGATGGTCTTGAGAACCTTGAGTCCATGCATTGGGAGCACACAGATGCTCTGCATAAGCAGCAGAAGGAGTGCACCACCTCAACTACCCATATGTTGCCAGGCAGCTTCTCCCCCACCTGAGGGATAGTCTGCTGTTCCCACAATAGCCTCATCACCTTAGAACCCACAACACTCGAGCAGAAGCAAGTGATCCTTGATCCCAATGGATTGCCTCAGAAGAAGAAGGTATTTATGCTGGTGGCCCAGTTGTGCTTCTGGTCAATGGTGATCTTCCAGGAGGTGGCTCAGTGATGGTTATGCTATTGCACGTCAAGGGTAGGTGATGAGGGTCTCTTATTGGAGATGGTCATTGTCTGGCAATCTTTTGTCACAAATATTATTTGCCACTTATCAACAATAGCTGGAAGTGTCTAGGTTTTGCTGCATGTAGGCATGGGCTGCTTCATTTGCTGAGGATCTGTGATTATGATTGTGCAATCATCAGAAAACACCCCCGTTTCTGACTGTTTGCCATGGTATCTTTTGTATTCCCATGAAATGACAGAGATAGAGTCATAGAGACATACAACATGGAAGCAGGTCCTTCAATGCATGCCGACCATCGAGCATCCATTTACACTAATCCTATATTCATCACATTTTTTATTCTCCCCACATTCTCATGAACTCTATTCTACCACTCATCCATACACTTAGGGCACTTTATACCTACCAACCCGCACATCTTTGGGATGTGGGAGGAAACTGGAGCACATGGAGGGAAATCCACACAGTCTCATAGGCAGGACCTGAGGTCCTGAGGTCAGGATTGAATCCAGATTTCTGTCACTGTGAGGCAGCAGCTCTACCAGCAGCATCACTGTGCCTCTCTGCACACATCCATCTGAAGAGGGAGTGCAATGTTCCCATCCAGTCAGAATTAAGTGGAAACTTTTAATAAGCTGAACTATTGAATATTTCCTTTAGCTCTGAGCAGTTTCTACACAGCTCTTTATCTTCAGAAGTATTCATACATATCTGGAAAAGTTCTTGGAAGTTTTATTCTTAAATTTACATCAGTTATCTGTTAATGTGAGAAAAAAGTTGTGTGAGGTGTTGATAAACTGTATTTATTGCGTCAGTGACAATAAACCTGATTCTGATTCTGATTAATGTATGCCTGCTTTATATTTATTTTATTCAATAATCTTAATAAAGTCTATCAAGAGGCCCTAAATTTCTTTGATATTCACTGTACTATTGTTGGACCAGAAGTTATGTTGATTAAGTTCATTTAGATATTAACAAGAATTTATACATATATTTTAGATGAATGAAAGCACTGGTGGTTCTCTTTGCTGCTAGTTCACCAACCAAAGGGTTGGAGGAACACAAGAACACTCAGGAAAGCAGTCAACATAATCAACTCCCACCCCAATCATTCTCTCTGCTCCCCTCTCTTGTCGGGCAGAAGATATAGAAGCTTGAAAGCATGTACCAGCAGGCTCAAGGACAGCTTCTATCCTGCTGGTATCAGACTCTTGAACGGACCTCCCATATGCTAAAGTTTAATTCTTGACCTCCCAATCTACCTCGTCATGGCCCTTGCACCTTATTTTCTACCTGCAGTGCACTTTCTCCGTAATTGCAACACTATATTCTGTATTCTGCATTCTGTTTTCTTTTTACTACCTCCATGTACTAAGATCTGCCTGGATGGCATGCAAACAAGACCTCTTCACTGTATCTCGGTACACATGACAATAATAAACCAATAATACTAATATGATACAAATAGAAGCAGGACCAGGCCATTTGGCCTCTCATGCCTACTCTGCCATTCAGTAAGAACATGAGTGATCAGAGACCTCAGTGCCTCTAATTAGTCAAATCACAGAGCTTTTCAAATGCAGTAGGTTACATTGTACAAGCTGAAAGATTCTACAAATATTTCTTTGGCTTTTTTCTCCATTCTTCCCAACCACACCCCCCACTCCCCCACCTCCCTGCCACACAACCAGACCCCAAATCTTGTAGCCCACTGAAGTTGTGGCAAAATCCCATGGGAAGATTCTTTACTCCCTCTGAGAAGGAAATGTTATGTCAAAGAGCAGTGAATCTTTGGAATCCCCTACCTAAGAGGGCTATTTAGTCATAGTCTTTGACCATATTTAAGGCTGAGATTGATAGGTTTTTAGATATTAAGGAGTTCAAGGGAAACAAGGTTAGTGCAGGAAAGAGGCACTGAGGTCTCTGATCACTCATGTTCTTACTGAATGGCAGAGTAGGCATGAGAGGCCAAATGGCCTGGTCCTGCTTCTATTTGTATCATATTAGTATTATTGGTTTATTATTGTCATGTGTACCGAGATACAGTGAAGAGGTCTTGTTTGCATGCCATCCAGGCAGATCTTAGTACATGGAGGTAGTAAAAAGAAAACAGAATGCAGAATACAGAATATAGTGTTGCAATTACGGAGAAAGTGCACTGCAGGTAGAAAATAAGGTGCAAGGGCCATGACGAGGTAGATTGGGAGGTCAAGAATTAAACTTTAGCATATGGGAGGTCCGTTCAAGAGTCTGATACCAGCAGGATAGAAGCTGTCCTTGAGCCTGCTGGTACATGCTTTCAAGCTTTTATATCTTCTGCCCGACAAGAGAGGGGAGCAGAGAGAATGATTGGGGTGGGAGTTGATTATGTTGACTGCTTTCCTGAGTGTTCTTGTGTTCCTCCAACCCTTTGGTTGGTGAACTAGCAGCAAAGAGAACCACCAGTGCTTTCATTCATCTAAAATATATGTATAAATTCTTGTTAATATCTAAATGAACTTAATCAACATAACTTCTGGTCCAACAATAGTACAGTGAATATCAAAGAAATTTAGGGCCTCTTGATAGACTTTATTAAGATTATTGAATAAAATAAATATAAAGCAGACATACATTAATCAGAATCAGAATCAGGTTTATTGTCACTGACGCAATAAATACAGTTTATCAACACCTCACACAACTTTTTTCTCACATTAACAGATAACTGATGTAAATTTAACTACACCACCATTACATCTCCAACCCTTTTAATTACCCAGCAAATCTGGCCTTCATTGTTGCTACGGATGTAAATAATAGATTTTGCCGCTAAAATAAGACAGAGTTTAAAGTCTTTGCCACAGGAAACCTGAATACAATTCCTCCAAACAGACCAACTGTAATTACCAAGCCTCCACCATCCTCTCTCAGCCAGCACCACCTCCACTTCCATTAATCAGAATCCATCTAGGTCTCCCACTATCACAGACTGTTCCTTCTACCCTCCCCATTATCTGCAACATATGACATGTTTGATTTCTAACCCCCCACTTTTGATAAAAGTTCGTCAACCATTTATACTGTTTCTCTCTCCACAGATGTTACCTAACATGCTGAATGTTTCAATATTTCCTGTCTATAATTCACTCTATAGCTTTCGTGATGACCTGGGTTCAGTTGTAGCATCTTTGCCATTGAGTCTAAAAGATGGGACTACTTGCAATTTGAGTACCTTTAGCATATAATTCAGGCTGATAACGCCAAAGAAATACTTAAGAAGTGCTGTAAATTTAAATCAGATGTTGAACTGAAATTCCATTTATTTTTCAGGTGGACAGAGGTTATTCCTTGGCATTAGTTAAAGGAGGGAGTTTTTTGCTTTCTCTTGGCCTATTTTAACCCCCAACAAATATAATTAAAATGGATTATTAAATTCTTACTGGACCATGCTGTGTTTAAGTTCACTGCTGCATTCTCCACATTGTAACGTTGTCCACAGTACTCAGGCAGCATCTCTGGAAAGTTAACGTTTCAGGTTGATGATCTTTGATTAACAAATGGACCTATTTCACCATCAGCTGAACAGTACCATATCAATGCAAATTGTTTATTTTAACCTTCACACTGAACCTTTGTTAAAGAGTTTCTATGAACTCCCTAGCTTGTGTTTACTTTCCCCTCAAAATCCTTCTTCTCCACATAGCACTTCTATGATCTACACTGCAATTCTCCACACAATCCTTCATTGCCAACCCTATCCTCACTTTCCAATGTTATTACAGTGAAATGTGTCAAAATGAGGTAAGGGCCACAGGAGAGGCCATCATAGAACTCAGACCAGCCATGAGGAGAAGGTCATGGCTGTCGAGGTGACATTCTGTTGGAGATGTACTAAAGGCAGAGGTTGATGACAACCTGCTGGTGAGTAACTCAACACGTACAATGTCCCCTTCCAGCCTTCCACCTACTTCTTAAAATCTGCTCAACTAAAAAGCTAAAGGGGTTGCAGGAAAGCATGGAGAAAGAGAGGCTGGAAGAGGCCTTGAGCCTGTCCTTAGGTCCAGTGCTATCCGAGAAGATGACAATGAGGAAAGCCTAACCACTCCAACTCATTCATTTGGCTTAAAATCCCTCCCTTAGCTTATTGCCTGAATCATTGACTTCCTTCTTTCAAGAGCAACAGAACAGGTATTTGGATAGCCATAGTGAATTACTAACCGGTGAATCACAGAACATGGAGGATTAGATTAGTCAGTCGAGGATGAAATCTTGTCATTTCACTCTTGTGGGTGTCACAGAAGGTATCATAGTGGTATCATGCCACAGTGGTATCATAGTTTTAGGAGACGGAACAATGAAACTCACCCCACTAGAAAGGTATTAAAAAGAAATCCTCCGCACAGGCTCCATGGATTATCTTACAGCACCAGGTCCTACCAAGTTTACATCTCTGGCAATGTTTGGGAAAGGTTGTGCAACAGTGCAACAACGACAATAATGTGACATCTGTGACAAATTGCCAGATAAGAGGCAGCAATGGGTCAGTTGGGACCTCCACCTTCACTGAAGCACGGGTGAGGTTGAGGATGGATTGGAGTTGATAACAGCTTCCAGAAGGTGTGTTTCCTGTATCTGAAAACTGAATAGCTATGACACTTGCCATCTGGGTTATCCTCCAGGACCATTGGAAAGGTGATGGCTAATGTCCTGGTCTCTCAGGACAGCAACACCTGGAAGAACTCCAGCTGATAACAGATAACTATTGTGGGCGGATGGGTCCGGGTGCCCAGCAACAGCTCCAATGAAGTAACCAACAGTAGTTCCTACTCAGGTAACAACTGTCTCATGGTGCTTTTGTGCAGCACGAGAAGTCAGACACTTCTCCTGATATTTTATGGATTAGGATGCCACATAAGGAAAGAAGCTTGGAAGCATGATTAGGAATAAGTGGAGGCATAATGTTGCAAAAGTTATTCACTGTTATGGGTTGAAAACTATTTTTTCTATAAATGAAGTAAATGTTCTGATTACTTATTTGGAATACATTATACAGTTATCTTGTGTTTTTTTTTATTTATGGTTATGGCAATCTTTCAGGACAGGGCAGAACTTATTTCAAGAGGATGTTTTTACTCACTGTAAAGTTTTGTTGGAGCAAAATGGCTTGCTGTATTATCATTATTATCAGCAGAAGGACGAATGGGTGAAATGGTGCCACTGCAGTCAATGAGCCATTGAATATTTCCTGCAGAACCTGCCCTTTTTGATACTTCTTGGAACAACAAGTGATGGCACTGCTCGGCTTGCATCAAATAAAGGCTGGAAGTCGTGGGGGGGGGGGCTGTTCTTTTGGTTGTATCATTGTGACAGTGCAATGCACGTATCAGATGCCTGGTGAACTTAGCTGATATCTCCATGACCTTTGTGGGTTTGCTGCCGGTAGGCCATATGGACGAATTGCCTGCTGAATGAAATAAGGCCTTGGTGGTTGCTGGATGCAACTCTTAAGAGCAGCCTGGTTAGTGTCAGTAATTGCCCTGTGGCAGCCTATAAGGGACCACTGTCATAAAGGTTGAAGGCTGGTACAGCTACTTTAATTACCATGATGGAACAGTTGTCATTAGCAAAGTGAGCCAATGTGAAATTGGCAGAGATGCCCAAAGGTACTTTGCATAGCTGCAGTTGTGCGATTCACAGTTTCTCAGAGTGTTTGGTGCAGCACCAGTGCAAACTGCACACACATAAAGGAAGGTTGTATCTGGTGAGTTTCTGTCCTCTGCCTTAGAGACTAAATCTCCTGACGTGGAGATGCTGCTGCTACTGTTTGGGGTTGGGTGGGCAGTAACAGTGGCTGAGGACAATGGGGGAGGTCGAGAGGAAGAGCAGAGACCCCAGGAGAAGGAATGGGTTGGATGATCAGGCCCATTGAAGAAGAGGCCTTAAATTAATCGAGGAATCTCAGTGACAGATTTTAGGTAAAAACCGTAATTAGAAATATATGAAGGTAGAGGATGGGAAAGGTTCTTTGGAAGCCTGTAATCAGTAAATGAGGTTGGTGCTTTCTTCTGTTAGAGTTGTAGGACCACATTTTTTTGGGGAGAGGGGAGGTGATGTGATGGATGGTATAAAATTGCACCAATTCTAGGAGAGGTGTAGACACTGAACATTTGTACATACTTGAGCAGTGCAGTGAAGGAAATGAAAAAGAATCATAGAAAATTTACTACACGGGAGGTCGTTTGGCCCATCACGTCTGTGCCAGTTGAAAAAACTCTCCACCGAGTCTCACCTCTCAGCTCCAGGTCCACGACCCTGCAGATTACAGCTCTTTGAGGACTCTTCCAAGTATTGTTTAAATGTGTCTAGGGTTTCAGTCTCTATCATCCTTTCAGGCAGTTACTTTAAATCCGTGTCCCCTTGTTTTTGCCCCTTTACAAAGAGAAAAAGGTCCTTCCTATTTATTCTATCTAGGTCCCCTATAAATTTATACATCTTAGTTAGAGCTCCAAGGAAAACAGCCCTAGTTTAATGCCATCCCTTCTTGTAGCTTGAATTTTCCAGTCCATACAATACTTCCATAAATCTGCTCTGCACCAGATCCAGTGAAAGACAAGCATAATACTGTGCTATTAAAATGATTGAGACAACTAGCCTTTATATTGAGGCAGGAGTAGTGCAACTAAATTTCCTCGATCTTTTCAGTGCAATAGCAATGTAACAATGCACCATTGTTGAAGACAGTGAGGTCCAAAGTATTATTCTTCACCTTAATTTGAATCAATTTTTCAAATGTGTTGAATTTTGAAACAAATAGCAAGTCTGTATTAGCTGTGTTTTGTGGACAAAAAATATAAGTATCACTGATAGTTGAGATAATCAGGAAAAGAATACATAGTGAACTGCCCTATACAAATTTGAGTTTATAAAGGCACAGGCACTGTGTTTTGAGGCCTAACAACAATTCAAAAGACATAGACAGGGAGAGGAAGAAGGTGGCTCTGGCTTCTTATCAATAATCCTTTGTAAAAAGTGAACAGAAACATTTACAGCTGAGGAAGAGGTGAGTTACAGTGGAGTGAGGGATGGATTGAACGGATAGTTGAAATGCAATAAGTCAGTGTAGCATGGAAGTAACTGGATATCAACTGGAAGGTTATCAGAAGAGAATATAGTGGTGGGAAAATGAAGCAAAGTGGACAGATTCAGAATGAGTGGGTAGAGGATGGAAATGGAACTACTGAGGATATTAGATCACAGTTTCCCCATCAACTCTGCTGGGAAATATAGGCTGCCGTCATCAGTGGCTCATTTCCCTTCAACATCACTTGGGATCTGCCCCAAAAGGAACCAGAAAAGAGAAGAATCATGAAAAGGAAGCAAAAAGGAACAAGAATAATAGAAATGTAATTGTACTAACAGAGAAATAGCAATAGAATTAAGCAGAGATAACAGCAGAGAGGCTAATTTTTCTGAGATACAATATTTAATGCCATGAGGGATCCATTAGTAAATTGACAGGCTCACACAGAATTCATGGCATCATTACTGCATTAATAACCAGTCACATTGGTTATTCACTCAAAGTACTTCTACAGACAAGCACATTCATGAACTCAGTAACTTGTACATTGTATGCAAGTCTCATCAGCCACTGCAGGGCAATCAGGAGAGGGACGCTGAAGTGTTATATCCACTCCTTCCATCATACTAGATATGCAGTTGTTTGTTGCAATCCCACAATTGACCAAACATTTTTTCATCATCATAATTAGTGTGTGCTTTTAAAAGTCTTATTTAATAAAGTTGATAAACACTTGGATCTCTATTTTAATTGAGTTTTGGTAAATAAAATTGCCTTCCAGTTAGAAAAATGTCTAACTTGTTCAGCTAGGTAGTCTGAACATGATAATCAGTATGCAGACAAATTGAACAATTTTTAGCAAGGACAATGTGCGTAAAATATATACATTCTTTTCTATATAAAGTTACATATTTAAGATTGTAGGTGAGGACAGAACTTACTGGTGGGTTTTAATAGAATAAGCAACTGGAACCGTTAGCAGATATTTTTTCTAACAGAAACGTTCTTCAATTTTTACCAAAGCTAGAATCAATAAAGTAGCACAGCGGGATCTGGCAGCTAAAGTGTTCTAACAGCAATTAAGAACAGAAAAGTTAAGCCTATCTTAATGTTGAGGTTGCATTTAGCATGAATAATATGACTTTGGTAAACTTGCAGCCTATCTAGAGTTAGAGGCCTACTCTAATGAGATTTCCTGGAATAATATCAAAGTAGTGTCACGCATTGAATAAAGTGTTCAGAGGGTCTACTGAATACTCTCTAAACACTTTGTAAAAATTTGTCTAACTTCCAGATAAATGTTTAGGGAGAGTGGATTTCTCCATGACAATTTATGTTATTACCAGTTGAAAATTGGGAAGCCTACCCAGTTGGGGAGAACTGTTGCAATCCCATCTAGGCCTTGAGATGCATTTCTGCTTGGAAGCTTGCCAAACTGTAGCCACCCTAACCTGTAGCTACCCTGTAAACCCAGAGACTGCAGAATTAGCCATGCAACTTTAATTAGTCATATCAGAAACATGAGCTGAATGGTCCTAATTGCACAATGATCAAAAAGTAGTCTCAAATTACGTATTTTATATTGTAATTCAGGCATGTACTGAGTACTGAAGGTGCCTACATTTATCTTACAGGTTTCTTTTATCTGATAGTTTATGATTCTACTGATGATGGTGGGTGTTTGTTGTGTAGACTAGGCTACTGGTTACATGTTTCAATTATACATTCCTGCAGGGCTGGTGTCCCTGTTTATCGTGTTTAATGTGTGGCAATTCAATACTGAAAACATAAATCATTTTTACCATGTAGGGCTACCACAATCCGGCGATTCGCCAGACTCCTGCAGAAATAGCAGGTCTATATTTTCACTCCAAGATGTAGGTGTCCGATAGCTCAAGCACATCTTTTGGTAATGAAGAATGCAAGACTAATCAGTCACATTGGTAGACTGCGAAAATAATTGTACAACCTCATCATTTGCAGGAGACAGCGTGCGGGTCTCTCGCCCACTTAAACAGAAACGGCAGAAAGTCCAGGGATATAATAATGGCTTTAATGCAGATTAGTAAACTGTAAAACTAGATCACACCGCAATTGAAACTGGCACGGCGTTGCTAAATGCTGACTTGCGAATTGATATGTCGATTACATGTCTGCAGAAATATAGACATAAAAGCAAGGAGTGAAATGATTTGTTGGGCAGTAATTCCGTGTAAGCAATGTATCGGAAACCTGAAAGTGCAAACGCGGACACTCTTGTTTTGCCTGATTTACTGATATGCTGACAAAGGCAACTAAAAGATAAATATTTCCAAAACGGGAGCTGTAGAAACTACAATGTATATTTTCCACGCATGTCACACTCCGTCTCTGGATACTTCTACAATTCGAACGGCTGAACCAGATCAAGGAAGAAACTGCCCCAATTCAACCCACTTATTCGCCGCCTGACGTGGGGAACATAAAAGGACGTTTCATTTGATTTGCTTTACTCTTATTTGAGGTTTTCAGGAAAACGAAAAACTTGCTGAAATCTAATTCGGAACTAAAACTCCACACGGCTTTCACGCGTAAACTGCAAAATCCGGGTCGTCCAGATGATAATCGAAGAATTGTTACGGATTTTGAGGCGCGTTGCACAGAATGGATTTTCACTTAAATGAGAAACCCACTGATCACACATACATTTTACTGATTCGCATACTTCTCTGTAGGTATCTGCCAAAGCAAACAGTTAAAAGTTGACTCGCGTAGTTATCGGAAACACTTTGCGCGGTTAATTTCAACAGAAACATAATATTTAATCAAAGTTAGTGTTATATCAACAAACGTGGCAGAAAAAAAGTATGTTGTGAATAGAGTATGTGGGACACGAGGGCTTTTCAATAAGTATTTTCAAACTCCGGGAATAATATATTATTAAAACGGTCCCATCTCAATTTTATGATAGAAGATTTTGTGTTGTAAAAAATGTATTTTTTTAGAAATACAAATACGTATGTATTCAAATTACAGCTAACACTCTTGTACTTATCCGACAGAAAATGTGGGAATGTAGAATGCCAAAGAATATAACTGGGGAACGGTACATCAGTAGATTTGATCTGCTGTGTACACCCAAAACACTTAGTTGTGGTCTATGGGCATTTTATTTCTGATTGCCTGTGGACTTGAAAGCACAGCTTTTCTCCCTCAAGCGTTAAATAGATAACATTCCATCGTTCTGACGCCGAAACAAACATGCCCCCTTCTTTCCTCTCAGCACGGTGTCAACTCATCAACCAAATGAATTCTTTACACAAAGAACTTCAAGACAGTTGTGGCTATATCAATGTCACAAAGGTACAGATGGAATTGCAATGATGCAGGCAAAACGCTGCACTGACACTTTACAAACATTTTATCAAAATTGGGGACACAACTGACTGCAGATTCACCGTACATTTTATTCCATTTGTTTTAAAATAACTACGTTCATTTGGATTATGAATTTTGAAGCAGGGAAAGACTTGAAGCAGGGAAAGATGTGCGCTGCCCGTTAGAAAACAGCCAAACCTGGAACAACTTAAAATCGCATAAGTAAATTGTGCGATTATTTTTTTTGTCAAGTAACACAATTAGCAGAAGGATTTGGAACAGTCAAACTTTATTTGACATTTTCACACTACAGAACAGAAAATTAAATTGAAATATTAGACTGAAAGCAATATTAATTATTCGTGTACAATTTAAACATTTAACTATTTAGACCTTACAACGATCATTTGACTAAGACATTTACCATAGGGACAGGAGGTATGATCGGAATTATATTAGAGGTGAGAACATGTTGCATTTCTTATCAATGAAGCCTCCTATTGATTTTATCGCCTGGCAATACTGTGTTGCTTTCCATGGGAACAGTTGATTGAGTGCAGATTTTAAACAAACAAAGCTTAAGAGTTCTTTCTTTACCCGGTTTCTGTTTCCGCGTGTGCAGGCATGCATTCATTAACGCAATCCCTCCACATTTCAACACCAACTCAGTGAAGAACAAACCCAGTGGCTGCAGAAGGAGAAAGAGAGACTCATGAATATTTAGGCTCCTTCGCTACCTTCCACCCAAAGAAACAGGTATTTAGCACCAACACAGTTCAGTTTATATGCATATGAATAAGCTGATTGTGCGGGACACAAAGGCGTATAATAGCAAGTCGAAAGTGAATACAAACCCACATCTCTCGGGGGTAATTCATCTCGCACTTGTCAAATATTTCAGTGCCGCGTTGCTCTGCATCTCAAATCTCCAGGCGCTCACTCAGCGCGCAGGCGCGCAATCGCCCATCCCCAACCAATCAGAGACTCGTCGCCCAAGCACGCAAGGATCTCTTTTTTTTCGCGTAGTTGGCCCAAAACGCGGGCCGTGTCGCGCCTGCGCGGAATCGCTTTCTCTCCCTCCCTCCCTCCCTCTCACACGCACCGTCCGTCTCGCGCGCGCACATACGGACACCACGCGCACCCCTACCCACAGGTCGCGCGCGCGCAAGGAGACGGCCGGCTGACCGCGGGGACGGTCTCGTGACACCCCCCCCTCCTCCTCCTCCTCCCACCACCACCACCCGCACCCGGAGCGGGGGCCGCGCCGGCAGGGATCGCGCACGTTTGCGTCACGTGATCGGTTAAATCCTCCCTCCCCACTCTCCTATCCCCTCCCCCCCATCCCGGCTCTCTTCCTCCTCCCTCCCTTCCCCCCTCCCCTCTCCATCCTTCCCCCCACCCCCCCCTCCCGGAGGCTGTGACGGCGTTGGAGGGTTGAGCAGAGCAGCGAGAGGGCGAGCGATTGGAGAGGAGCCGTTAGTGCGCGAGCCGTTGTGCCAGTGTGGAGGCGCCGCGCCGCGCGGAGCGGAGCTCAACTCTCAGCGCTCGCACAGGACTTACACGGGAGGACTGCAAACAAAAATAAACCCCCGTCAACAACCACAACAGGGAGAGGCAAATCCCACCAGGACTGGGATCGAGGGAGGGGAGGGGGGAGGGGGAACATCCAAGAGAGATTCTTCTACGCCAGAACTTTCTGAGCTTGTGTGTGTGTGTGTGTGGTGGTGTGTGTGTGTGTTTTGGGGAGGGGGGGGAAGTTTGTTGGAATATGGTTGGGGAAATGGAAAATAAGGAGCGACCAAAACCGACCCCAGACTATCTCATGCAACTGATGAACGACAAGAAGCTGATGAGTAGCCTGCCCAACTTCTGCGGCATTTTCAACCATTTGGAGAGGTTGCTGGACGAAGGTACGTTCGGTGGCTGTGCAAGCGGGGAGGGAGGGGAGGGGGGAGGGGGAACATTCCTTTACACATATGTAAACATATTAAAAGGGTGAGTACAAATGTCAATGGTATCTTCGGTGCATCTATGCACGCACTTGAAGGATATATCGGGGTTAGTTTGCACTCTTCCACGGGTAGGGGGAAAGGTTTGCAGACCTTCCCCGTCCCCCTTACCCCTATATATATATATATATTTGTTCCAAGGGTATGCTGCTGGAATACGGTGACTCCTGTGAATTGCAGAGAGGGAGAGAGTATTTGAAAGGTGGATTGATGGGTATGGACGTGCATTTGATGTCTTGCCCTGGCTTATTTTTCGTGGTGAATGTAATAGATAAAAAAAGGGCTCTGCAGAAACGCTGAGATGAATGCATAGAGACCCTGCACCGCCGACTTTGTCTTAAATTGTGGGCACACTGTCGGATGCACCGGTGACTTGCTACTTTGCCCCTTCCCGGTTTGAGCTGAGAGGAGGTGGTGGATATTTCAACTCCCGGCTGATCAGTTTCACAGAGAGTGCTCTCGTGATTGATTTTTTTTGTTCTGAGGGGCTGTGATTTCCACGGTGTCCCAGCTGTCCTGCTGTCCCAGCCCGGGACTGACACAGGCTCGGAGACGTTCAGTTGGGCAGGGAAAGTCGGATGTAGTCGGTGACAAGGACCGCCCTGGTGAAAATGAAGAGATGGTTTGAAGAGGGCTTGCGGATAAGGAAGTGGAAACACTGGACAGAGCAAGGCAAATAATTGCGGTTGGGGAGCATGGACATTTAAGAGGGAAGGACATCCCTGGGGGTATGCGGCATTGATTAAAAAAGTGATCGAAGAAATGGGACAGTCATGCTGGGCTATCCTCGTTGAGGAAGATTGGTTCAGTATTCAGGAACTTCTGGTACTGCTCCAGTGAATCGTTCAGCTTTTAAATTCGAGTTTTATGGTGCGTGTTGGCTGGTTAAGAGTTTTAATATTTGTGTTATACTTGTGTGCAGAACTCATCCCCTGATGCCATGCTAATAGTTTGATGGGGGTTGTCTGTATTTTGATCCCATTTTGCCTCGGGACCGCTTACAGTAGATATTACGCCGAAATGTGGAATGGTTGCAGTATCACGATAAGGGCAGCAAAGTGCTTGGGCTGAAAGAAGAATGATTCTGCCTTAGCTTCGATCCAAGAATTGTCTCGCTGTCGTGCGGGGTACATCATAGCTTTATTGCAGGCAACTGTTTCGGGTTTTCATCAGAAAGGGGTTTGTGTAATTTAAAGAGGAAGTCATAGCTGAGGGAGTTACGTTTAACTTTGGAGTTTCAGTAGAACAATTCAGATTTTGTCTTGCGAAAAGAGAACCGGGCGGAATTAGAATAGGGAAGGGAGAGTAAACAAGCATGTAAACGGGACCTGTAATAGTGTGAAATGAACCAGTCTGCCACCGGGCAAGCACGGTCCTGCAACGATACAGCGATAGATTTTTTTTAAAAACCACTGGGGCGGATTTAAATCCTAAAGAATAGTTGTGTGGGAGGAAGTAGATACTAGGAGGAAGTAGTCTTGGTCACATTTGTCTGGCGCTGTATGGTAATCATAAATGTGATGCAAATTTAAAAGTGAGAGGCAAAATCACAAAATTCACCAACTGTTTTGATAAACAGCAGTTTTGCTTTGAGTCCGCAAGACCAAATTACAAATGTTACTGTGCGACATGTGTCGACAGTCAGTAAAAATAATGAGCTATTACATTGTCAACTCTGCATAGAGCCGGGCGTCGGAAAAAGACGCCCATATCCCTTTCACGTGAGTTCGGTATCCTTCAAAACATGTTAGTAAATTTTTTAATCCACCAATCTGGAGATTTCTCGTACTGTATCTGTTCATACTAGCAATTCCGCAATGACTGTGCTTAGCAGCAAGGCCGAGGTTGGAGAGTATTTCCCTTTTTCAAAAAGGAAAATATGAATTAAGGAAATGCCTGTAGAGTTAAATCGTTCTTCTGCTTTAGCTTTCCACGGTTAGGAGCCAGGTCACATTCAGAATTTAACGCTGATGTTGCTTGCATAAATCTGTCAAACTTTGTAAAAGTTCCACGTTTGAACGCTAGGGTGTGCCAAACCTTCCACTGAGAAATCAGTGAAGGTTTTTTTGTATCGAAGCTCTCTTGTTACTTTAGAAACAAATGCATGCCAGTTAGGGTCAATAACATTTTTACATAAGACACTAAACACAGATCAGAACTTAACACTCCCGATAACCATTTGCTTCAAGCGCTTATTGCAATTCTATTTTTTCGTACCCATTTGTTCCGCAAGCTTGTCTTTGTTTAATTTATCAAAATATTTGTATTTCCCTAAATAATACGCTGAAGGTTATTTAATTTGGATCCAAAACATTATAAGAAGCGGCAGTTTGTTTTGTTTTATTATAGAAACGAATGTAGTATTAACAAAATGCCAAAACGTGGTCAAAAATAACAAGGACATCTAAACATAAAATGCATCAGTTTCCTTTTGAACATATTGCATCAAAAAATAGAATTCAGTTTCATGGCATATTAATGAATCTCGGTGCTCTATCAAATATGAGAGAAAATTTAATCTGAGAAACTATTGTGGATTAAATTCTTTGCTATTGTGGAGTAAACTGCATAAGCCACTATATTGTACCTTCTGCAGTTTACATTGACTGTCAGAATTTAATTCACAAGAGTACAAGTGAATGTACTGGTGAACTGTCATTCCAATAGTTAGACTAGAACATGAAAGTCGCAAATTGTCAGAGCTAAACTGCATTGAGGGAGTCATTGTGCCTGACTCATTGAAGGAGTTTATTCTGACAACTTTCTGGATTTGCTCTTGGATAAATAGGATTTTTTAAAAATGTTAATGTGATGTGTGCCGATTGTTTAGATGTACAATGTTTTTGCTTGGAGGCTTGGGAAAGGGAAAAGTCTTCAAATAGAATATATTTTGTTAAATAACTTTGAACTTTGTATCACTGAAGACTTTTTTTTAACACCAAAATACACCCCATGAATTATAAAATGTATGTGGAACAGGATAATCAGAAGAAAATCCACTGTTATAACATGCCAACAACATTAGACGTAAAGATTTTCTGGAATCAGCAATTTTAGCATGTTTTCTAGTATTTGTAAGATCTCATTCATGTCTGATAAATGAAATGGTATGTGTGTAGGTGAGTTTTTGTGATACCATACATTCCAGAAACAACTACTTTTAATATTGCTCTATATTTAGCAAGAGGGTAGAGTTAGTTGAATTTTTAATGACGGACTACTTTTAAATAGTTGCTGGTCCAATTTGTTCTAACACTGACAGTATGACAGCTTGGTACATCTTTGCAGTAAAATTAAATTGTCAGCATCGATATGAAGTGATTGTTGAAGATTGGCTTATGTTTGATTTTTTTCTTTGTTATGTATCTGACATTGGCTCTCAGTCCCCAGTTTTAAAGTCTTCATTCTCGATTTCAAATCACTCCATCGTTTTCCTCTCCCTGTTTATATAATATGCTCACAGTCTCTGGAGAGCTCTGCCCTTTTATATTTCAGGATCCATGTGCATCTTTGTGCACGATTGCCAGCCATGCCTTCATCTGTCCAGGTCCTAAGTTCCAGAGTTTTACATCACTTATTTCTTTGTTACTTCTTAAAAATGTTTTATTGACCAAGATATTGGCTCTCTGCCCAATATCTCCTTTTTGATCTGTTAGTAGTTTTGTCTGATTTATACATCTGTGAAGCATCTTGGGAAAGAGTCATGGCATCATTCAGCACAGAAACAGGCCCTTCAACCCACTACGTCTGTGCTGATCATGGAGTATTTACTTATCCTATTTACCAGCATTTGGGATGTTTTTCTATGTCAAAGGTGCTAGAGAAATGCGAAGTTCTAGTAATCCATTTACTAATTTACTCTTTGCTATGCTTTAGTTTTAACACGAAAGGGGGAATAACTTAAATGGCTGTCTTGTATGACAGTGCAGATATCAATTGGTAGCTAAAGTTAACTTGCAGCTGAGAGTGCATTGTTTATATTGCATATATTTTACTTAACAGACATGTAGATTTGTATTCCCAGCAGATAAATCTTATTTGTGAACACAGGTGAAAGCACATTTGATATGTTTATGTAAGCTTTGGATGTGTTAATAATGAGCCTCAGAGGTCTTGAGCACTTTTTAAGTATAATTTGCATTGCAGTAGAGTTGCAATTCATATTATTGTCAAAACCAATAATGTGACTGGCTGGATGGATCAGTGTCCTGAATAGATTTTCATGTCTACAAATACCCTCCCACCAGGTGTCTTGTCTTTGCTGATCCATTTCAGGGTGTTTCTCTGGATTTGCATGGTCACTTTTGTGTTTTGTTTCAATGACAGTAAAATTGTAAGATAAGTTTAATTCAGCATAGTAATATTGACCACATATCAGTGTTGTAGATGTTGTAAATTAATATGCAGCTTTGGGGTTAAAGTTCCCAGGGTGAGACCATGTGGCTTCATTTTACTTGCTTTGTATGTAGTCATCATAGGTAAAAAGGATGAAAGCAGTGCGGTATTGATACCTGGTCTGGTGCGCTTTTTTTAAAATATAGAATGCAAGTGAGTCGGGAATGAAACAATTCAATAAAAAGTGAAAGATTTGCATTTATAAAGCAAGTATAATAATGTTGCAAAGTGTTTAACAGCCAATTGAGTCACTGTTGCAATGTAGGAAACTTGGAAATCAATCTGCACACAAATCTGGCAAACACCAAAGTGATGATCGGTTAACTTGTCTCAATTATGCTGGGGATAAGTATTGCTGGGGACACTGGGGAGAACTCCTCTCTTCTTACTAACACATATTTTATTCAAATATATTGATACCACAAACCTAATAGTCCGGCACAGATCCACAACATCATTCTTTCTTTGCCGCATCATAGGAGTTGGATGCACTTTGAGGAAGGTTAGTCTAAGTTCACTTAGATTTTTGTGAACTTACTGGCATCAAATTAATTTTAATACAAGAATGTTTGCACTGGCATTTTGTGTATTCAGTATACTGAATAGCATAGAACTGCAGACATGATATCAAAGAATCTAAGATTTTGAAAGTCTCTCAATAATTCAAATAAATAATTGTGGATAATAGAACCTGTTTATTTCCCTAATTTATTGAACAAGTGTTAAGTCATGATGTTAAATATTAAGTAGCAGTTTAAGGATATTTAATGATCTAAGATTTGGAGCTCACTTGTTAAAGCTACCCTCAAATAATAAATGTGAAGTTATAATTAGTAATACCATGTCTGAACTTCCTATAGTAATCTGTATGCTTTTAATAGAGACTTTTAATAGTTCCTGCTTATTGATAAGAATAGTAGTGAATTGGCAATTTTAAGAGGTGTGCTGCAAACTCGATACTGGAGATACGTAATTTGCCCAGAATTGGATTGCAGCTCTTTTCCATACATTAAAATAGTGTAGTGTTTAGCAGTAATGCCAACTTGTGAATTTTAGTGACATTGGCCATAATCCATTATGGAACAGGATTGGGGTAGGTTACACACAGAAATAAGCTAAAATAGGATCTCCTTCGATTTGGTATAGCTCCTGACACTTCATTATACAGCAGTCAGAAGGGCATCAACCCTTAAAAGAATACTTCCCATATCAACCATACAGGAGCAAGACTCATTGTGTTTGCCTTGGTAGAGACAAAGGCTGCAAGAGAGAGGGAGGGAGCTCCCACATTTCCTCGAAGGGATATCAATGTTCTAGTTAACAAAATGTATGCCAAGAGGAAGGTCCTTTGTGTTTGGGAGTTGGGTTGAAAGGGAAAGTGGGGAGAGCAAGGGGAAGGGATAGAGAACTGGTCAAACCCTGGAAGGAAGTGGCTGCTGTACTCTTATCCAGGATTGAGAATCTCTGCATAACGAAGCAATGCAGGAAGAAAGTCCATGACCCCACGATCATATCAAGATGATCTACGTACCTCTGTTTGTACCTTTTGAGTAGATATCCTCACGGGAAAGTGTGTTTTATGCAGATGTTCAAGTTCTTTGAGCAAGGTGCTAATCAGCAGGAAATAGAGATTTTATAGCAAGCCTTTAAACTAATTGAATTTATTAGTTCAATCATGTGTTGCAATTAATGCTAGTAGACATGCAAAGCAAGATGTTAAGGATTTTCATGCATCGTCTTTGTTTCCCCCCCATCTACTTGTTTAATGTTGGTGGTAGTGTTTGCAGAAAGGAGAGGGGCATTTGGCTTTCATAAGAGACAACAGATTTGAAGATTCCTTCAGATAAGGAGAAGCACTCCCTATCAGAATCGCTTTTAGCCTGTAATATCAATGCTTCCTTCATCTGTTCAGTCAAGAGATGAGGCTGTGAATGTTATGTAGGGGCATCCCCTGGTAGCTTTCCTCCTGCTCTTGTTGCTCTGCAGGCTCTACCTCATTGACTTTAGGCTCCAGGCCTCCTTGCTGTTTTTCCTCTAATACTACCTGCTGCCTCTGGTTTGCAAGAATGTATGCTGCACAGTGATGAAGGTTCAATGTCTGATTGGCATGCACTGCAGTTTTCCCTCAGACTGATGCACCTTGAGGAAACTATGACCTTTCCCATTACAATCCTGTATGACTTCTACATGTAGGCTCAGCTACTGTGGTTGGAGAGCGCACTGGTGTGACCAGCCCTGGGTGGATCTTGTTTCTCAGGAATCATCCCTCTGTGCTGTGCTGGCCACTGAAAATGTAAAACAGTACAGTCTTCAGGATGTGCTTCCTAGAAACATGGCATCCATCACATGGGGACTCTTGTGATCCATAATGTGCTGGAGGCTGGATAAGCATAGAAAGAATTGAATGGAAAGTTTCACTGATGGATTTGGATGAAAGTCAGGAAATGACTTGGATGGAACAATCCTGTTGTGGTGAAGTCGAAAGTCAATGTGACCTTGGCCTCCAGGGAGAAAGCAGGCCAGTCTCAAAGGGCTTCCCGCAGAATGTCACAGACGTCCATGATGGTAGTCTTGGAAAGTCTGAGCCTGCAAATGGATTCTTAACTGCGGTCAGGGTATGATTTGATGTTTCTGAAGGCTTTGGGAACAGGCTATTCTGAGAATTATGTATCTTTGCCCCCTTACCCCCAAGGTCCTGACCCATCCTGAGTGGCTATAACAATGCCTTCAGTAATGCACTGCTATTGTCATTCTCACTATTGAGGCACTCATGGAATGAATCTTTTAGTTCAATAACCTCTGTGCATTTGGGGGAGGGGGTAGGTGGTGGGTGTCTGAGTAGCCTGCAGTTAGTGCTGAAGCTGCCTGGTCAGGTCTTTAGTCCCTTTAAATATTGAGAAAAGGAATCAACTAGGTGGTTGTGGTTGTTGGAGGTGAATCATTGCAGCCTTAGGGCTATACTGTGGGAGTTCTGCTGGGCAATGTCCCAGCACCTTAAACTACTACATCAGTGACCTTCCATTATAATGTCGGAAATGGGGACATTCATTGATGATTGCATATCATTCAATTTCATTTGGAACTTCTCATCAAGTGAAGAAGTTTATGCCTCCAGTAATTCCCAAGCCCATGCGGTATAGTTTTCTGAGGCTTTTAGGGAGCATTTAAAGTAGTATGCAGAATCTGATTGGCAAGTCAGGAGGGAGAGAAACACATCTGAAGATATAAATTAGAACTGTAGTAAGCAAAATAAATAGGCAGTGGAAACGAAAGCAAGCAGCAAATAGGGTCAGGGTGTGTAAAAAATGTTAAAAGGCCAAATATAAAAGCATTATGTCTAAATGCACACTGTATCTACGACAAGATGCATGAATGAACTGTACACAAGGTCCGTAATGGATATAATCTTATCCACTATGGAAATGTGACTGGCTGGTGATGAAAGCTAGGAACTGGACATTTCAGGGTGTTCAACATTTAGAAAGGACAGTAAAGAGGGGGAAAAAAAAGAGTTGGGCTAGTGCTGTTAATAAAGAATGTTATGTGTACAGTTGTTAGAAAGGATCTTGGCTTAGTAGATCGTAGTATAGAATTCAAATTAGTTTAGTGGAGCTAAGAAGCAACAGGGAGCAGCAAACATCACTTTATTTATAGGCCTCTGAATAGTAGTTGTGATGCAGGGCATGGTATAAATAAGGAAAAGAGGTGCATGGAGTGCACTAGTCTGTGACTAGTGGGGTATAGCTGAGATCTGTGCTTGGACTATGCCATTCATAATCTGTGTTGATGTTTTAGTTGAAACCAAATGTAAAATTTTCAAGTTTACTAATGATACAACCAAGTGGGAATGTGAATATTGATGAGAGTACAAAGAGGCTTCAAGGGGATATAGACAAGCTAAATGAGTGGACAACAGCATGGCAGATGGAGCACACTGTGGAAATTTGTGAGGTTATTTACTTCAACAGTAAAAATTAAACATGTTGAATCATTTTTAAATGGTAAGACATCGGGTAATATTGAAGTTCAAAGAGACCTGGATGAATTGTACACAAATCAACAGGCAGTTCTGAGGGTAAATAGTGTTTTGACCTTTGTTGCAAGAGGATTTGAGCATGAGTAAATATGTCTTGCTGCAATTATATATGGCCCATTGGAGTATTTGTGTATGATGTTGGTCTCTGTACCTGAAATGGATAGGCTTGCTATAGAGGGATAGCAGTGAAAATTCACCAGGCTGCATCTAGAGATTGGCAGGTCCATCATATGAGGAAGAAATCAAGAAAACTAGTCCTCTATTCCTTAGAATTTAGAAGAATGAGAGGTGACTTCATTGAAACATGCAACTCTTGTAGTGAACTCTAAGGTAAATGTGGGAGAATGTTTCTCCTGACTAAAGGGCTGCCCATTTAGAACTGAAATGAGGACGGTTGTGAGTCTTTATAATTTCTCCCCTTGTGGTTGTGGGGGTTCTCACATTGATTGCATTCAAAACAGAGACCAGTAGATTTCTAGTTATTAAACAAATTAAGGGATATGGGATAGGGTGGGAAAATGGTGTTGAGGTAGAAGATCAGTAATGATCTTGTTGAATGCTAAGCAGGCTGAATGCTCTACCCCTGTTCCTGTTTTTGTGTCCTTTTCCTTATTCCTCATGTAAGACTTGTCAAGTGTCATTGAACTATTGTATAATGTGCAATTTTCTAACAAGTGTGGGAATGAAGTCCAGTAAAATTGCAAATTGCACCTCTATAGGACTAACACTCTTTTCTCTCTCTCTTTTCCCTTCCCCGCACAACTCAGAAGTGTTACTTGGTCTTCTATGTCATGCAATTTGAAAGGAAGACCTTTCAAAATTTCACAGGGAAATACTTATTTGGGATCCAGACATTTCCTTTCATTGGGGGAAAAATGCATTTGTGGTTATTACTAGGTTGCTATTGTGCATCTTCAAGTGGCTGGTCATGGCAGTGATAGAAGTACCAAAGCAAAGTTCATACCACAGGACAAAGAAAAGGAGGTATAAAAAAATACACACAGTTGGATGCAGCACTATTCTGTATTCAGCAATGGCTATAACTGTATTTTCATGTACAAGCTGTGAATTACCAACATATGTTATTTATAAATCTAGCTTTGATGTAACTGGGTATAATCATAGTTCTCATCTCATTTAACCCATTTACAATTGCCTTGGGTTGAAGAAGTGTCCTCAACTACTACTTTCAATCAATAAATCATTGATTTCATTTGCAACTTTTTCATTGTGCTTTGTTGCATGGTTTATGATCTGAGCAGCATTCAAGCATGGTGGCTGGAAGTGAAAAACTATTTCAGTGATACTGTTTGAGCAAGCAAGTGATCAGTTTCTTTAACTCGAGATCAAGAGGAAAATAATATGCAATTTCTTGTACCTTTTGAAATATATCTAATAGAGTCCCGATTTTGTTGCTAATTCACTCGGGCAAGTGTTTCTCTGATATTAGTATATGTCTTGCTGAGCAACCTCTTTTTTTTGGGATGTTTATGCCTTTGAATGCAAGGTACTATTTAGCTGTAACCCATAACTAAGGAGCATGGACTCTGCTGCTTAGCTGGACAAGGAAGTTTGGTGAGGTGGTGGGGGAAGGAATGTTTAAATTATCTTACCAAATTAATAAGTATGGAGAAAAACAGTTACTGTTTTGTTTCCAGCATCTTGCAGTCTTTTGCTTTCCAATTTAATATGGATTCTGTGTAGAACTTTAATGGTTAAAATTTGGTCACCTGAAATTACTTACTGAAGTGGGTGTGGAGTCATACACATGTCAGGCACATGAGGATAACTGAATTCTTTCCCTGGATATTAGTCAATTAGATGAGATTTGATAGAATCATAGAAATGTACAGTACAGAAACAGGCCCTTATGGCCCACCTCGTCCCTGCCGACTGTGATGCAGGTTTATGCTAATCCCATTTGCCCACACTGGGCCCATACCCCTGTACTTTCCTATCCAAGGACCTGTTCAAATGCCTTTTAAATGTTGTAATTGTATCTGCCTCCATGCATCCTCTGGCAGCTTGTTCCAAATATTCACCACCCTCTGTGGAAAAACTTGCCCTTCAGATCTCTTTATAATAATACAAATTTTTCTCCTCTCACCTTCAGTCAGTACCCTCTAGTTCTATACTCCCCTGCCCCGGGGAGAAAAGGTTCTGACCATCAATTCTATCTGTGCCCTCATAATTTTGTAAACCTCTTTAAGGTCACCCCTCAGCCTCCTATGTTCCAGTGAGAATAAACCCAGCCTATCCATTCTCTCCTTTTAACTACAACCCTTTATTCCAAGTAATATGCTGTTGAATCTCTTCTGCACTCTTTCTATTGCTACCACATCCTTTCTGTAGTTGTGACCAGAACTATACTCAATACTCCCAAGTACAGTCGAACCAATGTTTTGCACAACTGCAACATGACGTCCTAATTCTCATACTTAATACCTCGGTCTACAAAGGCAAAAATACCAAATGCCGCCTTCACTACCCCATTCACTTGTTTCACCACGTTCAGCAAGCTATGGACTTGTACGCCAAGCTGCTCCAGCTTCCTGTACATTAACATTCCTAAAGTCTCTGCCATTTAATCTATATGTCCTAACAGAATTTGATGTCCTGAACTAAATTACCTCACACTTGTCTGGATTAAATTCCATCTGCCACCTTTCCACCCAACTTTCCAGCTGATCTGTGTCTCACTGTATCTTTAAATAACCTTCGTAATCTATGACTCCACCAATTTTTGTGTCATCTGCAGTCTTACTAATCATATCCCCTACATTCTACATTTTATAAACAACAAAGATCCTAACACTGACCCCTGCAATACACCACTTGTTACAGATTTCCAGTCAGTAAAATCCCCATCCACCACGATCCTCTGCCTTCTGTCACCCAGCCAATTTTGGATTTGGTTCACCAACACATCTCAGATCCCTTGCACCTTCTGGAGCAGTATATCATGTGGGACCTTGTCAAAAGCAGTCACAGTTCAGTAGTTTCATGGTCACAATTTGTGATGCTAGCCTCTTAATCCAGATTTATTTAATTACTTGAATTTAAGTTCTCTTGCTGCTATAATGAGATTCAGATTCATGTTTTCCAGGTCAGTTGTTCAGGTCAGTACTGCTACTCCAGTAACGTAATCACAATGCTACTGAGTGTAGTGGTGATATAGCAAGGAAACTGACTCTTCAGCCCACTTTGTCCATGCCAGCTGTCAAGCACCTACCTCTACCTCTCCCATTTTCTGGCACTTGGCCCAAAACACCGTGGTATTTGAAGTGTTTATCCAAATACTACTTGAATGTTGTGAGAGTACTTCCTCAGGCAGTGCATTCCAGATTTCAACCACAACCACCTCCCTTCAAGGAAAACAAAGTCAGCCTTTCTCGTCTCTCCTCAGAGCTGAAATGTTCCACCTAAGACAATTTCCTGGTGAATCTCCTCTGAAGCCTATCCAGTGCAATTACATGCTTCCTTGAGTTGATAACTAGAACTGCACACAGACTCCAGCTGCAGATAAAAAAAATGTTTTCTATCATTGCCCCATAATCTCCCTGTTCTTGTATTCTAATCCTTGGTTAATGAAGATGAGTATCCATATGTCTTAACCACCTTATTTAGCTCTGCTGCTACCTTAAAGGATCATTGGATATGTATACTAAGGCCTCTGTGTTCCTCTGTACTTCCTGGAGTCCTGACATTCATTGCAGTGGGTGTATACTATCTTCAGTATCAACAGCAGTAACAATTTTTGCATGAAAGTCTACAGATGTTGAGGTTGATGAGGAAAGAGGAAAAAGTCCCATCCATGTAACTGTCGAAACAAATGGATGAGAAAAGTATATTGACAGACAATAAGCCTTGTTCCTAGCAGAGATAATTTATCAGACCTGTCAAAGATTATGAATATTGAACCTGTTTTATGGGCAAACTTCCCACCATAAATAGTGGGGAACTGCCAAAAAATTATGTTTCTCCACTTGACTCCATAAAGAACTGCCAAAGTTCCTCAGGTTCTGGCCCAATATTTTCTAATTCAATTCTCACAAAGCAGAATGAATATTTCTCAATGTGCCAGAAGAACTAATCTTGTTCTTCAGAATATTTTCCTCTGCAATACTTAAGTGAATTTTCCATTTCCCCTTAGTTGCAAATTTTGTGCCATTTAATACTAAATTAAAACCAATTTGGTGCTTGGTGCCAATGTTCATTAAGGATTAGATTGAGACTACATAGTTGCAAAATTAGTAGGTGGGAAAATATTAAACTTTGTTCCAACTTATAGGTACCTTCTGATAAAAGGATTCCTGTGCAATGGATAATAGTATTCCTCGTAACTAAAGAAGCCAATAAAATGAGTCAAGCCAATAACCGCAACAGTATCAATCTTCTGGAGGTTCATGACTCGAGGTTAATGAGGAGTTCGTGCAACTCAATCTCTTCCACTCAAATCTAAATGTCTTCATTCATTATTTATTTTAAAAGTTAAACTTTTCAAATTACATTTTAAACTCTTAATTTTGTCTAACTTTTGTGGCTTGATGTTCAGAAAATATTTGGTTTGCAGAAGGTAGTTTGCATTGTAAAACATGAAGTGGCATGGGTTGTAGGGTGGAGAAAGGAGATGAAAAGGAAGGCAAGAATAGAACTAGACCAATCACCCTGGATTGGCCAAGGCACCAAATTCAAATACAGCAAAATTGCTCTCAACCCAGTTCATCTTGTAAAGTCCTCTCCTCAAATATCAGGGGACTGGTGCCTAAATTGGGAGATCTGCCTCAGACTAGTTAAGCAATAGCTGATATAGTTGAGATGTAAGAGACTGCAGATGCTGTAATCTGGAACAAAAAACAAACTTTTGGAGGAACTCAGTGGGTCAGGCAGCAACTATGCAGGCAAAGGGGTGGTCGACATTTTGGGTTGAGTCCTTGCATAAGGACTGAGGGTGTAAAGGGATAGTTGACGTTTTGCTATCTATACTGGCCATCTCCTTTTTATACTCTCAGGGTCTAGTTTGTTCATTTTTGAGCCTGATATAGTTGTCTTCACAGAATCATATCTTACGGACAATGTGCAGATTCCTCCATCATAATTCCTGGGCACATCCTGTCCCTCTATTAGTATGGACCCACCAGCAGTATACTGGTAGGAGGTAGTATCTTGGGGAGTCTTCAATATTGGTTTTAAACTCACTGCATCATGTGGGACATTGATAAGGAAACAACATCTGGACAACTCAAGAACATTCTCATACCCAGAACGTAAATGCTGAAAACAAGGCTCACTCACTTGCAGCCACGTTCAGCCAGAATGCAGAGTAATGTCCATTTGGCTTCATCCTGGGATCCCCACAATCACAGAATTTGGTCTTTGGCCAGCAACTGGGTCCAGAGAGCATACTGTCTGTAGTACTGAAGAAGATGTGTGCTCCAGGTTTTGCTACCCCCCTGGACAAACATTTCAAATAAATCTGGCAATGTAGGAAATTGTTCAGATATGTCCAGTCTGCAAAAAAGCAGGACTAATCCAATCCAGCTAATTACCAGCCACTGTCTCCTCTCATTCAGCAGTAGAGTGATGGAAGGTGTCATTGACTGGGCACAAGCCAATAATCTGATCACTGGTGCCTAGTTTGTGTTTTTCAGGACCACTCAGCTGCAGGTGCCATGACAGCTTTCATATAAAAATGGGGTACATAGCTGATTTTCAGAGGTGAGAATAATTGCCTTTGATATTAAGGCAACACTTGACTGATTGTGGCATCAAACTGCCCATAAAAGTGGAAGGCAACAAATGAGGCTCTAACCACCAATATATTCAATTACCATTGCTGGGTTCCCCACCATTAACTTCTGGGTCACTGTCTCTCAACTGGATCAGCCATCTAAGTATTGTGGCTACAAGAGTAGGCCAGGAGCTGTTATACTTTGTTGAGTGACACACTTCCTGATGCCCTGAAGCCTTCCCACAATTTGCAGGACACATGTTGGGAGCATAAAGGAAGACTCTCCACTTGCCTAGATGTGTGCAACTCCAGCACCATTCAAGAAGCTCATTGGTGATGGTGACAAGTGGTTAAATCACCACACATGATCCCAAGGCTTGGATCAAAAATTCAGAGTTTTGAGTTGAATTTGCACCTTGCAGTTGCAGAATTTAAATTTGGTTGGTAGTTTTGAATTTAAAAAATAAACCAGTCAACTATCAAATTGTTGTTTTAAAAAAATCCAGTTCACTTGTTCTTCAGGGAGGAAATCTGCCATCCTTACCGGCCTGGCCCAGCCATCCACTCAGTTACAATTACCAAGGGTCAGCTAGGAATGGATAATAAATGCTGGCCTTGCCAACAATGGCAGATCCTGATAAAGGAATTAATAGATTAAAAAAAAATTCTGGAAGAAAACCCTTGATTAGCACTCAATTTACCACCTGAAATTTCATTCCATCAAAGACCATGGCTGAAGTGTATACTGTCTATAAAATGCACTGCAGTTACTTATCTAGGCTACTTTAGCATTATCTGTCAACTTATTCCACCAAGAGGAACAAGGGCAACTGATGCACTTTCCCTCCATGAAAGCATATTGCCATTCCTTTTTCATTACTGGGCCTGAATCCTGGAACTCCCTGCCCAACAGCACTGTAGGAGTACCTTAACCAGAACTTACCTGCAGCAGTTCAAGATTGTTCACACCACATTCTCAAAGGTAATTAGGAATGCACAATAAGTGTTGAAATTGCCAGTGTTGAAAACATTCTGGAAAATGAATTTAAAAAAATCATTTTTGTCAAAAGCTCATTTTATTTTTGAATTACTCATTTTCAATTCAAATTGATTTTTTTAAATTTTAGTTTTCAAAGGTTGCTAAATATCAGAGAGAATCAGAAAAAAAAAACTGGAAGAATTTGGGTACTTGATTGTTATTACTGTGATAACAAATCAACACATTAGTTTTCTTAATGTGTTAATCATGCTACCAGCAGATGAAAAATAAATCTACCATCCTGGTGCCTAAGAAAAAAACAAGGACACCTGCCTAAATGACTACTGTCTGGTGGCTCTGACATCCACCATCATGAAGTGCTTCGAGAGGTTGGTCATGGCACGCATTAACTCTAGCCTCCCAGACAACCTCTACCCACTACAATTTGCCTACCACGGAAACAAGTCTACAGCAGACCCCATCTCCCTGGCCCTACACTCTTCACTGGAGTACCTGGACAGTAAAAACACCATACTTTAGACTATTGTTTATTGACTACAGCTCTGTCTTCAGTACTATAATTCCAAGCAAACTCGTCTCCAATCTCCTAGACCTGGGACTCAACACCTCTGATTATAGCTGGATCCTCGACTTTCTGACCAACAGACCGCAATCAGTAAGGATAGGTAGCAACTCCTCCACCACAATTATTCTCAACACTGGTGCCCCAAAAGGCTGCATCCTCAATCACTTACTCTACTCCCTGTACACTCATGACTGCGTGGCCAGATTCTATTCTAACTCCATCTACAACTTGCAGATAATACCACTGTAGTGGGCGGTATCTCAAATAATGATGAGTCAGAGTACAGGAAGGAGATACTGAATGTAGTGACATGGTATCATGACAACAGCCATTCCCTCAATGTCAGCAAAACAAAACAGCTGGTCATTGACTTCAGGAAGGGGGGCAGTGCACATGTTACTTGTCACATGTCACAGTGCACAACTTACATCAATGGTGTTGAGGTCGAGAGGGTTGAGAGCTTCAAATTTCCAGAAGTGAACATCACCACTAGCCAGTCCTGGTCTATCCACAAAGATGCCACAGCCAAAAAAGGTTACCAACGCCTCTACTTCCTCAAGGCGCTAAAGAAATTTGGCATGTCCCTGTCTACCCTCACCGATTTTTATCGATGCACCATAGACAGCATCCTATCTGGATGCATCATGGTTTGGTATGGCACCTGCTCTGCCTGGGTCTGCAAGAAACTGCAGAGAGTTGTGGACATAGCTAAGCACATCATGGAAACCAGCCACCCCTCCATGCACTCTGTCTACACTTCTTACTGCCTTGATAAAGCTGCCAACAGAATGAAAGACCCCACCTACCCTGGTCATTCTCTCTTCTCCCCTCTCCCATCGGGCAGAAGATTCAAAAGCCTGAAAACACATACCACCAGATGAAGGACAGCTTCTATCCCACTGTTATAAGACTACTGAACAGTTCCCTGGTACAATAAGACATACTCTTGACTTCACAATCCTTGTTATGACCTTGCACCTTACCGGCACTGCACTTTCTCTGTAGCTGTTACACTTTATTCTGTGCTGTTATTATTTTACCTTGTACTACCTCAATGTACTGATGTAATGAATTGATCTATATAAACGGTATGCAAGACAAGTTTTTCACTGTACCTTGGTACAAGTGACAATAATAAACCAACTTAAATCACACTAACTTCTGCCCGGTATGGATCTTAGTCCTCTGACCTTGTCAGGCCTCAGACCTTTCTCGTGGTAGGAGCAATCTTCACTTACCTGCCCTACTAAAGTCTAAAACTGTATAAAGGACTCTTAAGTCCTGTTCTCTCGATTAGAGAGACAGCAGAAGCATTTGTCAGAAAGATGGGAGGAGAGGAGTAAGATACACCCAAAGGAAGGGGCAGCAGCTCTCTGTCCTTTTTCCCCCCTTTCCACCACCTCCCAACCCCCCCCCCCACCCATGAAATGACTGTAGGTGGCATTTGTGCAAGATCTATTCCAGTGCATCATACAGATCAGAAGGGTCTTAGATTGGACTCCTTGTTTATGTTTGCTTAACCCATCACAGTTGAAGGAGGGAGGTGAGGTATGGTTTGCAATATTTGGGATTCTGACTTAAGACTGCAAGATAGTGATTTCTGCTGGATCTGCATGCTGTACAATGTCACGAGGGCCATATTAAGATGAGCTGTGATCCAAACTAAATCCAAACCACCTTCATCAAAGGAAAACATAGAAGACAAGGATCTTAGCACTGTGATGGAATGGGTGACTAAACCAACTACACACAACTGGAAATAAGTAGCTTGACATTGAAAACCACAAACTCTGCTATGCAATTCTTGGAACAAAAGAAAGCAAATATGGTTGATTTATATTTTGTCCAAAGATGGGAAGAAATCAGAGGCCTGATGCTGTCAGAGAGAGTTAATGCAAAAATGATTAATTGGAAGCATTTATATGTAATAGGGGAAAGGCAACACTTTTTGATAAGAAATGGATAATAAAGTGTGCTGAGTTGTGCATGCTGGAGAAAGAAATTGCAGAAAACTAAGACAAATAGCAGGAGCTCTCAGGTTGGAGCACCAGTGGAGCAGCTGGTAGAACTGCTGCCACACAGTGCCAATGTTCTGAGTTCAGTTCTGATCTTTAGTTCTGTCCCTGTGGAGTGTGTAGGTTCTCCTTGTGATTGTGTGTTGATAGGTAGGTTAATTGGCCATTCTAGATTGCCCCATATAGATTACAAGGAAAATTGGTGGGGTAGGGGATTATTCTGTGAGCTCAGTGGGCTGAATGGTCTTCTATTTCATGAGGAAATATGGAAACATACAAAGGGTTGTGCCAGAGTAAAACCACATGATGGGAATATAATGGTGAGAAGAACCATCTTAACATCCAAAGCCTTACTGAGACTTTTCTGGGAGAATTGATCTGTTCTTTAGTCAATATCAATTTTATTTTGCACTGTGTGGTTGATTTTTTTTTAACAAAAAAAATGTAGGTCAGACAGTCTGTTATGCAGATAAGTCTGGCATATTTCTGTGCTATAAACATTTTTGCTAATTTTCAGGTGTGCAAATTTTACCTTTGTTTAAAAAATATCTTTAAGCAAATTCTTTGTTATGATATTAATAATTAACATTGTTATCTCAATGTTGTGAAGCTGACAGACGTGGTCCACTTTATGCTAACTTCCTGACTAGGCTGACAGCTGAAACTGATAGAAATAAAGTTTAAGTCTGCCACATAAAACCAGTGGATTTAACTACTACTTTGACAGAAGGGAGAAGGTGTTTTGCTACAAAGATTGTGAAATAATGAATTGACCTTACTCAGTGAACACTTTATTGAAATATAATTCCGGTTCTTATTCAGAGATGAAGCATTTGGTAATATTCATTCTTTTATTATAATACCCTCAAAGATTTGACAAACTGTGGCTTGCTATAGATGTGATGTGTGCTGTTTTCAAAAATCAAAATTCTTTTGACATTTCTGAAAAGGGGGAGGGTAAATCAACTGCAGAAATTTAGTTCTAGCTCTTACTCCCAAATCATTCTTCTTCAATTTTATTTCCCAGAAGCAATCGGGCACTTAAGACATGTATTTCATTGTCTCACCAGATACCCGGGAATTGTATGGAGTTGATTGCCAAAGTAGGTCTTGTTTGTACCTTCTAACTTCAGCTGGTGCTTTATATGTGTAATCTGCCAGTCTCTATGGGAAGTGAAAGGACTCGTATTGAATGACAGGTAAAAGATAGCAATTTTAACACAACGGTAAGATCACTTACACCTTTTGAGGTAGGAAAAGCTGATAGGATTCAGTTGGCTTGAAGTATACTATTTAAAATCCTTATTGCACAAGAATGTATTTAAATAATTCAAAGTTGATCATCAATAGAGTGGATCCTTGTAGGGCTTGGAAATATCATCCATAAAATTATGGAGTGTTCTTGGGTTGAAAGAAATCCAGTTTTTCTATACTTTGCAGGAGTGAAATTAGATTGTTTATTTGGTGAAAATCTTTGGAACTTTTCTTTTGCTTGTGATGTTAAAGGAAATGGATTTTTTTTTGCGTAGAAACTTCATTGCAAGGGTAGTTCTTGAAGTGATAATTAAATTCTTGACATTAATTTTCATTATTAAAACTAGTTATTTTAGATCAGTTCAATTGTCCACTGTGATTGCTGATTAGGTTAAACATTACTAAGTGCCTACAGTCTGAAATATATGCCTGTGCTGGGCGCAGATTAGCATGGGGTGAATAACTGAACAGTTTATCACTATGGCAGGCTTGTGAAATGTTGAAAGGTGATGATGATGGATTGGATGGGTGTACTTGGTGGTCACGAAGGCCCTCTTTGACGGCCAGAGTCTCAGCAGGGACCAGGGAAATTTGAAACCACTATTTGCTGATGGCAATGATTCAGCAAAGGTCTAGTATAAGTTGATGGTCGTAACTCTTTATATTCCAGTTGGTAACGAGAACAGCAGCTTATGTTTGGAAGTATTTGCATTGGCTACCAATATATGGTATCATTCAAGTTCTGTATTCCCATATTTGTCTGTTATGTCTGAGAAGTGTCTTTTCATCATATTCTACGTGTTTTTTTGCCTATTGTTTCAAATGTCTTTTGAATTTTTTTCAAAAATAATTAATTTTCTCACTACTACTACTTTTTGGAAATTTTTGGTACATGTAGTAGAATCTTGAATGAAAACAGAAAACGCTGGAAACACTCAGCAGATCAGGGACTATCTATGGACAAAGAAACAGTTAATGTTTTCAGTTTGGGACCCTTCATCAGAACTGAGATAGAAGGAAAACAAGTTATTTTTCATGAACAGAGAAGATGGGGAAGGATGAACAAAGGAAATATCTCTGAAAGAGTGAGACCAAATGATTTAATGTGGCAGTTAAGGAGTAGTTAACTTTTTCTGATCCAGACAAAGAAAGAGTGAATTAGCGAAGTTGGAGAATTCGGAATTGATGCTGAAGGTTGCAAAGTGCCGAGATGGAAGATAAGGTGTTGTTCCTCAAGCTTGCATTGAGCCTTGTAGCAGTGCAGGGAGCCACAGCCAGTGGGTCTGAGTGGAAATGGGATGGTGAATTAAAGCAGCTGGCAACTGGAAACTTGTGGATTGATTGCAGGTGCTCTGCAAAACAGTTGCCCCATCTGTGATTGGTTTCTCCATTGTAGGGGAGACAGCATCTTAATCTGGAATATAACCTTTCCATTTTTTTAGTATATTCTAAATATTTGTGGTTGATAAAGCTACTTGACTGGTGCTTAACTTTAAAATAATAGATTAAATATAATACCACCACTTCACTTCCTCTCTCATGATGGCTTTTAGGATTGTTAAATCAACATCAAACCTTTTAATACTTATTCACTTCTGGAATCTACAGCAAAATATAGACCTTCTGCACACTACTGGAATCACTATTCATTGTGCCTTATTACCAAACGAAAAATTGAAGTGGCTGAATAGGAGAGAAAGAATTGGCACATAATATAAATTGGAATCTATTCAAAACCTAAGGCATTTAACTGCATTCAATATGACGGCTAAATGTAAACGTTCGGCGCCATTTGCTTTTTAGAATGTAGAACATTTATCATATGGTAAGGAGTGAACTAGAATGCAATGTAGTTGTACTACTTCCAAAAGGATCTTTCAGTTTGAACTTGTGGGTCAGTAGTTTATCGGAATGCATTATATATTAGAGTAATATAACTCATTCCCTCAAGGACCTTCTCTTTCATTTATTTTGGATTGATTTAAAATTAATTCATACACTAGGTTTAAAATCAATTGTTGTCTAATTAGATTTTTTGCTCAATTTTACTGTGAAATAACTTCAAATTCTCTTAGGCTAAGTTCCATTTTTATTATTATTTCCTCAATACTAAAAGTGAAAGTTGCTTTTGTAATTGTTTTTGGGATTGAATAAAATTCTAAATTAAGCAGTTTGATTTTTGGAAGTAAGCACAATTGTGTGTGTGTGAAATTAACAGGTCTTTAATTTGGGTTTTGGCCATATTCATTTTTTAAACTGTTAGTAAAGGATGGAAAAAAATCAGAAAAGGTAAAATTTTAAATCCAATAAAGAAATCAATATTCTGGGATCCCATATATCATTTTGGGTTATCAATATACTAAAGACTGAAACCTATTTCTCTCCTCCTCCACCTTGTGCTTCTTCAAATTGTTAATGATTTTTAACATTTATTGAGTTTTGTCTAGTTGCTATACTTTGCGCAGTATTTTTCTGCTCCATTCTGTTTTTATTAGCATCTATTTTGTTCTCTGGAACAGAAAGATTTCCTCATTTTTCACAATATATGTAATGTTAAATGAGGGACTGCTTCCAACAAGTTTACTGTAGACTGTACTACAAGTGGACATATGTCTTTCTGAATTCAGCCTGCATACATGTAATCCTTGAATGTAAACTTATTATTGTTTATTGATGTTGTTAGGTTTGGTGTTCATGGGTGCAGATCCTGTCAGTAATGACTGAACAGTAACAAATAGATCTCCTGCTGGGCTAGCTTGGAGTAATAATTGCATTGTGTATAAAAGTCCACAGTGATAATGTATGTTGAATATAACTGACAACTTTTTAAGCAATGCTGAAACTTGAACAAATAGTTCTCCCAATTTGGTGTTCTTGTATATATACCTAGAGTATTATTACTAAAATTGCCAGTTATTTGTAAGAAAGTAATTGCTCTTAACCAAATATGTTTTTGTATAATTGTGTTATTCAACATTTGAAATTCTTCTTTCTAAACTGGAAAATTTAGATTATTTTTCACCTTAGTGTCACTAACTCAGTGTTATATCTGTAGCCACTATCCATGTCTGGAAGGACATACTTAACAAATGTTTCAGCAAATCATAATGCTAGATTTTTTCAATGTTAAAGTGAATGGTATAAAATGTGACACATCGCAAAGTATTAAGTAATTAACATACACAAAATGCTGGAGGAACTCAGCAGGTCAGTTAGCATCTATGGAGGGAAATATGCAGTCAACGTTTCGTTTCAGGTCGAGACCCTTCAGATTCCAGCATCTGCAGAATCTCTTGTGTCTCCATCTTCAGTGATTATACTGGTATTGTCTTATTCATTGAGTTTTCACTTGATTTGTTATTATGATGCACAATTACAAAATATTGCTTTTAAAAGTATGTCATACTACAGCTTGTGATAGCAATAAAAAGAATTGGAAGAATGTATGTATGCAGTTCTTTAAAGGTGCCTGGACAAGTTAATAAATGCATCAAGTAGAAGAACAAAGCATTTTGTTAAACTATGACACTCTAGTTGGGCTTCAACGGGTATTGTCCTCAATTTTGGGCACTGGACTTTAAGGAAAGAAGTCCTAGACTTGCTGAGAATGCAGAAGAGGAAGGAGGCTTAAGTTGTGCTGAGAACATGAAGTTATTCTCTTTTGAACAGAGAAGATCAGATTTGATGTTAAAACTATGAAAAGATGGAGTAAATGAAGAGGAATTGCTTACAGAGGTGGAAGGGCCAGTAAGCTGAATGCACGGATTTATGATGAGTGGCAAAAGAACTAAAGTGGCTATTGGAGAGAAAAGCAGGAGAGTGCCCAATGAGATAGCTCTTCCAAAGAGGGACAATGATTTGAAAGGCATCCTTCATTCAGTATCTTTCTGTAAAACTAACCAGAGGAGTGAATGGTTGATTTGTAGTGTAAAAACAAAAAAACTATTATGGTGGAAGGATGAAAAAGGATTGAAATAGTTGCTGTGCTAATAAGATATGACTGTTAAGCCTGGTTATATCCAGCAGTTTTGGGTGCATTGATTATCCTGATATAGAACTGCCTGAGGTAAAACAGAACACCTGCAGGTTTAGCACTTGAGCACTGATTAGAAGCAATTTTTATGGTGTGTATATTAATCCTCCATGTTCGTATTTCCTCTGAACATGTGGAGTGCACTGGTTGATGCAGGTTCTGGCATTGGAGGCCAAGGTGGAAGAGGTCCTAAGGAAAAGGAATATCTTACACTTATTGCTTTGCTCTGTTTGCAGTCATCAAACCTTCCCATTCCTCCTCCACATCAGGAGGAATTCCAAATAAAATTCTTTTTGACTGACTCTATGGAACAACCATCGCTGACGTTCTTTAACTGTAGTCCACGAGAGATATTCTAGAATTGATGTAAATAGCTTGATGAAATCATGGCTCTCTGAAAGTCTTCTAATATGTCTTAAAACTACTCTTCAAAGGCACTTGATTACTAGCAGCAAATGCGCAATGAATGGTGAGTATGATTTTAAATAATGCAACAAATTCTCATTAATGGCCCACTTAGTTCTGTCCAGCTAGCCTCTGTTACTTGAAATGTGAACCACCACTTTTAATAACTGCAGTCAGGTCATTTAATTGTGAGCTAGAGCATTAAGTTCCATTGTGAGCCTCAAAGACCTTTCAAGGAGTTCTTTCTAGCATAGGCTTCAATTCCTTTATCAAGATGGAATCTAAGCACTGGTTAAATAACTTGGAGATCAAAACATCATCTTGGCCACCTTGGAATTGCTTTAGCAACCAAAGAATCCAGGGTAAATTGTCATCTTGCTTGTTGAAATAAAGTGGTCACCACTTTACTGCAAAACTTAAGTTGGAGGCCAAGTTCCTGTCAATTTTGTGGCGATGTAAAACATTGCAGAAGCTGGAAATCTGAAATAAAAACACAAATTGCTAGGAATACTTGGTTAATGTATTAACACAATCTGAAAAATTAATACTGTTTCTCAATCCACAGGTGCTTCCTGCTGAGTACTTACTGCTTTTTATTTATTGTGGACCTTGCATTTGAGAACCAAAACATGAACCCCTTCTGGTGTGTATTTTCTTTCCTCCGTTTGGATGGTCACTGAGAGTTTGCCTCAGTGCCCAATGATGCACCTAAATCTTACTAACTTCAAGAATGTGGTAACATAAGCAGAGTTATCTATCAACTTTGAATTGCAGGTTGAATGCTGATACAATAGAGCTCTCCTTACCTGCATTAAGCATTTCAACATACTGCTGTTCCCTTTGCAACATAGTGTAATTAAAAAGATATTGATTTGTAATGTAATTTTAATGACACCAAAGTACATATTTACATTAAAATGGGTTCACCCATGTTCTAGCAGACAATTTCATGCAATTATAAACAGTCTTATCTGTAATAACAGGCAAATGAAATTCTGAATTATTTTATTGTAGGTTACATCATCTGAAACCAAGAATCATTATTTCAAAAATGTCTACTTCAATCTGCAATATATTCAGATATTTTCCCCATCCTATGCTTATAATATTAATTAGTGTTTTAAATTTTCCTTGTCTCAAACCAACATTTTACTTTTGGATCCAGGATTACAATGGAAAATTTTAACATGTTTTAAGATATCTATGGTGTTTACAATGTCATGTTCAAGCTTTCAAACATCAAGAAATCCCAATTCTGTTATGTGCCCAGGAAAGGATTCTATTTAACTTTCAGTGATTCCAGATGGTATTCTGAAAAAACTGCTGTTCATTCTTCTTGATGGTAGGGATTGCAGGAGAATTTGGTGCTGTGTCGGTAACTAGTGAGTTGTCGTTGTGTATCCTTTACATTGTGAGGTAATGTGATGGAGGAAGAGAATACGAAACCCAGTATTAATAATGGCTCAAGTTGTTCAAGCTGCCTCCATCTAGAGGGTGTTACTTTTTGATATCAGCCTTGTAGTTGCACATGCAAGTTTGATAGTTTAGAAAGTGGGTGAACCACTCATCAGAGTATCCAGCCTCTGATCATACTGCCAGTCCAGTTCACTTTGTGGTTAGTGGTAATATCCAAAACATTGAGAATTTATGTTAAGAAGTCTATTTAATTTTCTTTCATATTTCATGGACCACCAAACTGAGGTAATCAAAACCTATTTTGAAAAGATTACTTCCGTGTATTGTGAACACATAACTAATCAAATGCATTGCAACTTTTCTTGTGGCACTCTAATAGTAGATGGTAGGAATACTTTACCATAACTGTTGCTAAAAGAAAATTGGGAGGTTGGCACACAACTGATATCAATTAATAGCAGGGCCTTTAAGCTCTTTTACAGAAAAAAAATGGCATAGCGTCCACAATGTAATTTGAGGAATGTAAAACATTTATAATCTCACCAGATTTTAAAAATGCAACTTGGATTCTGTTCTTTGTGTGTGAATCTATACAAATGGAAAGGGACGATAATGAGCAATAGTTTTATGAATGTCTCAGTCTGAAACCATTCCAGAAAATATTTCTCTATCTCAGATCATTTTCAGGATGTTTCTTTGACTTAGCATGAAGCAAGCTCTCAGAAAATGACAGAATGATAAAAAGGATGACATTCCAAAATGTAAGGGAAGTTACTGTACCCTTCCAATAACTGCTTTCTGAATCTTTTTTTTGTCTTGCTGAACTCAGCTTTATTGTAGTTAAGGGCAGAATAAAGTATTGCGAACAGCTTGTGTTAGAGTGGGACACTGATCACTTGTGAAGTATAAGCTGGTATTTCATATTTACATCTGTTGTATCCCAAAAAATGCAATTCATTTTAACACACATGATAAGACAAATAAAGCATTATTGCTGTCAAGATAATTGTTGCCTCAGGGAAAGCAGCTCGGGCATATCTGCACACAGCTAGCTGGTTATTGAAATCTTTATTGGATAAGAAAATCTCTCAAAGGCTCAGAAATGGCCTAATGAAAGTTAGGCTGAACTTTTAATGATAGAATTGAATACCCTGAAAAGTTGTGAAAAGGTGAGAAGTAAGCACATGTTCTTCAATATGAAAAAATGTTTCCATTGTCATGTTTCTGTGCAAATGTCAGAATGGAGATGAGTTTTTAAAAAATGTTACATACCCTATCTCTTTCAGATGGTAGATAGGAGAGTAAATGTTGCTGTCATTCCTATTGTGCTTTTCTCCACAGGAATTTTGTTGATTTAACTAAAATAAAATTGTAAAATGAGATCTGTTGATAATAGAATGAAGGCAGAAATCAATCAGTGTCACCCTGGGATTTTTAATTTACAGCTTTTTTTCCCCTAAAAGTGTGGAAAAATGACCTGGCTCAGACATTCCTGAAATGGCGATGTGTTGAACAAAGTAGTGACCTACAAAACTATAATGGCTGTGGAAAGATTGTTTATTTTTAAAAATAAAAGCAATGCAAGATGTTGTGCTGAATTGCATTCTGATTGCATTTTAATGCCTTGTTGAAATAAGACTGTTGAGGTTTCTGAGCTAGGTTTGAAAAGCTGATGTCTGAATGTATGTACTTACTGGCTCAGAAAGATGTTAGAAATGAAAACTGATGCTTCATTCCCAAGGGGATAGAATCAGTATATTTTTACAATAAGGGGAAAAATGCAATGGAAAGAATAAAAGTAGTATCAGGATGCTATTAAGAATTGACTCTGAGACAACTTTGTTCTTGCTTTGAACTTTGTATTCCAGTATCGAGGGAGTAATAGAAATTGCCAGACGTTTGGGAAAACCAATTTGGTCCAGATTTTTTAGTTTTAGCTGTTTCTCATTTATTCAGTTCCAAGGACAGGGGCCACAGTTGAGAATTTTTATAATCATGCATTAATTATTTGTCATTAATTTTATAATTCAGAATGCCACTAGTTCAAAGAACGAGGGTTAAAGAGACTAACTATGCAGCTGTTTTATTTACTAATTTGATTGATGCTGGGATTTGCAGCAAATTGACAGATATAAGCATGAGTTTTATGCATCATATCTATTTAAAATGAGGCACTGCCAAGAAAATGCTTAAAGCTAGATTCCTACCATGTTATGTACTGTAAAACTATCACTTAACTCTTATCTATTGAGTTTTATATTTGTAGAGCTATGCTATCTGTTTAGATTGTGTTTTAAGATTAGTTGTTGATTATTGATCACCAGATGGATAGATACAGCACTGATGTTCTTTAGCTCGATTTTCTGACATGATGTAAACAAATAGCAGGTATTTTTGTTTCAAGAATTTTGAAATTCAAATTGAATCACCTTTGAAAAAATCTGTAAAGATCTCAGTGGACGTGAATGCATTTTTATTAAGATATCTCTGAGTTATTAAACTTCAGTGAAGATTCGGCTGGCTGATGGCAAGATAATAGTTTCTGTAGGATCTGCCTTGCATCGTACTTTCACAGTGCACAGAAATGCAGAAGAAAATGCAGTAACTTTGTAAATTCATGCACAGTTTTATAAACTGGCTAAAAATATAAGTCAAATTTATGGTTTTACTGTTTAACAAACTTCAAGTCCAGTTTGTTTATTGACATCCTCTATTAACTTTCAGTTCAAAGGTGGGAATGGCATTCATTTGACGCTGCTTCTTTGTGGTACTAAAGAATTTCTTTAATCTTATTGAGAAAGTGCGATAGCTATTGGAGCTGCTGCTTCACAGCTCCAGCAACCTGGATTCAATCCTGATCTAAGATTCTGTCTTTGTGCAGTTTTCACGTTCTCTTTGTGACTGTGTGGGCTTACCCTGGGTATTCCAGTTTGCTCCAACATCTCAAAGACGTGCAAGTTGATAATTTCATTGACCACTATAAATTGACCCTACTATGCAGGTGAGTGATAGAATTTGGAGGGTGTTGATGGGAATTTGTGGAGAATAGGTTACAGGGAAAATTAGTTGGGCAGCAGGATTGTTTTGTGAGCTGGCATAGACTTGATGAACTGAAATGGCCTCCTGCGTGTTGAAGAAATATGAACATTTTGTATATTGCCAAGTTTTTAAGGAAAAGACAACTGTAAATACTGTTGTGTAAATCACTGGCCACGGAGAGAAACATGCTAGATGGGGAATTGCATCATGGGATACAACAGTGTAATTAACAATATACTTTCCATAGAGTTTAAAAAATTCATGGACCTTTCAGACTTGCTTTGTGTGTGACCATGTGTGACATATCAAAATACATCATTTCCATGCAGTGTAGCTCTTAAAACATGGTCAGAAAAATGAGATAGCACTATCCAGGAGTGACTGGATCCTTAATGTGCAATGGTGGCTGGTATTGTGTTAAAGTTATGCCTCCTACTTGGCTCTTATCCTTCAGCCCCACAGCATCCACCCTCACAGAACTCCTGAAATTTCTTTTCTGCTCCCTCCCCCAACTAGGGGTCTGTCCCAAGCAGCATAGTTTCATTTGCAAAAATGTGCAATTGCTTCAAGTGCCTATGCTTCAGTAATGGACTGTGACAACTGAAACAGTCATTGTTACGTCACTGTTTCAATGCTATAGTGTGCGCAAATAGGGACACATTAGGCACACTAGAATTTCTAGGCAGTTTTCTTCTCAATCCTTGAAGTGAAATATAGTATGCAAAAGAGCTTGTTACAAAATTAGCTGAAAACACTTGACATTTTTCTTATGCAATGCTGCTGAACAACGATAAAGGACAACAAATACACACATATTATATAGATCAATAGATTATAGTTCTGCTCCTCAAAATCTTAAAATTTCAGACATATGGTGCTTGTAATTTGAACTTTATAAGTTGACACGAAGTAGTAAATGCCTTGGAATTACAAGGTGCAGGATATAAATTTTGTCATTTCAACCCTGCTTGTTACAGTGCGCAATAGATATTAATCTTAAATGCTATAGGGGGGAAAGATGCTTCTTTTCAAGATCGACTTTCTAAAACCAGTTTTGTTTCCTACCTGCATATTTGCAAATCACCCTCATCCCTGAAACAAGTTACTCATCTTGTGTAGTTGGTAGCCAAATAAAGACATGTTACTAAGAATGATTCTGTTCATTTTTTTAACTCTGAGTGGACAAGCAATTTGCTCATTTGGGAATTAGTTAAGGAAATTGTGTGGGTTGCAGGAAAACAAATTGGACATGATAAAGTTGATAATTTGTTATTTTTTTAATCTAAGCAATCTGAATATTTCAACAGCTTTACCAATAATATTGATCCCAAGTCCACTGTGCGCTAATCATTTGAAACATCCATCATATACTCACCCATTCATTTGGTTTGATTCCTCTTGGAAATTTGGATGAACTTGCTGTACAGGATTACTATATCCTGTGTTGTACCACATTGCAGAAAGATGGTTATGTCTTAGCAACTCAGTAAGTTACCCTTAATTGAGGCAAAACAAAAGTGACATGTTGTCCATCAAAATTTCTGAATGTAAATTCCCTATAGGATTTAGGCTGGGCAGCTGTGTGTCTTTTTTTTCATTAAATGTGATAATAGATTATCTGTGACCTAACTCCATATTCCCATTTGTTCATTGTATTCCTGGATGCCTTTGGTTAACAAAGCACTATGAACCTCAAACTTAAAATGAAGAATTGACCAAACATTAAATATCGATTGAAGGGTATTTCAAACTTCTACCACCCTTTACATGCACGAGTATTTCTTAACCTCGATATTGAAAGCCCTGGCTCTTTTTTAAATTGTGCTTTTTAGTCCTACACTCATCAATCCATGGAATTAGTTTACTTAAATTCCCCTTCCTATCTTGAAAACTTTCATCAAATTGCACCTTGAGCCTTATAAATCCCAGGAAATGCAATCTTAATTTGTGGAATTGCTAAAAAAAATTTAATCCCTGCTATCCAGTATCATTGCCTGTGCTCCGTCTATGTCCATTTCATCAAGGTGTGGTCTTAACAAATGCTCAGAGTTCCAAAAGTGCTTTAACTAGCACATTGTATAGCTGGAACATAACCTGCACTGCTGTGCACCTTGGGCCTCTTGGAAGAAGGGCCACCACTCCATTACCTCGTTCAATTATTCCCTGTACTTGCCCAAGGCATAATAATGATAAATATCCATGGACCTCAGACGTTCTTTGAACTCAACTGCCTCCAGATTTTCAATATATAGAATGTATTATTTTATCATTTTTTTAGGTTCAAAGTGGATAATCTCTTTATCACAAGTTTCCTGTTTGCAACTTTTACCACACAGTGTACATTGCTGCTCACTTTGGGGATATGGTCTCGTAGCTCATCATCTGTATTGTTAATATAACGAATTTGAGACCCAACTTAAATCCTTAAGGGACACTCCTTGGCATCTTTTGTCAATTGCAGAACTTGCCTATTATTGGTTTCATTATCTCCATGCACCTTATCAATTTCTTAACTAATTCAATAATTTTCTTTTAATTCCAGATGTTTCAACCTTTTGCTAATGATCTCTTATGAGAATGTTTATCAGATGCTTTCTAAAGTCTTTTTGCAATGCATACATTTCCTTGTCTATAACTTTAGTTGATTCGGGAAGTTCATTATGGTTTGAAGGTGCTCAGTCACTTTATCTCTTGTCAACTCTATTCATTTTACAACAACCGATATTGGACTACACAATTTGTAATTCCCCGATTTCTATTTCTCATTTTTCTTAAATAACAGTGTATTTTTCCTTGGTCAATAAAAGAGAGTATTGCACTTGACATATTTACTAGTTTTTCCTGAACAATCTTTAGAGGAAACACTCCAAAATCCTTCTATTTTTGAACAATTACAATTCATTGTACGTTCCCGTGCCTAGTTTGTTCTTTTTTAAAATGCATTACTTGACACCTGTCAGGATTGAATTCTATTTGCTACTTTTTTTTTTGCTCATCTGATTAGTCAGCACATTGATCTTCTTGCAGTTTACAGCTTTCTTCTTCATTGAGCATACTTGTGATTTTTTTTTGTGTCATCTGCAAAAATCTTAATCATTCCCCTCTGCGTTTATGTCTAGCTCATTGAAATGTGCCAGAAATACAAAAGGGACCTCATATTTAGCCCTGTAGAACCCCACTGCAGGTGGCCTTCCCGTCAGCAAAACCCTTTCCTCCCGTGATTAATCCAATTTTGGATCAACCATTCCTTGCACTATTGACATTCTATTTTTCTGCCAGTTAACCACGTGGCAACTTGCCAAAAACCTTGCTAAAATCTGAGTAGACAGCATCAAATGCACAGCCTTCATCGACCCTCCTTGTTACTTTCTCATAATTCATTCAGGTTAGTTGGACACAACATTCTGTTAATCAATGCTCACTGTCTTTAATTAATGCAAGCTTTTCAGAATAATGATTTACTTGTCCTTCAGAATTTTTTCAAAAATTTTTCCCATAACTGTCCTTGTGCTAACTGGCCTGTACACGTACTGTATCTACTTTTCCCCTTTTTTTTAATAGTTAATTTACTACATTACCATCCTTGATGTCAGGCATGAAATTTCTTTCTTTACTATAAATACTGAAGTGGTGCAATTATTTCAGAATGTCTGCTGTTTCCTTATTTTCATTTACAATATTTGTTGGCAGTTTTCATCACAATTTTTGACCACCCTCTCATTCCTAATACTGTAAATGTTTAAATTCATTTTGATACGCCATGCCTTACTTTCCTTCCATTTTAGTAATCCTTGCTATCCATTTTCTCTGCTTTTATTCTTTGAATTTCTCCTTGTCACCTGGTATCTGTGCTAGTTTTTGCTTTTTTAAAAATTTTATGTTACCCCCTTATCTCTTTAGTCATCAGTGGCTGATATTTTGGTACTAACAACTCTTGTCTCTTAGCGGTATAAACTACTTCTGAAACACACTACTTTTTCGTGCATCTTCAGTGGATTTGCTGTTTTAACCCAGTTTGCTATGGACATTTTTGACTCATCCTGTTGAAATTGCCTAGATTATCTGTAGTGTTGTGTTTCTCCTTTACAATTGCATCATTAAACATACACATTATGGTTATTGTTATACAACTGTTCATGTACTGTTGGGCTGCTGCTTAACTCTGCAATATTTATTACTAAATTTAATATAACCCTTTTTGCTTGTAGGACAGTGGAAAATCCTATCTTGAAGAAATTAACTATGTGAAATTGACTCTGGCAGGAAGCAAAGGGTGATGGTTGACAGGTGTCTTTATGATTGAAAGGCTGCTACTAATGGGGTTTCTTACGTGTCTATGTTAATGATTTACACTTAAATGTAGTGGGCATGATATGATGAACAAGTTTGATACAGAAACTGGCCATGTGGTTGATAGAAAGAAGAAAACTTTAAAAATGAATGAAGATTTAAAAAGTGATCTGGTCAGTTGGGCAGAAAAGTGGCAAATGGAATTTAATTCATAGAAGCATGAGGTAATGCATTTGTGATTGTGCAATAAGGCAGGGCAATACATGACAATTGGTAGTATGTTGAATGGTGTGGAAGAACAATGGGTTATTGAAGTCTGTGCCAGAGATACTTTGAGATGGAAGCATCTATCTCGAAGCATCTAAAGGGTTAAAATGGTGGCTGGAACGCTTTCCTTCATGAGCCAAGTCAGAATTGTAGGAGCAGGAAGCTTATGCTGGCACTGTGTACAAAGCTAGTTAAAATACAGCTTGAGTACTCTGTACAGTTCTGATCACATTACAGGAAGCATGATTTACTTATCCTTCACAATTTCTTCAAATAATTTGTATACTGTACAGGATGCAGTACAGATTTACAAAGATGTTGCCAGTACTGGAAAATTTTGTCCAAGAGAAAGATTGGATAAACCAAGCTGAGAGGAGATTTAATTGAGATGAACAAAACGGAGGAGGCAGAGTCAAAGTAGGAAGGACATATTTCCTTTTGAGGGATCAAAAAGCAGGAGGAATAGATTTAAGTAATTGGTTGAAGGATTAGAAGGGAGACAAGGATATAAAAAATCAGCAAGGATGGAAGAGATCTGAATCTCACTGCATGAGAGGGTTAGGGTAGAGTATTACTTCAGGTTTAGTTTTCTTTTTATTTGTTGTGACGGGCAAAATTTCAGACTAATGCTCCACTTTTTCCCTTTGTTGTAGAACTATTATTACTATTTCTGCTAAAGACCTATTTCTCTCTGCACTATTATTTCCATTAGCTCACCCCTATTTCTGTTTCTATCATCATGTATCTCACAAATCTTAATTTTGTGCACTCTGGATTGAACAATTTCTTTTCAGAACAGCATGTTGACCGTTGTAACAATGAGCTTTCTTTCAGCTTCTTTAATGTCATAACGTACGAAGACCAGGTAATGGAAAAACTCCTTTTACTCTAGTCGAACAGCACCCATTTCCAAATGTATTTCTTTCTATGCCAGCTAGCCTTGTGATTGATCCGATTAATAGCTTTGTGTCAGGTTACAGACTATTTTTGGTTGAGAGACCAATGTTGCCTAATCAACCTGGTTGATACTACCAAAATTAATTTCCGTCCTTTCTGGAAGTGTCCTAACATTCCATCATTTTCAGTTGGATTCAATGTCAAGACCTAATGGTAAAGCCTGGTCTAATTCACGAAGTGGACTGACATTTAACCCCAGTGCAAAGCCTGCAATTAACCTCTTAATGCTTATTTAATGCTACTCAAATGTCACATTCTCATTTTTTTAAACTCTGGCATAGCTGTCAAGAATAGTTTGTTTTGAATGACTTACAAAACCTGCTCTAATAGTTTTTATTAAAATGGTTTCAAATTTCTCATTGATGTTTTACAAATTTAAGTGTCATTGGCTTTCTGATAGGTTTTGGGCCAGTTAGAACTAGCTGTTTATTATAAGATGGTATAAAGCAAGGTGATCATGGATGAATGGAATTCAATAATACCATAACACAATTTAAAAAAAAACTCTTTGCCCACAAATTTTAATTTGACATTTTCATTTGCTTATAGCTCAGAGGGTAGATGTTCTGGAATTGGGATCAGTGTAATCTGTTTCAATACATATCATTGGGAAAACCCCTGGACAGTGCTGCCCCGGTTACGAATTACCTGACTGATGAAAATCATACTTTACACAAATTCTCCCATACATTTTTAAAAACATTTTTCAAATTGGTAATAATAAAATATTTGATGGTATTCATTAATGACAAAATATAGTATATATTCCATTAGTTTAATTATGGATAGCATTTGGGTGATTATTCAATGCAGTGAAAGAATTATAGCTGGTGTATGGATATCTATAGAAGATGGACATTTCTGACTTGCAGAGAAATTGGCTTATGGACAATTCTCAGGAACAGAACCCTTGTATGACTCGGGGACTCCTGTATAGGTCAGAAAGAGGGTTATAGTATCTTCTGATTCTCTGACCTGTTCTATAGTACAATCAACTGGAGGAAAAAAAAACTAGCCACCATTACCCCTATCTCCATGATCTACAGGTTCATATTTGTCTCATGGCAGTTTCAGGATATGGGCAACCCATTATTCTCTTACCTTTGGAAGAATGCATACTATTTGGAAACTTTGTCAGGTCTTTTGGAAGACTTGGGCTAAGGCAATTTTCATTTTATTTTGTATAGTACGAGTCCTAATTAGCAGTTGGACTGTTTACTTCTCCTTGGTGAGTTTTAATTTCTATCTATATTGAACCGTTACCTAGAAATTGAAATTCATTGTGCAGTGTGTTCAAGTGCTATACAATTGAAAATTCATGACTTTGCGAGAGAATTGTGCAAACGTAGTTGATCTCTGAGCATTGCTTAGTTCAGGAAATATGATCTGGTACTTCTATTGATACACACTGGCACATGTCATATGTTAGGTATATAAGACACACATAGAATGATGTCTTTCATCATGCATTGCTCATTTTGAGCATTGTCAGGTTAAAATGGGTTATGTTTTCTGTTTCAGGAAAATGGTTGGCCACCCACAGAGACCTGTGCTTTCATAATTTGCCATTCCCTACAGCTGTATATTTTGAAGTGTCCCTCAAAACAATTGATAATGGATTCTGCAGCCTGCTCTGGAATTTGTTATTTACCACCTGATTTAAGGTGAGGTGTGCTGCCATTATTGCATTTCTAACTCTTCTCCCACATGTGCTTCTGTAGTGGCCACATCCCATGATGTTGCATGAGCTGAAGCTGAAAGGCAGGAATGCTGGCAACCCCAAATGAGCAAAGGGAAAGAAGAGCTGTCATCTGAAGATCCCATCTACAACTGTTTTGGCAGGCACTATCTCTACCCTTCCTTGGCTTCTGTCCATATTTTAATGAGTGCAGGAGAGCACTGCTATAACAGTTATCAATGGACCACCAGGAACGTGATAGAGAATATCATTGAGATACTCTTTAGAATTCTGGTAACTGCACCACATCTTGTATGCGCAGATTCCTCATTGTTTGTGGTCCCCTGCACAACTTCATCAGGAGGGCTCAGGCCTTGCCCAAGGCTCTTCAGGAAGTGTAAGAGGGGCACAGCATGTGATTGAATTGGTAGATCTTAGATAAGGACAAATGGAGGCCCTCTGTGTGTCCTGTCAGGGGCTAACTGATTCCTTCGATTCACTTAGATTCCACTCCACAGGGTTTGTACACATGCAGGGAGCTAATTTGTGGAAATGAGAGGCTGCGCATATGCTATCTCATGTCTGTTTAGAAACTATCTAATTTCTAGGCATGTGATTAGAAGTTCCAGTGCCTACAAATAGATCGGTCGTAGTTGTTTTATTTGTGGGACATTGCTAATTTGTCTTGGGGTCTGAGGCCCAAGATCTTGGGTGCTATTGAATGGGTGTTGGTTGTTTCCTTTCTGAAAATGTGGAATGGAGGTGTGTAGTGATTTGCCCTTTAAATAATATTCCTTTCATTTGGATGTACTGTACATTGTGGGGGAACAAACTGCTGGTGAACAAGAGAAAGATTCATCAAAATGAGCTTGTGATGTTTATGGCCTGAATTAAGATGTCCAGATGGCTTCTTCAGTGTTGTGTGGTCAAATTTCTGGGCCGTTTTCTAAATAACAGCGTATTTACATTTCAGAGAGCTACACACAGAAAACAGTGATGGTTTCCTTATTTGAAATACATTGAATTGCTTTTTCCTCTTTGTACTGTCAACTGTCTAACCACAAAAAAACCATCATCATCTTAAAGTCGTTGTCAAAAAAAAACATTTGGCTAGTGAATGGTTAGTGTCTGGAATGCACCACCAAGGGTATTAGTGGGGTGGAGAGCTGGTGTGCACCAGGAGACCAGACAAAGCTGATCTACCCGAATATGATTTCAGGGCAGCCTTGTACACTTCTCTGCATATGTGATTGCACAGAAAACTTAATTAACTGAGTTTTGGTTGTTACATTTCCAATTACATCATTACATGAACAATTACAGTAAAACTAGGTTTTTGTGACAGAATAAAATTATCTGTAAGTCTAAATTAGTTAACAGCAAACCTAAGTTTTGGCCACAATGATAGTGGCATGTCACAACATAATCATCAAACCTCTGTACCTTCGTACAGTTACAGCTGCATCCCATCTCTCTATTGTTGAACCTTATCAATGTTCCCTGTTACCACATCAGCACAAGCTACATCTTATTTTACTAGTTATTAACCCTCATTATTCTTACTCCTACAACAGATTTGATGGGCCAAACGAGCTTCAAACTGAGCTGTAACCATTCTGTGGAGTTTTGGAACTTGTAGAATTAATTGTTTAATTGATAAATTTTGTACACAATCTCCCAACATTCTTTGGTCTCATCAACTTGTAGGCAAATCTACAGAAGCAAAATGCCGTGGATATGAGAAGTCTGAAACAAAAACAAAAGACTCTGTATACAGTGCAAGTATCATCTGTGGTGGAGAAATTAGTGTTCAGTGTTGCTGAACTCTGAAGAAAAATTATTGACCTGAAATGCTAATTCTGTTTCTCTCTCCACCAATGCTGACTGATTTGCTTTTATTACAAGTAGGTTTTCTGAATGTATTTCAGAGACCCCAAGAATATGCAGGGCTGCTACTGATGTTTAACTGGAACCAAACAACTTTTCCAGTGGGAATAAACTTCCTACTAGCAGACCATCAGGATAATTACCTTGCTCGTGGCCATGTCAGAGGCTCTCTGGATGGGTCAGCAAGAAAGATCTAGAGGGCAAGATGTGTTCTGGAGTTCATGTTGTACATCCCTGCTATAGTGACAGCACTGCATCTTTAATACATTTGATGCAGTAATACACTGTTAAATTTACTAAGGTCAACCATGTGTTCTTAATCAAGAGTAGCTACATATTTATCCATTCAAGGTACACGTGCATGACTTGAGCTGTTCCATTTGAAAGAGTTTCCTGAATTGTTTTGATAACCTTAAGAAATCAGGAGGTACTTTAGAGTCTTCCTAAACTGGCTTTGCATCTTTAATTTGCCTCTCCTAGACCAGTATCGTGATACATAAGGCATGGCAGTATTATGGAGCAATCTGGATGCATCATGTAATATCCTATTGGTCATTGTTGTTTCTTGTATGTTAAATTCTTCATAACTACAAAGATTGTGGATTGTTGGTTCTTCTGTCTATTTATATGATAAAAGTAATCTCAATAGCCTGTTACAAAATGTCTCTGGCTCAATATTCCCAATTTCAGGGCAAACTCTTAGAATACAAGGGATAATTTGATCATTAAGATAACTGGAGTTGCTTCAGTTAAATAAACAAAATAATTGCACTGAAGAACATTGCTTGAAAAAGACAAATGGTTGAAATTTTGATATTTTCTTTAAAAGCTGCAAACTTTTAGCCTCATTGAATTAAGATACTGTGGGTAGTGTTCATTGAAATGATACCAGTTACTAGGTGGTTCCAATTGTAGATTAGTGCTTTGTAACTAAAGCATGTTTTGCTGTAGTGAAATTTAACAAAATGATCTTTAATTTTGTTTCTTCAATGCACATGGAACAAAAAATCCTCATACCCAAAAAGAAATTTGAAGATTTCCTGCTGCTACAACAATTAACACATTTTAAATTGATTGGCACACTCGTAAAACATGAACTGAAACTATGTCTACTTCATGCTTGTTCAAAACCCAAGTCTTCAAATTCCTCTTTCCAATCTGGGTGAGGTAAGAGGATGAGGAAATTAGACTCCCATAAAACAGAAGTAAGTTCTAAGAAAATTTTGAGCAATGAATATCATGGTAATTGAAGAAACTTATTTTTGGTTAAAAGTCATGAAAACAGGTAATGGGTAACATAAAATTGTTTGGCTAAAAGAACAAGCCATAGTTCATATTTTAATGACCTGAGTGGAATTCCAGAAATTCTTTCATGAATACTTTTTTTAAAAAAAGGATTAAGTCATCAGCACTTTTTTCTTGAAGTAGTGTATGTATAGTTTTTATAAGTTCCTATACTTTATTTTGCACATTAGCTACAGGAAAGCCATAACGTAAATGCAACCATTGAGAAAACTTTGAGACTCCAGGATGATATTTGTGCATTGAAAATCTGAAATATCAGGACATTGTGGTTGTGTATTCAGTGGCACCATCAGAATTCTTTTCTTTCATAATATTGAGATCTGAGTTCCAAAAACAAAGTTACTTTCTTGACCTGGTTTAGACGTCCACATTTTTTTTGATGAATTTACTTCTGAATAATTTTGCTTGATTTCCCTCTTAAAATGAAACATTCTCTAAATATGTAATAACCTTCCATGGTTTTGGTTGTGATTTTGATTTTAAATGATCCAAAACTTAGAAATGAAATAAAAGAGCATTACATTTTATCATTCATCTTCTCTGCACTCTGTTTAGAAGTCGTATTTAATTGTGAGGCCAGCAGGAAATTATTTGAATAGGTAACTCCGGATATAATAAAAGTACAGATGTGTGTTTCAACACCGAATGAGGTCTTGTAGCAATAAAGCCTAGCCAAGTAACGTTACATAGATTGGAGTAGGTAGTACAAGTTAAAAAACAGATTATATGGACAAAGATTGAGCTTGGTCAAACACAGATCAAGGCTTTGAATGGTTTGGCACAGCTTCAGAAAAATTATGGATGGGGAATTTTGTCCAGTTTGTTGTGGAGACTGGCCAATGGCTTCCCTCTGTTTAATTGTAAGAATGTTTTGCTCATTTAAGAGTGGATGTTAACTAAATGGTTTAGTAAATCTGTGACTGTGTGTTGTTCTGGAGATAGAGAAAACAGCATCATCAACATGCACATGGGAACTCTTATTTTCTAAATGCTATCACCTGGGGATGAGATGTAGCTGAGAAAGTATAAGGCAGCCAAAACAAAAAATACAGTGGCATGAAAAAGTTTGGGCACCCCAGTCAAAATTTCTGTTAATAGCTAAGCGAGTAAAAGATGACCTGATTTCTAGAAGGCATAAAGTTAAAGATGACACATTTCTTTAATATTTTTAAGATTACTTTTTTTAATTTCCATCTTTTACAGTTTCAAAATAACAAAAAAGGAAAAGGGCTCAAAGCAAAAGTTTGGGCACCCTGCATGGTCAGTACTTAGTAACAGTACTTAGTAACACCCCTTTGGTGTTTGGTGGCTTGTAAATGCTTTCTGCAGCCAGCTAAGAGTGTTTCAATTCTTGGGGGATTTTTGCCCATTCTTCCTTGCAAAAGGCTTCTAGTTCTGTGAGAATCTTGGGCCATCTTGCATGCTCTGCTCTTTTGAGGTCTATCCACAGATTTTCAATGATGTTTAGGTTGGGGGGCTGTGAGGGCCATGGCAAAACCTTCAGCTTGTGCCTCTTGAGGTAGTCCATTGTGGATTTTGAGGTGTGTTTAGGATCGTTATCCTGTTGTAGAAGCCATCCTCTTCATCTTCAGCTTTTTTTTAAAAAAACAGACCATGTGATGTTTGCTTCCAGAATTTGCTGGTATTTAATTGAATTCATTCTTCCCTCTACCAGTGAAATGTTCCCCGTGCCACTGGCTGCAACACAAGCCCAAAGCATGATCGATCTACCCCCATGCTTAGCAGTTGGAGAGGTGTTCTTTTCATGAAATTCTGCACCTTTTTTTCTCCAAACATACCTTTGCTCATTGCAGCCAAGAAGTTCTATTTTAACTTCATCACTCCACAGGACTCGTTCCCAAAATGCATCAGGCTTGTTTAGATGTTCCTTTGCAAACTTCTGACACTGAATTTTGTGGGTAGGGTGCAGAAAAGTTTGGAGAAAAAAGGATGCAGAATTTCATGAAAAGATCACCTCTCCAACTGTTAAGCACAGGGGTGGATCGATCATGCTTTGGGCTTGTGTTGGAGCCAGTGGCATGGGGAACATTTCACTGGTAGAGGGAAGAATGAATTCAATTAAGTACCAGCAAATTCTGGAAGCAAACATCACAACACCATCTGTAAAAAAGCTGAAGATGAAAAGAGGATGGCTTCTACAACAGGATAATGATCCTAAACACACCTCAAAATCTACAATGGACTACCTCAAGAGGCACAAGCTGAAGGTTTTGCCATGGCCCTCACAGCCCCCCAACCTAAACATCATTGAAAATCTGAGGCTAGACCTCAAAAGAGCAGTGCATGCAAGACAGCCCAAGAATCTCACAGAACCAGAAGCCTTTTGCAAGGAAGAATGGGTGAAAATCCCCCAAACAGGAATTGAAACACTTAGCTGGCTGGTGAAACCATTTACAAGCTATGATACTTGCCAAAGGCGGTGTTACTAAGTACTGACCATGCAGGGTGCCAAATTTTTGCTTTGGGCCCTTTTCCTTTTGTTATTTTGAAACTGTAAAAGATGGAAATAAAAAAGTAATCTTGCTTAAAATATTAAAGAAACGTGTCAGCTTTAACTTTATGCCTTTTGGAAATCAGGTCATCTTTTACTCACTTAGCTATTCACAGTAACAGAAATTTTGACCAGGTGTGTCCAAACTTTTGCATGCCACTGTATCCGGCGATCAATGTGTAGGAATAGGAAAAGAAGAAATTGTAGGTAACTTTTTTTTGGGATGTGTGGGGTGCTATGCTTCAATAAATGAGAATGAAGCCAAGCAGACCCAGGCAGATTAACAGCGGAGAGGTATTAAAGAAATATGGAGTGATAAAGCCTGAAGGATAATAGTCCGGAATGAAGAGGGGTAAATTCCTTTTTTTGGTAGTTAAAAATCATCCAAATTAGTGAGTCTGGAGTTGCATAGATCAAACTGGCAGATTCCCTTCTCTAAAGAATGTTAGTCAACCTTAGGTTTTTATTGTAATCCTGTAGTTTCATGGTAACTGGTACTGATATTAGCTTTAATTGTCAATTTTGTTTTACTTGCCCAAATTTGGATTTCCCTGCTGCTGCAGTGGGATTTGAACTTGTGTCTCTGGATCAAAGTTTCAGAACTCTGCTTGTCCAATAACAACTTTTCTCATCACTTAAAAATACTCAGTCTTCTGAAAAGCAGAGTAATGTTGACATTTGAAGGGGAATAGATATCCTTGTACACAAGTTACTGAAAGCCAACATACAGATGTAGCAAGTGGTTTGAAAGGCACAAAAGGATTTAAGTACAAGAGTTAAGATGTGTTATTCTAATAATATAGTGCTTAAGTGAGACTAGACCCGGGGTTTGCGTACAGTTTGGTCTCCATCTTAAGAAATAGTTGCCATACATGCAGTACAACAAAAATTTACTAGTTCTAGGGATGGTGAATTGGGGGTGCAGTGAAGGTAAAGTAGGCTGAATGATTTCCCCTGTCCTCTAGAGTTCAGTGGAATGGGAGGAAGTCTCATTGAAACTTAAAATAATTTTACAAGGTTCAATAGGCTGGGTGCAGGGCAGGTATTTTGACTGAGGAAAATAACATCATCTTAGAATAAGAGGCAGCTATTTAGGACTGATGAGCAGAAATTCTTTCAGATCAGAGGGTGGTGAATCTTTGGAGGGCTGTGAAGGCTTAGTTATTGAATTCATTCAAAGCAGAGTTTGATATATTTCTCGAAACTAAATGAATCCAGGGTTATGAGGATAATTCAGGAAACTGATATTGAGGTAGAGGATCCTCCATGGCAGAGAAGGCTCAAAGAGCCAAATGATTTATTCCTGCTCATATTTCTTATGTTTTTGGGTTCTTGGGCATTTCCTCAAGGTTGAGGATTGACTCCCACTCCTGTGGGTTGATTTTGCCGAGGTGGCAGCTGCAGACTCTGCTATGCATGGGACAGTTGGGACTTCTGTGCTCTCTCCTCCATTTATGTTGGGTCTGTGTGTGCTTGCAACAGATGGACTTGATGTTCTCTTTGCCATCCAGAAAGCTCCACTAATTTGAGCCATCTTGGGCCATGGATTCCCATGAATTCATGGGGATATTACATATTTTCAATAAGATTGAGAACATCCTTCAATTGTATCTTCTGTCCACCTGGTAATCTTTTGCCCTGGCAATGTTTGGAATAGAGCCTGTTTTGGAAGTCAGGTGTTGGGCATGGGAAAGATGCAACCTGCCCAGTGGAGCTGACTGAGTGCAATTAGAACCCCAGAGCTGGGGTTGTTGGCCTGGGATTGGACTCTGATATTTTGTTTATCCTATCTTGGATTTGGAAGATTTTGAAGAATGAGCATTGTTGTTATCTAATGCTTTGAGGTATCTGCTGTAGGTAGTCCCAATCTCAAAAACAAAGCAGAGTAGGGATTACAGTTGTCCAGTAGACCACATGAGCTTTGAGCCAGGTTTGAGGTCTGGATCTTAAAAGGATTCATTTCCTTGGCTGACCTAAGGTTCTGCTGGTGCACCAAAGGCAATGCTGAATTTAATTGTTAATATTTTCCTTCATTTAAAGGTGGCTCCTGACGTATGGGAAGTGGTTCACATTTTCCAGGGTCTTAGGAACATAGAACATTACAGCATAGTACAGGCCCTTCAGCCCACAATGTGGTGCCAGCATTTTATCCTGCTGTAAGATCTATCTAACCCTTCCTTCCCACATAGTTCCCCCCCTCCCCCGTTTCTCTATCATTCATGTATCTATCCAAGTGCCTCTTAAATGTCCCTGATGTATCTGCCCTCACAACCTCTGCTGGCAGTGTGTTCCATGCACCCACCACTCTTAAAAAAAATCTTACTCTGACATCCCCCTTATATTTTCCTCCAATCACCTTAAAATTATGTCCCCGTGTTAGCCATTGTTGCCCTGGGAAAAAGTCTGACTGTCCACTCGATCGATGCCTCTTATCACCTTGCACGCCTCTTATCACCTTGCACACCTCTATCAAATCCCCTCTCATCCTCCTCCTCTCCAAAGAGAAAACCCCTTAGCTCACTCAACCTATCCTCATAAGACATGCTTTCCAATCCAGGCAGCATCCTGGTAAATCTCTTCTGCACCCTCTCTAAAGCTTCCACATCCTTCTGATAATGAGGCAACCAGAACTGAACACAATACTCCAAGTGTGGTCTAACCAGAGTTCTATAGAGCTGCAACATTACCTTGTGACTCTTGAACTCAGTACCACAACTAATGAAGGCCAACACACCATATGCCTTCTTAACAACCCTATTGACCTGTGTGGCAACCTGGAGGGATCTATAGATGTGGACCCCAAGATCCCTCTGTTCCTCCACACTGCTAGGAGTCCTGCCACTAACCTTGTATTCTGCCTTCAAATTCAATCTCCTGAAGTGTATCACTTCACACTCTATCTGCCACTTCTCAGCCCAGGTCTTCATCTATCAATATCCTGTTGTAATCTACAGCAATCTTCTACACTATCCTCAACACCACCAACCTTAGTGTCATCAGCAAACTTACTAACCCACCCTTCCACATCCTCATCAAAGTCATTTATAAAAATCACAAAGAGCAGGGGTCCCAGAAGAGATCCCCGTGGAACACCACTGGTCACCGACCTCCAGGAAGAATACACTCCATCTATCATCACCCTCTGTCTTCCATGAGCGAGCCAATTCTGAATCCACACAGCCAAGTTTCCCTGGATCCAAATTCCGCTACCATCAATGAGCTTTGTCACTTCCTCAAAGAATTCAATCAGGCTCATGAGGCATGACCTGCCCCTCACAAAGCTATGCTGACTGTCCCTAATCAGCCTATGCTTCTCCAAATGCCCATAAATTCTGTCTTTAAGCGTCCTCTCCAGTAATTTGCCCACCACTGAAGTAAGACTCACTGGTCTAATTCCCAGGGTTATCCCTACTCCCTTTCTTAAAGGAACAAGATTTGCCACCCTCCAATCATCTGGCACTATTCCTGTGGCTAGCGAGGACGCAAAGATCACCGCCAAAGGTGCAGTAATCTCTTCCCTTGCTTCCTGTATTAACCTTGGATGTATCCCATCTGGCCCTGGTGACTTGTCTATCCTAATGTTTTTCAAAAGTTCCAGCCCATCCTCTTTCCTCACATCAACATGCCCTAGCGTATCAGCCAGTCATGTGCCATCCTCACAAATGTCAGTCTCTGTCTCTGGTGAATACTGAAGCAAAGTATTCATTAAAGACCTCCCCTACCTCTTCTGACTCCAGGCACATGTTTCCTCTTTTATCTCTGATTGGCCTACCCTCACTTGAGTCATCCTCCTATTCTTCACACAAGTGTATAATGCCTTGGGGTTTTCCTTGATTCTACTCGCAAAGGCTTTCTCATGCCGCCTTCTGGCTCTCCTAAGTCAATTCTTAAGCTCCCTCCTGGCTACCTTGCAACTCTCTAGAGCCCTGTCTGATCCATGCTTTCTAAACTTCAGGTAAGCTTCTTCCTCCGGACAAGATATTCTACATCTCGTCAACCACTGTTCCTTCATCCACCATCCTTATCCTGCCTGAATGGGACAAACTTATCCAGAAGCTCATGCAAGTACTCCTGAAAACAACCTCCACATTTCCCTTGTGCACTTCAAGAACATCTGTTCCCAATTTACACTCCCAAGTTCCTGCCTAACAGCATCATAATTCCTCCTCCCCTAGTTTCAATACTTTCCCATATCATCTGCTCCTATCCCTCTCCAAGGCTATGGTCAAGGTCAAGGAGTTATGGCCACTGTCTCCAAAATGCTCTCCCACTGAGAGAGCTGAAACCTGATCAGGCTCATTGCCAAGGACGAGGTCCAGAATGGCCTCGGTAGTCAGCCTGTTCACAAACTGTGTCAGGAATCCTTCCTGGACACACTTAAACTCCGCCCCATCTATCCCCTTTACACTAAGGAGATGCCAATTAATGTTAGGGAAGTTGAAATCAACCCTGTTATTTTTGCACCTCTCCAAAATCTGCCTCCTGATCTGCTCCTCAGTGTCTCTGCTGCTACTGGGGGGGTCTGTGGAATACTCCCAATAGTGTGATTGCTCCCTTCCTGTTTCTGACTTCCACCCACACTGACTCAGTGGATGATTTCTCTTGGACATCTTCCCTTTCTACAGCTGTGACACTGTCCCTGATCAGCAAAGCCACTCCCCCACCTCTTTTACCTCAGTCCCTGTCCCTTTTGAAACATCTAAACCCCAGAATATCCAGCAGCTATTCCTGCCCTTGCAACAACCAAGTCTCTGTAATGGCCACCCCATCATAGTTCCATGTACTTATCCACGCTCTAAGTTCATCATCTTTGTTCCTGATACTTCTCACAAAGTAGACACACATCAGCCCATTCAACTGACTGCAATTTTGACCTTTCAACTGCCTATCCTTCCTCAGTCTTTCTACAGTCTGCATCTACTTGGGCACTAAATGAACCAACCTCTGACTTATCATTCTGGTTCCCATCCCCCTGCCAAACTAGCTTAAACCCTCCCCAACAGTTCCAGCAAACCTGCCTGCAAGAATATTGGTCCCCCTCCAGTTCAGGTGTAACCCATTCCTTTTGTACAGTTCGTACTTTCCCCAGAAGAGATCCCAAGGATTAACAAATCTGAAACCCTGCCCCAACTCCTCAGCCACACATTCATCTGCCAAATCAATCTATTCTTACCTTCACTGGCACATAGCACAGGCAGCAATACAGAGATTACTACCCTTGAGGTCCTGCTTTTCAGCTTCCTATCTAACTTCCTATATTCCCTCTTCAGGATTTCATCTCTTTTCCTACCTATGTCATTGGTACCAATGTGTACTACGACCTCCGGCTGTTCGACTTCCCCGTTCAGAATGCTGTGGACCCAATCCGAGACATCCCTAACCCTGGCACCCAGGAGGCAACATACCATCTGGGTGTCTCTTTCACGGCCACAGAATCTCCTGTCAGCTCCCCTTAATATTTGAATCCCCTATCACTATGGCCCTCCTCTCTTCTCCTCCCCCCTTCCCTCTGCACCACACAACCAGGCTCAGTGTGAGAGACCTGGTCACTGCAGCTTTCCCCAGTAGGTCATCCCCCCCCCCAACGGTATCCAAAGTGGTATACCTATTATTCGAGGGGAATGGCCACAGCGGTACTCTGCACTACCTGCATATTCTCTGTCCTTCTCCTGACAGTCACTCAGCTACCTGCCTCCTGCAGCTTAGGAGTGGCTGCCTCCCTGTAGCTCTTATCTATGTACTCCTCATTATCCCGTAGGAGCCAAAGGTCATCCAGCTGCAGCTCCAGTTCCCTAACACAGTCTGTAAGGAACTTCAGCTGGATGCTCCTTGTGTAGTTATCAGGGGAACTGGATGTTTCCAGATCTCCCACATCTCACAAGCTGAGCACACCACTTGACCCTGGAGACCTTCTAACTACTCTGGCCTGGCACTAAAGGAAACACCAAAGCAAAGAAAGAAAGGAACTTAGTAGAGACTTACCTTCGTCCCTGCTCACCAAAGCCTTTTGAGCCAAATCCTCAGTTCCCCACTCTAACAATGGCAACTTCACTTATTCCTGCCTTCCTCTTTATTTGCTGATGTTAATAAGCCAATCAACTGGTAATAATTCACAAATATGCCTCATTTAGTGTCTTGCAAGCACAGGCACAGAGACTCACCTCTTTTCAAAGGTCCCACTCCAAATCCTGGGAGTCCTGTCATGGAACTTCATTGTTGGGGGACAACGTTGTGCAGCAGAGGCAGGTTGGTAGAAGACCTTTGTTTTGTGGATGTTACCTATAAGGCTAATTCACATAATCATGAGAAAATGAATAGATGATAACCTGAAGCTTGGCCTCCAAATTTACCCATTTGCAAGTGTTGTCTATACAGCGCAGCTCAATGGCTGAAGTTGGGGTGGTGCAGCACTGCAGCAAGAAAGATGGGAAAAATAAAAAAAATTAATGAAATGATGCAACTTTGATACCAGTCTGCATTGTGATTGGCTCTGTTGTGCACCCATTGATTAAGTTAATGCCCAATTCCCTTGCTGATCCCTACTGAAGACGGCAATTTCACTTTTTATTGCAGTCAGGTAAAATGTGTTGCATCATTCTTGGGCAATATTTAATGTAATACTACATGAGATATCGTACCATGGTTTCTGGGTAGATCTGTAACCCTTGAATATCCTATACCATTGTTTACTATTGGGCATTCTTCAGATTGATGGGTGGATTCATGTGGCTCCTGTGTCAAACTGGCAAGTGCACTCAGGCTCAATTTTCTGCTTATATGTCCATGGTCTTCTGGCTGAATAATTTCAAGTCTTTATCTCAAGATAATGTTACATTTTGTTTACACAGCAGAATGAAATGTTGCATAGCTTGCTTCAATCACAGTTTAGTTTTAAATTTTATTGTCAGTTTATAGGGTAGACCAGGCAACCATCTCAGCTGAAAATTGAGGGACAGGAAGTCAGGAGGGAGTCAAATTTGTGTCAATATTGCCTTCTATACTTGGTTTGTTGAATAGCCTTTTGCCTCCTCAGAAGAATGAATAGGATCTATTATGGTCAAGGCACTTATTGATTGCATAGAAAAGAAGTTTCAATAGGATTGTAGTTTATTCATCTTAAGCAGCCTTCCAGAGTCAAGGACAGCTTGTTTCCACTCCAGTTCTGAATACTGGCAGATGTCTATGGATGATTGCTTTTAATGTTGGTGTCTGTTGCACACTAGCTATAACGTGGTCTTGACAGAGTAAGGTTTTGATTCAATGGCAAGGAGGCGCAAGGTGATTGGAGACCAGGCACTGTTGCACAGACTAACACACACATGCAAGTACATATATACACACAAATCTTGCCCACACTCTCTTCCTCATACCCCCATATCCTGATCCCTCCCTGCTTAGTTATTGCTGCCTTAGCCTCGCCACCTCCATCCATACACTCCTAACTGCCTCCATCAGTTTCCCCTCTCATGGTTATCATCCATCTTGGCTCCCTCCCCTTCACCCATCCCCTTCTCCCCTTCCTATCCTTTGCAAATCCCCTAACCCCTCCCAACATTTCTGACCCTGGTGCCTGGCTTCCAACTGCCAGCTGTTCATTTTCTCTGATCATGGCTGCTCACCGACCATCCTCTCTCACCCACTCCAGGGCCACTCCCTGATTACCAGTCATCCTGTGGACTCTCCCAGAAACTCGTATCCCTCCCAGAAAACTTTGGGAAAATTTTTAGCTGCTTTCTAGCTGCTGCCTGATGTTGACATATCAGCTTCTTTGGTGGTCTGTTGGTGGCTTGTTGGGTTTAGTTTCTGACTTATCGGTGTAATGGGTTTTGCTCTGAAAACATGCATCCTCAGCCTAGTTGGAGACAGAGGTTGCCTGCCCCAATAGCCTAGCCTCCAGGGTTTGGAAGCAGCCATACTGTGAGGTCCCATTTATCTTGGTGAGACAAGATTTGGTGTTACAAAAGGAACAATTGTGGCAAAAATGAAAATGGTTTCAAAAGGTACAATGAGGATGTATAAAAATAACACTGCAGGCACAGTTTAAGGGATGACAGGATTTACTCCATAAAATGTAATTTTGGGAAATGAGTACAAGACTAGGATTCTTTGGATAAGTTTATGGAACGACCTGTGAAAGGTCTACTGGGATCAATTTTCTAACATCTGCCGTAATGGGAAACAATGCACAAGGGAATTGCAATTCAGCAAAAACTTGTACACAAGGCTCCTTCCAGACCAGAGCTAGATATACCTGCAACATATCCTGGTTTGCTGGAAACTGTGGTACAGGAAAGATCGCGGACTTTCTCTATTCTAAGTGAGCACAGAGTGCAAAAGCAGTTTCAGGACAGCAAGATGTCATAAGATGAGCTTGCATCACTTTGGGTGGGGATTGCAATCCCTTAATGTTGAACTGGCATGTGACATACAAGTACATCATGCTGGTTAGGGTTTTTACTCAGGCAGAAATGATGATGGAATATTTTTATGGCATTAATCTTTGAGGCTCCAGAACAAATTAAAGGGTGGCTACTGTGTGGCAAGGATATTCCATTGATTGCATCACTTTTGTCTCTGGTGTGCAATTTGCAATCACAAGAGCAACAAGCCTATAATAAAAGCCAAACTGCTGCACAGTTTGATCATTGGCATTGTTCTATCAAGATTCTACGGTCTAACCATTCTGGCAAGTGCTAGAGTGTCTGTCAGAACAGACCTTGACAAACCAGGATATGTTACAGATATTTCTGGTTCTGGTCTGCTAATATCCTGAACAAACTAGTTCTTGGAAGGGCTCAAGTCTTTATAATCAGCAGAAACTATGTTGTCGCAGAGGATTGACTAGAGTAAATGGGGACCACTTGCGCAGTTTCTGCCTTGGTAGCATAAAAAGAAAAATTTGAGCATACTCAAAGTCAGGCAACAAATGTCCATCCCAGTACCTGCATGGATAAACAAAAGCCGACATAGAGTTCAACCAATTTCAAATCAACTTGACTTTATACATCAAAGCATGTCATTGTATTATTCAAACATAAAATAATTACCCTTTTGCATTCCATAGTGCCTATCTTCCACTTTGCTTGTGTGAGTGATACTGTTCTCTGCTGCCTCAATGACTATAGCATGGCAGCTGGAAGGCTGCTGACTTATGATTGAGAAGCCTGAAGATTCCTCTGTAATATGACCTCATTGCACTAGGCCAAGAAGGTACAATTTTGGACTTGCGTATCTTGGTGAGCAGTAGACACAACTAGTTGGCTGATAGGCAGTGATAAGGACGAGTGGATTTAGTGTTCAGATCACGTGCTATCATTCTAAGAGGAGTGCAGATTTTTGCTCCACAGAATCACTACCATTCCTTTAGCACAATGTATTAGCATCATTGTAATTTTGTGAAGCAGGGATTGCTAAATTGCTGTGATCTCCTGCAAAGCTTTGAACATTGATATTCAGAGCCAGGGTTTCAGCACACACGGTACATTGCATCTGATGCTGCATCATGGCTTGCTTCACCGTTGTGTTTGGGTGTTACCTAGCCCTTGTTTGCTATGAAGGATAGATTCCAGGCTCTATGTAAGACCCTGTGCAAAGATTGGCACTCAATTTTGAATGCAAGTTTTCTGGTAGGTCTGCTAATGCTCCAAGGGTATCTGAGTGACTTTATCTCTGTCGATACGATTCCCTGCCTCTGCCTCCTGATTTCTGGTCTTCTGACTTGACTTGGCTCCCAATCTCTTGCTTTTAATGATGTGCAACATAAAAATCTTCCATTCAAAGTCAGCAGGTAAAGTCAGACCTCTGGTCCGTGTAGAAGAATGGGAGGCAACTTAATTGGAGCATAAAATCTTGAGGAGTTTTGACATGGAGGAGAAAATGTTGAACTAGAGGCCACTACTGAAAAAATAAGGGATCACCCATTTAAGAGAAGAAGTGATTTTATTTTGTTTCTGAGAAAATTTGGAACACTCCCTCAAAGGGCAGTTGCAGCAGACTCTTTGAATAGTTCTAAGGCAGAGGTGATTAGATTCTGGATAAGCACGGGGGCTGAGAGGATCCTTGGAGGTGGTGGGAATGCAGAGTTCATGTAACAGTCAGATCAGCCACAGTTTTATTTAGTGGTGAAGCATGCTCAAGAGGCATTTTCCTGTTCCTGATTTTTAAGTATGTATGTCTGCTATGTGCTAGTGCAGAGAACTCAATGGCGATCGTTTATATAAATGGGACTGATACTGGAGCTTCTAAGCCAACTTGACATGTCTGTGTCTAAGTTTGTAGAGAAATTTTAAACAATGCCATCAAAGTAGCAATAGAAAGTTCTTTGGTCCCAAGTAATATGCCTGATGTTTAAAAAAACTGAATGCTGTTTAATGTTTACCTTCATCGTTATGCTTTGTTTCCTGTTCAGTACTACAATGATTGCGGTCATTTGAGAGTTGCATTTCCTTCTGTTCCTTGATTTTTTTTCTTTCCCTTGATAATGCTGAATTGAGCTGAGATGTTATTTAATGTGCACATGATGCTTCCCTTTATTTTGCCAGATGATCATAGGCTATCTGCTAACAGACCATTCAATTTGGATGATACAGCTGAGCCCAGTCTGGTGCTGATCTCAATCATAGCATCCAGTGTTTAATGTGGAATTGCCTCAGACAAGTTCAACATCTGCAGAATTTATTTTTAAACACACTTGGTGTTGGAATATAATTGTTAAACTGCCCAATATGGAAGGATACTTATTGAGTGGCTTGAATTTTCTGCAATAATGAGCATCTTTCCAACATGTGTGGACTGCAATTAAAGTGTTAATTGTCATTCCTTGAGTGTATTCTTTGCTATATACCATTGTTTTGGAGTGGCTGCTGTAATGTAGGAATATTTTTTGGTTTATAATATTTGAAGTGCTTTTTCAGCAGTAGACATTAGATATAATCTGACCTGTCACTTGACCTGTGGCAAAATAAATAGAAGATATTTACATACAGGTAAACTTCTGGGTGTTACCTTATCCCCAAATGTATGTAACCTGAAGATGAACTGGATCTAGGAAACAATTGTTTATTTGAGCAGCCAAATTATCTTTTATCCTTTTAAGACATCTGAAATGCTATAAACATTCTTGTTCCTGAATCCTTTGGAGTTTCCAATAACTTGTTTCCATTCCATTTCTGTGAATTTGTGGTGGCTGAAGAGTCCTATGTGGGATCTGTAGACCATGCCACAAGTGGGGTGAGTTTGTAGGTGGTTTGGGATGTGTTGCTTGTGAATGGGCTGCACCTGCTCCCCTTATAGAAACTTGATTCTCAGTGGCTTCCTGGTAGCTTCTCCTCCATTTTGAACAGGCATAAGCCAGGGGTTCCCATGTATTTGCAAGGCATAGTGGTGTAGCTAGTACAGCAGCTGCCATACAGATCACCTGACTGATGATTCCTGTATGGAGTTTACACATTCTCATTGTGACCACATGGGTTTCCTTCCACATCCCAAGGATGCACTGGTTGGTAGATTATTTGGCCACTGTAAGTTGCCCCTCATATAGGGAAGTGGTAGAATTGGGGGCAAGTTGATGTGGGGAAAATAGATTACAAGAAAAAAGAGTGGGAAATGGAATTGTTGAGTCAGCCCAGAACATTGTGGGGCAAAATGGCCTGTGTCATACAGAAATGAGTCAGTGAGGATGTTGTATTTACTTGAGGCCATTAAGTCTGTTAAGTCTATGGCAGCTGTCAGAGCAATCCCACCAAACCTGTTTCCCCACATTTCCCTAATAACCTCTCTCATATGCCCATCAACCCCACCCTAATTTTTCTACTATGCACCTACAGAAAGAGGAAATTTACAATAGTCAATTAACCTACTAATCAGCATGACATTGGAACACAAGAAGAAAGTGGAGCATCCAGAAGAACATGCAAATTCCACACAGAAAGCACCAGAGGTCAGGATCAAACCTGGGGTGCTGGAGTTGTGAAGCATTAGCACTGTTTCATAATGCAGTTACATTTTGTTTTAAAAGAAACAGATGTTCTCAAAGTTGTGCTTTTTTCCCTTCTTCCTGGAAGTTTCCACTTGTGACAGAGCTTGAACTTGAGCACTTATTTGAAGAGATTGGTGACAGATGTATGGATAATATAGCCTGCTACTGGAGCTGGTTTATTATAAATCATGGCTTGATGCTGCAAATGTTGGCCATGGAAAGGATGCTGACATTACTTTGCATATCCTCAAAATTGATCTGGAGGATTTTTTTAAAACATGTTGGTGATATGTTTTGAAATACCTCCTATTAACAAGGCAGTGATCAATACTGCTCAGTAGACTATAAGAATTTAAACCTGGAACCAAACTCAGTCATGTAACATTCTTGGTTGACTGAAAAGTTCTACCAGTTTTCTAGTGGTAGTGGTGAATCTTGTCATTGGTGTGTTTGCTGAGAGACATTTTTGAATCATGGGAAGTGATCCATATTTTCCACCCCCCCCCCAAACAGTCTTGCAATGGACCTGATTGTCACAAGATGGTGTTGCATTATGGTGGCAGATTGGTAGAACTTGAACCTTTAGAATGAGGCTTACCCTTTCACATACTCCACTGAAGGAGTCAATAATGACTTGGAGCTGCAAGTGTACATATCCTATTGTCTTCTGTGTATTGAATGGCTGATGTTGCTGTAATCTGGGTTGTGGAGTGTTAATGACAAATTGAACAGTTTTCCACCTGTCCACAGGATTACCTCTATTCCTGGAAGCTTGTTGGAAATGAAGGAATTGCATTGAGAAGCAGGCTGGAGTGATGACTCTGCTTGCAAGCCAAGCAAGACTATTTTTCTTTCACATTCACTGTCAATGCATTTGCAAATGCTTTAATCCATGCAAAATGGGACCAATGCATCATATTGTAAGATTAAAGGAAATAAAAATGACAAACTTCAGGAATTATGCTTCTAATAGTGTTGTAACAAACAGCTCAAAAAAGTGAACAGAAATAGTTGTTAGTATATAGCAAATATTTTCTTGGACCATTGTGCTTTACTCTATAATTGTAACAGCAAATAATTGCTAGAGTGAAATTCAAGCATTCCTTTGAATCAGTGAAACAGGTCCTTAGGCCCACTGAGTACATGTTGACCAAGCAGCCATTTACACTAATACTACACATCATGTTTTAATCCAAACAAACATCAGAAATTAATGCTTTTTTGGCATTAGAGATGTTGTTCATCACAATAACACGAGTTGCTGTGATATCTGGTCAGCTAGGAGGTGGGGTGTGTTGAAAGAAATGAGGGCAGGTCTATAGAAATGGCCCATGGGTCATCAGGTGCTGATTTATGCTGACTGCCTCTGCAACTACCCATCCCAACCACATAATGCTAGAACTTAGCATTTGTTACTACCTCAACTCCCGAACTCTTCCCTGCAAAATGTATCTGAGGGTACATAATGCCTTCTCACTCTTAGCTTCATATTCTAGCACCAATGGTCACACAACCTAGAATATCCTTTTCCAATGTTTTCATTATTTGAAGTATTTCTTGCTCATTAGATAAATTGCCATATCCTCATCTATCTTCAGTGTTGAAGAAACACTACCTAAATGTTGTTTTGGCATAATCTCTAGTTCTCTTATGAACATTACCATTTTATATGCTGTGACTTACCAGTAATCAACTTGGAGCACACTAAATCTGACAATTTTGACTTGTATGATTCCAGATTAAAGTGTTTTTGCTCTTCCATGGGAGAAAGTTAGGTTCTTTACTAGTAAAAGTTGAAGTGTATTGTTGCTTTTACTACCCTCCTAGCAATAAAAGTGTTGAAAATTGCAGCCTTGTCTTTTGATTAACTTCACATCTGAGAAGTGTCTTTAGAAATTAGCACAGCCCACTGGATATTAAGTCTGTGGTTTAGGGTTTAAATCTTTTATCACATCTTGAATTCAGATAGTCAAGTGATAGGTACACAAGACCACAAGCCTGTTGGAAGTGGGAGCAGGAGTAGGTTACTTAGCCTCTCAAGCCTGCTCCACCTTTCACAAGAAAATGCATATCCAACTTTTGAGTCCATTTTGTACTGTTCCCATAACCCTTGATTCTTACTGATTAATGTTTTGCATATGTTCAAGGATACAGTCACTACAGCTTTCTGGGGCAAGGAATTCAAAAGCCTCCCAGCCCGTTAAGAGAAGAAATTTTTCCTCATCTCCATCTTAACTGGGTGTCCACTTTTTCCTGAGACTGCCTTCTGGTGCTAGACTTTCCAATGAGGGGGAACCATCCCCATGGCATTTACCTAAACAGCTCCCAAAGAATCTTGTATATCAATAAAGTTGTCCTTCTTAACTCAGGAGTACAGACCTAATTATATCACATAAGACAGTCCTCCATACCATCATCCTGAGCCATGGGCCGAATGGAATTTTCCCAAAGCCTACCTAATTTATGCTGACCATCAAGCACTAATTTACACTCACTCTATCTTTCATACCAAAACTGTATAGATGCTGTAGATGTGGTCCCACCAGTGCTTTCTACAGTTATAGTAAGACTCATACTCTGACCCTCTTGAAATAAAAGCTAGCATTCCATTAGCCTTCCCAATTACTTGCTGCACTTGCATGCTAATACATGTCCTCATTCTTAATAAACAAGTTTAAACATACCATGAAGGAGACTTGATTCACAAGTTGATTCTTTTTCTGCTGATTTGTTAAATAACTTGTCTTAATTCCCTCCAGATCGATTACTGTGTGAGACAGCTGTTTGCTAATTACTCAGATTTCACCTTCTCATCAGGGAGCTCCTCGTTACTTATTTGTTCCTGTTTTGTGATCAGAGCTTTTACTTTGGGAAGTTGTGGATGGCCTTTAGGAAGAATCCTCTTCAGATTAAGGCTAGAGCATAACAGCACAGTACAGGCCCTATGGTCCACAATGTTATGCCAACATTTTATCCTGCTCTAAGATCTATCTAACCCTTCCCTCCCACATAGCCCTCTATTTTTCTATCATTCATGTGGCTAAGTCTCTTAAATACACCTAATGTATCTGCCCCCACAACTTCTGCCAGCTGTGTTCTATGCACTCACTAAAAAAAACTTACCCCTGACATCCCCTTATACCTTCCTCCAATCACCTTAAAATTATGCCCCATGTTAACCATTTTCACCATGGGATAAAGGGTGACTGTCCACACAATCTATTCCTCTTATACACCTCTAATCCTCCTGTTCCCCCAAAGTGAAGAGCCCTAGCTCACTCAACCTATCCTCATAGGACATGCTCCCCAATCTAGGCAGCATCCTCTAAACCTGCCACATCCTTCTGATAATGAGGCAACCAGAACTGGAAACAATACCCAAATGTGGTCTTACCAGTTCTATAGAGCTACAATATTACCTCATGAGTCTTGAGCTCAATACCCCACCTAATGAAGGCCAACACATCATGCACCTTCTTAACAACCTTAACTGCACAGGAAGGTTGAGGGATCTATAGATGTGGACCCCAAGATCCATCTGTTCCTCCACACTGCTAAGAGTCCTGCCATTAACCTTGTATTCTGCCTTCAAATGCAATCTTCCAAAATGCATTACTTCACACTCATCCAGGTTGATCTATCCTATCAATGTCCTGTTGTAATCTACAGCAACCTTCAACACTATCCACAGAACTACCAGCCTTCATGTCATCAGCAAACTTACTAACCCACCCTTCCACATCCTCATCCAAATCATTTATAAAAATCAAAGAGCAGAGGTCCCAGAACAGATCCTTATGGAACACCACTGGTCACTAACCTCTGGGCAGAATATGCACCATCTACCACCACCTTGTCTATGGGCGAGCCAATTCTGAATCCACACAGCCAAGTTTCCCTGGATCCCATGCCTCCTGACTTTCTGAATGAGCCTTACTGAAATCCTTGTAGACCACATCCACTGCTCTCCCTTCAATGTGCTTTGTCACTTCCTCAAAGAATTCAATCAGGATCATGAGGCTTGACCTGCCCCTCAAAGCTATGCTGACTGTCCCTAATCAGCCTATGCTTCTCCAAATGCCCATAAATGCTGTCTAAGAATCTTCTCCAGTAATTTGCCAACCACTGAAGTCAGACTCACTGGTCTGCAATTACCAGTGTATCCCTACTCCCTTAAACCAAGGAACATTTGCCACCCTCCAATAATCTGGCACTACTTTTGTGGCTAGTGAGGAAACAAAGATCACCAAAGGCACAGCAATCTCTTCCCTCACTTCCTGTAATAACCTTGGATATATCCTGTCTGGTCCCAGTGACTGATTTATCCTAAAATTAAGATTTCCAGCACATCCTGTTTCCTCATGTCAACATGTCCCAGCATATCAGTGTCATATGCCATCCTCAAAGTCTCTCTGGTGAATACTGAAGCAAAGTATTCATTAAGGACCTCCCCTACCTCTTCCAACTCCAGGCACATTTCTTCTTTTATCCCTGATCAGTCCTACCCTCACTCGTCATCTTCCTATTCTTCACATAGATGTAAGAGTGTCTTGGGGTTTCCTTAATCCTACTTGCCAGTGCCTTCTCATGCCCCCCCTTCTAGCTCTACCAAGTAGATTCTTAAGCTTCCTCCTGGCTACCTTAAACTCTCCAGAGCCCTGCCTGAATCATGCTTCCTAAACCTTGGGTAAGCTGCTTTCTTCCTCTTGGCAAGATATACCACATCTCGTTAACCATGGTTCATTCACTATCATCCTTACCCTGCCTCAATGGGACAAACTTGTCCAGAACCCCATGCAAGTACTCCCTAAACAACCTCCACATTTCCATTCTGCACTTCCCCAAGAACATTGTTCCCAATTTACACTCCCAAGTTCCTGTTCAATAGCATGATAATTCCCCTCCCCCAATTAGTTTCCCATGTTGTTTGCTCCTATCCCTCTTCAAGGCTATGGTCAAGGTTAAGGAGTTAAGGCCACTGTCTCTAAAGTGCTCTTCCACTGAGATCTAAAACCTGATCAGGCTCATTGCCCAGTACCAGGTCCAGAATGGCCTCTCCATATACTGTGTCAGGAATCCTTCCTGGATACACCTAACAAACTCTGCCCCATCTATCCCCTTTACAGTAAGGAGGTGCCAATCAATATTAGGGAAGTTGAAATCATTCATGACAACAACCTTGTTATTTTTACAACTCTCCAAAATCTGCCTCCTGATCTGATCCTCAGTGTCTAGAATACTCCCAATAGTGTGATTGCTCCCTCCCTGTTCGTGACTTCCACCCACACTGACTCAGTCGATGATCCCTCCAGGACATCTTCCCTTTCTACAGCTGTAGCACTGTCCCTGATCAGCAAGACCATTTCCCCCATCTTTTCCACCTCCATCCCTGTCCCTTTTGAAACATCTAAACCCCAGAATATCCAACAGCCATTCCTGCCCTTGTGACAGCCACATCTGTGTAATGGCCACCATATCATAGTTCCATGTACTTACCTATGCTCCAAGTTCATCAGCCTTATTCCTGATACTTCTCACATTAAAGTAGACACTTCAACCCAATCAACAGACTGCAATTTTGCCCTTCTATCCTTCCTCAGTCTTTCTACACTCTGCATCTACTTGTACACTAAATGAACCAACCTATGACTTATCACTGATTCCCATCCCCCTGCCAGACTAGTTTAAATCCTCTCAACAGTTCCAGCAAACCTGCCTGCAAAAATATTAGTCCCCTTCCAGTTCAGGTGTAACCCATGTACAGGTCATACCCTCCCCAGAAGAGATCCCCATGATCAACCAATCTGAAACCTTGCCCCCTGTACCAACTCCTCAGCCACATTCATCTGCTAAATCAATCTATTCTTACCCTCATTGGCACATGGCACAGGCAGCAATCCAGAGATTACTACCCTTGAGGTCCTGCTTTTCAGCTTCCTGCCAAGCTCCCCTCTTCAGGACATCTCTCTTCCCACCTATGTCATTGGTACCAATACATACCATGATCTCTGGCTGTTTGCTGTGGGCCCAATCCAAGATATCACTGACCCTGGCACCCAGGAGGCAACATACTATCCATGAGTCTTCCACATCCACAGAATCTCCTGTCTGTCCCCCTTACTATGGAATCCCCTACCACTACAGCTCTCTTCTCCCTTCCCTTCCATACCACACAACCAGGCTCAGTGCCAGAGACCTGGTCACTGTAGCTTTCCCCTAGTAGGTTGTCCCCTCCAACAGTATTCAAAGCAGTATACTTGTTATTGAGGGGAATGGCCACAGGGGTACTCTGTACTACCTGCCTAGACTCTGTCCTTCTCCTGACAGTCACCCAGCTACCTGCCTCCTGTAGCTCTTATCTAGGAACTCCAGTCTCCTGTAGGACCCAAAGATCATTCAGCTGTATCTCCAGTTCCCTAAAATAGTCTGTAAGGAGCTGCAGCTGGATGCACCTCATGTAGATGTAGTTATCAGGGAGCATGGATGTTCCCAGAACTCCCACATCTCACAAGATGAGCATGCCACTGACCCTGGAGCCATTTTAACTACTCTGGCCTGGCACTAAAGGAAACACCAAACAAAGAAGCTTACCAGAGACTTACCTTCACCACCTCTCACCAAAACCTCTTGAGCCTCAGCCTACCACACTTAACAATTGCCACTCCCAAAATAGTGGTTCAGCTTATACCTGCCTTCCCTTTATTTGGTGCTGTTAATCAGCCAATCACTGGTAACAATTTGCAAATGTGCCTCATTTAGACTCTTTCAAGGTGAAACTCATAAGCACATGCACAGAGACTCACCTCTTTTTTAAAGGTCCCGCTCCAAATCTCGCTCCAACTCCCGACTCTGCAATGTGAAACTCACAAGCACAGAGACTAGTATATCTTTTTAAGTGGGAGGTAAAATTTAAGGTACACAGGCATACCATAGATATTCAAAGGCATTACCATCAGCACTTCTCTACCACCGATATCCTACAGGTCACCATTGATCAGAAACTCAGCTGGTCCAGCCACATAAATGTATGGCTACCAGAACAGGTCAGAGGCTAGGTGTCTTGTGAGTGACTCACCTTATGACACTACAAAGCATTTTCACCTTCTTCAAGGTACAGGTCAGGAGCATGATAGAATATTATTCACTTGCCTGAACGAGTGTGGCTCCAACAACATCTGGGGCTTATCTCTATTCAGGACAGCAGTATCACACTCACAATCCAGTCACCAACAAAATGCACTCCAATTACTCACCCAGGCTACACTGGCAGCAAATTAGAAACCTGTGACCTCCACTGCCAAGGAGGGCAGTGACTTCTCCAATTTGTGCCCTCTCTTGGCATGGAAATGTATTGCCATTATTTCATTGTCACTGGGTCTAAATCCTGGAACTCCTTACCCTATAGCATTTGGGAGAACCATAACCAATGGGGGATGTAACAGTTCAAGAAGATGGCTTTGCAGCTCTACCTCAAGGGTAATTAGGTATGGTCCACAACGGCAAAAATGAGAAAGCAAACCTTAACTTTCTGCAACTTAAACATGCTTGACGTTGAAGCATTGACTCTGTTTCTCTTGCCACAGATGCTACCTAATCTGCTGAACTTTCTATTTGTGTTTCTAGCATCTGTAGTTTTTTCACTCCTAATATCTTTTCTGCTTTTTTTTTGTCCATGGTGCTTAAGAATCAGGAAATGGACCAATCATCCTTTTTCTCAGGTTTAATTCATTGATGTGTGTCTTCAGTTTGTTATATGTCAAGCAATATTGTCTGTCTTGTAATACATTTTTTTGTTTCTGTTACATATTGGAAAATAGGATGAAAATGTGGTATGGTTGAGCAGGAAACAAGAATTGTTATTAACCACTTTCGAGAACTCAGTTGAGTTAGTATATCCTGTTCAAATGGATTATCTCCTGGTTGAACTGCTGAGCTGCTGGCTCAGCTTCCCAAGAAAAATCACCTCTATTTGTATAGCAGCAGCAATAATTTATTAAGAAATATTGAATTAACTCCATTACATCACTGTTCTGACAGATTAAATTAACTGAAGATATGCACAGTGTAAGATTGAATCACCAGCTCTCCATGTTTTCAGTTGATGAACAACGACATTGTGGTGTTATCTTTTGTGATGAGCATTCTGTGTTGCTGTAATGGTGTTAATTATTTTTTGTGACTGATTTTGGCTGTGGGTACAGATGAGTAGTGATGCACAGAGAAAACAGATGGGATTCTGAAATTTTGCTTAGTACCTTTAGATTGTGCAGCAGAGCCATTTGTGAGAGCATAATGACACCATTAGTTTTTTTTAAACAGTGCAGTAGCTATAAGGTTGGATGAATTGAACACCACGTAGAAGTTGGAGTATCCTTGCTTCCAGTATGTAAATTTTTATGGCAAAACAATCATATTCTGAACAACATTTAAACTTTGATTTGCAACAAGCCCATGTATACCTCTTGACCTTTTTGAATTCCATTTGACCTTTTTGACTCATGGAACCAGAAGAATATTTTCCTCCAGATTTTCAAATGGAACGTGCCTGAATGCACCATTGAGTTTAAATTAAATAGTGTGCATTTTCAATAAGAAAGGACAGCCATTTGTCCCTTCTTTGATTTTACCTTTAGCTTACTAAATGCCTTGATTAGGACATCCAGGATTCTTGAAATTTTTGTATGTGGTGGTTGCAGCCATAATTTAGTGTGAGTCATCTATTGGTACACTAGTTGAAAACATCTGGGAATTTGGATAATTAGTAATGACATTCTGCCATCCATGTCTGTGGCATGATGTTCTGTTGGGGAATACAGTTGTAAGCTTAAGCTTTTTCACCCAGATCTCAAGGGGGTTAAATAGTTCAGTTTTCATGAAATCTGCAGCATTCGAGCTGGATGTTAAAGCATAGAGTATGATTACATTGGCAAGCAATCCATTCAAGGCTTTTAAGGGTAATACATTGGTTCGTTTTATGGTAACAAGTAAAAAATAAATTTGGTTGCTCAGTTGTACTTTTCACATGAAGACTCTTGAATGTTTTGGCTCATTCTTGTAAGTGGGTGGGGAGTGTGGTGTGGTAGGGTGGAAGAGAGGAACTCTCCTGAGCTCTGTCATAGCCAGAGATTATCAGGAGATAGAGAAAACACTTCAAGGATGTGAGCCTTTTTGACTCCTCACTGACTCTTGCTCAAGATCTATCAAAATGAAGAAGGAGCACCTGGGAAGTCACTGAAAATCTCAAGTATTTTTTTTATTGGGGTTGCAGCAAAAAGAGCCATAAAGGTGCACCTTATCTCCCATACCACCTAACCATCTACCCCATCAAGCAACTCCTGCCCTATCTGTGGCAGAATCTGTGGATCCCACAAGGACTCTTCAGCCATCTTAGAACTGGAAAGGGAGCTAGTCAAGGAGCTGTCTGAGCCTTAGCCCATTTTAATAAGCTCTATTGTACACAATGATTCGGGTACCAGAATAGGTTTCCTTTTGGACTTTCTAACTGGAGTTACATTTTATGCAATCTTTTATTTTAACATAAGCTCTGTGTTGGGGTGGCAAGTATTCATTCTCTGGATACCCAAATTTCCAATTTATGATTTGTGTATTAGAATATTCAAATGGAACTAGCAGTCATAAATTTCATCATGAACTGATTGTTCATCAGAATCATTGTGCATACTGACAGGTGGAATTTGATTTCAACAGAAATGTTCACCTTGCAAGTAGTGTCACATCAGAGAATTGCAGTGGTAGAAGCAGCACCACGTATGTTTACAGATCTTCATGCCACAAAAAGTATCTTGGTTTCCAGAACATTGGGATCCTTGATGAGATTTCAGTAAATGAGAATGCACTTGAAAATGGAGCTGTGAATCTGGTTGCCAAATCAGTTCCAAGAGGTTCCATCATGTAACTTATTGTGTCAGACATAATTGCACGTGACATAATACATCATACAATAAACCACATTAATGACTGATCTTCAACAGATGAGCAGCTTAGGCCAAGCTTCACCTTTACTTGTGAATACTCTGCTGCTGTCTTTGCCCAACTCCCATCTATTGCCCCAGTCCTGCAAAAGGTAGAGATTATCTCTGTGCAGATACAACTGGATTGCTACGTGGGTATACGAATCAGACAGAAGGTCTGACCTCTCCAAATTCATCAACCTGGCCAGTTCAGTTCCTAAACATGAACTATATCGAGAAAGAATAAACAGATTGTGTTTGTATTCTTTAATATTAAGAAGAATGAGGAGTGATCTTAATGAGATCCTAAGAACAATAATATCACTCCTCATTCTTCTAAACTCCAGTCTGGGAAAGGTAGAGGTTAGCTGTGTGTAGATACAAGTACTGTATTTTAAAAAATGGAAGTATTGGTTGTGAAAAGTTGCGACAACCATTGTTGCTTAGTATTTAAAGTTGACTGATAGAAGCTGTGCTGGTGGATTTTGTTCAGAATATCTGGTGACTGCATAAATTATGGAGTTAATACAGGAATCCTTAACACCAGCCCTTCAGTTTAGTTTATGATATATAAAACAATTGCAGTGCCATCTAAGAGGCTTGGTGGCTCATCAATGAATTTTGTCAGTTACAATGCCACATTTGCTATGCTGTTGAATATACTGTTGCTATTAAATATGTACTGATAAATATAAAGGAGACTGTTATCTAAAGCATGGAAAATTAATGACTCGCAATTGAAGAAATAAGCTATCATTTGTACCGTGTTATAAGCTTTCAATCTGCTTTTGAGTGTCACTTTAAATTGAACCATGTCATTTTAACCATGTGAGTTCATGGTTTGGGTTGGGAATGTCTGCGCTCAGGAACTTGCTGTGGATGAGTTCAGAACAGTTGGAAATCCTGAGCAGGTACTAGTTTCCTTGAATTGAAAAGTTTCTGCAGAGAATTTAATTCTAATTGGACAATTGCACTGGAGAATTTGTTGGCCCTGCTTAGTTTTTGTTGCATTTTATGATCATCATTGAAGAGCTGATTTACCATTTTTTTTCTCATTGTGGTGATTTCTGTTGGATATTTACCCTGGATAATGGAACGTTCCTCTATTTTGAGCAAAAGCATTAGCCTTGAGCAAGGTCAAGTATGGCAGAACTCCACAACTGTTGTATTCTGCATCATATACAGTAGATTGCCATGAAGGGTAAAGTGACAAATGTTTATCCTGCAGCATCAAGTGGCATGGGTTTTGCAGTGCTGACTCTGCCATGCATGTATACCTAACATCTCAATCAATTCATAAATACCTAAATGGCAATTATGGTGTCCAGCTTGTTCTCAGATTGTGTAGCTTGAAAACTATTGATCTTTGTTGTCTTGTAATGGGATTGAAATTGATGTATTGTGTACAAAAAATGAAGATAGCATTTTAACACAGAATTTGGAGAGAATTGAATATGTTGGTACTTTACCTTGGAAATTCTTGTGAACTTCCAAGTGCTCATCAAGGCAGTGCCTAGAGCAGATAAGACCAGTTGCATTATCTAAACTTAAAGTGTAAAGACAGGTTAGGCATTAACCTTTTACGCTTGAAAAGCTTTGAACAGTAATACTTTCAGTCCAGTTTCCTTTTAATTCTGCATACATCAGTTGTCAATAAGGAAGTATCTAGCAAATCTATAACACATGCTTTTTCACAAAGTTGATGTTTGCTGACTTGAAATCCTGGTTGCAAATGTGTTCTGACTTGTCATCCATGTTCATTTCAATTTAAAGTGACAGTCAAAAGCAGATTGAAAGCTTATAACATGGTACAAGTGATGCTTGTCATAACTTGTCTCATAAAAAAGAGAATTTGTATAATGCGCAGGAATGCCTCTTGGGGAATAATGTTACAGGAAGATTTTTGTAATTGCGTGTAAATCTGTAGTTTTAAGAGCAAGCAAAAACATATTTTAATCTGAAAGCCATACTGTTGTCTTGAACATAAAGACTGCCTAGTCCATACTTGTTCGTATCATCCATGATAGCTTGGCTTCGGTCCTTCCACTACTGAAACTTGCATCCATCCTGTTATCATGCTGCAGACTTGACGATTCGAGTACTCTCTTGATCAGCTTCCTATTCTTCACCTCTGCTGTCACAAACACCTTAAGAAATCTATTGGCCACATCATATCCAACATAAAATCCCAGTGACCCATCATCTATGGTCCAGCATTAGCTTCCAATCACCAATTACATCAACTTAAAATTCGTTCCTTGTGTTTAAACCCCTTGGTGGTCTCTTTCCTTCCTATATCTGCAACCTTTTTCAGCTTTTCAACTATTGAACTTTTTGAGTGTCTACAAATCTAGCCTGCTTTGCAGTTCTCACTTTTTCACCCCATTTTTGATGGTTATGACTTATCCATTTAGTTTTAAATCTCCTCCCAGCCCTCCTGGACACTTCATATTGCTCCTTTCTTTGCAGAGCCAGTTATTAACTTTGGGCAGCCCTCTTAGAAGCCCTGTTTTGGCTTATTGTTTTTCTCTAAGTATGTACTTCTGTGAACAAAAGTACACTTTTGCCACCCAAGCCCACAAATCTAATTTTAGAGGTTGAGATAACAGACAAGGGGTTTGAACTTGCAAGCCAGATACTTGAACTGTAGTCTTATAGCACTTTCCGAGCCCCTGCCATCAAGGACAAGGGCAGCAGTACATGGAAACACCAGTACCTGCAGGCTCTCTTCCAAGTCCCACCTGATCCAGACATGGAAATATATTGCTGTATCTACACCGATGTGTCTAAATTCTGGATCTCCCTACCCAACAGAACATCAGAAAGATACCAGTGGTTCATGAAGGCAGTTCTCCATTACCTTCTTAAGGCAAATTAGGAAAGGGCAATAAATGTTGGTCTTGCCAGTGATGCACAGATCCTGAAAAATGCATAAATAAAAAAGGAGTTTAAATCCCATGGCAGCTGTGGAATTTAAATTTAGTTAAGAATCTGTAAATACAAAAAAAATCCAGTGATGATGAGCATAAAACTGTTGGTTGTTTTATTTGAATCATCTGCTTCATTAAAGTTCTTGCAGGGAGGAAGTCAACTATCCTTATCTGATCTGGCCCTTTTATGACTCTAGACATGAAGCAATGCAGGGTTGACTTTTGAATACCCTCTGAAATTGTTTAGCCAACCACCCAGTTATACTCTAAGCACTACTTTAATGCAGGAAAAAATAAAACCAGATCAACCATACTGCATTGAATGTGGTCTCATGAATAGCCTCATGGTGTATTCTTAGTGCTGCTGCCTCATTGCATTAGGATTCTGGGGTTAATTCTGACCTCTGTGCGGAGTTTACACATTCTCTTGATGGCTGCTTTGGTTTCCATCTCGTGTTGGTAAGTAATTGGCTATTGTAAATGACCCCTTGGTGTAGCTATGTGATTAAAAGAATCAAAGAGAGGATTGATGGGCGTGTGAGAGAGATTAAGTTGTATGGGTACAGGGAACTAAGGAAAAAAGGAATGGGACAGATGGGATTGCTCTACAATAAGTAAGCAAGCAAATTCTCCTCACAACCTTGTAGGTTCTGGTGTCTAAATTGGGGGAGCTGTCCCATAAGGTAGATGGTCTTACAGAATCATACCTTACAGACAATGTGTCAGACTCCTCCATCACACTCCCAGGTACATCCTGCCTCCCATAAGTACATTTGAAGTCACCCAGGCAGGAGGGATTAGCTTGACTTGGTTGTGTGAAATCCCATGAGATCAGAAACCTGATTACCATATACTGTGTTCCCTCTGATGATGCATCATTCTTGCCCACAAAATAGCAAGGGCACAGTATGTTTTCTGGATGGGAGATTTCCATGGCACTCTTGTTGATGAACAATGTAGCATCACCACTGAACTGGTTAAATCCTAAAGGGTATTACCTGCTGCTTAGCCAGTCTGGCAGTTGTTAATGAATAACTCTACTTGACTTTGCCCTTGCCAATCTACCGGTGGCAAATCCATCTGGTTTGCTGAATTACTGCACAGCACTGTGGAGAAAAAGTCCTGCCTTCACACTGAGAAGAATCTCCTTCATGTTGTATAGCACTATGGTTGTGCGAACTGAGAGACATCTGGTAGATTAGTGAGGTATTGTGGACCATCAGCAGCAGTACAAAGGTAACCTTACTCTACCATTACAATCAATCCAGAGGGTAATACCAGGTTTAATGAGAAGTGCACAAGGCTATGTTAGGAGCAGCACCAGGTGTACCTAAAAATAAGATGCCAACTCAGTGAGGCTGCAACACAGGACAACGTGAATAATTAATATGAAAAGTAACGTGCTGTAGATAGAGCTGTGCAGTTCCATAACCTGCAGGGCAGATTACACAATGTATTTCTATCACATCTTAATGTGAATGATGGTGGACAGTTAAACAGCTAATAGGTGGAGGCAATACCATCTGCAAAAATTATGAATGCTTCAGCCTGAGGACGAAAGATGAGGCTAAAGCATTCACAATCATGTTCAGCCAGAGGTGCAAATGATGAGTATCTCAGATTTCTCTCTGAGATTTCCAGCATTGTTAGAGCTGAACTTTAGCTTATTTGATTCACTCACCTTGGCTGTCGAACTGAAGGCTTGAGTTTCAGAACCAGTCTTCTGGAACTGCGTTGCTCGAGATAGTTACAACAGTGCCCTCCATGTGACAATGTGGAAAATTGCTCATATATGCAGTCTTCACAAACAGCAGGACAGATCCAGTGTGGCTAAGAACCACCCACTCAATCTATTGTCTTTCATCAACAGAGTGATTGAAGATGCCATTGATGGTGCTATCAAGAGGCGCTTACTGAAAACCTACTCACTGATTCCTTGTTTTTGGTTTTCCCAGGACCACTGCAGACTGCATAACTTTGGTGCACCAAGGAGCTGAATTCCACTCTGTCAAGCTCTTAAACAATTTTGTCTGTTTCAATGAAAGGTCGTCTCATTGTTCTAAGCTCAAGAGTGGAAAGGGCCAGACTACTAAATTTCCCCTTGTACGAAAACCATGCCATCCCAGAAATCAATTTGATGAACCTTCATTGCACTTCTATTGCAAGTTTATCTTTCCTTGGGTATCATATACATATTATCTCATCAGTTTTGTCTGGTAATAAGACAAAATATTAATATAATATAAAAATAATAAGACAAAATAATATGACAAAATATTGTCTCATCAGGACCCTGTATGCTAGAGCAAGACATCTTTACTCTTGTATTCAAATCATCTTGAAATAAAGGCCAGTGTACCTTCCTAGTTGCTTGCCTGTTAACTTTCATTGATTTCATGTACAGCTGGACCTCTGAGTCCCACTGAAAATCAACATCGTTCAAATTCTCACCATTTAAAAAAAATCCATCTTTCTATTTTTTTCCTACCAAAGAAGATTGTATTCCATCAACAATGTTCTCACCCATTTGCTTAGCCAGAGTATATCCTCTTGAAGCTTCTGTGCATTTCCCTCACGGACCAGAATGCCATCCAGCTTTGTACCAACAAACTTGGTCCTCTCATCTGAAACATTGATATAGATTGTGAACAATTGTGACTCCAGCACTAACCTCTGTTGCACACCACTGAATCATAGGCTCCCAATTTGAAAATGACTCTCTTATTCCTGTTCCAATTTTTTAAACCATTAATCAATCCTCAACCCATGCCAGTATATTCCCTCCAATATTTTGTGCTCTAATTTTGTTTAATAACTTCTTGTGGAGTACTTCTGAAAGTTCAAAAGCACCTTATAAACTGGTTTGCCCTATCAATTCCTCTAGTTACAACTTTAAAAAAACTTCATCAAATATGATTTTTCTTTCAAAAATTCATGTTGATTTTGCCCAATCCCATTGTTATTTTCTGAATGCTCTGTTGCCACTTGTACAATAATGGATTCTAGCATTTTCACTGCTCTTGATATCAGGCTAATTGGCCTGGAGTTCCTGTTTTCTCTCTGCCCTTTAAATAGTAGGGTTAAAATTTCTGTCTTCCAATCTGTGGGAATAGTTCTGGATTACATGGAATTTTTTGAAGATGACGGGCAGTGCATCTACCATCTAAGATGCAGGTTATCAAGTCATTTGGGATTTATCATGGTTCAGTCCCATTAATTTCTCCAATAACAATTCTATCCTAACACTAAGTTCCTTGAGATTCTCATTCATTGGAGATCTCTACTTGCCCACAATTTCTTTCTTTTATGTGCCACCTTCCATGAAGACAGACACAAATTTAATTTATTTAATTTCTTTGCCATTTCCTTGTTCCCAATGTAATTTCCCATCTGTCTGTATGGGACCCATATTAACATCCTTTAATCTTTTCCTTTTTTGCATATTTCTTGATTTGATGTCACTTGTGTACTGTGATTTTTTTCAGGTAGTTTACCAATCTGCTTTAGGCAACACAGGCTACCATTGGATTTGTGATATCAGTGAACCAGATAGGTTTTTATGAAATTCAGTTGTGATCATTATTTTTAATAACCAGTTTGTTTTTCTTAAATATTAGATTATTGGCTCAATTTTAATTCCACAGCTGTCGTGGGATTTGAACTCTGATCTCTGTACTGTTGATTCAGGCCTCAGTCCAGTAATATGACTGCTGTACCAGCGTTATACCATTGCCTGATTTATACCTCTCTGCTTTTAATGTAGTTTCCCAATCTATTGTACCTTAGTCAATTCACGTCTTATCCATTCATAGTTTGCTTTATTCTGATTTAAGAACCTGGCTTCAACTATCTCAAGAGCAGTTAGGGTTGAGCAGTAAACATTGGTCTTACCAGAGGCATCCACATACTGAAAAGTGATTTAAAATAAAACTTGGACTGATACAGCACAGGAGACTATTCAAGCCATTATGCTTTGTTAGCTCTTTGAAAGCTTTCTAATCAGTCCTTCTCACCTGTTTTTTTTCCCCCAAAGGTCAACACTTTTTATTTCCTTTTAAACTATCTATGGAATCAAATGTTCTTTGCAAAATTGCACATAAATTTGCTTCTGTAACCTTTTCAGGTAATGCACGCTAAAACTTGCTCCTTCAGCAGGTTGTCCCCTCTGGTTATTTTATCATTTACTTTAACCCCATGTCCTCTAGTTTCTGATCCTCATTCCAGCAAAAATATGTGCTCCTTATTTACTCTATCAGAATATTTTATTTTTATTTTTTGCTCTAAGCAACATTCTTTACTCTCTTCATGTAACTGAAGTCCCTAATATCGCAGTAGAGTCTGGTTCCTTGTTTCTGTAGTAGAGTGGACATTGTTGATACGGGAAGAATGACAAATTGACACACCTGAAGTATTGTGAACTTTAGGCTCCTTCCACTTCTGATGCTTTCTGTAGCACCTTGGCATCAACTTGACTAGAATGGAATGCAAGCAACTTATTCCAGAGTCTGTCTTCTGCATTTTTTTTATTTCCTACCCAGATGTGTAAAACCGTGTAAGTCTACTTGGACAACTTACTGTCATTCCTAGTCCTCTGTTTCTTTTATTTCAGTTGCTGAAACTTGGTGGCCTAATATTTGGGTTGTATCATGGGACTAATCCAAAAAACTGTTTTGGACTCCTATACTTCTTAATACAAGGGATATGGTGTGAAAGTTGAAACAGGCTATTGAAGTAGATCTAAAGCCATGATCCTGTTCAATGGTGAAGCAGGGCTAGGTAGCCTTCCCTGCTATTTTCTATATTTCCATTAAAATGTTTTTCCTCGTGTCACTTTTGATTCTTCTTGGAGTCACCTTCTTTCTATACCCTCCAATTCTTGATCTCTCTGCCAGTTGGAGCAGTTTCTCTTTATTTTTCTGTATCCTTCCTGGAGGTATTTTAAATACGTCCAGCAGATTCCCTCACAGCTGCCTCTGTTCTAAGAAAAATACCCCAAATATCCACAAAACTTAAGCGCCTCTTTCCTGTAATCATTTTAATAGACATCTTCTGTACCCCCTTTTGAAGCTTTCATGTTCAGAACTGGACAAAATACTTCAGTTGGATGCAATACCTCAAAGGCACTGAAGGAGATTGTTCAGTTCATTGGATCAATGGTAAATGCTGGCTCTCAGGCAAGCAATCCTATTTGTCCCATCTCCCACCCCCACTCCTGCCTTATTTTCACTGTATTCTGTCAATAGCTTCTTCCTCACACATGCCCATCAATTCCCCTTTGATTCTTTTTTGCCATTTCGACTACAGTGATCTGTCTTGACAGTATGTCTTTGGGACATTGGAGGAAAAGGAACACCCAGAGGTAACCTATGGACTCACAGAGAGAGCATGCAAATTTTGCACAGACAGCGCCAGAGGTCAATATTGAATCTGGATCCCTGTAGCTGTGGGGCAGCAACATTAATTGCTGCATCACTGTGTTACGTAAAGATTCTTATATTTCTCGTCTTGTGCTCTTTGCCTCTTTTATGAAGCCCAGCATCCCACGTACTTTTTGACTATTTTCTTCACCTACTACTTTTAAGGAACTATGCATTTAGATCACAGATCTTACTGGTACTCCTTTTGGAATTGTGCCCTTTCATTTATATTGCCTCTTCTCACTGAAATATAACTCTTCATATTTTTCAGCATTAAGTTTCTTCTGCCATCTATCTATCCATTCCACCTGCTCTTGGAATCTGTTGCTACCTGTCTGCAATTCATTGTGCCTCCAAATTTTGTTATCTGCCAATTTGGAAATAGTGCCCTGTACACTGAAGTCCAAGTCATTACTCTATATAAAAAACAAAAATGACCAATATAACATAGATTCTCGAAGAAACTTGGTTTTCTATTTTGCATCTTGTTGGAATATTCCAACTTTATTGTTTTAAGTATAGAGCAGTTGTAAGTGTCATGTTCAATTAAACATTTTCTGTCTAAAACTGAAATGGTTTCTCTCCTCACCCACCAATCCCATTTTGTTCCACATTGTATTATTTTGAAGAACTTTAAGTGAACAGTGCAACTAAATATAGATGAATTGAAGTACAGAAGTGCTGAGGTTATGACAAATGTGAGTTCAACGTAATTATTTTTAATTCTGCATTGTTCAGATTTTTAAATTGTTAAGCACAATGTTGTAAATTTACAACCTTCCAAAAATGGAAGATTTAATAAAAAATTTGCACTTACTTACAAGGACAAAATGGTATATACTTTTTTAAAAAAACAGTTTTGAATGATTGTTCAGAATTTTAAGAAGGGGTGGCAGTTGCAAGCTGCTAACTGTGTAATGATTTTATGGCAGAGGAAGACTTGTCAATGTGTAGGGCTTCACTCTGAAGGATCAGGCCAAGTCCAGGTTTTAAGTTTTGGTTCCAGAAGCTATTAATTTATTTCAGCAGATGGAAGTTTCTTTTCCCCTGACTGTTAATGTTGTTTAAAACTAGTAATATTAAAGCAGGTACACGTTATGTGGTTGGGGTGAGCAGGTCGTGTTGTTTTCCTTCAAACCCTTGTGTTGCACAACTGTGGTGATCTTTCTACAAAGTGTTGTTGATATGATGACTGCAATGTAGTGAGATGGGTTCCACGACTTGCCTGTCAGTCTACACTGCAGTTATAATGGCCAGGATATATTAGCAAAATTTCAAGAAAAGTGACTGTGGTTGCTGACATTTAGCTTGTATAACTAACTTATTTTAGCAAGTAACTCAATGTCTGTATGCAAATGCAGAATTCCCAAAGTTTCAGTCAGCTGTGCTCCACTGATGGCTTCAGGGTTGGAATATGAAGTTGAGGTAGTTCTCTCCTCTTATGGTGGGGAATAAGCGGTAATATATTGTGCCACACTGGACTGGCACTGGGACAGCTTTGCCACTGATTTCAGTGGAGAAAAATGTCAAGCAAGTAAATATAAATTTCTTTGAAATTCAAAGCCCAAAAACTGTAGATGCTAGAAATCTGAAATAAAAACATAAAATTCTGGAATTACTCACCAGGTCAGGCAGCATCTGTGAAGGGAGAAACAGGGAGTTAATCTTTCATCATTGACCTGAAATATTAATTGGCTTCTCCCTCAATAGATGCTGCCCAAGTATCTCCATGAACTCTGCTTTTACATCTTTAAAATTGTTTGAATGTATTTACTTTTAAAGTGTTTAATGCTTTTTTTATTTAAATGTTCACATTTTTAATTATTTTGTGAATTTTAATTACTTTGAAATGTCATAGATATTCAGAAATGATTAATACCTTGAAATGGTGCATGGCTTTGCTGGTTGCCCCACCCACATTTTGGCTTTCTCGTGTCACTGTAGGTGATGGAGTTGACTTCTGTATGAAAATTCATCCGCATGAAACAAGTATGAACTTTCTTTCTAAGGCAGATGGCACTTTGCTGTTGACTGTTAACTCTGGGCTAAAATAGATTCTGTCTTTAAACCCAGAACCGGGACAGGATCTTTAAAATTTGGATGTTTCACTAAAATAGAGATGGGGTTGCAATGGAGGGTGATCGTCATATTGTGTAGCGTCATGCGTCTATTTTTTGCAGGTGAATGTTTATTTCTCCTGATACATTGCATGTAAACTAATGAAAGCTGTTATCAGTGAAAATGTAAACTCTAATCAGTGTATTGATTTAACAAACAAGTGTTGAATTCAGGTCATGGCATTGGATTAATGATTTGATGAACTGAATTGATTCAACTAATGGACATGTTGTTAATGGGGAGTCCGGTTAAGGAGCATGCCAGCTCTGGATTTATTGGAAAAAAATATTGGGAAGTGCTTGCAATACTTTAAACTGGAAGGATAGTGAAAATTAATGGGGATATTTTTAATACTTATTCAGAAAATAGTTTAGACTTTCAGAGCAGCTTTGGTTAATTTTCTACTTAAATCACTACATAAAGGCAAGTTATTTAAGTGTAGTAAATTGACCCAAGGCACTTCAGAAAATAGGCATTGATTCATTGGAGTAGTGATTTGGAAGGTTAACAGGTTGGTTTTAAGATGGTTCTTAAGGAGCTGGGGAGGTGAAGGTGTTTATAGAGTGAAGTTAAGAGACTTAATAGGTTGTTGAAAGCAACACAGACAGTGAAAGGACACATAATACTAAAGAGACTACAATCGAAGGAATGGAGATGTTAGGATGGGGTTTGGAATTTAAAATGGAGGAGGGTGGACAATACAAGGATTTGGAGACAACGATAAAAGGTGGGTTTAATGGGAGTCACTTTAGTGAGGATGGCAGATTTTTGGTAAGTTGGCATGTGTGGAGGATTGGAGGTCGACTAACAGAATTTTGGAATAATTCAGTTAAATTAGTGGAAGTAGTGAAGTGCTGTAAGTGTTTTAAAAGAAAAGAAACATTAAATGCATCCAAAAACCACATGCAAGGAATTCCTAGACTCTAGAAATGTCTTTTGAAATTGAACTGAAATCAGCAGTATTGAGTTCTATTGACTGTTAATTGGCAATCTTCCTTGGAACTACCAGCTATCAGATGTGGTTGGTTAGACTCTCTCTCTTGATGCCAATATATTTAACTTTCTGCCCTGTCACTGGACTCAATGGTAGAGCAACAGTTTGGTGGATCTGACTTTTAAGTAAGAGAAGGCTGGCACACAGACAGCAACTCCATCCATTTGAATGGGGTTGCCGTTCCTGTGGAAAAAAAAGCTTGAGTTGATATACTTTTAAAAATTATTTATAATTGTGTTAATGTGATTTTGATTATTTATTGTTTTTAATTAAGTAAATCCATTTTAACTATTTGTAAATGACTGATGGGAGATTATGTGCCAGTTTTCAGTGGTGGGTCAGAAGAGGAAAGAGATAGCTGCTTCAAGTTCCTGGATGTTAACATCTCTGACAACCTGTCCTAGGCCCAGCACAGAGATGCAATCATGAAGGTGTGCCAGCACCTCTACTTTCTTAGAAGCTTAAGGATATTTGACGTATCACCAAATACTCTAACAAACTTATACAGATGCACTGTTGAAAGTATCCTGACTGTTTGCATTGTAGCCTGGTACAGCAATTCCAATGCACAGGATTGCAAGAGGCTCCAGAGAGTAGTGGACACAGCCTGGTCTATCACAGGCACAGCCCTTCCCACCATTGCAAGCATCTACATGAGGCACTGTCTCAGGAAGGCGACATCTCTCATTAAGGATCCCTACTATTTGGGTTATGCCGTCTTCTTGCTGCTATCATCAGGCAGGAGGTACAGAATCCTGAAGTCCTACACCACCAGGTTCAGGAACAGCTACTTCCCTACAACCATCAGGTTCTAGAACCGACCCGCACAACCCTAATCCTACCTCAGCAAAGGAGCACTACAGACCACCTCTTGCACTATCATGGACTTGTCTCTTTTTTTTGCTCACATGTCTTGTTTTGCATAATTTCTTTTTCTTCACTGTCTTGTATAATCTATGTATAATTTATGTTCCATGTATTGTCTGAACCTATATGCCTGTGATGCCGCACCAAGCAAGTTTTTCACTGCACCTGTACCTCACCATACTTGTGCACATGATAATAAACCTGACTTGACTCAATGATATTTAAGCTTTTTGTAGACTTGGACAGCCAGTGCATTGTCAAGATGTTCTAGAAGAAGGACATTTGGATTTGGTATCTGAGGCTTATTCAATGTATGTCTTATTCTTCATTGTAGTGTATAGCTTATTCTTCAGTTCAGTTATTATTCTTCAGTTCAGTGTATAGCTATTCTGTCTTGCCCAACATGTTTTTGGGTGCAGAAGACCAGCTCATTCAACTCTGTATCTGGGGAAGTGTGAGTGGGTGGGTGGTGAGACATGGTAATAGGCCCAATCCAGGATGATCTAACCTGATAATTTCTCTACTTTTGTTCTCTGTGGCCAATCCATTTGTCTTTTGGCTATAATATCCATGTTACTATGGTGAAATTTTCATCCAGACAATTTAAAATGATTATCAAGTTTAATGATTTTGTTCAACTGCACTGCATGAGATACCAAAATATAAGTATCAGTGTGTTCAATTTTAATACATTTATGCATAATTACTAATTGGGAAAAAATTCTTCAGCACATATTTTTCCAATGTTTCAGTTCTTTTGTAATAAAAATGTTTTTTGGTGTTTGGGCATTGTTGACAAAGCCAGTATATGTTGTCCATCCATAATTGCCTTTGAGAAAATGGTGGTGAACCCCCATCTTGAACCATTGTAATCCTTTTGATGAGGCACTCCCACAATAGGGTTGGGTAGGGAAATCCAGGATTTATACAGTGAGGTGAAGGAATAGCAATTTATTTCCAAGTCAGGATGCTGTGTGGCCTGGATAGGACCCTGCAAGCAGTAGTGTCCCATCCATCTGCTACCTGTCCTTCTTGGTGATAGAAGTCAATGGTTTTGGAGGAGTTATTTGAATCATAGAATCATACTGTGCAGGAACGGGCCCTTTCAGATTACCTATCCATGGCAATCATGATGACTATTTACAGTAATCCCATTTGCCCTCCTTAGCCTTGTATCCCTCTATGTCTTTCCTATCTATGAACCTGTCCAAATGCCTTTTAAATGTTGGAATTTTATCTGTCACTACCATTATTGGTAGCTCATTCCAGATAGCCACCATCCTATGTGTGAAAGACTTATCCCCTAGATCTCCTTTGAATTTCTCCCGTTTTACCTTAAACCCGTACCCTGCCCTGGGAAGAATATTTTATCTATCTTATCTATGCCCCTCATAATTATAAATATCTATAAGATCACCTTTCATTCACCTTTATTCCAGTGAAAGTAAAACCTGCCTATGCAATCTCTCCCAGACAATATCCTGGCAAGTTTCTTCTGAATTTTCTCTAGTGCTAACGCATCCTTCATGGCGACCAAAACTACACAATGCACCAAATGCAGTCAAACCAATGTTTTGTACAGCTTCAACATGACATCCTGAATCCTATACTCAAATGGCTTCTTCACTATCCTATCTGCCTGTGTCGCCACTTTCAGGGAGCTATGCACTTGTACCCCAAGGTCGTTCTGGACATCAACGCTCCTAAGGTCCCTACTATTTACCCTGTCCTACCAGAATTTGACTTCCCAAAGTACATTTGTCTCGATTAACCTCTATCTGCCACCACTCTGCTTAGCCTTCCAGCTGATCAATGTCCCATTGTATCCTTAGAAAACCTTTGCTCTGTACAACTCCAACAGTTTTCATGTCACCTGCAAACTTACTAATCGGGCGACCTACATTCTCATCCAAATTATATATTACAAACGACTAAAGTCCCAGCACTGATCCTTGCAGTAGACCACATGTTACAGTCTTCTAGTCAGGAAAACCCCCCATCCACCATTACCCTCTGCCTCCTATCAACCAGCCAATTTTGGATCCAGTTTGCCATAACCTGCTGGACCAGTTTGCCACGCGTGACCTTGCTGAAACCCTTCCTGAAATCCATGTACATCACTCGTGTCTGTGACGTAGTTACCTCCTCAAAAACCACAATCAGATTTGTAAGACATGATCTCCCCTGCCGAAAACCATGTTGACACCTAATCAGTCACTGCCTTTCCAAGCAAACATAAATCTTGTCCCACAGAATCCTCTCCAATGACTTCCCTACCTCGGCCTATAGTTTCCAGACTTATTCCTACTGCCCTTTTTGAAAAAGGGGACCATATTAGCTATTCTCCAGTCCGTGAGTACCTTCCCTCTGGCTAATGAAGATGCAAAAATCTCAGCCTCAACAGCTTTCTCCTTTGCTTGCCTTAGCATCCTGGGATAGATCCTGCCAAGCCCTGGGGATTTATCCACTGTAATGTTCTCCAATATTTCTAACACTTCCTCCTTCCTGATATAGACATGCTGCAGAATATCAGCATAACCAACCCCATCCTATTACTGCAATTTTTGGGTTACCAATGATGGATTCTGGCCATTTATCCGCTTCTGCTTGTCGTATGATTGCTTTTGTTACATTAATGGCCAAAAGATCCATTCTATTTAAATGGAAGGACCCTATACCCCCACTACATTTCAATGGTTTTCTCAAACTATAACATGTTTAAACTTAGAAAAAATTAGGAGTGGTATTGTTGATCCTTCGCTTAAATATAAGCAGACCTTTTTCGAATCCCTTTCAATAACCTTTGAATATAGAGGAGCAGAGCTGACGACATAATATTGTTTTTTTTAATCTAAGAAATATCAGTGCAGTTTTTTTTTTGAAGTTTTTGGTTTGCTTTTGTCTATTATTATATATTTTTTTGATTTGGGGGTTTTCTTTTCATATAATCAAATTTCTTTTCAATTTCTTTTTTTTGCATTATGTACACTTAGCAAGAGAGTGGGAGGTCTAGATTACATATTTTACTCCTTGTGAGTATAACTATTAACTGTTATTATTGTTATCCCAATCTCTTTGCATCATATGTATAATTATTAATGTTATGTATATTAATTTGAATTAATTTGAAATTCAATAAAAAGATTGAAAAAGAAAGAAAATTGAAAGGAAAAAAAAGAATATCAGCATAACCCTCTCTTAACTCTCCAGCCTCCACATCCTTCCCCCTGGTGAATACAGATGAGAAGTATTCATTTAGGACCTTGCTCGTATCCCTTAGCTCCACATGTCGATTACTGCTTTGGTTCCTGAGGGGTCCTACTCTTTCCTTAGTTACCCTCTTGCTGCTTGTGTAGTTGTAAAAGGTTTTAGGATTCTCCTCAGTCCTACTTGTCAAGATCATTTCATGACCCCCTTTTGCCCTCCTAATTTCTTTCTCAAGTTCTCTCTCACATCCCCATAAACCTCAAAGAGCTCATTTGATATTAATTTCCTGCACCTGACATACACTTCATTATTTTCCCTGATTGAACCTTCATTATCCTTTGTTAACCAAGGTTCCTTGATCTTACCACCTTTGCTCCTTACACTTACAGGAACATGCTGACTCCGAACTCTAACTATTTTGTTTTTAAACTCCTTGCGCTTATTGCATGTTGTTTTCCTTTCTAGCATCTGCTCCTAATCTACTTCCTCCATGTCCTGTCTTACTCTGTTGAAAACTGCCTTCCCCCAGTTTAGGGCCTTATCTTGAGCTTCCTCCTGAGTTGGATCATTTGCCTACTGCTTCAAAAAGCTCTCTTGGATGCATTTTATGAATTCCAGCCTATCTAGGCCCCTTGCACCAAGGCAATCCCAGTCAATGTTGGGAAAGTTAAAATCCTCACATTATTGTTTTTGCCTTTGCAAGTAATGGCAGTGCATTTTATGGGTAGTGCATTATTCAGCCACAGTGTGCAGGTGATAGATGGAATAAATGTTTGGGGTGCTGGATGTGGTACCATCAAACAGCTGTTTTGTCCTGGATGCTTCAGACTTCCTGACTTGGAGCTGCACTCAACCAGGCAAAAGTGTGCCATCATATTTGGAACTATAGAGATTGGATAGGCTAGATTTATTCTCACTGGGAACTAGGAGGCTGGGCAGTGAACTTGTACTGGGTTATAAAATTATGAGGGGCATACATTGATAGTCGGTCTTTTTCCCAGTGCAGGGAAGTCTAGAAGTAAAGGGCACAGGTTTAAGGTGAGGGGAGAAATCTGAAGGGTAAGTTTTTCCACAGAGAGTGGTGGTTATCTGGAACAGGCTGCCAGAGGAAGAAGCAGAGGCAACTACAATTAGAACATCTAAAAGGCATTTGGAGAGTTACAAAAGGCATAGAAGAATACAGGCCTAATGTAGGCAAATGAGGTAAGCGTTTATAGGCATCACAGTTGGAATGGATGAGTTGTGCTATAAAGGCCAGCTTCTGTGATTATGCAGTTCTATGATTCTGTGATATTTCTGACTTGTATCATTGTAGAAAATGGGGTAGCCTTTGGGGTGTCCAAAGGTGTGTCATTCACCATAGGATGCCCAGCTTCTGATCTGCTGATAGCCACTATGGTTGTGGCTTGTCCAGTTGAGTTTCTGCTCGGCAGTGACCCTCAGGATGTTGCTGTAGTTGAATCAGTGATGATAATGCAATTGAATGTCAAGGGTAAGTGGTTAGACTCTTGCAAGGGGTCACTGACTGGCACTTTTGTGGCATGAATTTTACTTGTTGCTTATCAGCCCATGTCTGAAGAATGGTGAATGGAATTGAATATTGTGTGATCATTAAGCAAACACCTCCATGTCTGACCTTTTGATGAATAAAATGTCATTGATGAAGCAGCTGAAGATAGTCCGGCCTAGGACACGGTCCTGAGGAACTCCTGCATTGATGTACTGGGGCTGGGATAATTGACCTCAAAAATCATAACCACAGTTTTGCAAGATATGTCTTCAGAGAGTAGAGTGTTTTCACTTTGATGCCCATTAATTTTGGTTTTATCAGGGCTGCATCTTATTACATTTGGTCAAATGCTGCCTTGCTCTCAAGGACAGTCATTGTTACTTTTCCTCTGGAATTCAGCTAGTGGTCCATGTTTGGACCAAGGCTGTAATGAGGTTTGGAGCCAAGTGGTGTTGTCAAAATTGAAGTGGGCATTGATGAACGGGTGAGTAAGTGGTGTTTGGTAGCACTGTTAAAGACAGCTTCCCTCACTTGACTGATGATTGAGAGCAGACTGATTGGGTGGTAATTAGCTGGATATGATATGTCCTTTCTGTGAACAGGCCAAACCTGGGCAATTTTCCACATTGATGGGAAGATGATAGTGTTGGAAATGTAATGGAACAGTTTGGTTAGAGACTGTGGCCATTTCTGGAGTGTAAATCTTCAGCACTACAGCCACAGGCCCATAGCCTTTTCTGTAGCTGTCTCACTTATTTCTTGTTATCACCATTTGATTGAAAGCTGGCTCCTGTGATGGTAGAGTACCCTGAAGGAAGCCAAGGTGGATTATCCACTTGGCACTTCTGGCTGATCATGGTTGCAAGTGGTTCAGCCTTGCTTTTAACACTCATTTGTTTAGCCCCTACATCATGGTGCATATTTTTGAAACCTTCTCTTACCACTTGTTGTTTAGTTATCCACTACCATTTACGACTAGATGTGGCATGACTACAGAGCTTTGAAGTGATTCATTTAGTTTTGTCTACTGCATGCTGTTTTTTGCATTTTGGCCTGCAGGTAGTCCTGCACCAGGTTGGCATATCACTTTTACCGATGCATGTTACTGCTTCCTGCATGTCCTCATTGAATTAGCTACTAAGCCCTAAACTCCGGAATCCTCTCTCAAAACCCCTTTCCCTTCTTTTTAAGATACTCTTTAAAATGTACCTCATTAACAAAGTTTTTTTTAAAATCATTTTTATGTCTTTCTTTAATCAGATGGAGGAAAGAGAATTCCTCTGAACATTTTCAGCAAAATTTTGTGTTCAGCAAGTAGGCCAAAGTGAAGTGACCTTGCTATTTTACAGGAAGCCTGAATTTTAACAGGAATAGATGCATACACTTTGTGAAGAAATCTAGATTTTTCCAAGGACTTCTATGTAAATCCTATGATTAGAGTACAAGTAAAGCTGACAGTACATTTCTAAATGCTGATAAGAATATTTCAAAATGGTTGGAAGATATTTTGTTATAATCATGCAGGAAATATGTTGATAACCCACTGGTCGATGTGGGACTGAAAGGGAGTGGATTGGGACAAAAAGACTTGAACAATGTAAAATGTCAAAGCTGTAGTGCTAAAATTTGCAATGATATCTTTTGTGGATGCCTCCAAAGCTCTTGCTTGAATAATATGGACCTGTGAGGGAAAATACCTCTCATCTGTGCACCTTAAATTTTGCCATTTAGTGTGTCCATCACCACTGGCTGTGCCTTGGTCATCATTTGCCAGACTCCTGAACTCTGGATCTTCCTCCCAAAACCTTCCTCTCCCCTTTCTAAAATGCTCCATAAAACCTACCTGGCAAAGTATTCTGTTATTTTCCTGATCTCTCTGTGAATTTTTGTCAAATTTTGTTTGATAATTTAATTCTGAACCGACTTCATGAATTTTACTATTGTAAGTCAACTATAAGTGTAAGTCATGATCATTGAAATAGATTGTCCTTTTATAATAGCCCAATGTGTCGAGGGGCTAAGAATTGTCATTTATCAAAATGAATTATTTCTATCAAGATACAATGCAAGATGTCTTTTAAAAACAAAAATGTTATTGTCATAAAGTTGCTATGCAATACTATGATAAGCACATGTTGATGAAATCAAAGATTGATGCAGTATGGAGGAATCCATTTTGTGCATCATGCTTGTACATTCTCAAGAACCATCCATTTAGCCCTGCTTTTCCATGGGCCTACAATTTTTTCCTTATCCAGTTCACTTTTTGAAAGCTGTTATTGAATCAGCTTTCAGCGTCCCATTGAAACAGTGATTCCTAGAGGCTGCTACATCTTTTTTATGAATATACAATTTTTTTAGCCTTTAGTTTTGTCCCTCTCTTTAAATCTGTCCCATCTGATGACCTGGGCTGCCATTGGGAATGGTTTTCCTTTATTTACTCCAAACTTTCCATAAACATTTAACATCTATCTAATTAGTTCTTAATCTTTTTTAAATAGATGTGAACTACACTGGTGGAAGCAGAATTGTAGTATCTTTACAATGAGACCCAGATAGATGTAAGAGAAGGAAGTTGTGACATAGGATGATTAAAGTGCTGGAATATGAGATTAACTAAATACTTCTAACAGAATACTAATATGAATATCATGGTCTAGAAATTCGATGAGTAGTGCTTTTTGTTTCACTGTGCCGTGTGGATGAAAATTTACCCAAGCATTGCACTCAACGATTCTATGACTCTATGGCTTCTCATGGCAAATTGATGCACTTTCCACATTAGATGCAAATAGAATGATATCATTCTTTGTGTTATGGAGAAATTGGGATATAATGGTCCAACGCATGACTGTCATTTGATAATCATAATCATATTTGATAATGCTGCTTACTCTGCAATTTTGTGATTTAAAGAGCTTTTCAGATTACAAGTTTTAACTTTGGTAGTTTGCAGCAGAGCAGTTTTTTTGACTGAAATGAATTTTACTTACACAACATTTCCCCCATAAACTCCAGTTCAGAAGGATAAACCAGGTTTTTTGTGAAACCTGCTCCTATAGGCACAAACAGTTCTTCTTTAGTACTTAGCTGCTTTAGTGGAGGTCCCGCTATGTTTCCTGAATGGAAGCTTCAAACCAGGTGTTGCAAATGTCACAGGCAAGATTGGAAAATCTGAGGGAGGTGCTTCAGAAGTTCTCAATGTCTCTGCAGATTGAGGAGAACTGTCTATATAGGCTGAGGCTGTGGAAGAGGGATTCCTCAAGTGTATCCTAAGTGGTTTTCTGGATCAACACTTCGAGGATTCTTCAACTGGAGAATTGGCCATCTCAGACTGGCTGTTGAAGGATTAATTAGCAATCTTGTGCAAAGCCCCAAGGGGAGGAGCCAGCACAATAAGGTAGAATTCTTCATGAAGATGGAGAGTGATGTAGTGGATTGTGAGACAAGGTTGGAAATCTAAATAAAGGAAACTATGATAGGGTGAAGTGAAAGTTGATTAAGATAGTTGGGGAATCTTACATACAAGGCTGATGGTGGGTCGATGATGGCAAATGTTTAAGGAGTGTTTGGATGTGTTACAAAAATTGTACATTTCTTCTGGGGACAAAAAACAAAGTTTGGCTCAACAGTGACTAACAAGGGAGATTAGGGACAGCATTAGATTCAAGAGGTATAAATTGGGCTGAAAAAGCAGCAAACCTGAGGACTGGGAACAGTTTAGAGCTCGGCTAATGAGGACCAAAGGATTAATTAAGAAGGGGGAGGAGAATAGAGTATGAGAGTAAGCTTGCAGGGAACACAGAGACTGATTAAAAGCATATTTTATTTATATATCTATATATCTATATATATATACACACACACATACACACACATATATATATAAGCTTTAATATAGCTTCTATCTCTCTCTCTCTCTCTCTCTATAGATATATATATATAAATGAGAAAAAGATTAATGAAGATGAATGTAGACCCCTTAGAGAAAGAAACAGGGATTTATAGTGGGAAATAAAGGAATGACAAACCAATTGAACAAATACTTTGGGTCTGTCTTCACAAAGGAGGGCAGAAATAACCTCCCAGAAATGTTAGGGAGCCTAGGGTTGAGCAAGAGGGAGGAACAGAAGGAAATCAGTATTAGTAAGGATTTTGGTATTGAAGGCTGATACATTCCCAAAGCCTGATGGTCTGTATCTCAGAACAGTAAAGTAAGAGGCCCTAGCAATAGTGGTTGCATCAGAAATCATTGTCCAGAATTCTTTGGACTTTGCATCTGTTCCTATGATTAAACGAGGGAGAGAGAAAATAGGGAATTATATACCAGTTAGCTCAAATTCAGTCATGGGAAAATGCTTGGGTTCATTATTAAATATCTAATAGCAGAGTATTTAGAAAATTGTGAAAAGATCAGTCAGTGTCAACTAGGTTTACGAAAGAAAAGTCGTGCTTAGCAAATTTACTGGAATTTTTTGTAAAGTGACTGGTAGGGTGGCTTGGGAGAAAGAGTGGATGGGATGTATTTGGATTTTCAAAAGCTTTCAACATACAGGAAATTAGTGTGCAAAAATTAAACGTATGACTTGGAGTAACATCCTGACGTGGATAGAGAACTGGTTGACAGACAGGAAATAGAGTAGGAAATGAGTCCTTTTCCGAGTGGCAGGCAGCGACTAGTCGGACACCACATGGTTCAGTGCTTGGTCCCCAGATAGTCACAATGTATGTTATTCATTTTAATGAGGGAATTAAATATAATATGTCTTAAGTTTTCAGACAATGCAAAGCTGAGTGGCAGTGTGAACTGTGAGAAGGATGCAGGGAGGCTAGTGAGTGGGCAAATTTTGGCAGATACAGTATAATGTGAATAAATGTGAGGTTGTCCACTTTGGTAGTAAGAACGGAAAGACAGGATGTTATCTGAATGGAAACAGATTGAGATGGGGGAGGTACACTGAGACCTGGGTGTCCTTGTATTTCACTCATTGAAAGTAAAGATAAAGGTGGAGGCAAATAGTACATTGACCTTTGTAGTACAAGGAATTGAGTACGTGAACAGGAATGTCTTACTGCAATTGTACCTTGAGTATTGTGTGCAGTTTTGATGTCCTTATCTGAGGGAGGATGTTCTTACCATGAGGGAGTGCAACAAATTTCTGGGATGACAGGACTGAAGTACGTAGAGAGATTGGGATGATTGCGCTTATATTCGCAACTGCTTGGAAGAACGAGAAGGACCCTAACTGAAACTTATAACAGCCTTACAGGACTGGACAGACTATATGCAGGAAGGATATTCCCACTGTTGGGGAAGTCCAGAATCAGGGGCCACAATCTAAGGATACAGACCAGTTCATTCAGCACTGAGCTGAGGAAAGATTTCTTCACCCGAAGAGTAGTAAGTGGTGGAATTCTCTTCCACAGACAACAGTTGAGGGCAAATCATTCAATATATAGAATTTTTATGGCTAAAGAGATCAAAGTTTATGGGATGAAGACAGGAACTGGGTACTGAATCAGTTATGATCATCCAAAAGACCGAGAGCCATATAACCTACTATATTGTATGTGAATTTGCCTGCATAGCAGGCTACTCTAAAGTGAAGCTACTGATAGACTGCATTCGCATGACTTTCCTTCAGAACCCACAGCCTTTCGTTTAATTGCAAGGACTATTATTCCCTCTGGTTGATCTTCATAAAAGTTTTCTTATGGTCAGTGCCATGTGTCCAGAAAGCTCACGTCGCTGCTACATTATTGGGGAGTGTCCTTTGCTAACCATTTTTCAGGGTTGGCACTCACTGATGGCTGAATATTAGGGACATGAGCAGCTATTCTCACCTACTCTGGTCTTTGACTTCTGTCTGTATTCCATCAACTCCAGCTGAGCATTGCAACTGATAAGATGAAAGCCTAGGTGCCACCAGGACCCATTTGTGAGAATGGCATTAAGCTATACATGAAGTTCCACTGTTGGCACCAGTGCGGGATTCACTTCAGTGCACACAGCGTGATTTTGTATCTGCAGAACGGTCAGTGGAAGTGCTCAGTCCTTGCCCGAGGGACTGCAGCAAGAGGAAGAAACAAACAAGTTGGAGTAATAACTGGAGGATGATCCACATCAGGCATATAAAGTGCCAGTGTATGAGAATCATACAGCATGATGTTTGACAGAGGCTGCCTCTGGACTAGCAGCCAGGGTCCTTTAAATTGCCTAGTAATTTACATTCTGTACGGGTTAGGAAGTTGTGGGCATGCTATGTTGGTGCCGGAAGCATGGCGACACTTGCGGGCTGCCCCCCGAACATTCTACACAAAAAGATGTGTGTTTCAATGTACGTGTGACTAATAACGAAATCTTATCCTGAACACCTTACTCTGTGATTCCGTTACAAACTAGGACAAATGTACCCATGTGGAACTAACTGGCAGTGAGTACAGCGACAGTCATTATTCTCAGTGAACAAGGGACAACGGCAAAACATTATTGTGCCATGGCAGCTATTCCCTTCGGTTCCAGTGTCTTTGGGATACTAACCCACATGAAAATACCTGTATCATAGGTGAGGAGTTTGCTTGCATTGAATATTAGTTTAACTTTAATGAATAAATAAATTATGTAAAGTGGAATGAACGGCTGTCTTACCTGTTGAGGTGGTCCATGTTGCAATGATTTATTTCATAAATTTGTCATCATCTGTGGTTACTGGCATTGCTCAGCAAATGACCATTGCCTTATAAGATTAAGAAGCTGCTATTAAAGAGTATTTAGCAATCCAATCAATTGCATTAAATAATCAGCTCTGGAGACACCTTCCCTGATGTCCATTTAGTAGTAGTGTTGCATGTTATAACTGATAAGGTGACTCAGGAGATTGCTTCAAAGTAATTGTTTGAGTAAATGCCAGCAATGGGCAACAGTTGATTCAGTTTAATGCCTAATCTCTGCACTAAAAGCAGTTTTTAACCCAATCAAATGGAACACTTGAGTTATCAAAAGAACTTTGGGGAACAGCTCCTCTCCATACTGTACCATTGTTACTGCTGGCATTGCTTCTGAACAGCACTAAAAGCTCTTGAGTTCCCTATCAGGAAGTCCAAGAGCAAAGGAAACCTTGTGCTTATCAGGCTTCTATTGCAAACGTATGCCTGTGCATGACACAACTAATACATTGACATGACTGTGATTTGAGCATTATCACATGGGCAAGTTTGACAGATGAGATTGTAGTGGAATGAAAGCCTTAACAGTGGATCATCTAAGATTGTAGTTGAAGTATAATGATATAAATAGCCTTTGTAGGAACATGAACTGAATGGGCTTCTAGCTGGGAAACTGCTTTATAGTGCCCTGCCCCATAGTACAATTAACTCTTTGCTGATCAAGCTGCAGGTTTCTTTGATTGTAGTGGCCATGAAAGTTAAGTTTTCTTCAGTTTTATCTATAAATATCCATGCAATGAGTGACTACATCTGATGAAACCATGTTTCACCTCTTTGTGCATTTGTATTTCAGCATCAGCATAACTCTGTTAATTTACTCAGAGTATCATGAGTTCATGACCAGCAATAGTATAAATGTACTTCATGGACACTCAAGACATTTATGACACTACTCTCTTCATCACTGTAACAGAGGCCTTTACTTTCTGATGAGGAAAGGAGTCCATTAACTACTGTCAATTAAAGATAACAGAGAGTCCATAATGCTCCCTATCTTACATTAATTCCTCATTAGTTTAAACTCTGAGAAACTATAGGTTACAATGGCCCAAGTGCATCTCTAAACAGTCCACATATTAACTTCATAGTCTAGTCAAAGTGGATTCCTGACACAAATGTGTGGGCAATGTTTTAATATCACATAATTAACTTTCAAAATACATACAATTTACATACATAACCATTGCATCTACAGCTTAAAATTGGGCAATAGCAGGAGAAATGTAAACCACAGCAATGTTTTAACCTTGGAGCTTGGCATATTCCTTACTCAGCCATTACTATCAAGCCAGGAGATTAATTTTGGTTCAATGAGGAGGGCAGAAGGGGAGCAGCACCAGTTACACCTAAAAATTAGGTGCCAACACAGGACACTTGTGCTGAACAGGGAAAAAAATGGCATGCAATCTTCAGCTTATTTTACTGATCTCTGACCCACCTCCTTATCTTCTCGCTTATCCCAATATATAAAAATCTTGTGCTGCTGCACAAAATGGTACAGTTGCACAACTAATAGAGCTGCTGCATCATATCTCCAGTGATTCAGGTTCAATCCTAATCTCTTGCTGCATGTGTAGTGTTTTCATGTTCTTCCTGTGACTGTATGGGTTTCCCCGGGTGCTCTTTGCTTCCACATCTCAATGATATGTGGATTCATAGGTTAATCAAGCACTGTAAATTTTCCCCAGTGTAGATGGGTGGTAAAATTATAGGGAATGCGAGGAGAATAGGTTATACGGAAAATTAGTGGAGGAATGAGATTGTTCTGAGAGCTGGCATAAACTCAATGGGCCAAATGACCTCTTGTGTTATAAGGAAATATGGAAAAGTTGTTCAACAGATTGTACTGTACACAGACTGTGAAGGTTGGGAATTTGGTAACCATGGGAATTTGGTGAATGGAAGGAAGATGGTGCTGCATGATGCTTTTAAAGCAATACACGTAATTAGAAAATAACAAATATTTAGTCAGTTAAGTGAGTAAAACAGACTAGTGTTAAGCACACATTGCCCTGATCCAGTAATTTGATTTAATTCTTATTATGATAAATAGAGGTGCGGCAGGGCTCCTTGAGTCCTGATGATGGTACATTCTGTGCACGTGGGAATGTCAAGGCAACCCACCTGTGAGATGGTGCCTGGATTAAGTACAGGGGAGTCCGACATTGTATCATTAACAAAATTAGATATACCTTCAAACCCATTATCCATGATGTTAAAAAATATGGTAAACTGTTGCAGTTTCAACAGCTTCTTACAGGAGACCATAAGTCACTCTTTGCAGATTTGAGTACCTCCCCATTACTGCAACTGTCTCCTGCTGCTCAAATTGCCTCTATTTCATGAGCATCTCTAAACCAAAGACACCTTCTGAGGAATTTTATCCAAAGCCTTCTGGAAGTCCATATATATTAACATCCATAGTTTTCTGTCCTATGTTTTAGCCACCCTTTCAAAATATTTTCAGTTTTATCAGGCATAATCTACCCTATACCAAGCTATGCTATCTTTCTCTAATTTTCAAGGTGCTGAGCCACCCTTTGCATAATTAGAAATCCCAGTAATTTCCCAACAGTATTCTAGCTGGTCTATAGTTCCCTGGTTTCTCCCTCTTCTCTTAAAATTGTGGAATGACATAGACAATTTTCTAATCTAAAGGACTAGTTAGCAAAAAGAAAATTGGGATATTATAGATAGGCTATTTGCATTGTTCTATATCCTTTAAAATCCAGATATGCAAATCATCTGCTTTTGAGGATTATTGTGCATGTGATTTAGTTGCACCTGACTTTCTTAATCAGCAGAGCCTTTATGCTTAAAGGTGCAAACTAATTCTGTATAGTGGTGATTTTTTTTTAGCAGATATATCTCGGTTTCTGTTGATTTGCCCATGAATGGATTTACTTGGTTTACTGTCAACAGCTTCTATTTCTTGGTGTTGAATCAGACTTGCCCAAGTGAAAATAAAAACTACTGCTGCTGCAAATTTGAAATAAAAAACAAAGTCTGGAAACACTCAACAGGACAGGCAGCACCTTGGGTAAAATAAACAGTTAATGTTTCAGGTTGTAGACCCTTTGTCAGAACTGGGTAAGGGAGAAAACAAGTGCCTTGTCCATATAACTGCTAATACTATTGGTTAGAACAATAGTGGCAAAACAGATATATAAGTTTTTTTACTCCACAGTTTTGCAAGTAGTTCTATAACATTGTTTACCACTTATTCATTCACAGCTGCCTAAATGCCCTTTTTCATGTTAGAACATTAAAATGTTATTGTAGGAAAAGGTCTGGAAGTCACTGTGAAGCAATTATGCTGTCATTAACATGGAATGCATTTAAGAATATCCATTGAAGGTCCTTGGAGAATAACTGCAGGTGTTTCTGTTCAGGGTTGAGAGCATGGTAGTGTGGACCTCACACTGCACTGGTATGGGTTTAGTGAGCCTGTGGCCAGGATCTGAAGCAAGGATGATTGAATTGTGATATTCTGCAAACTGACAGATCAGTAATAGTGCTGTCTATTAATCACTTGCCTGACAGTTTAATCTTAAGTACTATTCTTGAATTGGGCTTTTGGGCATAACACAATAATAAAAGAAATCTTGCAAAGTAAATGCTTGGCAAAGACAGCTTTAAAAAAATCTAAACTTTTTTTTAACTGCCTTTGTTCCTAGATGTTTTGGAACAGTAATTAAAGTAGATATTGGTATCCCTCCACTATGACGTTATTTGATCATGCTGCCAGCCATAACATTAAAAACAAATTGTTATCAGAATGGGGCGTCATGGCAAAGTCAGGATGCATTGCCATAAAAACAAAAAGGAAGGCAACTTTCTGGATTCACAGCAGTCAGAGTGAAATTACACAAAATATTGTTGGTATTTGTAGAATTTTGACTTGGCAGTGATGAGATATTTCCAAATCAGAGTAATGCACAACTTGGAGGTGGTGTTCTTATGCATCATCTGCTCCTAGGTGGTGGTTGATGCTGCCATCTCTCAATTGTCCTAGATTTACTAAACTACTGTCTGGAAAAGTGGATTGTCTTTATGAAAAAAAGTTGGACAGACTAGGATCGTATCTATTGGAGTGAGAGGAGACTTGATTGAAATGTATATGATTCAGAGGGGTTTTGACAGGTGGATGTAGAAAGGATATTTCTTCTTGAGAGAATCTATAACTAAGGGTAACTGTTTAAAAATGAAGAGTTAGCCATTTAAGACAGAAATTAGGTGAGATGTTTTCTGAGGGTCATGAATCTTTGGAACTCACTTCCTCAAAACACATTGTCCATACACTTTTAAAGCAGAGCTAGATATAGAGTTGAGGTTAAGTTTGGATTAGTGGTATATAAAAGTGTGAAGGGGATATATAATAAAAAGCCTGTTTTCCCTTGGTGAGGGTGTCTGAGACAAGAGGGTATAGATTTGTGAGATAGGAGGTTTAGAGGGGATAGGAGGTTTATCCACACACAGGGTGGTTGGAGTCCAGAATGCACTTCCTGAAGAGGTGGTGGAGGCAGATACTCTCATGGCACTTAAGAACCATTTAGACATGTACTTGAATCACCAAGACAGAAGGCTACAGACCTGTGGGTAAATGGGTTTAGTGTAGATAGGTACAATGGTTGTCATGGACATGATGGGCTGAAGGGCCTATTTCTGTGCTATATGGTTCAATGACTTTATGACTCTATGACTCAGCCATAGTGGCAGAGTAGGCTTGAGGAGTCGTGTATCCTACTGTATTCCCAGTTCGTTTGAACATTTTCTGATATTTGATTTTATTCTGTTACAAATAGATGTAAGGATTTCAAAGTTTTTGGTTGTATCCACATGCGTGTTATCATATTTAAAAGAAAAGGGTATGCACCAGAAGTTTAAATTTGTTTTTGGATGGGCATACAGATATGTCCTGAGGGTAATAGGATGGGGGAAAATGTTTGCAAACCTTGTATGCACTTGTCCATAGCCTTATTTTGCTCAAGTTTTTTTTATTGAGGGTACCTCCCCTTCTGCCTGTCATTTGTACTGTTGCCAAGAAAAATATTAGACCTGAGAATTGGGAGAGCTGTTGAAGCCAGAAACCAGGACTAAAAAAATTGAAAGAGGAAGAAAATAGAATGAAAATAAATCAGCATTATTTTGTTTTTAAATACACAAGCTTCTACAAGTATGCAAGAAGGAAGAGTGGATTGAAGCTTATAATAGATCTATTTGGACAGGAGAATTTATAATGCGGAATATGGAAGTGACCAAGACTAATTAAATATCTTGTCTATATAGTAGAAAATGCAATAAACAATCCAAAAACAATGGGAAACTAAGAATCTAAGCAGAGAGGATAATTAATATCAGTGAGGAAGATGTGCTGGAAAAGTTAATGGAGCTAAAAATCATCAAATCTCCTTGATCAAATGGTGAGATTTGAAAAAATAGGGTTAATTGTGGAAATGGGGGATATGCTTGTAGTAATCTTTCACCAGACTTTAGAATGGCCTCAGTGGATTAAAATGGTTTAAAACAACACACTCCAGTTAAAATACTGAATTAGAATGATGCTTCATTCTTTTTCATTTCCTCCAGACCTCTTTGAATAGGGAAACGCAACTTTCATTAGGATCTTGAAATCCCATTCCTGCCATTTTTGCTCTCTGTATTTTGAAGGTCAGCAAATGGTACAGAGATAATTGCTTGTTAGTGCAATGTTTAATGGGAAGAACTAGCATGGTTCTCGGTAAAGAACTCGTCTTTTCAATAGGACCATTGCCAACATCTAACCAACCACCTGTGCAGAGATATTGCAGTCTGCTCTCTAATTTTGTATAGGGTAATTTTGTAAAGGTCACATAGAAAGTAAATAATATAACAATTCAGATGAAACCATTTGCTTTCTTTGGTTCAGATTTTGCTGGAGCAGAGCATCTTGCTCTATTGGTCTATTAATTTGTGTGTTCTAGTTCAGAATAAAATTTTTGCAGGTGAAGTCGCTGGCTGTACTGTGAGAACAGTTGGTCACCTGAGACTTCAATAATCTGGGAAAAAATTGTATTTCCTTAACCAATGTGTTTGAAGATTGAGGATAAAGCAGGAAGAGCTTGGAATGGTGGTGAATGGGACTGGATGAATTCAATGCATGGATATTGACGTAAAAGCATGGTGAAGCTGGAATTAAATGTGGAAACTTGGAGTTTGCTATTTGATTTGGACTTCTCCTTCAGAGGCTTTACTGCAACATGTCTCAGTCAGAGGCATAACACAGAAACAAATGGGATAGGTGAATTTGTAGCATTCACATGATACCCACTGAACATGCCAGAATTTGCCGCATCTTTTCTGTTCAAGTGTAGGTATATTTAACTAATCCTATAATCCTAACAACCTTTTTGGGACTGAAAATTGATTTCTATCCGTGTAGACCTCATTCCTTTGCTATGGTTTGAAGAAAAGTTTTTTGGTGGCTTTTATCAAGCTCTCTCAGTTCTACCTTTCTCATTATTTTGATTATAGGACACAATTTTTTTCTTCAATTAAGTATTCCAATTTTCACTTTGTGTATGACCTTTCTCTGTCTCAGTAAATGTTCTTAATATATGGTATGGTAATGGAAATGTATGGTTTTGCTTACTCTGTTTATGTAGTTCTTGATACCCTGTAGAGGGTGCTGTGCTGTAAATTCCAGTCTGAAAGCCTATATAAAGTTTGTGGGCAAGTGAAAGTACAATGAGCACTGCTGATTGCAAATTTGCTCAAAAAAAGGAATGAGAGACAAAAACAAGTAAAGGAAAAGTACAGAAAAAAAGACATTTAAAAAAATCAAAACAATCCACAAATTGAAGGATTGAGACTCCACATATAAAATTGTTCATTTTATGGGCAAGAGACGTAATTGGTAGTCATGAGTAATGATCATGTTATTGCTGTGACAAGTCTAATGGGCAGTGAATGTGCGAATGCAGAAGCTTCCTAGAAATTCTGAGGTTAAGTGCAAGATGCTTTGTTACATTGTTCAACATGAGAGTAAAAATTGGCCATCAGTATTGTGATTTGCAATTCATAGAATACCTCTTCCTTGTTGAAGATTGTTGTTATGATCTTCATGAATACTGTTGTGTGTTGTCCAGGGACCTTCCCCTTCAAAGAACATAAATGCAAGGATACATCATCAAATTTAGGCATATCTGGATTATTGTGGAGACTATCAGGCATCCTATTATAGGAAGTATGAAAAGGCAATAGAAAATATGCAATTGTTTAACAAAGAATCAGAATGATTTTATTTTGTTTGAAGCCAAAAGGTTGGAAGGCCATCAAGATTCTGGAGGTTCACAATGGGTGAAATCAAGATGGATAGTTTCCTTTGGGCCATAAGAACATAGTACTAATTTAAGATCATTGTAACAGGTGCAATGGGAGATCATTAGTGCCTTTACACAGAAGGTAGTATGAACATGAAATTTTCTGGCACTAGCCACTATCAAATTTGACTCTGTAGAATCATTTAAAAAGAAATTGGAGCTGACTTGTGAAATAAATGTAGCTATTGACCATTATGGAGAATTACACTTACCATTTGGCTAGAGGAAGTGCTTTGTTGAGTGACAAGTCATCCTAACTAAGATTTGGAATTTGATGTGTAGAATATTGCTTTGGGGAAGGATAGACTCACAAAATGTGCCATAGATTGGGTTCATACCTGTGATCGACCAATGTTGAATGGTAAGTTGCCGTGACAACAAGAAAAACTTAAGGAATTGGTAGTTGTCACTAGCCATTTTTTTGGAGGCTGCTTGAAACAATGCAATTCTATGCCTGAAGACATGTGACCCAAATTGATATTTGGGATCCAACGCTGCAGTATATCTTCCTCATTTGCGCTGCAGTATACCTTCCTCATTTGCTTCAAGGGCATTAGGAGTAGATACGGGATTGGATCTATGCTTTATCAGGCAGTGTAGAGGCAGCAGGTTTATTCGAAAAGGCATTGGTAAACATTTGGATTATTATTGCAGTCTGATAGCTCAATGAGTCATTTACCAGATTCATTGAATAATCAAATTTCCAGCACAAAGTTTGATCTCAGGATCTCTCGGTTGGTGGTTCAGTGCTATAATTGAGAAAATGACACATTTGCCTACAGTAGGTCCATGCTGCAGGGAAAAGGGGAGCATTTGCTGAAAAGTAGAGGGATTATACAAAGACAAAGTGTTAATTTTTTGTGTGTGCTTTTTGTGGTTGAATTTCATTATATATAAAACTTGTTAATGTTATGTTTTAAAATCATAGATGAAGTATTTCCCAAGATTCTGTGAATGAAGTAAACAGTTGTACCAGCTGTTCTTATTCTTGATGACTGGGTTTCAATCATTTTAAAAACAAATGTAACTTCTTTGTAACTAGGCAACAATATGTCAAAGTTACATTTGTGCTAGTTATTCCTAATCCTGTTGGCAGATTGCCAATGACCTGTGTGGTAACGAGTCTCCTTAAAATAACTGATATTTACATTTATTCTATTTTAAAAGGATAGCTCCCCATGTTCACTGTAGGATGAATTCAGACATCATGGTAGATTTTTCTTGAATTGGATCCAAGACATAAGTTGGTGAATAAGATTCCCAATGATGACTGTAATGAATTAATTGGTGAAACATCATTGAGGTTCTGTTACAGAATTAACAAAGCAGTTGTAATGTATACCACAGACTTAGTCTGTGATCCAGATTTGTTATCATATTGATTTATTTCACAAATTAAAACTCACTCACTCATATGCTTGGGTAACCTTGTGGCTAGAGTTCCTCTGTCTCTGTACCATTACCATAAATCACCAGTTTGCAGATACTGTGCGTGGACATGCCACATTTGAAGGATAGAATGGGCATGTTGGCTCTTTGTGGACTGGAGTATAGTTGAACATTTTAGTCATCTAATTTTTGTTTACAGACGACCCCTGAGTTACATGGGGGAGGGTGTTGCGTTCCTAGAAAATGGGCCGTAGCTGCATCATCCGTACATGCACCGTGAAACATGAGTTGAGAAGTATTAACTTTCTGTCGATTTATTTACTTTTTCACCACAAATTCTGTGAGAGTGAATTTTTTTCCATACCTCAAATTTTTTGGTGATTTGTGAATTCTGTTAAGGGTAAAATTCTGTTACTTGAATGGCTATTACTTGGGGATTTACCTGTATTTGCTTTTGTCTGGACTTGTGGAACCAAATATCTGCAGTAGTTCCATATTTCATTGCTGAAATAGTTTCAGGATTTTATGTCCTATGAATTTAGTATTTTCTACATTTATTCATTGGAAGTGGGTGTTGCTAGCAGAGTCAGCATTTAATGCTCATCAGAATTATCCTTGAGAAGGTGATGGTAAAACGCTAATTTCAACCACTGTCATTGTTATGATGAAAGTGCTCCTATAGTGGTAGGGACTTTCAGGATTTTTGGCCAAGTGATTATGACGGTTAGGTAAAGTATTCCTGAGTCAGCATGATTAGCAGGGCACTTGCATATGGGTATGTTTCCACGTGCCTGCTATTCATGGTAGAAATTGTGTGTTTTTGGGAAGTGCAGTTGAATAAACCTTGACAAGCTGCTGGAATGTAGTATGCAGACAGTACACACTGAAGCCATAGTGTGCCAGTAATGCAGGGTGTGAATGTTGATAGTTGTGGTAGGATGCTTTGCCCTGGATGGTGTAAATATGCTTGTGTTGTTACACTCCTTCAGGCAAGTTCCAATACACTCCTGATTGATTGTACCTTGTAGATAGTGTAAAGGTTTTAGACAATCAGAAGCCCATCCCAGTGCAGCCCCAGGATATCAATGGTTAGGGAGACAGCAAAGGTAATGTTGATGGGAAGGTGGTGGTAAGAGATGATCATGGTTCACTTTTGTAGCTTGCATGTTACTTGCCACTTAAAGTCAAACACTGTCTCATTTGTTTAGGGCTCCTTGATGCCACATTTGGGTCAAGTGCTGTTACTCTTACTTCACTTATTGAATTCAACTTTTTCTTTCATTTGGACTGTAATGTGATCTGGAATTGAATGGTTTGGTGGAAATAAAACTGAAGTTATTGACGTCTAATTGCTGCTTAAGAGCATTGCTGACAACTGCTTCCATTGCATCTGATTGAGAGTCGAGTGGGCTTGGAATTTGGTCATACTAGGGAAGTTTGCAATTTTGTTGGTAGATATTTGTTTTGTAATTGTAGAGAGTCTCAATAGGCTCTGTAGCATTTTTTTTGGTGATATAATTGGGATACTGCCAGAGTCCACAGCCTTTACCAGTACTCAGCTGTTTCTTACTGATTTTGTGTGGATTGAATTGAATTGGCTGAAGGATACTTTCTCAGATGAGAAAGTGAGTTGGATCGCCTGTTCAGAACCTCTGGCTGAACCTTGGGATGCAGGTCATTGAGTCCTGGGGATTTATTGGTATTTAGTTCCAGTAATTTCTCCATTTTTTAAGAACTAATTTCTTTTGGCTTAATCACACTAAATCTGTTGTTCTTCACTGTTTCTGGGAGTTTTCTGTGTTATCTTGCATGAAGACGCACACAAAATATTTGTTTAATTTCTCTGCCATACCCTTATTCCTTAAGTAACTTCTCCTGTCTCATTCTATAATGGGTAAACATTAACCTGCTAATCTTTTCCTTTTTATGTATCTATAGAAATTTTTACTGGTTGGATTTCTGTGTCTTACTAGATTACTCCTGTATTTTACTTTCCCACTCCTTGTTAATGTCTTGGTACTCTTGCTGAATTGCAAGTTTTCTCAATCATTAGGCTCATTTGTTTTGTTCTAATACTATATTTAACTTTTGATGGCCTCAGTTGGACCACACTTCCTGTTCAGATTTTGTACTTTAAAGGGATGATTGGCCGGTGCATGCCTTGAGTATGAATATGCTGCTTTGTGGTTCCTCAAGTTGTATTTTAGTTTTCGGTAGAGGCTAGATACAACTGAATTGTTTGCGCTAAAAGCAGATTAATCCAGGTGCTGAAACTCTGAAATAAAATGGAAAATTCTAGAAATTTGTAGCAAGTCAGGCAGCATTTAAGGAAAGAAAAGTGCAGCCAAGATTTCAGGTCACTGACCTTTCTTTAGGTTTGACTGACTTGCAAAGCAATTTCAGAGGGTTATTGAGAGTTAACCATGTTGCTATAAATTTGCAATCACACATAGGTTTGACTGGGTATGGACAGCAGCTTTCCTTCTCTTAGGAACTACTTGCACGCTGAGAGGATTTTCATGATGATAGATAGTAACAGCGAGTTTTGAGTTAATGATGTTTCCCATTTCAATAAAATGTAATTAAACTGTCATTGCCATACAGGCTGTGAACAATACTTCCACAATATGGAACAATAGAATATTTAAATTAATAGATTAAGAACAGTTTGATAGGGTCACTAGAAAAGTAAATCTGTGGATTATTGCAGAATTTGATAGCTCACTTGAAAATCGTTATTTTGTCAACAAAATTAGACTTGTTCTGCTTTCTACTTGGTCTTAACGAGCTCATTCAAAAGTAAGGAAGAGACTTGTATTTTCATCCTACCTTTCATAACATCAAGACATCCCAAATTGCTTTTCTTCTGAAGCACAATACTCCTGAAGTTAAGTCGCCATTATCATGTAGGCAATGTGGCTGCTAAATTGTACAGTTTTGAACAACATTATGATAGAGATTAGATAATCTGCTTTGGCAATCTTGGCTAATGAATGCTTTTTGTAAAAATGCCATGTGATATTCTAAATTCCGTTGACAGGTAGAAAAAGACTCACTTTTAAAATCCTCAAAATATATCTTCCAGATAACACTTTGAACAGTGGAACACTCATCCGGTATTGGCCTAGGTCTTGTGCTCAAATCTGTGGCATGGGACTTGAACACTCAGTCTTTTGAGTAAAGCCGGGTCGGGTGATGGTGCAATGGTTAAGTTACCAGATAGCCACACAGAGACCTGGACTAACCTGGGTTCAAATTCCTGCACAGTAGTTGTGGAATACTAGTTTAGTTAATAATCTGAAATTTGGAAGCAACAAATTTCAGAGCATAAAATTGCAACACCATGATCAAAACTACCAAACTGTTGTGAAAACCTAACTGGTTCACTGATGTCCTTTGATGCAATCTGCCATCCTTACCTTGTCTGGCCTGTATATGCCTCCAGATCCACCCATGTACTTGATTCCTGAATGGTCTCTGAAATGGCCCAGTATGTCTCTGTTCAGTGGCAGTTATGGATGAGCAATAATGTTGACCTTGCTAGTAACACTCAGGTCCTGAAAAATAAACTTAAAATAATTCACATCATTCTTATTCAGAGGTAAGCTTGAATTATAGTTGGATAATTTACGTTGTAATGCTACCACAGGAGTCTGTCTCTGCAGACCCCTTGCTGTAGTAGTTTTCTTTGGTTAACAATGCAGCCAAGGCAAATTGTGGAATGGAGCAGATATTTGATGGTTTGGCCATGACTGGGAGGGAAGGGGAGAAGCAAAAGGGGATGAAGAAGAGTGTCTCCTGAACTTGATGGAGAAGTTGGAAGGTTGATAGTTTATGGTTTGAGGAGAATGGAATATTTAGAGAGGAAGAAATATGTTTAACAGATAAATTTAAGTGTGTTGATGAATTTTCATAGCACTGGGTACAAATTCCTGAAAAATTACAATTGTTGCCATGATTAGTGACCTTGCTTGAAATAAATTGAACTACTGTTTTCTTTAGAACTTATTTTTCTTAAGAATGCGTTGCCGCTTAAAGAGTGAGACATAACTTGATTGAAACATCTAAGATTATGAGGAGCCTGATTAGTCCTCTCAGGTGGAAGAATCTAGAATAAGGGGTCACTATTTAAAAATAATGGGGTCACCTATTTAAGATAGCAATCAGGCTTTCTTTTTCTCTCTCAGATGGTCATGAACCTTTGGAACACCCTTCAAAGGGCCTTGGAAGCGAAGTCTTTGAGTATTTTTCAGGCAGTGGTCGATAGATCCTTGATAAGCTAGAGGTGAAAGATTTCTAGAGGAAGGCAGAAATGTTGAGGGGTTACGGTGAGATGAGCCATGATCTTATTAAATGGTGGAGGCTCTACACCTGCTCCTAATTCATATGTTTATTCCTATATATTGTAGACTAAAATCAAATAATTTGCTGGTAAATGTAGGCATTTTCAGCCACAAACTTCATGCATAAAACATTTTCTGAAAAATTGTTCCGTCAATGTTTGAAGTTACAAATATTGCATGTTATTTTATGCATAAAAAATTATTTGGAGCTAGTCCTGCTAGCTTGTTTTACCTGAAAATATATTTTATCAAATTGACAAGTTACTAAGACTAATCAAAATATATTTGAATGGATTATTACAAAAAGGTAATAAAAATCTTGGTCTTTCCCAGTTGAAAGGCATATCTTGCAAATGTAGTTGGGTCTCAGAGCAATGATTTAGTTGGCACACACAGAGACTGCTGCTGTCTGCAAAATAGTATTTTAAATTTTGTGGGCAAGGTGAATAAGGTGATTATTGTGTAGCATCAGAATGTATTTGTTCCTAACAGATGAGACACTTGTTGTTCTGGACGATCAAAGTTTTCATCATGTAATTTCCTACAGTGCTTTTCAAAAAGTACTTCATTGCTGAAAGAACACTTTGGAATGTTCTGAGGTTATGTAAGTCCTTTTATTTTGTTTTCTCACTTTCTGTTTCTCTTTGCCTCTTGTTAACATATTTGTGCATAATGAAGGTGAATTTCAATGTTCTTTGTGTAAAAGTGCTGCCATTTCTCTAGTAGGGCAATTTAGAGGAGGGGGGGCAAGCAGGGTACCTTTTGATAATGGAAATCTGATAGGTGATTCAGGCGGTTCTCCTTTAATTGCTTTCCTGCTGTCCTTCAGAAATCTGCCCATCCAGCTTATGATTTCTGGTCACTGCACCATCCCCCCTCCTGCAACCAATCTCATAACCACTTTTCATAGCCAGAAAGTAATTTGTTATAGAATTATTTCAATGTAATCCACTCTCATAGGTTATAGACTCCATGCTCTCCCTCATTTTGCCCTCATTATTGATAAAAGCACTTAGTTGTTTGGATTTGTGAAGAATCACTGCACACACAGCATTGGGACACATCGGTCACTATGGCAGCTTGGCTCCCATGAGGGCCTCCTTTATTTCTCAAGCAGAGCAAAACACCTTTTTTTTACTTATTCAATGTGATGGTGATTACTCAGCACAAGCAGGGACAGGCTGCTGGAATGGGCAGATGAAATTTAATGCTGAGAGGTGTTACATTTTGGTAGGAAGAATTGAAGAAATAATATCAATTAAAGGGCATATTTCTATTACTTACAAGTACTGAGATATGTTGCTATATGTGCATATTTAAAATGGTAAACCAGATTGAGTTATTTAATAATATATGGGATCCTGGGGTTTCTAAATAGAGGAACAGGGTAAATAGAGGCAAGATGAACCTTTACAAAACACTGCTTCAGCTATAACTGGAGTTTGAATCTAGTTCTGGTTGCCACATTCAGGAAAATTTAAAGTTTTAGAGTGAGTGCAGAAGAAATCTGCCAGAGTCTTTCTGGCATAAGGGATTTTATTTGTGTGTCTATACTAGAAGCTTGGGTAGTTCCCCTTGGAGCGGTTGCAAGAGGATCTAATGTTATTTAAAATCATGTCGGAAAGGACAGTATGTAAAAACTGTTCCCATTTACAGAGGGTCAAGAACCAGGGGACATAAGTTCACACACCCATTTACACTAAACCCATTGTTCCTCTTGCAACCTCATCAACGTATCTCCTCATCACCTCTCCTGCCTATCTACCTACGTGAGAGGCAATTTACAGTAGCCAGTTAACCTACCAACCAGCATGTCTTTGACATGTGGGAGGAAAACAGAGTATTGAGGCAAACACGTGCAGGCAATGTGCAGACTCCATACAGACAGCACCCATGGTCAGGATTGAACCTGAGTTGCTGGAGTAGTGAGGCAACAGAGCTAACCACTATGCCACTGGCTTGGTAATGGGTTCTGTAGCACCTGAAAAACCTTTGCATTATCCCTTTCTGACTTTCTTCATGTACTTCCTTTCTTTGCACTTTGTGCCCTGGCCCTCCATCTATCACGTTCTCCCTTTCATTGCTGGCACCTTTGGATAAATGCCATTTCCTTACACTGAAAGTACTGAACAATATTTTCCCCCTTTGATTTGGCTCTCTCATGCCTTCTAATTCTTTTAATAATTGATTAATTAGTGATTGTCCTTTTTTCCAATCACACCACTTTTTCCTGTTTCACTCACCTTAGAACCTTCTGACCATTCAAAACCCTTTTGGATGGAACTCTTCACCATTTCTCTTTTACTCTTATTTTACCAGCACAATATTTCATTATCTGTTCAGAAATCTGTTTACTCAGTTTAGGAATGTTCTTGATCGTTATTTGTCTTAAGAAGTAAATTGCTGTTACAGTGGTCAAATGTGTAGAAACGGCGTCTTTTTCATCTAATTGTCCTTTATCTAAATTTGATTTGCTATTATTTGCAACAAGACTGAGAACTGGAATTCCTTAACCAAATAACTTTAATGGTGTGTGGTACATTCCTATAAGTACTATCGATACTTTTACTATTATAAAATCACTTAAACTATTCTACAATTACAGATCCCCAGTGCAGCTGATTGTTGCTGTCTACAGTTGTTCCTCAGTCTAGGCCGAATATGCATTCATGATTTCAACCAACTTGGTTGATGACTCGACTGCTTCCAACTGCGGTATCAATATTCACACTTCACAGTCTTTATCCCCATTGGTAAATGAGGGTATATGATTAGCTGTGTCATCAGTTCTTGATTGATCTCCTAGCCTGTGCTATGCTTACTCACTGGCTGTCTGTACCATTTTACTTCATTGTCATCTTGTTGCATAGTCTGCTAGCTTGCAATTTGAACAGTTTCATTTATCAATCTGATATCCGCTTCTTATTTATAAATTAGCCTTCAAACAAATTATGCAATTTTTTATGCTGTACTGTTTCCCTTAAAAGTTTTTTTTTCCCTGTTTAACATTTGGGAGTCAAAATAATTCCACTCAGACTTTATACAAAAGTGCCCTTTAAGAGCTGGAGCCCTGGCATCAGTTTGTATGGGATGAGGTCCAGAGTTGTACTTTATTCTGATCCAAGCAGGCGCTTACCACTTAGTAAAAGAAAAAAACAATCTGCTATAAGCATTTGCATTTGTAGCAGGATTGTAAATGAAAACTGAGCACCACGAACACAGAGATTACTGAGCTTGGTTTAGCCATACAGCAGTTAGTAAAGGCAGTAGAATTTCTGTCTCACTGTTTCAGTTTCCCTGTTTTCTCTGTTTTTCTATTATCTATAGTTCTTTTAGTCTTCAGTTAGAAAAATGGTCAAAAATTAAATTACCAATAAAACAATGAAAATATCTACAGTAAATGCTCTGCTGATTTACTGTAGGGAGGCTGCTGCTCCACCCAAAGGACAAAATGAATGTAGTCACAGTTCAAGTGATTTGGTTTTGTGTGTGGAAAATCAACATTTCTTCAATTAACTTCCACACTGAATGATACTTCCGCACTTTGAAAACAATTCTTGGGCATATTTGCAGTGCAGAAAAAAGTTTCCAGAATAACTTACAACTTTTGTGTGAAGCCTCTTACAAATATTCTGTCCCGCCTTTTTTGTGGAATCTAAACAAAATTAGTAATGTAATTTTTAGACTTTAATTGCCATGAATATATTTAATTATATTGTTCAAATTATTATTTCTTACATGTCAGCTTGTATCAGATCTATCTGTATGATTACATTGAGAAATGTTTATTGCTGGCCTCTCAGAGCACGAGTCCATTGATTGGTGTATTACATTAGTGCTGATTGGTGCAATTTTTTGTTGGAATACAGTGAAATCTGTTCATTAATTGTTTTCCCAGGCATGAGAGATTGGAAATGGACATTAATAAATTGAAGACCGTAATTACTCTGCAATGTTTCTGTTTCTCTTCTAATTGTAAATGTAGGTTGAATTGTGTTACAAAAACAACTTTGAATAGATGAATATCAATGTTACATAGAATACATAGATAATTAATAGAATATTACATAGAATGTTCTGTTGCCAAATTTATTATGTGGTTTTGGCTGAGAAGTGGTCCATTCTGTATCAGTTTGCTCTTGTTTCTCTCCACATGCCAAGGGAGGACTTAATCTTTGAATTTTCTACCTGTGCACACTGACGTGCAAATTCTTTCGTGATTGAGATCATTAATGAAGTTGATAAATGACATAAGGCGTATCATTAACTAATCCTAGACAAAATAATTAGTTTGAAAAGCTGATTTTTAACCAATTGAGAATGTATCTTTGAAAAATATGTTGAAAAATAAACAATGAAATGCATTTAAAATGGTAATCAATAAAGTGATTACCTTTTCCCTTGCTACGGAGAGGCCAAACGCAAATTGGAAGAATAACATCTCATATTCTGCTTGGTTAGCTTACTACTCAATAGAAATATTGCAACGAGAAAATTGGGAACAGACTGGCCAGTAATGATGAATGATGAAACAATGGCAAGCTTGAAAAAGAAGTTAAGGAGATAGGAGATAAAGGAGTGAATGTTGAAAGGGAATTATGGAAAGGTTAAGAAAGAAGCAAAAAAAATGGAAGGACCAAGAGAAAATACAAAGTTGTTCAAGGAAAACATAATTGAAGAAATATTCACTGGAGACATCATAAAAGAAAAATTGGAATGGTGATATGGTCTCTTCAGGGATACATGATTATATTTACAGGTAATAGCAAAAGTATCAGGAAGACTGATGTTGTGGTCATAGCATTAGAAGTGATCCAGAGGATATAAAGAAATTTAAGATAAAAAGTAAGGAGATAAATGAAGAGATGATAAACAATAAGGGTTAGAGGATGAAAGCTCTGGACCCAATGGATTGCAACTGTGTGTGGACCAATTAACTCAACATTAGTAGTGGTAAAGATGACGGAATCCCTAAAAATGCTGAAATTGGAAATACTAAAAACAAGGATTTCAAACAAGAAGATGATGGTTGGCTAATCTTATTGAATTCTTTGTGGTAGTCACAAAAATAAGTAATATAGTGAATGTTTGCCTGGAAATTCAATCACGTAATTCAGCTTTTCTAAGCATTATGGAATTGAAAATCAATTTTGCCATGAGTGAAGCATGACCAATGCCCATTTCCAATTTGTCTTGACCACTTGGAAATTTTGACTGAACACCTTCTGTTGTGAATCACTTCTATATCCCTTATGTGATTTTTGCATCAGGGCCATGAGTGATGTCATTTCTTGTGCAACACTGGGGGAATATTGCAGAACATTATCCTGGCAGTACATGTTGTTGGGGCACTTCTAGGACAATGTGGTCTCACTCCCACAGTTCCACTCTGGAATATCTTATCCATATCCTTGGCAAGGGCCCTCTCATGCAATAAAAGTACCTCATCCCCTGATCTGTACCACAACTCAGCCACAACATTCTCTGGGTCTCTGTTTCTGACTCTCTCTCTCTCCAACAAGAATGTCTACCCCTTATTGGCAGTCAGACCATTTCAAATACATATGTGTGACCGTAGCCTCATTGGCCCACAGCCCCAAGCCATTCTAGTACAACCTTTAGGGTGGGGCAAGAATTTCTTGCCAATAATACATTAAGATATTCAAACAGCTGTTAAGATACTTCTGATTAACATCAGAATGTATAGAGGCAGGGAGCAGATAATAATCAGCCATAAAAACACAGCGTGCTATGTTTTGAGAGTCAGAGTATTTTTCTAAAGGAGCTGTGCCAGGACAATTATTGTTCACCATTTACAATAAATAGATTAATATGTGGGAATTTGTGTACAGTCTCAAAATGTGCAATGTCACCAAACCAGGTGGTGTGGCTTTTTCAGAGAGGGACTCAGATAAAATATAGGAAGTTATAAATAAACTTGCAGAATGTGTGTGCAATTGCAAATAAGCTATATAGATCATTGTGATGTATTTTGTTAGTGAAATTTAGGCCATATACTCCTTGCCAAAGTAAATGCTTAAATCCCATATAGGAGCAGAGAAATCTGAGGTGCATACATAGAAATCACTAGAAGTAATGTTGCAGCTATATAATTCTGTGAAGAAAGTAAATAATGCACTTGGGTAATTTCATGAGGTGTAAAATTAAAAAGCTAAGAAGCTATGTTGGACTTGTATAAAACTTTGATCATGGTGTATGGAAAACTGAACAGTTCTGGTTTCTATATTATAAGTATATAGTGGCAATGGAGAAAATGTGATGATTTACTGGAATCAGTTTAGAGTTTTACTAAGTTAATAATTACAGTACATTGAATATTATTATACATTATATTTGGTACAAAACTGGATACCACAAAGTTCGAAGGCAGGCAGTTCAGAGGAAGAGCCCGATTATTCTCAATTTGCCAAGTCACTGTCAAAGTGATGCCTTTGTCTCTGGGCATTCATGGTGGACTGACTTGCATTGATCCTGGACTTGCAATTCTTTGCCTCTGGAATATTTTGATGTGATGCAATTCCATGATGAACTTGTGATTTTGCTTGTCTCTTGACCTCATGATCATATTTACAGGCTTTGGTGTAACACTTTTCATCCTTGCATTTGCAGGTAATGATGTAGATATGATTATAAATAAGTACAGGAGCTTAGCATGCCTGAATGCTACTGTCTTTTTAGAGGATGTTGTTTGGGATAATGCAAGTCAGGTTGAAATTAGGATTGATAGGAATAATAGGCAGGATGTGGAATTTGACTGTTGGAGCAGACTTGAACATCGAGGGATAGGGGTACATTACTACAATATCTACTTGTTGACCAGCAACAAATTATGCACCCAAATAGTAGATGGCTCTGGATGCCTCTCAAACAATAAACATGGGGAATCTGTGGCTCAAAGAATGCTTTCTGTGCTTCATATACTTCCAAATGTATTCTCTAATATTAACCACTTCTCTATGACTCTAGAGATATCATGTTCCAATATACTGCCACATTGCTTCACCACATCTTTTGACTTCTGAATACATGTTTTTTTCACTTTTGTTATTACACGGCGCATAGATGGTTCTGGCAAACTTCCTCCCACCAAGATCTTGCATTCAGTTGCTTGGCTTTCTTTTAAGCTGGAACTTCACAATCCCATTCTGGTAGACTGTTGTCAAATTCCATCTGCACTGGTAGCAGTGTGTCACTTCCTCTACCTTGTTCACAATATACCCTCAAGGATGGAGTTGCTTGTATTTGCTGCACATTCTTCCTGTGCTGTATTTTCTCTCACATGTCACAAGTGTTTGCATGGTAGCCATTAGGCTACCGTTTTTGATAGCTAGCTCATTCAAGCTGCAATCTCTAAGCCTGGTCTGCCAGTGTCTACTTGCTAGAGACACTTTGGTACCTCCCAAACCCACCTGTTCAGTAGTTTGCTTTGTGGGTGGGGGAGAACACCCTGAAATATGCTCCTGCATCTCCTCAATGTCTAATGCTACGATCCTTTCAAAAACACAGTTCCTCATTTAGAGTGACTTGGTCCAGTCCATTCCCATGATCACTGTGCATACTCATAATCCTCAACTATGATAGCTATTGGATCCACCCATCTCTGAAAGAGATCCAACCCATAGCTTGCAGGGTCCCTCCTGCCTATGTGTCAAACATAGTTTTGCCCTGCCTTAATGGAAACTGTGGAACAATTTCAAAGCAGATCTTGGCCTGTGACAGAATAATGCTACAGTATTGATCTTCAAGTTTATTGCTGATTCTTCAGTCAACAAAGAGGGCTTAAATATACTGTCTGTATCACTTTCCTCATGTATGCAATGGATACCATTAAAAATTCTACTTTTATCGTGTCAGTATCCAATTCTCTCTTGAGTATATTCTATAAATGTCCTACTATGGCATCTGAACTTTATGGGAGGGTTATTGCTCCAGGTTGCTATCTTCTACAGGGACATGTACACCTGTACAGTATGTCCTGCCCGGTATTAATTCTAGCACTGGCCCATCTTCGATGAGCATTCTGAGGCTGGGTGGCTCTCATAATCTGCTTGGCAAGGCCTTCTGTCTTTTGAACTCATAAGGCCTAATGCTTTCCTGAGGAATCTATTCATGGCATGGAGGTGACTCAATTAAGAAGAAGAATTCAACCATCCCCCTGCTTGTTCCCTGCATGCACCTTGGAATCATGGTCTGACAGAAAGCTCCTTGCAAACTTAAGTGCTATCTCTATATTTGTGGCCACCCTACAAACTCCCTCAAATGTTAGGTCCACGATATTAAATAGCTATGCCTCAATTGTCACATCCATCAGTTCGCAAACTCAGCAATCTAAAATGATCTGAAAATTGCACCCTTTTCCAGTGTTTTTAGCTTGATCACGTATTTGCCAGCTGTTTTCTCTTGTGCCTGGTTGCTCATGTACTTAACTCTCAAAATCTATGGCATCAGATTAAAGTGGCCCTTCAAGATTTTAATTATGTCCTCATTTGATAACTCCTAACCTGTAGTTTGTGGTGTTGGTAGTCTCATCAATGGCTCATATGTCACTGGTCTTATCACTAGCAACAATATCAGCTGCTTCTTCTCACTTACTGCTGTGTTTCTCTATCTGTATCTGTCATTGGTACCTCAATAATATAACTTCCCTCCAGGCATATTTCCACTTGTTCCACATACAGGACAAATGGCTGAGTCTCACTTACACCTTTTGAGCTATCTATCATGTCCTCTGCCTGCCATCATCATGCTCTACTTAGAGAACCCTGTTCTCTATTTTCTTCACACTAAATCACTGTCCTGCTATTCCCTCAAGCCATATCACAAACTGTAGGCATAATCAAATGGAGGTAGTGCTTTAACCAGAGCATCCTTTATTGAAGGCAGTAACACTCAACTCAACAAAATTCCTAAGGTATAGCAATGAATATAGAGTCACACTTTGTGATTTATAAACCCATTCTTAAAGGTACTTCTACAAATATATACAAAACACCTCAGTTAGTAGCATTTTTCCCTTAGAATCAAAAATTGTGGATTTAAGTCTGACTTGGATCTGTGCATAAACATTTGGGCCAAATCCCCACTACATTACATAAGAGGTGCTGCACTGTCAGAGCTAAAGCAGTTTTGGTGAGATTTTAAACCAGAGCCCTGCTTGGTCTCTCTGATGGGCATTATAAGACCCCTTGACACTGTTCTGAAGAATCGTGGAGATTTATCCCTAGTGACTTGATCTATATTTATCTGGCACTCAACATCATTAATGCAGACTGATCATTAATACATTTCTGTTTGTGGGAGTTTGCAATACACCCCTTATTGGTAGCCATGTTTTCTATACAACAGTGAACACACTTGAAATGTGTTCATTTACTCTGAAAGTATTTTGGGGCATTCTGAGATTGTCAGGGATAATATAAGTGAAAGTCTCTTTTTACTTTGATGTCCATTGTCTCAGTCTGCTTGTTGTTGGCTGTTTTCAGACAGGTTTCTAGTGACTAATGTTTTAAAGTTCACAAGACAGAACTCTGTAGTTTGTAATTGTTTAGGATAAATGGGGCAATCTTATCCAGTTCATTTGGAGTTACTGAATTATTTGGAGTTACTGAATTTGGAGATTCAGGTCCTAAGTGATTAATTTAAAAATAAATCCCTCTGATTCATGTGACTTTCTGCTGTCCTAGTGTCTGAAGAACCACAAGGTACTGAATTGTCCACAGGTTCCTTGACTTTTTAATGTGTGAAATTTGGTTTTGTATCCAACTATGAGAAGCATCCTGGCAAAACTTTTTTAAGCAATTGGAAAAGAAACCTGATTCTTGCCCCAGCTTTCTCCTTATTCTGAAAGTTTGCTTATCAATTAACTTTTTTTTCAATCCAAAATCATCAGCTGACTTGCTATTATCCAGAGAATTAAACTTTACCAAATAACCCACCAGAGGGAAATGGGATGTACTGTATGCCTAGTGTTGGCTAAATCAAGAAGACCTTCATAAAATACAGCTTCTAAGTTTAAGGAGAATTAGAGAGAATTACCTTAGTTCTTTTTACATTTCATAGCTTCACACACAAGGATCTCATTTATATGAAGCATGAATTTTTATTTTTCTTGCCGGAATGACAATCCCCTTGGAATAGTTTTCAATGCCCTTAGATAGCTGAAGCTGTCTATAAGATATGTACTTAAGGATTTATTTGCAGTTTTGCTATTTTTTTTACCTCAATAGCATATTCCAGAAAGCGTTTACTTTGAACTATTTAACTGTGAAAATTGAAATACTAACCATTTTTTTACATGCCTGAGTAATCAAGTAATTAAGGATTGTTAATACTGATGGAATGCCAGACTTCTATGTTTTTCTTTGATCATACTGTACTTTAGTGTTTTGTTTACTTAATATTTGTCTGTACAAATTGCTGCTTTTTGGGTAATACCATTGGTAGTCTGTACTTCCATATGTGTTATATGAACTGTAAGCAAAAACAAATAATTTTAATCATCATTCTCCATGATATTAAAATAGTCCACTTTGGGGAAAAAGATTAGCACTAGTTTTCGAAGTTTTTCCAAAGAATCTGAACAGAAATTAGAACTGTATGTGTGCATTTCATTACGTCAATTATTTTAATTCTTTTTTGGTCTGAAATGTGGAATACTCTGTGTTGAGCTCATTGAATAGAGTAGTCACTGATAGTTCATAATAATGTTGATAATTATGCTGGGGGCAAGTGAGATTAGCACAGGGCATTGTGTTGCATGCAAGTTTTGGCTGAGTGATTGCAGTAGATTAAAAACAGCATTGCTCATGAATGCACTGTTTGTCCCACTGCCTAAGGACAAAAGACTGGCAGAATAAGCATCATGACAAATTTTTGGTGAGCAAAGCAGTTCATTTCTGATATATAAAGTTGATTTATGAGACCTTCACATGTATGATAATGCTTTACCCTGTTTGTTACTGAGTTAGTGTTTTAGGGGAAGATGTTGTCTCTGCTTTGTGGAAAATGAGTTCCATCGTTGTTCAGTTTTACAAGTTGGATGTATTTCTTTTTTAGAAACATTCTTCTTTATATGTGGTTAAGAAGCAGGATCAGTCTTTGAAGTAAACACAGAGTTCTTGACATCCTTATCAAATTAGTGTGGAAATGGGAACTGCTGTTCATTGTTCAGAATTTGGGGATTGCTGGTGAGGCCAGTGTTTATTCCTTATCCCTATTTGCTCTTGATATGGTGGTGTTGAGCCTCCTCTTTGAACCAGTGCAGTACTTCTAACAAAGCTACTCCTACATTGCTGCTGGGCAGGGATTTTGAAGGACTTAGATCCAGTTTCAGTGACAAGATGGTAATATTTCTGATTAGGACGGTATACAGCTTGGAAAAGAGCTTGCATGTGGTGGCGTTCCCATGCTTTTGCTAACCTTATCCTCTTGGTGGAAGACATTGAGAGTTTGTCAGGTTTGGCAGTGCAATTTTTAGATGGTACATATAGCAGCCACCATGTGTCCTCAATGGAAAAGTGTCAATTGAATAAGCAGCTTCAACCTCTATTGAGTGCTGCTTGGATTGTTGAAGCTGCACTCATCCAAGCAAGTTGGGAGTACTCCATGCTCTTTACTTGTGCTTTCTGGATGTTGGAAATTCTTTGGGATGTCAGGACAGAAAATGAGTCACTCACGATAGGATAAGTAGCTTCTGATCTATTCCTGTAGCTACAGTGTTTAGGAGGGTGATCTAGTTGAGTTTCTAGTCAATGGTGACCTTTCCAGGATGTTAATGGTCAGAAATTCAGCAGTGGTAATGTCAAATATAGGAGGTTAGAATCCATTTTCTTCAGAGAATCATCAAATGGTTACAGCTTGGATGAAGGCCATTTGAGTCAATGCCAAATCTATGCAAGAACAGTTTAGCTAGTCTATCTACCTGACCCTCTTCCCATAACCCTGCAAATTCTTTCTATTTAGATATTTTCCTAACTCCACTTGAACTCTATAATGGATCTGGCTAGGCACTGCATTCTAGAACCTAATTACTCTGCAAAAATATCTTTCCTCCTTTGATATGGTTGTTGCCACTTTTTTCAGGTCATCAGCCCATGCCCATGATCAGCTTCATTTTCTGAGGAGTCGCGAATGAAATTGAACTTAACACGATCATCAGTGAATTTTCCCATTTCTGACTCTGTGATGGAAGGTAGATCATTGATGAAGCAACTGAGGATGGTTTTGCAAAGGACACTGCCTGAGGGATCCCAGAAGTAATGTACTTGGTGTTGGATAATTGACCTCCAGTCTTGTGTAAGGCAGACTTCAACAATTGAAATGCTTTCCCCTTGTTGCCTCTTGACTTCATTTTACCAGTGCTCCTTGGTCAACACTTGGTCAAATGCTGACATCTTCAAGAGGTGGTGCCTCAAGAAGGCGGCATCCGTCATTAAGGGCCCTCACCACCAGGGACATATACGCTTCACATTACTACCATCAGGGAGGAGGTACAGGAGCCTGAAGACCCACACTCAAAGTTTCAGGAACAGCTTCTTCCCCTCTGCCATCAGATTTCTGAATGGTCCATGAACCCGTGAACACTACCTCGTTATTCCTCTTTTGCACTATTTATTTTTGTAGATATTAATTTTGTAAAGATTAATTTTATTAATTTTTGTAATTTTTATGTCTTTTTGTCTAAAGACATAATGTTTTGCTACCGCAAAACAACAAATTTCACAGCATATGTCAGTGAAAATAATTCTGATTCTGATCTCTGGAATTCACTCCTTAGTCCATGTTTTGGCCAAGGGTGCAATGAGCTCTGGAGTTCGGTGGTCCTGGCAAAGCCCAGATTGTGCAGTTATCAGCAACTTATTGGTGACTATGTGATGCATGATAACACTGTAAATGACATCTTCTGTTAGGTCTCTGATAATTGAAAGTAGGAATTAGCCAGATTGGATTTGTCCAGTTTCTCCAACATGAGGCAATTTTCCCCAATGTCAGGTAAATACTAATATTGTTGCTGTTGCTGTACTGGTATAGTTTAGCATAGCTGATTCTGAAGCATAATTCTTCAATATTGCAGCTGGGAAATTGCCAAGTCCCATAGCCTTTTATGTATACAATGCTCTCAGCCATTTCTTGGTGTCCCATAAAGTGAATTGAATTGGCTGAACACTGGTTTTTGTGAGAGTCGAGATCTCAGGATCCGAGGCATTACAACTTGTAAAGTGTGGATGGATTTTTTCAGCATTAATTGTGTTTCTCACACAAGTTGTACTTGAATGAAATAAAATTATGTCCTTGACAGATTCTGGCACACTTAAAAATGGAGCGATTTGTGACAAATTATTTTCAAAAATTTTGTCTCCTCTTTGTATATCAAATCCTCATCTGGTTAGTTTGTACTGTCAAATGCAGTGTAGCTTTCACTGTTGTTTCCATGCAACCAACAGTGACTGCCATTCATTCATTTATTTATTTATTTATTTATTTCTGATGTTAGAATTGAGGAGTAAAGCTAATTTTTAGACACCTTTCAATGCATTTTAATTTAACATTTGGATCAAAATGATTTTTGAAATGGAATAAAGCTGCGGTTCAAAGGCCTGGTGATTATGATTTATCACTTGGCTTCCTTCTTATACATGGTACCTCAACTGACATTGTAAAATAACTACCTTGTAATTATTTGCGTCACCAATGCTTTTATAGTCAGTACACACAGACTTGCAGAGTTCTCGCATCAGGAAACCCTGATTCTGCAAACCATGCATAAAGCACAGTTCTGTCAAGATTTGTGGTATACCATATCAAAAGATTTTCTTATCAAACTTTTGTCTTGTACTTTGAATGTGAACATGTACTAACCTGCCACACATTGGAAAGGCCTCATTTGTATTGAAAATAAGCTGGATTTTTTGTTAGAGATCCCAACTGTTTTCTTAATTTTTCAGTTGATATATTTAATAGAATTTCTGAACTATTGTTTAATTATGTTCTGGGAATGAAATATCAGAACTTTGCTGTTGCAAGTGTCTGGATCTTAGGTATTCCATTCAGATCTACAGGCATTTAACCCTTTACGCTGCAATGAATCCTGGAGTTTCACATATAAACTGTGAAAGATGGATGCCCAGGACTTACTGATAGATTCGAAGGTGAGATCTGTAGAATTCCAGGATTGCACATGGAGTCAAATAGCAGAGTCCAGCCTTTCTGTAGGGTACTGCATTATGGTGGGGAATGCAACATCCCCACCGACTCTTGGGAACCCTTGGCCCATGACTGTTCAAAGTGGAAAAGGAGCATTTCAGATGGCATTGATAAATTTGGATCCATGCTTCAGCAGCACTCAGAAGCTGAGCACCACCTCACAAACTCTCCACACGTTTGTCCTGTCAAGTCTACAGTGTGGTCTGCATGGCATCATCAATCACTTCAGAACCAACAGAAATGGAGTTACAGAATCCAAGAACCCATTCATTTCAATGGAGATTGTAGAACAAAGGGTTAGGTTGCAAAGCTACTTTGTTAGTGTCTTTAATTACTTATGTGTTTTGGGTTTTTACTTAACTTTTTTTTAGACTTTTAATATTTTAACTTAATTAGTTGCCTTAACTTTAGTAATTTTTAAATGTTTCTGAATGCCCCACCCCAACCCTTGTCTTTGTCAAATGTTGACAGAAGCTTGTCAGGTGTGGGATCTCCTCTTAAAGCATAGGAAGCTCTGCCCCAGGAACATTTGACAGGCAGATAATAAAGTCTGACCAATTATCGTTGCATTTCCCTCTCTACTTTCAAAGGGGCTAATAGTTCTTTACTATAAACCAACCATAACTCTGCCATTGGTTCTGAAGATTGAGCGTGATTGGTGTTCAGGGGCCTGAACTTTGCATATTTTGATCAGATTATACATGAGAGTTTATTGCAATATTTCCTTTATTGAAGTATCCATTAATTAGGCAAATGACTCTATCAAATCCATGCCATAAATTAATAGATGAGTGTGAATAATTAGAAAATACATAGTGCATATTTTGACATATGAATTATGAGTTGGGATTGTCAAGAATTGTAGTATTGAAGAAAGTCAGGACATGGATATACTGTACTATAAATTTACACCACAATGACACAGCTTCTTGGAGCGATCTGGTACCTTACTATTCATTGTAGTCCTCAGAGTTATGCTGCTAATTGTGCAAAGATGAACTTCTAAAATAAGTTTGCAGTATTGACAAAGTACAGTATGATTTAAATCTACTGTGGTTATTCTTTCTTGCTTTTCTACCACTAATGTTATATAAGCACTTAGCAGGTCAGAATTTTGTTTGAACAGCTTATGCCAAAATGTAACAATAAACTTGAATAAAGATATTTGGCAAAATAATTTGAATTTAAAACTAGTACATTTAAATATTTTGAATATTAAGCCATCTTGCCAGGAGCATATGATGAGAATAACAGTGCGCACTCACCATTAAAAAGGGGGAATCTGATAGCAACATATTAAATGCATGTATCCACGAACTATAGTAATTGATTCCTTGCTCTTCTGTTGTGGCCCAATTAATGAATTGAAAGGAACTTAAAGACCAAGAAATTCATCTCTAGCCAGTACAAATTTTGGAGGGAGAGTACCACACACTGGTGAGACCATTAACACTACTGACTGGGCATGAATTTCCAGAGACAGCTATTTACAATGTTTGCTAACCTCTGTGGTCCTGAAAGAAATGTTGAAGATTTTTGATCTCTGATATTGTTACAAAATGCAATGTGTTTTAAAATTTAAAAAATTACTTTTTTAAACTTTGATTTAATACCTTCTTGCTTATTGTCTTGTCGATATACCAGTATTTATTTTGGTCCTGGTAAAATATTTAAAAAGTTCGGTAGAATATTTTACTACAAAAATACTGTAGATGCTGGAAACCTGAAATTAAAACAGAAAGTGCTGGAAATATTCAGCAGTTCTGGTAGCATCTGGTATTGGTATTGGTTTATTATTGTCACTTGTGCCGAGGTACAGTGAAAAGCTTGTCTTACAAACCGATCGTACAGGTCAATTCATTACACAGTGCAGTTACATTGAGTTAGTACAAAGTGCATTGATGTAGTACAGGTAAAAACAGTAACAGTACAGAGTAAAGTGTCACAGCTACAGAGAAAGTGCAGTGCAATAAGGTGCAAGGTCACAACAAGATAGATCATGAGGTCATAGTCCATCTTATTGTATAAAGGAACTATTCAATAGTCTTATCACAGTGGGGTAGAAGCTGTCCTTAAGTCTGGTGGTACGTGCCCTCAGGTACCTGTATCTTCTACCCGACGGAAGAGGAGAGAAGAGAGGATGTCCCGGGTGGGTGGGGTCTTTGATTATGCTGGCTGCTTCACCAAGACAACAAGAGGTGAAGACAGAGTCCAAGGAGGGGAGGCTGGTGTCCGTGATGTGCTGGGCTGTGTCCACAACTCTGTGCAGTTTCTTGCGGTCCTGGGCAGAGCAGTTTATCCAGATACGATGCTTTCTATGGTGCATCGGTAGAAGTTGGTGAGAGTCAAAGGGGACAAACCAAATTTCTTTAGCCTCCTGAGGAAGTAGAGGCGCTGGTGAGCTTTCTTGGCCGTGGCATCTACGTGATTTGACCAGGACAGGCTGTTGGTGATGTTCACTCCCAGGAACTTGAAGCTCTCAACCCTCTCGACCTCAGCACCATTGATGTAGACAGGTGCATGTAAACCGCCCCCTTTCCTGAAGTCAATGACCAGTTCTTTCGTTTTGTTGACATTGAGGGAAAGGTTGTTGCCATGACACCATTCCACTAAGCTCTCTATTTCCTTCCTGTACTCCGATCCATCGCAGTTTGAGATACAGCCTACAACAGTGGTATCATCTGCAAACTTGTAGATGGAGTTAGAGCAGAATCTGGCTACACAGTCATGAGTGTATAGGGAGTAGAGTAGAGGGCTGAGGATGCAGCCTTGTGGGGCACCAGTGTTGAGAATAATCGTGCCAGAGGTATTGCTGCCTATCCTCACTGATTGCAGTCTGTTTGTTAGAAAGTCAAGGATCCAGTTACAGAGGGAGGTGTTGAGTCCTAGGTCTCGGAGTTTGGTGACAAGCTTGCTTGGGATTATTGTATTGAAGGCGGAGCTGTAGTCAATAAACAATAATCTCATGTAGGTGTCTTTACTGTCCAGATGCTCCAGAGCTGAGTGTAGGGCCAGGGAGATGGCATCTGCTGTAGACCTGTTTCGGCGATAGGTGAATTGCAATGAGGAGAAAGAACAGAGTTGACATTTTAAGTTTGTTACTTATTGGCAACTTGTATGATGATATCAATGTAGCAGGACAACAGAAATGCCTCCCTCCACCTCCCCACTCCTCATTCCCCACCTGGTTGATTTCCAGCTACATCTGATGTTGCAGAAGTGGAAAAGAAGAAATCTAACAAATGTTGACTATGCCTCCCCATCCTACTGCTTTTCATTTTACCTATATCATTAAAAGTTAAGTATCATGGAACATCCATTTCTCAACCTCTGCAACTTTGTTTCGTAATGGCTGTTAGATTGCACCTATTTATTTCTGTTTGTGCCATTAATTCATGTATCTTGTTGGAAAATTTAATGTTAGACTAATTTCTTCCACTCCACTTAGTATGTTTTTCATACTGTATTTTGGGTTATAGGCAGTGCATTCTCCTCTTGCCCTTTCCAGCATAATGCATTGTTTTCTCGGAACTGACTGGTCTGTTGAACTTAAATGATCCTATTGCATTTATCCTTGAAATGTTTGCTGGCACACCGTCTTTGAAGCCAGGTCAGCCATAGTTTAGGAGGGAAAGAGTAAATATACAGCTGGAAATTTAGAGCTGGCCTAGGGGAAAAATTTCTTTTAAACAATTTGGATCAATAACGTAGTGTTGAACATTATTGCAGTGGAATTTTATTGATTTTTTGGCAACCATCAAGTACTAAGACCTAATATTTCTTAGACCTTTTCATATACACTACCACTTCTTTGCATATATTTTCCATATAAAAATATTGGCAGAATTTGGTTGTTTATGATAGGTAAGTTGGACATAGAATATATTGGACATTAAACTTTGCAAAGGATAGGGGCATGGACTTCCTGTGGATAATAAAAAAGCATGAATACCACTGATGCTGATGGCAATTCCTCCATGGTTATAACAACTTGAGCATAAGTTTTAGCTTGAAATTTTCAGCATGACAAAACAATCTGAAATATGGACCTCAACTCTGACAACAAACCTACCCAACATTCCCAGCTTCTGGCTGCATGCATGACCCTCATTCCAGCTGCAAATCTACCCACGTTCTTGACCCCAGGTGTTCCCACCCCAGACATTGGCTCTGAATGCACTCTCTCACTGGGTGTTACACTTAGAGGGATCTGGAAGAATGTGCAGTATTTACCAACACTTCCAGTAATACACAGCCAACCTGGTGAGCATGTGTATCTGTGAATAGAAAGTCAGAGGATAACAAAGCCTTAGTGTATTGCACAAGATGCAACACCAACAATGTGTCTTAATTGTTAATTGGGAATTGAGATATTTATACTGCAAAGGAGCAATTTGTATGAAGTATGAAAGTCTGATCTGCAAGTGAAATAAATCCTGTGCATATTATGAAAATACTTTCTACAACATCCTCTGTAATAAACTGCTTCTGTCATTTCTGCCCTTTCTTTCCTCTTCTTTCATATCCACTCTTGAGATAGAGAGTCAGGGAATGATCTAGCTCTATTGCTCTGAGAATTATTTAAAAAGTACCTAGTAAGTTTCCTTCCTGTGTGGAACCATCTAGTCGTCATGTAAGAGTAGGTTGCTGCATCCTGCCATAACAGAGAGCTATACCTCCCTCATATTGTCACCATGGCAGCCTTTCCAGAAAGATGCATTGTTTACTTTTTATTGTGAGAACTATTTTCAACTGTTTTTAAGATAAATACTTCGTAGGCTTGTCTTAACATCCCTTTTGTTCTGCAGAGATCAGCAGAGTGCGGAAAGATATGTACAACGACACATTAAATGGCAGCACAGAGAAAAGAAGTGCAGAATTACCAGATGGTGTGGGGCCTATTGTACAATTACAAGAGAAACTTTATGTGCCTGTTAAAGAATATCCAGATGTAAGTATAATGTTCATCTAAAAAAACAATCATGACACTATTCTGGTTATTATTGAAGCTATTTATAATGATTTGGAAGACCATTAGTTCTAATGTTTGTGATCATCCACAAAACCTCTATTTGTTGGTTTTCAACATGGTCTTCTCAGGGCAGTGCTGAACTGTGATGCCTGTTAAGAAAGCCAATACAGTACTTAGCTACTCACATTCATCCTTTGGACCACTCCCACCACTGTATCAACTTCCTTTCTCCCCCTGCTGCAACCACGAGTTACTGCCTGATCTCATTGTGAACCACTCCAGAAGAAGCTGCCTATCACATATCCCCAATCTGTAATCACTCTCTCTTTTCTGCTTTCCCTCCCCTTCCTTTTCTCCTTCATTCCACCCTCTCTCTCTAGCCTAGATCTTTCCCTCTATCTTTTTTTCCTATTTCTCCCTCTCTCTCTCCATCTGTGCCTCTGTCTATCTGACTGTAGATCTGACTCGATCCAATCGGGTGTTGGCTTGCATTCTTTACATTACTTTGAAATGAACTGGAGGAGTGTGTTGCAATAAGGCTCAGTCACCAACACCCTTAGCAACTGGCCAGGCAAAAGCTGAACATGCAGCTGTGTCCTTGCTCCTCTCACCCTGGAGTGTATCATACTGAAAAAGGTTACACTGCTCAGCAGTGAATGTAACTAAGAAATAGTAAAACTCTGATATCTGCTTCCAACTATTCCAATGTTTCAGCATCCGGCTGACCGGGTGCTGATTCCTGCACTTCCTTCCTCCCACTGGGGCCTTGGTTCCCTTGCTCCCCTTCACTTGCTGGGGCACCCATTCCTGCACTCCCTTCCCACTTTCTGAGACCCCAGTCCCTGCTCTCCATTCCACTCATTGGGGTCCTGGTTCTTATATTCCCTTCTACTCACTGGGGCCCCAGTTCCCCTCCATTTTTAAAATCAAAGGGACCCAGTTCCTGTGCTTCCTTCTACTCACAGGGGCCCTGGTTCCCTTACTACCTCTCCTGGGGCCCAGTTCCTGTGCACCTTTGAAACTCCAGGTGTTTCTATTTCCCCTGCTCCCTTAAAACTTGGGCCTCATTTTCTGCTCTTTCTTTAAACTTGTTTCTCTGGAAAATTCATTATTCTACTGTGTGATGTATAAAAAAGGAAATTAAAAGTGTGTTGGAATATTGCTGGAATAACATTGGATGTTCTGTAATATCTGCTAGTTGGGTACCGCCGAAAGCCTGAAGATTCTGGATTAGCAAAGTTTTAATGCATTTGATAATGTGCGACATAGTTGGCAATGGTGCAACAAAGGAAATTGAAATGGGCAAAGGGCTGGAATTGAACTCAATAGGCAGGGCAGGAGCAAAAGGGAATTGCAGATGCACAAAAGGCTGATATCACAGGAACTGAGGGAGAGAGAGAGAGAGGTGATTGAGGTATATGAGCAGGATTATATACATGTGAAATGACCATATGAGACAGCAAGTATTTGGATTATTTTGTCAGTTATGAGAAGCATAGACTGAGTTTATTTATGTGTTATTTGTGATGATGTTATTTATGACTGCTGTACTTATTGATGCTAGTGTGAAATAAATAACTATTTTTCTCTTTTAAATAGCTGTTCCATAAGATTGTAATCGTCTTTGTACTTTCAATTGTTATTGTAGCTAATATGTTAATTAAGCAGCAGTAATATGTGCTGCTCTATCTATTAGTCAAACATTTTTGAAACTGTATTATAGCTTGCCCCAGTTTTAATCGTTATTTATATTTTCTTTCCTACTGTTGGAATTGAACATTGACTCTTAAATATAAATGGTTCATCTACCTTGTAGCAATTAGATCAAGTTAAACTTAATTAAATTTTCACACTATCATTAGCAATTTTCTTCTTCCACAACCTTTTTCTGGCAACCTATTTTGTTTTCTGCCTTTTGAAGGCACCGTTCATATTGCTTTAACTTTCTCTTTTTCAGTTTAAAATTATATAAATCCAAGATGCGTTTTATAATAGATAATTAAGCAAGTAACTTGTAGTATAGCTCCTTAACATTAATGATGTTGCTGCCTGTGAGCCACAAATGCCCTGAGCTGTAATGGTTTGAAGAAGGTTCCAGCAGCAATGGCTTCTTAGCATAAATCTCTGGATAATGACAATACCCTATAATCTGTAGAATAGCCCTTCAATTAGTCCTGTAGAATAGTCCTTCAATTAGTCCTTTGACACTGGTTCTTGACAATTTAGCATAAATAATGAAAGCATTTATAACAGAAGAATTATAGCACAAACTTGCCAGGTATCTGAGGTTCTGTCTCTGCTCTAGCACTTCCTGTACATTCATTATGGTATTATCCACCTGACTGGTCTGTGATGAGCAAATTCCAGTAGCTATGCTCACCTTTGCAAATTTCCACTTGAAATCTTGCATCCCCATCACACTGTCAGCCACCTTGCAGTCATGGTTCCCCAAATCCCTCAGAGCCTCTTGCTTTCCTTATGTTCTTGGCATCTCCTGTGCAGTCAGTACTCCTTGCCCCCCCACTGCCCTTTGCTTCCCTTGTACCCTCTCATGACCTTCCCCCCTCCCTCTCCCCAAGTTCTTGGCATCCCTGAGGTTTCCTTACATTCTTGGTCTCCATCGTGCTCTGGGAGCCACTTGTGTTCCCCACACCCTTAACTTTCCCTTGCCTCCCTTATCCTCCTGGTCTCCCTTCATTCCTTTCATGCTGTCACTTCTGATTTCCTGCTTTCCTCCTTGATGCTTGCCTTTGGCCCTGGCCTTAAACTCTTAGACCCAGTCATCCACTCTAATCACTTGGCCTCCATTGACCCTATCACGTTCCTGCCCCCCACCACCACTATACCCCTTTGTCTTTACTTTTGTCCTCCGAACTGTCCACTAGGCCCTCCCTCGCACATCACCCTCACCTTCTCAGCCCTTCACTTCACTGGATCCCAACCTCCCTCACCCCTCTCATCCCACATTTTTTCATGTTTCTATTCACTGTTCCATATTTTTATTAACAAAGGTTACAGAGGGTTAGTCGTGTTTGAGTGAAGAATATGTTTCACCCATTCAGATGATTAGCTTGTTGGTAAAGCTTGATTAGTTCTGTCTGTAACCTTTAATTTGACAGTAAATAATATTGCTTAGAAATACTAGTGACATCCAGAGAGCTGCTGCAATCTGGAGATAATGTAGTTATTTAAAAGAAAAATATGATGGAACCCAGCAGAAAGAGCCCACTATTGGATTTTTCAAGCATGAAATAAGTTCCTTTTTATATTCTTTTACCCAACTGCAATATAATGCTGCTGTGCTTTTACTTAAGATCAGGCTTTCATGAAGGCAATGTGAAATGAAATATAAATCTGAGAGTTGTGATTATGCATGTGTCTTAGCAGTGCATTGATTTTTTTTTGTTTTACCTTTTGTATATTGAAAGTAGTACACTAAAAATGCTTTCTCAATTTTATGATGAAGTATCTTCAATGCTGCTTGGGAGTTCTGACTAATACTGATCTTTTCTGAAAAGAAAACATTTTTTACATTTAGATCCAATGGAAACTTTCTGTGGCATGAAGTAGAGCATGAGCTGTGGGGTGTTCAGGTGATAGGTGGAGGACTCAGACCATATTAGGAATGGTGTCAAGCTAGTTATGTTAGAGTGATATATTTGCAGAACTTTATGTCATCATTCAGCAAGTCCTACCACATATGAACCAAAGGCCATCTGATTATTGGAGTCAGATACTAACTTTTTATCTTGTTACCTGGTTGAAACTCAATTGAAGTACAGTGAAACCTATTAAAAGTACCCAGAGGACTGGTACTAGTTTTTGTTTATTAAGATCCCCCTATTTTCAAAATGGATAGATCCAGGCAAGCAGTCTATCCCACACATAGAATTGTTTCTCTGTCAGTTTCCTACTGGATAAAGTACAAACCTTTCCACAAAAGCTGTTCATTTTGCAAAGCCTACTGACACCTTGTTCAGACTAGTTTATACTGACCTCAAAGGAATTTGGGGGTAGAAAGGAAGAGGGTCCTAGCTCAGTGAATGTTTCATGTATAACAAACTTGCAAAGGCTGTATCCTGCGTTTTAAGTTGTAGGAAAGCTTTAAAGCAGGCAGGTTTACACAGTTTGCAAGTATCAGTCATTTTGAGGTACCTCTTGTGCATTTGCTATGTATGTCTTTTGGAAATCTTTAAAAGTTTTTAGCATGTTTTAATTTATTTTTATTAATAAAATTAAAAATCTATGCACAAGAAACAAAGAAAGAAATATCAAAGGTGGAAAAATATTAGAACAATAAAGTAAAGAACTGAGAGTAAATGAAAGTATAAACTAGTTCCTAAAGGGAGCTGGAAATCTTTTGATAGTGAGTCAAAATGTCAGCATTTTCCTGTATAACTCCCACCAAATCTGAATTCCTGCATGTAAAAGACTTGAATTTACATGCCATTTTCCTGATTCACTTCATGGAAAGCTTGGAGGCTGGTTTTTGTGCTAAAGACGTAAAGAACCATCCTACATTTAGCTTCTTCACTGTCGTGCTGTGTATTGTGAGAATCTTCACCTTATAAAGAGCCCTTGAGAGATGACAAGAGCAGAAGTGATTGGCACAGCTTAGTTCACTCAAAATATGTGGACTGTCTTTCAAAGCCAAAATTACAACAAAATGTTGTGCAAGATCCACATCTTTCCTACAAGATCCACAATTCAAATTTTGCAAAGTAGGATTAGGAATTACTTGCAGGATAATGCTCAGGACGATGCTGGTGATTTTGTAATTAACTCACTGGATTTACCACTTATGCTTCACCATCGCTTATGTCATTTCACAACCCCTTGCTTGCACCACATTGATCAAGTGAGGAGTAAGTGCACTTAGTTGATGCTTTATCTGTTACAAGCTTTTGAATGTAGTTCAGGTTACAAAATGTGTTTCTAGGAGGAAGAAAAAACCTTGAGGAGGGATGATGGAGTATGTGTGCATGTGCTTCTCTAAATTAACATCAATGGCAAATTTATGTAAATTGTTACTTGTAATGGTAGCTCTTGACAGCATGTGTTTTTCTGAATTTCAAATTCCTACAGGAAGTTAATTACCTTGCAATTAAACTAGTGACACAGAAAATGTGTTCTAAAGGTGAAATATAAAATGTTAAATTCTCCAAACACCAATGCTTTTAGGGAAAAGCAAAAATTTCATAAAAATGCCCTGGGAGGGGGAGTGGTTGGTGAAATGAGTAGAGTGTTGTGGAGGGAATGGCTGCTTTGGATTGCTGAAAGGGGAGGGGAAAGGACGGTGTGGCTGATAGTGGAAATATATTGAAGGTGTCTAAAATTAATTTGTTCTTCTCTCTCCATCAACCATTCTCCTCATCACAACACAAGAGACTACAGATGCTGTAATCTTGAGCAAAAAACAAACTGCTGGAGGAACTCAGCAGGTCAGGCAGCATCTCTGGAGGCAGAGAGTTGCAGATTTTTGACCCGAAATGTCGACAATCCCTCTGCCTCTGCAGATACTGCCTAACCCACTGAGTTCCTCCAGCAGTTTGATTTTTACTCCCCTCATGGCACTACCCATGCAATCTCTGGAGATGCAACATCTGCCCTTTTATCTCTTTCCTTCTCAACAAAGGGGCCTAAATATTCCTTCCAGCTGAAATAGCAATGTACTTTCACTTCAAGTCTAATGTATTGCAGTTGCTGCTCATGATGTAACCTGTATATTTCGTCAACTGAACGCAGATTGGGTGACTGGCTCAAAGGGTGATCTTGAGCTTTCAGTTGCCTTTCGCTTTAATTCTCCTTCCCACTCTCACTCTGACCTCTCTTCCAGCTCATCTTGAGGTAAAACACCTCATCTTCCATCTAAGCATAATAGTACTCTCAGGACTTAATATCAAATTCAACAATTTTACATAGCCAGCCTTCCCTGTTCGTATATCATAAACCAAATTTCCTCTCTCCACAGATGCTACCTGATCAGTGTGCTGTTTTAATTCAGATTTCCAGCAACTGCTGTGTTTACATCTCAGTTCCAGCATTTTGTTCTCTTTCTACTGCCCTCATTCATTTTTACTTACACCTCCTATAAGCACATCAGCTGTGATTAACAAGTGTCCATCACCCTCTCATAGACACCATCAACAGCATTTATGTCACCAATGATAATCTTGGTTTCCACCTTATCACAGACATTTCCTTTGTTCTATTCACACCTCCCCCTCTGCAACTTAAATCATGCTTGTTTTCTCTCTTCTCCAGTTCTAATGAAAAGTCACTGACCTCAAATGTTAACCCTGTTTCTCTTTCCACCGGTGATGCCTGATCTATTGACTATTTCCACCAAATCGTTTATGTTAGAGGTTGTTACTTCAACAGGTCGTATATCTATTTTGTAGAATTCAGAAAGACTGAATAAATCTGGGCTGTGAAATTTTAATCATGCAGGATTGAACTGGCTTTGTACAGAGGTTATAAAATCCATCACAAGTGAAAACGTCTTCTCTATGTTCACCATTATGAACTCTTCCGTAATTTAAGGACCTGTATCAGATCCACCCTTGGCCTTTTCTAGAAAGAGGTGTTATCAAAAATGCATTTGATAAAGTGGTCCACAAGTTGTTATGGTGCAAAATTATGACTCACAGAATTATTGACAATGTATTGGCATGAATGGCTGACAGAAAGCTGAGAGAAAGAATAAATGGTGAGATTGCTAAGGTGTGTCAAGTGGGTACTGAGGCTGCTTACTGGCTTTAGCTATGATTTGGCTGTGGGCACTGAGTGTATTTTACACAAGTTTGCTGATGATATAAACCTAGGTGCAAAATACACTGAGATGGATAAAGACTGCACAGAGATATAGACAGAGTAAGGGACTAGGCTGATTCATGTCTTTTGGAATATAATATGGAGAAAATGAAGTTATCAGCTATGGTAGGAAAACAGGTAAGTAGAATGCTATTAGAAATAGGGAAATATCAGTATTTCTCAGGACCTAAGCACACTACACATTATGCTTATTACATTACCATGAATTCTGTAAGTTCTAATAATGCATTCTAATAGTTGTATGATATTTATCAATGCCTTTTGAATTTTTTTTCCTAAAAAAATACCTAGGCACGTAATAAAGGTCTTTAAGAGGAGTTTGATAAGATCAACTTAGTGAAAATGTTTTCACTTATGGACTTTACAACCTCTTTACAAAGCCAATTCAGTCCTACAGACAACAAGTTGTATAGTTAGTATGTCACACAACAGCATTACCATCTTGAGCCTGATTAAAATTTCCTTTTGCATTGAATATAGGAAGTTAACATGAAGAAACTATAAGCAACTAGGGTAGCAAACACGTCACCGCCTTTAATGTCAAAAGTTTGGAATAGTCATTCCACTGCAGTTATATAGCTTGAGATCAACTCTGATGTACGATGCACAGTTTTAGTCTCCTTATCTGAGGATATACTTGGCCTTAGGATCAGGGCAATGAAAGTTCACTGAACTCATTCCTGGGTGGAGAGATTGTCCTACGATGAGAATTGATTTAACATTCCTTAAAGCCTGGAAGAACATTGGAGAATTTTTTTAATATACAGAGCACTTAACAGGGTTGATGCTGATACGATGTTTTCCCTAGCTAGGAATACTAGAACTAGGAATCCCAGTCCAGTTTGGACGATGAGGGATTTCATCACTCAAATAGTTGTGAATCTTGGAATTTTCTGAATTATCTTGTGTGTGCTCAAGGTTGATTGGTAGGCACTTGAATATTACTTGGAATAAGGGATATAGGGATTGTGTGGGAAAGTGGAATTGAGGTCAAAGACCTCTCATGATTTTATTGAATCATGAAGCAGGTTATAAAGGCAGAATTGTCTTTTATTCTTATGTTCTTGTGTTTTTATGCAAGAAAATCTGGAAAATGCTATGGATGAGGCTTGCATAGCTGAATAAATTGGGTGACAGTTTTCTCATTCTTATCAATCTATTGCTTGAAGATATTTTATTGCTTCTGCAGTAGTATTTCTGCTCTTCAAAACAACTTCTTTCCCCTTAAGTAAATAAACTTAAAATAGGGGATCCTGTTAGAGAAAGTGGTCAAAATATGGTAGAATTTTGAGATGGACAATTTCTGTTCGAGACCAATGTCTCGAAGTTGAATAAAACCAATTGTGTAGATATCAGGAGTGAATTAGAAAGTTAGGTTTAAAGGTCTGCCAATGTGAACATTTTAAAAAGGCTGCACATTATGGCAACACTGAGGCCAACCAGTGGGGTAAATCCTCTGTTAGTTGAAGTTGACAACCACATTACTGCATGACTGAGACCAATCTCATGCATGTCATTCATACCTTTGTACAATTCATTCATTAAGTATTTTATTGGAGAAAATACCCTGATTTCACTGGGGGGAAAATAAAATTGTAATAATTTTTACAGTCATGTAAAAGCATGTGACAAAAATAAACATGGGTCTCGAAAAAGCAGGGAACCAAGTAGGTGATAAATTCTTTGACACTTTTTTGAGGTTGTAACTAGCAGAAAAGGTAGTGGTGAACCAGCCGATGTGGTGTAATATGATTTGGAAGTGTCAAATATTTTCTTGAAAGAAAAATGTTTGTCATGTCCAATAGGCTTTTTAAGGATGTGATTAGCAGGTTAGATAAGGAGGGACCAGTTGATGTAGCATATTTGGATTTTCAGAAGGTATGTTTTTCTTGGTTGATAAAAACATGATCAATATACTCCATCCTTATTTTTCTTTTGGATAGAAAGCCTCTCATTTTTAGCTAATTTCCTCTTGAAGAACTCCAGCATCTAACTTCCAGTTCATCTCTGACTTTGGCTCTCTTCTGAATGCTGTCAGTTTTATTTGCAATAACTTGTTTAAGTTTTTAAAATTAAATCAAATTTGATGCAATTAAATGAAATGTTTTACTTTGGAGGCTGTACTCTGCATTAAAAACCTAAAAAGAAATGGCATTTAGTGTCAGGTCAACAAAATATCATGAATAATTATGACTGGATAACTCACAAATGTGTACATCCAATCTATGTAGTGAGTAAGTATTGTATTGTTTGGTGGGCCAGATTATTTCCTCTCTGCTATTGAAAAGTATATACAAAAATTAGGCAATCTTATGAATGTCTAACTTCAAATTCATGCACCAGTGGATATTAGCTTGCTATCAGCTGCTCCATAATTGTAAGCAAGTGAAAAGACTGTGAAATACCACTAGGGTTAATTAATATTGTGATTTTTTTTCCATATTTCACATTTTCGGTGGCCTTTTATAGGTGCACTTAAAACAAGTGGCTTGAAATAGTTTGCTGTAGAAGTGTTGTGACATTGTTTTAATTGAATGAAGCTGGAGAACTGGCATGATAAATCAACGGAATGAATTTATAATGAAATGCAAACCATGTTAACTGGGAAATTGGTTGCACTAGACAAAGCAGCTGCTGTGATTAATTTGTTTTCCTCAGTTGCCATGTAATCTATATAGGATAGAGAAGTGACCTTGTTTGTTCCTACAAGAAAACAGCATGAGGTCTTGGTGGTATGGCATGGGAGAGCTAATGTCAGTATTTTTGTTTGGGACAAAAGGTTTACTTTAGTAGTGTTTTACTCTAATATCAGAGCACATTTATAATGCTTTTTAAACAGTATAAATGACTGAAACAGCAATAAAATCATTAAAACCATTAATGTATGATGCATAGTTTAGGATTAAGTGTTGTGAGTGGTTGTTAAAATTGTAGCTGTGTGAGATTTTCTTTCAGAACTTTTTTTTAAACTCAACAGCCATTTTTTTCCTACTATTGATATGAGAAAGCTATTTGCAATTAAGGTTTCTATGTTTAAGTGCTGAAGCTTGCAAAAAGTAAATTGCCACAAATTAATCTATCACATCCTGTGCACTCAATGCATTAGTGAATTCCATCATTGCCCTATTCTTTACATTACAAAATTACCATAAGTAGACAGGCTTTAAAAATATTGCTGTTTCTCTTTGGTGCTACACAGAATATGAAAGAAGGGAATAGTTTAGCATAAATTTGCCTGATGAAGAAAGTTCATGAAAGTTCAGTTGGTGATAATGGTGAGTATGTTTTCACTTTGGTGATCAAGAAATTCCTTATTTTTGCTGAACATGGATAGCAGTTTTATACTCTTGTTAAGATATTATGGGTTTTCCCTTTTATCTATACATCATTCCTTGTTGCTAGTTGTGCACATTATGAGACTTGTTACCATCTGTGAAGTGAATTTTAGCAGATACCTTCTGCTTCCATTTACATTTACTTTACATGCCTTGCAATTTAACCTCCTTCACTCTGTACCATTGCTCTTTTGATGTATCTCTCCTGTCACCCTCACAAACTTTGTGCTCTCTCCTTCCAGTTCCCCCTCCCACTGCATCTTAAAAACTGTTTCATTTCCAACTTTTCTCAGTTGGAAGGTCATTGACCCAAAATCACAAATAAAAAGCACTGAATATGGGATATACTTACCAGATCAGTCAGCATCTGTGGAACAATAACCATTGCTAACATTTCAGGTTGATGGCTTTTCATCAGAACTGGGAAAAGCTAGAAATAAGACCAGTTTGAAATTGCAGAGAAAGTGGGGAGGAACAGAGAGAACAAAAGGGAAGGTCTGTGTTTGGGAAGAGATTTGGATAGATTCAATGATACGAGTGATGGTTGTACTGGCTGAAAGAGGGTGGTGTCCTCGGTGACTAACAAAAGTTGTGTCTCAGGAGGTGTAAATAGAAGGAAGTGAATGAAAACTCAAATAGCATTGAGGAAAGATGGGGGAAGCAAATCTGAATCCTAGAAATGTGAGATATAAAGCTGGAATGGCTGATTATCTGAAATTGCTGAAAGCAGTGTTGAATCCAGAAGGCCTCATGGAAGATGAGCTACTTTTTCTTGAGCTTATATTGATTGACCTTTTGAAGCAATGTAGGAAGCCAAAAGCAGAGTTCAGAGTGGCATGGAGAATGGAGTGCTTTGCCAATTGTTGTTTGTTTTTCCCAATGTAGAGAAGATCACATTGAGCACAAATGCAGTACACTAAATTGGAAGTAGAACAACTAAATTACTGCTTCACCTGCAAAGTGTGTTTGGGATTCTGGATGGCAGGAAGGGAAGGTGTAAAAGGGCAGGTATTGCATTTCTTGTACTAGCTTGGGAAGGTGCCATGAGAAGGGGAATGGGATGGAAGCAAAGTATCCAGGATGGAAAAGTCCATTCAGAATGCTAAAAGGGAAGGCAGGAGAAGATTTGTCTGGTGATGGCATCTTTTTGGAAGTGGCAGCATCACCACTTTTGTCATTGTGTTTCATGGTCTCCAGTCTAGACACACTTGAGTTCACTCTTGCCTTCTCCACCCCAGATTATTTGCATCTTAACCAAACCATGCCTATGTGATACTTCTGAATTTCAGAAATCCCTTCAGATTGGTAGAGGGAAACATGCATTCTGTGATGTTGCCCTCATATTGTCCATGAATATCATATTACTGCTCATTGTAATATTGGAGTATAGTTATGTTAGACTGTTAGATCTTAGCAGAAGTGAGGATCATTTAAGATGAATGATTTAGCTTTTTGTTGAGTAATTAAGGAACCATAGGACCCCATTCTTCTCCACGAGGACCCCATAGTGGCCACTTTCTATCTTTTTTTGCGTGGAGGCCAACCAATTTAATGTATTTTTTTGAAGCTTTCCTTTTCTTTGATGATACAGTCTGCTTCTTTTGCCTCAAACCCTACTCATCATCGTGAGGATTGCATCTGATTCTATGGATCCCAGTGTGGCCTGTTTTTTAGTGTATCTTTGGAGGGTGTTGCACTGGCTTTCTACTAAGCTGGAAAACTGGGAAAACTTGGCATTGGGAAGTCCTTCTCCTTATAATGGGTGAGTAGAGGGCTCACTGCTGGGATTTGATACAATTTCCACTCCAGTGGAAACATAGCTAATTATTGAGGAAATCTGGGACCAATGAATCACGCAACTTGTATTTATCTCATACAAAAGTAACGATTTTAAATAGATCAAGATGCTTTAAATATAGCTGTTTGAGGGTGATATGGTGGTACAGCAGTTAGTACCACTGTTTCAGCAACCTGGATTTGAGCCTGACCTTGTGTGTTGTGTGTGTGCAGTTTGCATGATTTCTCTGTGAATGTGTACATTTCTCTCAGGTGTTCTGGCTTCCTTCCACATCAAGGACTCAGTGGGCTGAAGGGCATGACTTCATGATTCTTTGACAAAGACATGCAGTAGATAATTGGCCACTTTAAACTACTGCAAATGTAGAACATAGAACATAGAACACCACAGCACAGTACAGGCCCTTCAGCCCACAATGTTGTGCTGACATTTTATCCTGCTCTAAGATCTATCTAACCCTCCCCTCCCACATAGCCCACTATCCTTCTATCATTCATGTGTCTATCTAAGAGTCTCTTAAATGTGTGTAGTTAAATGGCAAAAGGGAATCGATGGGCATGTGAGGGAGAATAAGTTACAGGGAAATAAAAGGGGAAACGGGACTGTTGAGATTCCTCTGCTTGGACCTGCATGGACCTAATGGGTTGAATGGCTGCCTTCTGTGTCATACAGGTAAGTTTATTCTTTCCACTCACCCACTTCAACTATATCTTGCATCCTTCACTCCTAGACTGCATCACGGTTATGTTTATTTCAGTCATTGTTCATAACTCCAAACTGAAAAGCTTTTGCAGAGTCTGTGTGGACATCGTATTGCTGTTGAATGTATGTGCAGTGATATTCTCAGCTATTGTCAATCTGGCCATTGTTTTATTTAGCATTAAGATTGTTCCACTAGTGTTTGACAACATCTGAGGGATGTTTCATCTATTTGTCTGATTTTGACATCATATTAAAAAGGTAACTATTAAATCAGAAAATGTTGTGATGGAGCTTTAAGTGTCAGTTTTCCCCAGTACATTAGCTTTTGAGAAAAAAGCATGCACAATATTTTACCACATAGGTTGCAGAAGTGCATGAATGAGGTAGTAGGAAAGGTGTGATCATTAAGTAAAACAATGAATTACCCAAATTTTTTAATGGTGACATCATTTTCAATATCAATTTTTCAGGCAGCATGAAACTCTGAATAACTGTTGAAAGTTGAAGTGCATGTTTTATTTTTACTAATTATTTGATACCAAAATTGAGAGGTTAAACCTTTCAGAAAAGTTTGAACAGGCTATGAAGAAGGTAGCTGAAGGCTGACATAATTAAGATATTTTGATGGGGCAGACCCAGAGAAGATATTTCCATTTGTTGGGAGACTAATATCAGGGCCCTAATAAGATCAGTTGAGAATTCGGGAGAAGCTTCTCTGTCTAGAGACCTGTTAAAATTTAAGACTTGATATTGTATGGAGTAGCGAATAACATTTTCATTGAAGGTAGATAAATATATGAGTGTGAATGGAATGAATGGCAATCTGGACAGAGCAAAATGAAGTGGGGATTGGGTAAAGGCTCATGAGATGTTAAATGGCAGCACACACCTGTTAGCCCTGCAGACTTTTTCTTTGCTGTGAACTCTATGTAGCTTGATTTATAGTTAAGCAAAATAATTACATAATCACTATATTAAGAAGCTTTCAGCTGATTGAAATTATTGTCGAAATTTTGTGCAATGGATAACATTGTGGCTACCAATCAGGCACAATTGCTGCAGCTGGTTTTCACATCAGTTGGAGAGATGCCCAAATTTATCAATTACCAAAGATCGGAATTATAATCTAGAATTACATCAAAATCAGCATGTTTTAGAATTTAGCATCATAATGAAATTGAGGTTTTTCTTCTCCATGAACAATACAGGCATTAAGGAAAGATCCTAAAAATGTGCTCATTAAGATTGCTGTAGGAACTAATAGTTCCAAAATGATCAAGCAGATTGTCCAGATTTATCAATTGAAGGAAATGTTTTGTGCAGTCATTTAACATGTTTGTGGAAAAATAAGGGGGAGGGGGAGGAATTTTGGATTCTGTCATGAAATTTGGGGAATGTTGAGACAGATATCTTTTTAGTTAAGGGTAACATGTGGAGACTTTTATTCAGAGGAGCAAAAGTCAGTGTTCTTATTCAATATTAAGAGCTTCTGCTGAGATCATGGAATATAGCCAGTGTCAATTATAATAGGTGAACTTCTGTTTTAAAGAAATTTTGGCTGGCTGATCAGAATTCGGGTGTAACATTAGAAAGGATTAAGCACTGAGGACTAAATGGGATGAAAAGCATGAGAGTAAGAAATAATATACTATTAGCTGGGAATAGACTGGGAGAAGATCTGAAAGTACTGTTAATGTGCATAATCATGCAATTCTTGGTATATAAATTTGATGAGCTGCAGGCTCAAATGACCACATGGGATTATAATATTGTGACAATAATTGAAATCTGGCTCAAAGTATGGGAGGATTGGATACTAAGTACCCCTAGATACATGATGTTGGAAAAGAGTGAAAAGACAAAGGCATCAAGGACAGAATCCA